>NW_027555625.1:349031735-349631735 GCF_003287225.1 Phascolarctos cinereus
AACACACTTTCCACTGATGCAGATTGGCAGTTCCTTATGGTTTTAGATTGCTGCCTGGGTCACAGAGATTAATTGACTTGCTCATGGTCACATAGCTTATGTTTGATAGATATGAAGCTAGGTTTTCCTGACTTCAAGGCCAACCCTCTATCTATTGGGCCTGTGGCCATCAAATACAACACAAAAAACAAAATTGAAGAAATGTCTGCTTATTGATGTGGAAATCATTTCTGAGTCAATTACACCTTTACCCTCCCTTGACATATGTACCTCATTAGAAGAATAAAAAATGAGATATAGGATCAATCTGTCAAGGTACAATATAAACTATTTAAACATCTGTTGATACCGAAAAATGGGAAATGGGTAAAGGAATACATAGCAACGGACACTGTCACTATTTCCTATGTGGCTTAACTTCGATAAATCAATCCCTCCAACAAAAAGCATGCAAACCCCCAATCTCCTTGCCAGGCAGAGATACATAGTAGCCAAGAACATTGCTGGGTAGGAATAAACTAATATGTAAAAATATACAGAGAAGGATGGTGGATTATGAGCAGTTTAATTTCATAAAACAGTGAGAAGCAGTGGAGGGAAAGACATGTATACAGAGTTTGGCAAGGGGCCAGTGGATCAGATCCCCTGAAGAGCACTTGAAGATGAAACTAGAAGGAAGACAGCCAACAGATTAAAAAATAGATGATCTCTCAAGATAACTAATCATTTCTGCTCTTCTTCAATGAGAGTGGAGTTGCCACATTTGGACTCCAACACCACAGTTACCAGTGTTTTGCATCAAAAATTAGATATAATCCTAAAGAAAACAAAAGTAGTAAGTGAAGCTGGACCCAATCAAATATACACAGTGGTGGCCCATGCTGACAACAATACAATCCTAAGAGCATCAATTCTCAAATTATATGAATGAGGGAAAGATAAGGAACAATTAGGAAAAAATAACAGGTGTTCCTATCCAAAAATGGATAACTACCAACCCTTATCTCTTTCTCACTATGCAGATAATGCATATACAAGTTGATAATAAAAATGTAAAAGGTAACACTCAAGACTTCACAAACAATATACTAGAGACAGCCACTGAAGTGTCACAAGTGACTGAAAGAACCAGAGAACCTCATTGTTGATTTTTTTTTGCTTGCAGACTATAGTAAAAGAATTTCATTTGGAAGAGCAAGTACACAATAAAGGGCTTCCTTCTGAGTAGGTCACTGTGTTCCTCGAGAACTTTTCATTGTTGTTTCTGTGACTCCTACCCCCACCATCTAGCTTAGTGCCTAGTACACAGTAGTTATTTAATAAATGTTTGATTGATGTTAGTATTATAAAGATTCTCTAATAGAAGCAACATCAGATATAACTCTGTTTAACAATCTGATTATTAATATCATTTAAGGCATAAAACAGAGGTGTGCTCACCCAAGTTATGTGACTGTGTCATGAAAGATGATGACGTACATACAATTCAAATACAGAGTAACTATAGCATAATCCTAGAGGAGAAAACATTGGCTATTGAAGAGGGAAGAGGGATATAAGGACAAGCTTCTTGGCAAAAGTGGGATCTGAGATGAGTCTAGAAAGAAACCAGGAAAATTACGGGGTCAATGGAAGTAAAGAGGAAAAGCATCCTAGACTTAGGGGACAGCCAGGACAAAGGCAAGGAGGCAAAAAAAATGAAGTATTTATATGGGAGGAACTGCAAAGAAGCCAGTGTTGCTGGATCAAGAAGCCAGCTTATGAACATTTTAAATGCCGAATAGAAGTCATTATATGTGATCTTTGAGATAACAGGGAAAACTGTTGCCCACTAAGAAACACTGGTGTTGATATGCTCACTGTGACAGATCATTTTGACAGCTGTGTAAATTATGGATTGGAGAGGGGACGAAAGTCAGGCATGGAGTCCATAGAGAAGGGTTTATTGCAAAATTCCAGGTAAGAGAGGATAAGGTTTGAACTATAGTGGCTAACTACAATGCTTACTATCTGAGTGGAGAGAACAGGAGATACAGGAGAGGTGTTGTGAAGGTAGACACAAGATCTGACATATATTTGAGTAAATGTGCCTTCCCACAGGCATATTGAACTCATCTATTCCATTACTCCTCTTCCTCATGCCTATTTTTGGAGAGAAACTGGGGGAGGGGAGTAGGGGATTCTCTCTGTAATGTCTTAGCTTCCTTACTTCATTTATTTCACAAAAGACCAACTTGATGATGGGAACAGATTGTCTAGTATTGTAGTTATGACTATAATTCCCTAATAGGCTCTAAGTTTTCAAAGGACAGAAGCAATGTCTATTTCATCTTTGCAATCCCCTTAGTGCCTAGTGTAGCCCACAGGGGGTAGTTAATGTTTGTAGGATTAAACAGATGAATGTATGAGAAACGTACCACAAACTTTTCACCACAGTACATTATAAAGAAAAATTCTGTATATGGAGGGCTTATCTTAAACCTAATTCAAGGGACCTTAATTTTCCATGTACCACAGCTCTTTGCTTTAAAGGCTGACATGTGATCTAAAGCGGAAATTAGTAACCAGGAGTCCCCAACATACAACATGCCCCAGACAGCCACACATTTCTGTATACGTGGCAGTGAGACCTCAACACCCATGCTCTTGCTGTTAGGCTGTGTGGTCCATTCCCACGCAGCAGGATTTTCTAGAGAGCTGGACAACTCCAAGGTGCTGGTTTTTCTGCCCAAATATTCTCCTAAAGTTACCATCTCTGCAAATCTAAAAGCATCAAAATTGCATCTTTTTTAAGTAAATGGATTTTCTTTGCTATAAAAGTATCTATGCCTCAGAGAAACTGCTTAGACCCTGATGATCAGAAAATAAATCCTGATGGCATCCTATAGGCCATCATCTCTCACCACATTGAGATAGTTTGCTATATTCAGCGTGTCCAAAGTAAGCCATTAGTTCTCCCAACAAAGAACCCTCCCAAAAGACTTTTACCATAAACTTCGTGCCTAAGTGGGCACTTGCTAAATGAAACTGACTATCTTTCTCAATTCCAGGAAGAAATATGCCCTCAGATGGAAGGAGAACTCACTCAGTCCTGCCAGTGGGCATCTGCAGTCAACGTCAGGAACCGATATATCTATGTGTCCCAGCCAGTACTGAGCAGAATTCTCATAATAGATGTACAAACTCAGAAAGTCCAGCAGGTATGTATAACTTCACAGTGGTTCCTGAGAACCTTCAAGTATATTAAAGCTTTCCAAAGTTCTCAACAAAGTACTTGACAGTAGTAGGCACTATGTAAATGCATGTTCTCTTGCTCTTCCCTCTGCTTCTCTTATTGTTTGCTAGGGAAGAGAATTCTCTATCCTTAGTCAACTTTGATTCCCATCCAATAGACTGGCCTCCCAACCTAAACAGGTATGTTTATCAGTGGCTGGAGGCAAAGGTTATATTCTGAGAAGCTGTGAGTATTTAAGAGGTAACACCTTCCCTGTCTGCTCCATAGTCACCAGCTCTTTAGGCTAGAGGCACTACTTCATCATAGACCACCCCCCCCAACATAATGACACATAAGTAGGCCTATATGGCAAAGACATGTCAGGAAGTGGGCAAGAAGTGGGCAGAGGAGGGAAGGGCAGAGGAAAAGGGCCTTGGACCTGGGCCTTAAAAAGTGTTTTGTTTCATGGTCATCATCAGACCAATCCAAGAAACAGCCAATCTATAAGGATTTCTCATTCAGCTCACAAGTACAAAAAATCACATGTATTGATCCTTGATAATATAATTGTTTGCTGAACAATCCCAGCCTGTCAATATGTACATGATATTAGAGGTAAAATATCACTCATTCAATGTTCTAACATGCTTAGCTAAGTTGTTTCCATGTCCTGGTAGTGCCCAGAGTGATTAAATCTGATCTGGGCTCTATAAATTTTGCAGACTGAGAAATCCTCTGAAATACATAGTTATACAGGACTTATATATACATCAGATCATTGAACTGAGCTTTGGGCTCAGGATGGACATTTTGTACTGTGGTTGTGTTCAGAGGCCTCTGATCATCAATGTAGTCACCTGTATTGAGGAGACTTGTGTAGTTTCAAGCTTGAGCCAAATCCAGATGTTGCTAGAGGTAGTAAGGCCTCCCTGTCCTCTCACTAAATCAGGCCAGGGAGAGTGGCTGGTGTGAAAATGTGACATTTCAGTTTGAGAAGCTATAATCTTAACTGAGCAAGCCAAGATGAAAAGGCACCTGGCATAGCTATTACACTCAGCCTGCTTAGTGGAAATTATTTATTCATAATTTGAACCAAGATCCTCTGCCTTTTACAACATGCCCTAAGAGGGAAATCTTAGACCCCTTGTATCCTGAGGTTTGTCCTCCAATTATCACTGGCAGAAGTTTTTTTTTTCCCACCAGATTCAATAATGCAGTCTGGAGGTCCTTCGCAACTCCCTCATTCCCTCCCTAGCAACTGTGGATCAGTGTAAGGAAGAAAGAATTTCCTTACAACTAGAGCTGTTCAGTAATGGTGGGAGTCTGGTTTCTCTATTAGTAGAAGAGTTTAGGCAGAGGTTGAATGACCACTTGTCAGAGACGTCAAAGTAGGGATTCTTCCTTCACGGAGAGGCAGGCTAGACTGAAGTCCTTGCCAGCTGTGAAGTTATGGGAACGTTGGCATGGCGTAATGGAAAGTAGATTGTTCAAATACTTAACAGTTCACTTCATCCCAGCTCTGCTACATAAAACCTATGTGAATCTGGGAAGTCACTCATCTCCCCTGAGTTTCATTTCCTCATCTGTAAAATGAAGTCATTGAATGGTCCCTACCAGGCCTACAGACTTCTATGGTCCCTATGCTCCTCATCTGTCAAATGAGAGGGTCAGATTTTCTAAGGTCCTTTTAGCTCTAAATGTTATGATTCCCTTTCAACCGAAGTAGAGGGATGTCTCTAGGAGAACAAGTTCCCTCACACAAAAGGATCCTTATAGCTGCATACTGGTATGGGATTTGCTCCATGTAGCTCCATGTAGTCCATGCTGGACTGATACTAGTCTTCCCAAGGAAATACTGGATCAGAATAAGGTGAGCCAGTGAAAATGCTACAATTTAAATTCATGAGATTTTGTCAATTGAAGGAAACCCCAAAATTGTTAAAAAATCAGAGCTGGAAAGTACATTAGAATTTATCTCTCATTTATAGAAGAACATTCTGATATCCAAGTAAAGAGCTGTTAGTCCATCTTTATATAATAATTTAACGTTCATAAAGTGCTTCCCATACAACAATCCCATGACATAGTAATACTGTTCCCATTTTACAGATAGGAAAATTGAGGCCCAGAGAGGGGACTTATCTTGCCCACATTCTCACAGCTGATCAATGGCACAAATAAGAACAGAACACCTTCCTTCTGTCTCTTGCTTTGCTGCTCTCTCTCCTACCCCATTATGCCTGTCACTAGAGACTTCACCTGGTTTCTAAAGTTGATTTCTTAGTAAGCAGTGACCAGAATGTTTCCTCATTTTTTCAAGGCCATAGGTGTGGATTCACTACCAGCTAAGCTGCTCTATGACAAGTCGCATGATCAAGTCTGGGTTCTAAGCTGGGGAAATATGCAGAAGTCCCAGCCAAGACTTCAGGTACATTCATGAAATCCCTATATATTTGCATGGAAAGATAATGCAATTCTTTATTTGTGTTTCAAATGGGAAATAGTCCCTTTCTTCTCTGTCTTCTCTTTCTCTTTTCCTTCCTTCTTCCTCTCTTTCTTTCCTGCTTTTCCTTTTCCTCACTCTTCTTCATTTTCCTTTTCTCCCTACCCTTATTTCTCCCCTCTTTTCCCCTTTCACCTGTTATTTCTCCCTCTATCCCTTTATTTTTCCTCTTATCTCACTTTCTTCTGCCCTCCAAATTCCTAGTCCTTTCTCTTTGCTATGGAATGTTCCATTCCATGAAACATTTATTTCTCCAGCTCTAGTAGCCCTGGATATCTGCCTCACATTTGTATGACATCTAATGCCTATGTCCTCCTTTCTATCAGGTTGGGTCACGTAAAATTCCACAGTAAGGTGACTTCTGGTTAGGATGGTCTGTTCTTTTCTCATATGACCATAATTCTACATCATTTAGGATTGACTCTGGGGAATTATCACCCTCTGAACAGATGGTCTCCCTTAGGCAGTCAGGCCAGGTCCAAGTGGCCTGTTTCAAATAGCTCTCGGCTTCTAATGGTCTGAATAGACACTTCTCATTTATTCTCAGCTTAGCCTTGAAGTTAGTGGCAACAGAACCTTTCCTTTTTCTTTTAAATTATTGGGTTATTCACGCAGGGTCAGCCTTGTGGAAAATCATTCACTGGCACAGAACATTAAATTCAAGTGTATCGGCATGGGAAAAGGACCTCTTTTTATATCCTGCTTAGGCATATTTGTAAAGAATACTAACATGATGCCCCATCCATTCCAAATGACAGAACTAGCAGCAGGAAGTTTCAGAGAAGTATATTTAGGCTTCATGTAATAAAAAAAAATTCCCAATATTAAAAGGCAGTCAACAAGCATTTATTAAGCACTTACTGTGTGCCAAAGGATACAAAGAAAGACAAAAGTTCTCAAAGAGCTCATAGTGTAGCAAGATAGACAACATGCACACATCTATGTCCAAAAAAGTGTATATAGGATAAATTGGCAAAAATCTACAGAGGTGCTAGCATTAAGGGGGATCGGGAAAGGCTTCTTGTAGGGGTGGGGTTTTAACTGGGATTTGAAGGAAACCAGGGGAGCCAAGAGGCAGAGTTTAGGAGAGAAAGCATTCTAGGCATGACAGTCTTCCAGACAAAAATGCCTGAAGTCAAGAGATGACATGTGTTGTGCAAGGAAGAGCAAGAAGGCTGATATCACTGTATGCAGGGGCATATGGACTGAGTAAGGTATAAAAAGACTGGAAAGTTAGGAGGGGTTCATGTTATGAAGTGCTTAAACACCAAACAGTGGATTTCATATTTGATTCTGGATGTGATAATGAATCATTGAAGTTTATTCAATAGAGGAGTGAAATGATCAGATCTGTGCTTTGGGAAGATCACTTTCACAGCTAAGTAGAGGATGGACTGGATTAGGGAGGAACTTCTGAGAAGGAGAATAATCAATAGGCTATTGCAGTCGTCCAAGCCCGAGATGACGAGGGCCTGCACCAGAGTGAGGAAAGTTTCAGAGGAAAGAAGAGGGAATATGTGAAAGATGTTACAAAGGTAAAATTCGTAAGACTTTGCAACAGATTATATAAAAAAGTTGAGGGGCAAATAAATGGTGCAGTGGATAGAGCACTGGCCCTGTTGTCAGGAGGATCTAGTTCAAATGTGGCCTCAGACACATAATACTTCCTAGCTGTGTGACTCTGGGCAAGTCATTTAACTCCAATCGCCTCACCAAAAAAAAAAAATCAATGAGAATTATGGGGCGGCTAGGTGGCACCGTGGATAGAGTACCAGCCGTGAAGTCAGGAGGACCTGAGTTCAAATCCAGCCTCAGACCAAACACTTGACACTTACTAGCTGTGTGACCCTGGGCAAGTCACTTAACCCCAATTGCCTAAAAATTAAAAAATAAAAAATAAAATAAAAAAGTTGAGAGGTATTGAGGAATCAGGGATGATACCAATGTTGCAAGCGTGGGTGAATGGAAAGATGTTGGTGTCAACACACCAACAACCAACAACCATCAATAGGGATATTAGGAAGGAAAGCAGATAAAGGGATGAAAGATGTGTTCAGTTTTGTTCGTGTTAAGTTTAAGATATCTGTAGGATATCTAGTTTGTTTCCCAATAAACAGTTGGAGATATGCGTGAGAAGGTTAGGAAAGAGGTTTGGGCTGTATAAATAGATCTAAAAATCATCATAATAGAGATGATAGTTGAATCCACAGTAACTGATGAGATTCTTGCATAAAACTCATAGAGCAGGAAAGAGAAGAGAGCCACATGGTACACCCACTGTTAGCAGGCATGACATAGATGAAAATCAAGCAAATGATAAGGAGTTGTCAGACAGGTCAGATGAGAACAAGGGGAAAATCACACCACAAAAACCTAAAAAGAGAGTATCAAAGAGGCATGTTAGAGGTTGAAGAGAGACCAAGATAATGAGAATTTAGAAACGGCCATTAGATTTGGTATCTTTGGAAAGAGCTATTGTGTTAGAATGATGAGATTGAAAACCAGGCTAGAGAATTAAGAAGAGAATGAGAGGAAATGAAGTGAAAGCACTGATTGTAGAAAACCTTCTCAAGGAGAATGCCTACAAATATGAGGCGAGAGTATAGGACAAGAGCTAGCAGGAATGGGTGGATCACATGAGGGTTTTTTTAATAATGAGTAAGACATAGGTGTGCTTGTAGGCAATAGGGAAGTATCCAGAAGAGACTGAAGGTATGGTGAACAGTAGGGATGACTGTGGGCATGTCTACTAG
Source organism: Phascolarctos cinereus (assembly GCF_003287225.1). Lineage (NCBI taxonomy): Eukaryota > Metazoa > Chordata > Mammalia > Diprotodontia > Phascolarctidae > Phascolarctos > Phascolarctos cinereus. The sequence continues at coordinate 349,040,206 of NW_027555625.1, forward strand.
AGAAGACATTTGGGAATGGAATCATTGTGCATTTAGAGGGCTTTGCCTTGGCAAGGAAATGGTCCACCTCTTCTCTGAGACAGTGAGGAGAGGAAAATTTGGAGGTCTTGTTAAGCAGCCTCAATTTTTTCAGTGAAATATAAAGCAATGTTCTCAGTTGAAGGGGGTTGGGGGTAGAGGTGGACTTATGAGAGTTTTGAAGAAAAGGTCTGGAAAAGACACTGGGGTGAGTGGAATGTTGAGTCAATTAGGGAGATTAAAAATAAAAAAGATAGCCTTGCCAAAGTTAGGGCCCAGTTGAGATCATATAACGTAAATTTGCAGTGTACCCTGTCTCCAGGAGTGTACATGGTGTTCAGGGAGGATCAGTATATCTGGTGAGAGCATTGCCAAGCCTTTCAGGGCTGCTTACCCACCTTTGGTTGTCCACCTGTCACCTACATCTCACCTGTGGCTCTAAGAAGCTGTAGCATGCCAAACCCCAAGAAAACTATCCTAGAAGATGGGTGAAACCGGAGTGAGGATAGCTTACAGGCCTTACAGTAAATTAGGTGGATATCTATCCATCAGGTGAAAACTTCTCCTAGCAGAATGGGTAGACAAGAACAATTTTGTTGCAACAGCCATGAAGGTAGCTGAAGCAGGTGCTGTGAAGTGTCCAGAGCTTCATCAGACATAGAAGACACTAAGGTCATCCACTGCATTCTGGGCCATCACCAGTCATCTTGACTTCTGTCTTGCACTGGACACTGATGACTCTGGAAAAAAGAGTGAGGCTGAAGACTGCGCAACTCTGCCTCACTTGAAACAAATTCACTTGTAAGTCGAGACATCACCCATCATCCACTACTCCATCCACCTTTAAGTCTTGTAGCAATGGGTGAGTGATGAAGCATCAGGTGGGGATACACTGGGAGCTGCAGTCACAACCCTGCACACAGGCAACCCAGGGTAGTGGGTCATCTTTTCACTAGATCAAAGAGCAGTGGGTTTTAGCAGCCCCCTGGGTGTCTGACCCAGTGTGGTCCTTTAAAGGATCACACTGCTCACCTCCTGGCAGGAAGAAGGGACTAGAAACAGAAAAGATGCCTAAAAATGACCTGCTTTTCACAGGAGGCACGGATCCCACCTTACCAATCAAAACACACACACAAAAAAAATTTAATTTTGCAAAGATGATTCTATTCACCATTGGTACATCAAATATGTGTACACTTACGAACAACATGAAATACAATAGACCTAAAAGACAAACAGCTCATTGTGTGAGAGAACTCAGCAGATACCATGTTCAGTTAGCAGCCCTATGTGAAACAAGGCTGGCAAACAAAGGCCAGCTAACTAAAGTTGGAACTGGATATGTGTTTTTCTGGAATGGCTACTGTGGTGAAGAGCATGGTGGAGCAGGCAAGCAAAACTAATCTAGTCAACAAGCTTGTATGCCTCCCAAAAAGAGTGAATGATAGGCTTGTGACAATGTGATTGTCATTGAAGGAAAGGGCCGTGCCACTATTTTTGCTCCCACCATGATGAACTCTGAAGAAGTCAAAGAAAAATTCTATGAAGACTTGGAGACTCTCATCATCAATGTGCCAAAACAGAACAAGCTTATAATTCTGGATGACATTAAAGGTGAAGTAGGCACAGACTAACAGATGTGGCAGCGAATCCTTAGGAGGAATGGAGACAAAAACAACAATACCAATGATCACTTACTGCTGAAGACTTGTGCGTCTCATGATCTTCTCATCACCAACACTGTCTTCCATTTACCTAAATGCACTAAAACATCATAGATGCACCCAGCAGCAATCGTTGACATTTAATAGACTATGTCATTGTCAGGAGAAAAGACAAGCAGAATGCGGGACTGACAAAGGTGATGTGTGGTGCAGATTCATCCTCTCCAAGATAAACACTTGCATTCAGCAAAAGTGGTAGCTCAAGGGCAAGATGACTAGGAGGAGACCCAACATCAACAGATTAGAGTGTTTCTCCATGCATGAAGAGTTTATTGCTGGCCTGGAGGGAAATCTGAGTCACCACACAGTCAGCAACAGTGGAGCAGAAGAGGACTGGGCAGCTTTCAGAGAGTCGGCATACAGCACCATATTTGCTAATCTGGGCCAGAACTCCTATAAACATCAGGATTAGTTTGACAAAAATGATGGGGAAATTCAGAAACTGCTGAACAAGAAGTGAGAACTCCACAGGGCTTATCAGCAGAATAGTTTGTCCATCTCCAAGAAGGCAGCCTCTAACTCCATCGAAAGCAAAGTGCAGGTGATGCTTAGAGAGATGCAGATTTCTTGGCTCAGCAAGAAACGGATGAGATTTAATTCTTTGCTGACAGCAATAATCCTGTGATGCCCTGAAGACTATTTATGGGCCAAACCGTCTGGTTCATTTCAGTTACTCCGTACTGATGGAGCCTCACTGGAGAGATTGGCTTTCATGGTGTTCTCAACAGACCATCGACAACCAATGCTGAAGCTATTTATTGTATGCCTCAGGTTGTAATCACTTCCTCTGTAACCAAATCTTTAACAGAAGAAGAGGTACTGGATGCTATCAAACTCTTGAGTGGCAAAGTGCTTGGCATTGCTTCCATCCCAGCAGAGATCTACAAGGCAGGGGTTCCACTGCTCATGCAGGAGCTGACTAAAATCTTCTGGGTCATATGGCAAGAGGAAGTCATCCCCCAGGAGTTTAAGCATGCCTCAATTATCCATATCTATAGAGGAAAAGGAAATAGGCTGTGACAACCACAGGGTATCACTCTCCTAGTTATTTCTGACAAGATCCTTGCCAGAGTCCTTCTTAATCAGATGAGTAATCATCTGGAATATAGTCACCTATGTGAGAGGCAGTGTGGCTTCAGAAAGGGCTGAGTGGTCCACACGGTGTTTGCTGCCTGACAACTCCCAAAAAATGCTAGGAGTAAAATGGAGGTCTATTTACATTTGTTGACCTGACCAAGGCCTTTGATACTATCAGTTTGAGGGCCTGTAAAAGAACATGGTAAAATTAGGTTGCCCAGAAAAGTATATCAGCATTATATACCAGTTTCATGATGGCATGCTCACAAGGGCTCTGGATGAAGGACAATGTTCTCATGCTTTCTGAGTCACCAATACAGTGAAGCAAGGTTGGGTGCTTGCACTCCCATGCTCTTCACCATGATGTTTTCCACATTTTTGGACACCCTCAACAAGGACAAAAACGGCATCAAGATCAACTTCTGCACTGATGGCAAACTATTTAACTTGAAAAGGCTGTAAGCCAAGACCAAAATGGAGGGGGAGGTGGTGGGTGACTTTTTGTTTGCAGATGACTGTGCAGTCAAGGCAGCTTCTGAGGCTGAGATGCAGCAGAGTACGGATCAGTTCTCTACTGCCTGTGCTAATTTTGGCCTGACAATCAACACAAAGAAAACTGAGGTCCTCCGTGAGCCAGTACCATTCCCATCAATATGTGGAACCATCAGTTACAAGAAGTGGAAAAAATTGGTATGCTCTAAGTTCGCTTACCTTAGCAATATACTATCCAAGGCTACCCATCTAGATGATGAGGTTGATGCATTCATTTCCATAGCTAGCCAGGCATTTTGAGGCTGCAAAAGAAAGTGTGGGAGACAAGAGATATTGGGCTGCATACCAACTCAAGGTCAACAGAGCCATCATGCTGACTATACTGTTATATGCCTGTGAAACCTGGAGAGTCTATCAGTGCTATGCCAGAAGACTGAACTGTTTCCACTTGAATTGTCTCAGGAAGATCCTGAAAATTACCTAGCAAGATAAGGTACTGGGTACTGAAGTTGCTTCTCAAGCTGAACTGCCAAGCATTCAAACTCAGTTGCAGAGAGTACAAGTCTGATGGGTTGGCCATGTAGTTCAAATGCCAAATGCATGCTTACCTAAAAGACTATTTTACAAAGAACTCACACAAGAGAAATGTTCACATGGTGGTCATAAGAAGCAGTTTAAGGACACTGTCAAAGTCTCTCTGAAGACCTTTAGTATTGACCATAAGACATGAAAAATGCTGGAACAGGGACATACAGCATGGCATGTCCCCATCAAAGGAAGCACTGTGCTACATGAGCAAAACAGAATCATAGAAGTACAAAGACAACATGAGCTGTACAAATCCAGAGCCACCTCTACTCTAGATGTCCAAATGGACCACTTATGCCTGATTTGTGGTAGTACCTTCCAAGCTTGTATTGATCTGATCAGCCACAGCCAAACACACTGTAACCTGACTCCAAAATTGTGATGTCATTAGATTTCTTCAAAAACAAAGGACCAGGGGCAGCTAGATGGTGAAGTGGATACAGCACCGGCCCTGGATTCAGGAAGACCAGAGTTCAAATCTCTCCTCTACACTTGACACTTAGTAGCTGTGTGACCCTGGGCAAGTCACTTCACCCCATTGCCTCACAAAAAAAAAAAAGGACCAAAAAACAACATGATCGCCTCCATCTTGGCCCATGAGTTAGGAACAAAGATTTCTGTAACTAACATTTATATAGGACCTGCTATGTGCCAGGCACTGTTCTAAGCACTTCACAAATATTTGATCCTCTTAACTGCCATGGGGGGTAGGTGCCGTTATTTTCCCCTTTTTATAGATGAGGAAACTGAGACAAATGAAGGTTAAGTGATTTGCCTGGAGTCACACAGCTGGTTAGCATCTAGGGTCAAATTTGAAATCACGTCTTCCCAACTCTAGGCCTAGTTGCACTTGGTAGGGGTAATCCATGACTGAGGCTTGGCAAGTCAAGGTTGTTGATACAATAAGGGGGCAAGGGACTCAGGAGAAAAGGACATTATAGAGTTGAACTAGTTCACCAAGGTGACAAGATAGGCATGGGAGGAAACTGTAGTCAGGGCAGGGGTGCTGGACCAGGAAAGAACTGAGGGTGGAATGATTAGAGATCACAGTGAGAATGAAGAACAGGATTTGGGGTTACAAGGCAGAGGGGAAAACGGAATAACAATAGATTATGATCAGATGAGGGAATTTCAGAGTTCATGAACTACATGGAAGTGATGGATTTGTGTGTGATGGTAGATAAGGGGATGGCCATCTCTGTGTAACTAAGGTAAAACCCCCAACTGCCCGTTAAACATTGCAAACTGGTTGTCCCATAGGAAGAGTAAGTCACGGAAAATGAGGAAGCTGAGTAACCATGAGATTAAGGTTTTTAAAGGAGTATCAGTCAGTATGTATGTTGAAGTGCCAGAGGTAGGGTGGAGAGAGAGAGAGAAACTATAAGCCAGATACTGAACTCACTGAGGGAAAAAGGAGAGTGTCTGAGATCTACCAAACCCCTGGAACTACCAGAAGCTGGAAGGAGTTGGGGGGAGGAATTTAAGATGAAAGAAAGGTTGTCACCTGTGGAACAGACATTCCAGAAAGCACAGAAGAAGGGATAGGTAGCTTCAGCATGGGATAAATGATGGTGGACCATTAAAAGTAGTGATCTCCCCCTCACTCTTCACATAAAGTCTGGATGACCATTTATAATCTTTCCAAAATAATGGTAGTAATAGTAGCTGTAATAATAATAGTAGTAGTAGCAGTAGTAATTAGTAATCATTGTAGTTAAAATAATATAATTTATATCATGTTTTATTGATTACTATATGCTTTACAAAAACAAAACCCTAATTGATTTCTCTACCTCCAATCTCTCCCCACCTCAAAACAACTTCCACCCAAGTATACCTATAAAGCATAGATTTATCCATGTCACTTCTCTGCTACTTCCACTAGGATAAAAAACAAACAATACTATGGTGTGTCTTTCAAAGTCCATCAGAACTTCGATTTAGCCTGTCTTTCTAGACTAATACATGTTAATCCCTACCTAGCTGGTGCTGTGGACATAACACTGAGCCTAGAGTCAGGAAAATTTGAGTTCTAATCTGGCCTCAGACACTACTTGTATGACCCTGAAGAAGTCATTTAACTGCTATCTGCCTTAGTTTCCCATGCTGTAAAATAGAGATAAGAATAGCACCTACCTCCTAGGGTTGTTGTGAAAATCAAACAACATATTTCTAAGTGTTTAGCACAGTCCCTGACACATAGGAAATACTATGTCCCACACTTTTTGATACAAACTGATGTACTCTCTGTTCCATTCTATCTCTTCTCCCTAATTCTTTGTGTAGAATTTCCCACATTCCTCTAATGCACCCCTTCCCCACCTCCTCCTTTACACTCCTTTCTTCAAAGCTCAGTTCAAGACCACCTCCTACTTGAAGCCTTTAGTGATTCTCCCAGCTACTTATTCCAGTGCACTTAAAGTCACTCTATACTTACTTTCTATATATTTTCTGTATACTTATGTGCATCCATATTGTTTCCCCTCAGTCTCTTTGAGGACAGCAACTGTTTCTTTTCTGTCTTTGTAAATAGCAATTGTTTTTTGTTTTGGCCAGAAACCCTGAGGGTCTTCCCCTCCCAGACTGATTTTTTTTGACTAGGTAAAAGAGACCAGTTTTGCTTCATTTCTTACCTAGCCTTAATCACTGAATGGGTGTTGCCTTAGACAGACCAAGACCTGGGCAAGATCTTAGCTTGAAAAGGCCAAGGTCTCCCACTGCATCCATAGCCATCACCACCTGACCTATATCTTGCCTGTGGACCCAGATGGCTTTGGAGGAGAGAATGAGGCTGATGACTTTGCACATCCCTGCCTCACTTAAATCCAATTCACTTGCAGGTCAAGACATCACCTTCCTGATGTCACTGGTCCTCTTTGAGAATGAAGGACAGGGGGCAGCTAGGTGGCACAGTGGATAGAGCACTGGAGTCAGGAGGACCTGAGTTCAAATCTGGCCTCAGACACATAACACTCACTAGCTGTGTGACCCTGGGCAAGTCACTTAACCCCAATTGCCTCACCAAAAAGAGAGAGGGAGAGAGAGAGAGAGAGAGAGAGAGAGAGAGAGAGAGAGAGAGAGGAAGAGAGAGAGAGAGAGAAGAGAGAGAGAGAGAGAGAGAGAAGAGAGAGAGAGAGAGAGAGAGAGACAGAAGTACAAACAACAATATCCCCTTGGGCTAGTACAGGGCCTGGCATATAGTAGGTACTCAATAATGTTTGCTGACAATTTTCCTCTACTCACAATACCAACTTTACTAGGCTGTTAGAAGTAAAATGCTTTGTAAAAATTAAAAGCTAGATGATAGTGAGATTTTACTTATTTTTATTAATTTTGTTGCTATTATACAGGCAGCTCAGTGGCATGGTGGACAGAGTACTTGGCTTGGAATCAGGAAGGCCCATGTCTGTGAGTTCAAATCTGGCCTCAAACACTAGCTGTGTGACCCTGGACAAATCATTTAACCTTGCTTGCCTCAGTTCCTCATCTGTAAAATGGGCTGGAGAAGGAAATGGCAAACAAGTCCAGTATCTTTACCAGGAAAACCCCAAATGGGTTCACAAAGAGTCAGACATGACTGAAAAACAACTACACACTCTAATACAAGAATAACTTCAGGGATAGTGACGTGCGTCAACCTGTTAGTTATTGCCTAAATGGCCGCTCATGGCAATGTTTCAGGCGTGCAATCTGCTCTGTATACTTGTCTGTCTCCTCCCTTGCTGCCACCTATCAGTTCTCTATACAGCCTCAAGCGGCCCACATGGGCTTCTAATTTACCATTTCTAATCTGTTGCAATCAGCTTGTAAAGCTCATTAGTTTTAGATAAAACCAAAGTCTGTGAGTCTAAGGGTTAGAGTCTGAGAAGATCTCCTGTGGATCTAATGCCTGAGTCCCTCTGGATGATCTGGATGACATTTATATTTCTGATTTTAGAGGTATTTTTTCAGTGCCTCTGTCAGGGTGTTGGGAAGTGCCTTTAATGGCAAGGAGGCTGGATAAATGGCCATTGCACTCTTAGCAGTTCCGAAGGGTAAGAAGTATATTTATAAAGAAGACAACATCAGGAGAGAGAAGCACCTGAAATCTAGAATTCTCTGATACCCTTTTTTGAATCATGACAGAGAGAATAAGAAGAGGAGAATACTGAGAGGCAGCTGAGAAATGGGTCTTGTGGCCTCCTCCGCTGAGCCACATTGTACCTGCTGACATATACACAGGTCAATCCACCTTGGTGATGGTACTCGGGGAATCCCCTGGTTGGCTCTGATTCAGTAGGAATCAGCATGGTGTAAGAAAGAAGAGCTTGGTTCTACTCCCACCTTTGACACTTGTTAAACACTACTTCTGTGGCCTTGGGAAATCATCATCATAGTAAAAATAATATTAATGATAGAAACTATTTATATAGAGACTTAAGGTAACCACAATGGTTTACAAATATTTGTAAACAAATCATTTGATCCTTACAACATCCCTAGGAGGTAGATGCTATTATTATCCCTATTCCTTTATATATGAACAAACTGAGAGAAACATAGGTTAAATCACTTGCCCAGGGTCATATATTTAGTTAAGTGTCTTCAAGCCTGATTTGAACTAAGGGCTTTCTGATTCTGGATCTAGGACTCTATCCACTGCCTTAACCTCCTTGGCCCTCAGTTTCTTCATCTCTAAAATGAAGGGGTTGGAATAGATAATCTCTGAGATCCCTTTCAGATCTAGAGCTATGATTCTTTTAGCCAACCCCTCTAGGGACTCTGTTGCAGTGGGAGCCCCCTGAAGATGCTTCTCAAGCCTGGCCCCAATCTTCTTTCTCCAAGATGCCCAGGGAATGGAACTCCTGCTCTCTTACTTCTGTTCTACCCTTTCAGGGTTTTCTCAGAAGCCCCTATCTGATGATGTTTTGTCAATCATGCTTTGTTTGTACCTCCCTGATTGCCTCTGTCACAGCTTATCTTATGCTATGGGTAATTTGGGCACACATATTATTCTTCCAAATTGGTTATGTCTTTTAGGACAGTAGTCAGCAGTCCTTTTCATGGAAACAAAGACTCTGGATCAGCTACTTACTACTGGTATGACCTTAGCCAAGTCATTTAATCTCCCCAGGCCTTAGATTCCTAATCTAAAAAATGAGGATAATAACACCTACTCTTAGGTCCCTTCTAACTCCAAATCTATGATGCTACTATCTTTCTGAGATATCAAAATGAACTAAAAATAACATCTGAGGACCTGGATTCATATCCCAGCTCTGCTACTTACTACTTATTATTGACCTTCAACTAATCATTTAAATTCGCTGGTCCTCATTCCCATTTTATGCAAAATAAGAAGGGTTGTACTAGATAGTCCTTACATCCCCCTCCACCTCTACATCTGCGATTCTGTTATCATATTTTCCCTACAGCATAGCCCAGCACAAGGCCAGAATAAGATAAGACCTCCTTAAAAGTTTTCTAAGTGAATTCATTGACCTCAGAAGAAACCAATTTGTTTTCTTGTCCCTCTCCTTTGAGAGAGAAATGTGAAGACTTCAGTCTTCACAGACTTCCCACCCACATACCCCCTGCCAACAGTCTCCTACAGCAAGGTGATATGGTGGTAGAGCTCTGGACTTGGAGCCAATTAGACCTGCGTTCAGATATGGCCTTAAGATACTAGCTGTGTGAACTTGAGCAAGTCATTTAACCTCTATTTACCTCGGTTTCCTCAACTGCAAAATGAAGATAACAATAGCACCTACTTTACAGGGTTGTTGTGAGAATCAGATGGGACGGTGTTTTCAAAGCACTTAGCACAGTGCCTAACATAAATACTTTTTTTCCTTCCTTTTTATTTTTTTGCTTATTTTCCTTTCTTCTTTTCCTCTATCACTCCCTCCTTTCCTTCCTTCCCAGTTTTGTTTTTCTCCCTAGCTTATCATTCTAAGAATATCTCCTCTGGTTCAGAGGTTAGACTAAATGATCTACAGTCCCTTCCAGCTCTGAGGTATTTTGACCCTCCAGTCTTAATGTCTCTTCATTTGTCTGCCTCTACCCAGCCTCCTGATCAAAAAAGCAGTGAAATACTTTCCACCAACATATTCTGATACCCACTGAAAATCTCCATCAAGCCCTCCCTGTGGAATGGAGGTCACCGTGGGTTATCAAAGACTGTGCTAGCAGGATACAACCCTTGGCAAGTCCTACAAGGCTGGAAAAGTTTCCAGTAAAGCTTTCATGAGAAAAGGCAATTTATTATAGTGGAAAGAATGCTATGTGCAGTTTACTAGCTGTGCGACCTTGGGCAACCTACTTACTCATCTGTAAACTAAGAGGGTTAGATTTAATGACCTGTAAGATCCCACTTTTAAAAATCTATGCTCCTACTATGCTTTAGACCTTAGGGATACAAAGACATAAATGGCTAAAAGTGATGGCACTCATCTTGGATCCCAGCTCCCTGGGAGTCTGAGGCTGCTGAGGCTGTTTCGCTTGGGAGTTCTGAGATGTAGTAGGCTATGCAGATCGGGTGTCTGTGCTAAGCTCCGCATCAATATGGTGTGTCCCCAGTATGTGGCAGGGGGCACCAGGGCATGTAAAGATGAATAAACTGGTCCATGTCTTAAACAGAACAGATCAAAATTCCTATACCAATCTGCAGTGGAATCAGGCTTGTTAAGTAGCTCCTAAACTTGTAGCCTAGATGAGATGGGGGAACCCAATCTTCTAAAAATGAAAAAAAAAAGGTTAATGTGAAAAAGGTCCTCCCTGCCCATGAGAAGCTGGTATTCTACTGGGGAATACAGCACATACTCAAATAAGTGTAGGACAAAGAAATTTGAGCACAAAGCCTTGAGAGGATCTGAGAAGGCTTTATCTATGGAGGAGGTCACACCGGAGGATTCTGGGAAGAGGAAGGAGTGCATTTCAGTCATAAGGGATGACTTTTGTGAGCGCATGGAGTTAGGAACAAGAAAAAAGCTACCAAATTCAGAAAATGACTAGTAAGCTAGTGTGAGTTCAAGAGAGTAGTTTGGCTATCCATTAAAGACAATACTTGAACTCATGGATCTCTGAGAGTATAGCAATTTGGTTCAACTCCATGAGCATTTAAGTGCCAGCTGTGTGCCAGGGATCATGCCAGATACACAAAGGCAAAAACAAAGTTTCTCCTGCCCACAAATTAGTTATTGAGTACAAAACTACCTGTACACAGTTAGGTAAATGCTAAACATATATTCTGCTACATGTAAATAGCAATGATACATTCACATATTGTAAAAGTAAATACAAAGTAATTGGGAGGGGAGGAAGATACTAACCACTGGGAGACCTTTGGAAAAGCAGCATTTAACCTGAGCCTTGAAGGGAGCTCACACTTTCTAGAGGCTGAGGTGAGGTGAAGAACACATTCCCAGAATGTAACTAATGTAATTAAGAGTGCATTCCCAGAGCTTGTGTAAAGGGATGGAAGTACTAGACCTGTACAGGGCCCAGTTTGCTGCAATGTCAGATGTATGATGGGGAATAATGTGAAAAAGACCAGAAAGGGAGGTTGAAGCCAGATTGTGAATAGATTTAGATACAAAACAGAGGAATTTGGATTTTATCCTAAGACATAATAGGGACCAAATTAAATTGCTTGAGCAAGGGAATTTCATTGTCAGACCTGTGCCTTGGGAACAGCAATTTTGACCAATATTTCCCTGAACATTTACTTTTCTACCGACTAATTCTACCAGGGTAGTAACATTGCAGTGTGAATGAGTTGTCATTTTTACAAATAATAATGGTTCACGTTCACATATAGCATTTTTAGGTTTACAAAGCCCTTTGTAAATCATACTAATTGTCATATCTTTGAAACAACCAAATTAGGCAAACAGTACAACTGTGATTATTCCCTTTCTAATAACAAGTCCAGTAATCTTTTCCCTATACAATACTGCATTCTAGCTTAAGATATGCCTTCCTACCTACCAAACTCTTGAAAAGCCTTCAAGACCAAAAGGAAATAATATTTACCATTATCCCTACCACATCATGACTTTCTCTACAGTTTCGATGTATCGCAGGTTGACATAAGAAATTAAATGGAAATTTGGGGGGAGTTTTGCAGAAGCCGCAGATGACACAGAAAAAGTATGGAAACTTAGAAATGCATAAAATATAAGTATAGTATTGAATAATATCAACATTTTATTTTTTAATGCCAATAATTCAGACTTCTTCTCTGGTACAAAGGGAGGGCCAAAAAATTTTATGCAGATTTTCCAAATCCCAGGGGCACCGTACCCATAACCCCTGCGATGTGGAAGGAATAACTGTAATAATGGATTTTCAGATATCATGGGAGGTGGAAAGGAAAACTTGAGGGGACAGAAGAAGCTGCTCCCTCATTCCATGCAAACAGCTTCCTAATGAACCTATGGCTAGTGCTGCTTCCCCTGTTAAAAAACTCAGATTCTTAGTCAAGGAGGTGAGCTGAGGTCTGAAGCAAAAGGACCCTAAGCCCTTTCTGCAAAGAGTAGAAAACATTAGCTTCAATGGGTACCAATATGCATGCTTTTCATTCCAGAGACTCAATCAGATTCATGGAGCAAGGCCATTTCTAGAGATTTACCCCAAATACTAATCCTATCTAACATTTATCATGGTGCTGTAGGGCTCACAAAGTACAGTGCATACATTATCCCATTGGATCTGGGTAACAGCCCTAAGAGAAAAACATGGAGCTTAAACATGCAGACTGAAACCCAGTGAGGCAGAATAACTTACCCAGATTCACACAGCTAATAAGTGGTAGAGATATGTATTGTAAATCATAGCTTTTAAAACCAAATGTTTCTTACTATACCACCTTTGTAGCTAGCATTTCTATAGCCCTTTAAGTTTATGAAATGTTTTATAATTTTTTTTTATTTTATCCACAACCTTGGGAAGTAGGTGATATTATTATCCCCATTTTACAGTACAGGAAATTGAGGCAAGCAGAGGTTAAATGATTGGCCCAGAGTCACACAGCTCATCTGAAGCTATATTTGAACTCCTGACCCCAGGTACAGTGCTCTATCCATTGTACCACCTCTGGGGCAAATCTGCTATTTTCTCCAGACCTCCATTTCCCTTCTCTAGGATGAAAGGGTTGTACTGTTTACAAGTGCTTTTTCAACTTTAATTTTCTCACTGTAGTGCTGCAAGTCTATCAACCAAACAACTGCCCTGTGGCCACTTCACCAGGGGCCTTGACCCTCTGCCTCTTGCTCCAGCTGAGGAGTATAGGCACTCTCTGCTCCCTGTCCCTACTGGAGAGTTTAAAGAGTGTTAAAGAGTGGGGCCTGCCTCCTATCTAAATTTTTATCTTCCTCCTACCCTGGGCCTTGCATAAAGAAAACCTTATTTCTTTTGGTTTGATGCTTGGTGACTGACCGCTTGAGAATGACTTTAAGGGAAATCTCTAGTAAAGTGGTTAATTGGTCTGTAGTCCTGCAATTACATCAGTAATTGGCCTGCCGGTAATTTTCTTGAATTTGCAAATTGGTTTGTTAAACATAAAAGAGGTTCTTGCAAGAAGGTTAGGCGCTAGGACTGACTCTTTAATTAAGAGCTGCCCAGGTGTGAGTTGGTCGTGGATGGGACAACCATTTCAGGGCAGAAATGTTGCCATGGGGCTTCTGCTCTTCCCTGTCTCCCTTCCTTCCTTCTGAGGTCCCTCCACTGGCTTCCCCTTCCCACGATGGACACATAAGGATTTTAGTCACTGGTTCCAGTATGGGCAGTGTAAAACTTTGTAGCCAAATGAGCCCAGTTCCCCACCTTGATGATACTGTGTTCTGGCAGTGGGCTTCACATGACCCTGCTGATTTGATTCAAGTGACTTAATTCTTTCTGCTTAATGTGGCGAGGAGAGGTGGGAAGGGGGAGTTGCTTTGTTTTGGGGGAATGGGGTTGCTGAATGAACAGTGATCTCTTTCCAGCAACCTTCCTGACAGATCTCACAGTGGCATGACAAGAATCTTGGGATTCTTATACATTTTATACATTTATACATTTTCCCTATGTGGCCAAATTTGTGAAATAATTATTCTTAAAACAACATATGGCTGAAAATTCTTGCTATACTGACTAAGAACCCCTTGCATCAAAGGAAAAGAAAGTTCCAGTTAATAGTTTCACATTTGTATAGTCCAAATCCCTTACTCCCTAACCCCTCCCCCATTTTCTCACTAAGCAACTTGCTTCCTCCACCCTTCCTTTCCAGTTCCTAAACCATGATCAAATTAACTCTGCACTTGTTCACAGAAAGGGTTTTTATGTCATTCTATTCCCATTCATCAGACCGAAGTTTCCTTCCCTGGCCACTATTTTTTTATGTGCATTGACTCTTCTAATAGAATGGAAGCTCTTGGGGACAGGGACTATCTTTGCTTTTGTGTTTATATCCCAAAGGGTTAGTACAATGTCTGGTACATACAAATGCTTAAGAAATGCTTTTTCGTTTATTCACACCATACTTCTCGGGTGTGAAGGAAGGTAGGTTTCCATGGCAGCAATAGGGGTGTATTATCCTAGAACACCTACAGCACATTAGGAAAATGCCAAGACCAGACCTCTCTTTGGGTTCTTCCTCTGGTTTACTGCTGTGCCATCCTGGACCAAGAGCTGTTTGGCTCAGAGCAAGGCCATGTAGCCAATTTCTGTGCATTTGGGCCAAGTCAGGGACATGCAAGTGAGATCAATAAGCCAGAGAGTGAGAAAATTCTTGGCTTAACAGGAAGGAATTAGGTAAGTACATTTGGTCCTGTCACACTATTATCCCTCCTATGTCATTGATCTGGATTATGGTGATGTGGGCAGCCTCTGAAATCGCAGAGCCAAGAAGCTGCAAGTCTACCAGCCTTGCAATATGCCAAGGTGCCAGATTATATCTGCTTTCTTCTTCAGTAGACTCTCGAAAATATTCAAATATTTTCTGCCTAAATAAATGTTTCCACCCTAGAGCCCAGGAGGGTGACTTTCAATCCATCCTACCAATTGTTGTCTTGCCCAGGGAAGTCAATTGTCTGCTTTTCTTCCAGCAAGGAGCCCTGGTCACCTTTCCTGCATTGTTCCTGTCCTTCCCTCAGTTCTATGGCCTAAATTCTCTATCACTAGCTCAGGTGTCAAAGGGAAACTGTAATGTTTTCTTTTTTTCTGTTGTCCCATTTCCTTTAAATAGCACAGATATCTTGGTCCTGGTTCCGTTGGCAAATGACAGGGACTGGACCTTGGCCTTTCTTGGCTGGCTCTTCCGTCCTGGTTTTCCTTCTGCTGGGCCTTTGAATTCATTCACAGTTCTGGCCCTGCCTGGAGGACTCACTAGGCAAAAATATTCCTGTTCAAATCCTTCTTAAATCTATTTCCCACTCTTGCAAGTGTAGAAGTCTATGGTCCTGAGATGGTATTTCTTTGCTATTTGTCCCCTCCCATTTCAACCTCAGATGAGTCCTTTTCCTAGGGCTTCCTGACCTCCATCTGTGACTTGGATCCTGACTTTCCTTCCCTCCATGTACATCTCCATTTCTCCTTGGCCTGTCTGAAGCTAATTCCTAGCAGGATTGAAAATGCTGTTTAGGTTTGCCATGACAGTGAAATGATGATGATGATAGCTCGTATTTATATAGTATTTTAAGGTTTGCAAAGTGCCTCACAAATATTATCTCATTTTACCCTCACAACAACCTAAGGAGGTAGGTGCTATTATTCCCATTTCATAGATAGAAAGCAGAAAGAGGTTAAGTGACTTTCCTAGGGTTACACAGATAATAAATAACAGGGCAGATTTGAACTCAGGTCTGCCTGATTCTGGGTCCTTCACTCTCTAGCTGACGTTATCGTTGTTGTTGTCATCATCGTTGTCGTCATTGCTGGTGGTGGTGGCGGTGTTAATATCCAAAGGATGAAAACTAGGTCATTCCAGCCATTGATGATATTTTAAACAAAGGGAACAACTATTCCAACTCCTTGCCAAAACAACCCCTCTACATGCCCAGTTGATCCCATTCCACCCCTTCTTCTACAACAGATTGCCTCCTCTCTCATCCCCGCTATCTCACTAATCTTCAATCTCTTTCCTTTTTACTGGCTGCTTCCCTATAGCCTACAAGCATGTCTATATTGTCCCCATTCTCAAAAACCCCTCACTTGATCCACCAATCCCAGTTAGCTAATCATGCCATATCTTTCCTTCCTCTAAGGGCTAAAATCCTTGAAGAAGCTGTCTACGATAGACACCTCTACTTACTTTCCTTTTGTTCTTTTTAACTCTCTACAATCTGACTTTTGATTTCTATCATTCAACTAAAATTCTTCTCTCCGAAGTTACCAATGATCTCACAATTATCACATTAGATGTTCCTTTTCGAGTGTCATATTTCTTGATCTCTCTGCAGCCTTTAACACCATCAGTCACCCTCTTCTCAATACTCTCTCCTCTCTAGGTTGTGCTAGCACTCTCTCTTTGTTCTTCTCCTACCTATCTGACTACTCCTTCTCAGCCCTTTTAACTGGATCTTCATTCAGATTGTGCCCACTGAATGTGAATTTCTGTCACAAGGCTCTGTCTGTTCCCTCTTCTCTTCTCTCTCTACTTGGTATTCTCATCTGCTCTTATGGATGAAATATTATTTTTATGCTTATAATTTTCAAATCTTCTTATCCAACTATAACATTCTAACCTCCAGACTTCCATCTCTACCTGCCTATTGGACATCTCAAATTGAATGTCTTGCAGACATCTTAAACTCAACATGTCCAAAACTGAACTCATTATCTTTCTCCCAAATTCTCCCCTCTTCCAAACTTCCCTATTTCTGTTGAGGGTACCACAATACTCCCAGTTACACAGGCTTGAAAGCTAGATGTCCTCCTTGACACTTCACTATCTTCCATCCCTAAATCCTTGGCCTAAATGATGTTACCTTTGTAATATACTGCATATCCCCCCTTCTGTCCTTTGACACTGCCACCACCCTAGTACAGGCCCTCATCACCTCTCACTTGGACTATTGCAATAGCTAGATAGTTGTTTGTCCTTCGTTTTCAAAGAAGACCAATGACATCATGGGTGATGTCTTGACTTGTGCATGAATTGGATTAAGTAAGACAGAGTTGTGCAAAGTCATCAGCCTCTCTCTTCCTGAGTCATCAAAGTCCAGTGTCAGGACAAAAGTTAAGATAACTGGCAATGACCCTGGATGCAGGGGATGGCCTTGGCATCTTGGATAGACATTGCAAAGAGGAAGATTTAGACTTGTTCTAAGGCAAAATTTCTACCAGAGCTATCCGCAAGTGAAATGAACTGCCTGTAGAAGCAGTGTGTTCCTGTTCTTATTCAAGACGTTTGAGTAAAGCCTGGATGACAATTCGTCAGATGTGTCATAAAGAAGATCCTGGACAGCCTGAAGTCTCTCCTGACTTTGAAGCCCTCTGATATACAGGATGTCCCAACCAAAGAGGCAACAGAGGAGAGGATTATAGAAGGGGAAAGGGACAATTGTGATTATAAAAATTAAAAAGGTTCAAAAAATTAGAAGGGAAAGAGTAGCCTTCTGTTCACTCTTCCTGCCACAAGGCTCTCTGCAGTCTAGTCCATCCTTCCATCAGTTGTTAAAGGGATCTTCATAAAATACACGTCACCCCCTCCCCCATGCAATAAACTTCTGTGGCTTCTTGTCACCTCCAGTATGAAATATAAAATCTTCTGTTTGATGCTTCTGATAACTTGCCCCCTCCACCTTCCTACTCTTCATATACATTACACAAATACCCCAAAACCCCACTCTCCAGTGACACTGGCTTCCTGGTTGTTCCATCTCCCAACTCCAGACATTTTCACTAGCTGTCCCCATGCCTGGGGACACCTCTGACTCCTGGCTTCCCTGTCTTCCTTCAATCCCAGCTAAAATTCCATCTCCTGTGGGAAGCCTTTTCCAATCCCCTTTAAATTCTGATGTTTTCCCTTTGCTAATTACCTCCGGTGTATGCTATACATAGCTTGTTTGTACATAGGCATTTGTGTGACTTTTACACAGTGAAAGCAGAAACTGTCTTTTACCTTTCTTTGTATCCCCAACACTTAGTACAGAGCCTGGCACATAGTAGGGGCTTAATAAGTGTTTATTGACTGACCGCATGGTGTGGCCTTCAAAATCTTTTCCCCACAAACTGCTCCCAACTCAGGGCCTCCACAATGGTCATCTGGTGTGGTGATGACCCCTTGGACCTACCCCTGTTCTCCTCTTACTTCCCAAGTCCTGATGACAGCTGTACTTTGTAGTCAATGGATACCAAACTGCCCTACTCATTTCTGGGACTAAATGATTTCATCACTTTATTTCAAAGTTGGAAAATACCTCAGGGGCCATCTAGTTCAACCCTTGCTTTGTATAGTGATCTAAGTTATGTGCTGAGATTAATTCATTACCAGCTAATTAGAGCTGATTGTTAAATTTCAATACAAATACTTATACCTCATAAATCAGCAAACACTACAAAGCAGGCCTTGATTTATTATTTTGTTGATTATTTAGTCTTAAGAGATAGAGACAATATTAATAATTCATATTGATCTTAAAAGTGTGTCATTTATACTTTTTTTATTTTCAGGGAGCCAGTTAAATATTTACCAGCACACCCCTGGTGTAACCCCTTCTATATATGGTCATCCATCTGTTTCTTAAAGAACTCAAGTGAGGGGGAATGCGCCACCTCCCAAGAAAGCCCAACCCACCATTTACTAGCTCTACTTATAAAAAAAAAAAAAGCTTTCATTATATCATTGATCACGTCATACCCTGAAAATAATTGACCAAAGAGTCATAGAGGTTATGTAATTACTGTCAACTCTGAAAACTACTAAAGAGGTAATCATAGAGGTAATACCCCAACTGTTAACTCTGAAAAACAAAATAAAATATAATAAAACCAAAGAGCTAACAGTAGTTATAAGCAAAAAGCTTTCTTTATTCCACTGGAGTAAGGAAACTAGATATGTGTGCTGGGGTCTGCTTTAATACCGAGGAGACCCACTTCAATGAGGCTGAGCATTGATATATGTACCAGTGGCTATTCAGTGAGCTGTAGCTGTGGCATTGATGGGGTAACAGCAATAGTGAGGTGTTTCATTCATAGCAGGGCTTCATGGCCCAAATGTGGTCTGGACAAGCAGGTGCTTATCAGAGCTAAGGGACCAGCTGGGGCTGGTGTGAAACAATTCTGGGGTTGTGCTGCAGCAGAGTTCATCCACTGGGTGAGCACAAAGGATTGTTGTTATGCCAAGCTCAGGGCACAGCTTGCTTGGTGGGCCTTAGCTTTGTCAAACAGGATATCTCCTAATAGCAAAAAGAGAGGAGTCAAAGACATGAGGATCCTGACACTAAACTGTTTCCCCTATTGCTCCTGATTCTGCTTTCTCCATCCAAGAGATGAAAACTCTTCAAGTGCTTGAAGATGGCAACTCTGTCTTTTCTTCTCCAGGCTAAAGTTCCTCAGATCCTTCAAGCCATATTTCATAATATTGAGATTCTCCTCCCAATGCTCTCCAGCTGTCTGGGTCTTCTCTCAAATTTGGTGTCCAGAACTGAACACCACATTCCACCTAGATGTTCTGACTTGGGCAGACTCCATCCTCCATCCCAGCTCTGTGAACAAGCTCATGTCCTCCCTTCTTCCTCAGGGTAGTGCCTTACTAGATCTTTGTTTGCCATGCACAAATCCTTGAGAACACAGTTCATATTCTCTCCTCACTCATGGTCACTGATGGGCACGTCACACAAATGTAATGAGTATGCCCTGACCTTCCTAGTTCCAGAAAGTCGACACTAGCTCCAAGTTCTCTCCAGGACACTTCCATTACACACCATCATGATTCTCCTGAAAGCAGACTCCTCAGCTTCTCCACATGAGGAGATGCCATCAGAAGTACTTTGAGGGGCTGCTGGGTGGCTCAGTGGATAAAGCTCCAGCCTTGGAGTCAGGAGGACGTGAGTTCAAATCCAGTCTCAGACACATAACACTTATTAGCTGTGTGATCCTGGGCAAATCCCTTAACCCCAATTGTCTCACCCACCCCCAAAAAAAAAGTACTTTGGGTTCACACCACACTCTGGTTATCCGTACATTCAAAATAAGGTCTCCTCTTTCCTGCAGGTTATACCTGAAGCAAGTGCAGGTGAACGTCAACAACACATCATTCGAGTACCATATGAAGGAGTGGATGATTTCTTCATCCCCCCTACAAACCTTGTTATTAATCACATCAGGTAAGATACACTTTCCAGAAAATTCTGAGTGTGTCATCTGATAGGCAAATACCATAATGCTCCTAGGGAGCACTGTGATTTGAGTTCCTATGTTGTTGCAATAATTAAATAGTTATTCATCCTTTGTTTTTGAAGAGGACCATTGACTTGCACATGCATTGATTTAAGTGAGGCAGAGTTGCACAAAGTCATTAGCCTCACTCTCTCCTGCATGGTCCTCGAAGTCCAGTGGTAAGACAAAAGTCAAGACAACTGGCGAGAGCCACAGAAGCAATGGATGACCTTGGCCTTTCTCAATTCTGGCCTTTCCCATGCTTTAGTTTGTCTAGGTCATAAATACATTAGCACTGGAGTGAGGAAGGACTGAAAACATAATAATTAAACAATCAACAAATTACCCTAATTAATTAATTCCAACTTTTTGCTCAGGAATGAAGGATGAGCAGTTTTTCTGACTGGTTTCTTCCCAGCATTTGAGAGGAGGGAAAATGGATGATGTGGGGAATGGAGTCCTGTTGGGAAAGGACCAAATGAACTTGGGTCAGTCACTCTTTGTGATGGAATTTACTCCCCCCTCAACTCTGCCTCTTACAATTCCCTACTTTCCTTCAAAGGTCTTATATCACCTCCTACATGAGATCTTTTCTAACCTACCTAATTTTGCTCCCTCCAATCTTTCCTTGCTGGTTAATGGCATTATCCTTTAAAGGTATAGAATCCCCTAAATGTGTAATTACCATTTAAAGAAGCATCTAAGCAAAACAAGAATACTAATTAATCACTTTGAGGATTATGAAAGAATGAGAGGCAAACAGTAGGAGGAAGTGTTGAAAGAAATAGTCACCCACTAAACTGTCTATGCTATCAGACAAAAGTTGTAAAGTGGGATGTGTTAGTGGGGTGAACAGTAGTGGTCATTCCAGCTTATCTCCAGCTCTGATCTCAGTGTCCTTCTTCCTGTTCTAGGTTCGGCTTCATCTTTAACAAGTCAAATTTGACAGTTCACAAAATTGACCTTGAAACAATGATGCTTGTCAAAACCATAAGCTTCCATAACTACAGCTGCATTCCCCATGCGATGGCCTACACCCACTTAGGAGGCTACTTTTTTGTCCAGTGCAAAAAAAATCAAACCACACTTGCATCATCACAGGTAGTGATTGACAGTGTTACAGACACAGTGATTGGCCCCAATGGTGACATCAAAGGGGCACCACACGTGTCTCCTGATGGGCACTTCTTGGTCAGCACAGATGAGGACAGTGGCCGACTCCAAGTGCAGGCCATAACTACCCGGGGAGAAATCCAGTTGTTATATGACTTACAGACAGATGTGCACCTCTGTGATCTGGCATTTCAGCCATCTTTTACTGAAAGCAACCAGTACTACATCTATGCCACGTCACTTTTCCAAACAGACTTAATTTTTATGGAGTTGTCAACAGGGAGGGCGGATATGCTGAAGAACTTAAAGGAACCTATTTTAGCCCAGGACTGGCCATGGGACAGCAACACAAGGATTGTGAAAGATAGTGGATTATTTGGACAGTACCTCATCACGTCAGCCAAGGAGTCTCTGTTTCTCATCAATGGGTGGCAAAAAACATTACGCTGTGAAGTATCAGGCATCAAGAGAGGTAACACAGTGGTTTGGGTTGGAGAGGTATGAACAGGTCTCAAAGCAGAAAAATGGTGGGACCTTGACACTGCAATGAATAAGCAGTAGCATTGTATATTTTTACACTGATGAAAGAAAAATTCCTGTATAAGCTTCGTGGTGCAACACTGGTCTCCTTGCAAATTTTCTAGTATAAAGTATGCTCTGCTAACAAGAATGGGGTTTCCTAGGGGCTTTTCATTAGGAAGTATGATTTATGCCTTGAGCTGTGACGAGAACATATGCTGCATAAAGGACTCATTTTTGTGCCGAGGTACAAGCCACTTGGTGATGCCATGAAACTGAAAACTTGTACTTTTCTGGGCTGATAAACTTGTCACTTGTCCTCAAGTGGTCAGTCTCTTTTCCCTTCTGACTCAGCCCAGCTCCTCTTAACTTTAGGCTTTAAAGCCTATGGGAAGGATCCTTAAAATAGAGGGAGTATGGAAGAAATGAAGAAGCTGATGGAATATGGACATTGAAATGGAGTGATCTAAGGAAATGTGACTATGTTCTGCCCCAAGTGGTCATGACTCTTAGAGAGGGCTCTCAGAGCCAAGTGCAGGTGGCAGTGAAACTCTTTCCCTCCTCAAATTGTAGTAGCTAGGTCCTGAGATGCTTCTGTGCATACCCTCTATGGGGATTCCTCTAGGTCTCCTCATCAGGTATTATTTTCCCCCTTAGCATTTGACTTTTTGGTTTTCTTCTTATTTATTTCTTATTTCTGCTGCTGTGGGCCTTAAAACCAGCATGGCTAGAATGCCTGTCCCATCCATATCGTATCTCAGAGGGACAGGGAATTCCATTCCCTTGACTTACTGAAATTATTAGAATTGTACACTCTGGTGAACTAGGTCTTTCTAAGGTACAGCAACACTTCTCCATGCCTTACACCAGATTCCTGGCAGCCTCATGGGCATCCAAATGCCACACCATGTAGCCAGCATGAAGATGCCCTGGACTGTTACTAGTAGCAAGGACACTCTGTGGAAGTAGCTTTGAAAAACTATGGTTCTCCACAGAAGATACACACATTTTTTGAACACCTCACAGACTGAGTTGCATATTTCTGGCAAATCCAAAGGATTCAGTTGCCCTTTGTAACTGAATTGCTGGTGTTTTAAAGTGAAGGTCTTCATGGCAAGTCTATTTACGAGCTGAGCATCTCATTATCAAAGAAGGTGCCTAGGCTGGGACTCCTTCAAAAAGATAAATGGCAGTAAGATTGACATTTCTGTAGGCGTTCTGCTAAGATGAGTGAGGTGTGACCACGTGCATAAAGGGCATGAGGTTAGATGCTATATGTGATGTGGGTGAGACAACAATCCTTAAAGCTATTCTTTGCAAATTTCCCTTTGGCAATCCCATGGATACATGGTAAGATCATTGATTCTTAGGGTACCTCTGGATGACTAAAATACCTTATTTTGCTCCAGGTTTATGTCATGATTTGAAACCTCATGACTTTTATCATACCGATCACAGCGAAACCAGATACCACGTTATACAGATACAGTGTTCTCTCACCCAGATGCTTATAGATGTTTGTTACCTCATCCTATGACCCCAAGGAAGTCAGAATCAAAGAGATACCAGCTATCAGTGATGGGTGATTTCCTAAAAATTGCCTCCCTTTGAAGAGAGGCAGGTGAGCATGATAATTATGATTTCCATCAAAGACAAGTCTGGAATAGTCCTCAAATGCACTGCTAAGAAAGTGTTGTTGTTATTGTTGTTGTTGTTATTGAAATTCTGTGTAAAGATCGTAAGTCAAATGTACTCAGTGAGGAAGGAGAGACCCCTAAGGCTTTCGCCGAATGTGCAATTCGTTTAATGTCAGTGGGATGAAACTTGCCTACTTTACTCTTTTAGTCTTGAACAAGAATATTTGATCTCATGAGCCATAGGAGGTTGATGAGTCCCTGCCCTCATTCCTGTGTGGCCATAAAAGCCTGACCATGGCCTTCACCTTTGACCGTCTCCTCTGTTCTGCCTCATCACTGCAAGGAATCATGTCTTTCAGGGAAAGGAAGGGATGGACTTTGTAAGTACTCTTTAAATATGCACAATTCCTTTCTAAACCCCACATACGTCTATCCATTATCTCTGTTGCCCAGGTGTTAGTGTGCCCCAGCCATTCTTCTTCCTGTCTCACCTCCTCCTGTAGCCCTGGACTTTAGTGTGTTTACTTAGAAAAGGTTAGTGTGGTCGGGAGAAAACTAGAAAGGACTTTTTGCTCTTTATTTTTTATAAATGTAAAATTTGTAAATATCTGTTGATGTTGATAACTTTGAGAAGGGAAGATTTATTCTTTGGACGACTTAGAACACAGATCTCCCTGTTTCTCTTTGTTTAAAGTTTTTGACAGGATGTCATTTTTGACTCCAAAGGATTTTTATCATCTTGGGTGTCACTTCTGTGCTGTCACTTTCTCCTCCAAAAGACAAGAGGCTTCCAACCTCCCTCCTTGGGCAATGTCTTCTAAACAGAAAGATTTATGGCATGACAAAATGCCTTTTCACTTTACAGGAGGATACATTGTAGTATTCCTTTAAATGATGAATTCCCTTAACACTCTAAATACAGATCTGCATTTAGAAAAGCAACATGTGTTCACACACATACACACATTGCACATATACACACATGCATACATTTTCAAGACCACATCTGTTGTATAAAGTTAGCTACTTCTGTGTTCACTCTAAATGGCAGGACAACCATGAAATTAGAAGTCTGCTGAATAAAACCCTGTCACCAAGCTTCACTGATCTGCTCCCTCAGTTTGGAGTCCTGAGATGCTGTCCAACCCTGTAGGAAAGGGGCAGGTAGGATGCATTGCCCTCCTCCCCCCTTCCTTTAAACAATGTGAATTATTCCCACTTCCCCCGTATGTGAAATTTCTAAGTCATTCAATCTGAAATGGGAACACGTAAATCGGCCCAGCCAGCCTGGACTTGGGTCTATGCCATCCACTGCATTACTTAGTTTGAGCGTGGAGTAAATTTCTTAGTGAGGTAGATCGAACATGGCCTTTAGAATCAGGAAGATTCCAATCTAGCCTCAGATACTTTCTATCTATGCGACCTTAGAGAAGTCACCTAACCTCTCAGCCTCAGTTTCCTCATATGTAAAATTAGAATAATAATACCTGTAACACTTAACATATAGGATTGTTGTAAGGATCAAATTAGATGATGTATATAAAATGCTTTACAAACCTCAGAGTACTATATAAATATTAGCAATTATTATTATGCTTGTTATTATTAATTCAAGCAGAGATAGCATGGTATAGTTGCTAGAGAGCTAGACTTGAAGCCAGAATATCTTGGCTCCAGTCCTGCCTTTGATAACATACTGGTGTGTGGCCCTGGAAGTCACTTAAAATTTCACTGCTCTAGGAAACTCTCTAAGACCCTAAAGTTGCAGAGAAAGTATCCATTTGCATTGCTCAAGGGAGTTCCCTCACCTCGGAATTCCTTGTATCAATGAAATGATAGATCCAGTCCTTACCCCTATTCCTATTAATCCCTATTAATCCGTATTCCTATTAATCTCAGCAGACATTTGTTTCCTGTCTCCTAGGTGTACAGCACGGTGCTGGGTGATGACAGAAGCCCAAGCACCACGCTGGCAGCAATGAGCAAATCTCATTCTTTACAAAGGGTTCTTTTGGCAATAAGTGAAGACAACTTCAGAATACTTTGATCTAGAGAACAGGACCCTAAGTGTCCCCTACCCTTTCTGCTTCTTCCTTATGTCATCTTTCTCATCTGTCCAGAAAAAAGACTAGTGCTTTAGACACTTGATGCTCCATTCTGCACCTGGCAAGAGAAGGGTAGAAACTGGAAAGATAGGAAGCAGGTAGTGCTCTCTGCATTCTGACCATCATCTCACTGACACTCATGCCTCGCTAAGATAGTCCTTCCCTCCTTTAAAGATAAGCTATTTTATAAGGACTCTCAATTGGTCTGGTCTGGTCACCGATGTGAAAAAAAAGAAAAAGGAAAAGTTGTTCCCTGCCAGTAGGGCATTGAAATTTCCATCTGGAGTAATTGATCCAAGAATGTAGTGAGCTCTGTGGGCACATATATGTTCTAAGCCAGCCTTCCTAGCAACCTCCCTTGACTAGCCCTGTCAGAGGGTGACCAGATCACAGAACTACTGACATAAAGCTGAAAGGGACCTGATAGGCCATATAATCCAACTCCATCAATGAGGAAACTTGAGCCCAATGAAATTTAGTTGCCTAAGGTCACACAGGTAAGAGAATTTGAAACTCTTTCCGTAGTACTGCACTGCCTCCCTCTCCTCTAAGGTCCACATGAAAATCCATTTCTCTTCTTGCCATTAAGGACTCCTCTTCCCACCCCACACCCCATATCCCTGACCTAAGGCTTAGGGACTATGACTTCTCTGAGCCAAGGAGGGAACTAAAGGATGAGAAGTACGTATAGCTTTCCATCTCCAGACCCCAGGTCCCTGGTCGCAACCTATGGGCTTCTGCTCTCTGTATTCTCCATCTTGGATTTATATTACATTCGTAAAAATCTGGTTGCCATTGATTTTTAAAAATGAATTTTATTGATAACTTTGGTTTTTAATATTGCAAAAACTTATCTCACCATCCTTTTCCCTCCCCCACCCCAGAACCATTATAACAAATAATATTTTCAAAGAAAAAAAAAAGAGAAAAATCAACAAAACTGATTAATACATTGAAAACATCTGAAAGTATATGCAATATACTGCACCCATGGAACTCCCATCTCTGCAAAGGCACGGGGTGGAGGTGTTCTCTCCTTTCCCTTCTTGGGCTCCAGTGTTTGTTCTTTGAAATTTCACAATGTCCTTTTTGTTTCTTTTGACAATTTTCTTTCTGTTTAGGTTGTAGCCATTGTCTATATTGTTTTCCTGGCTCTGATTGCTGAAGTAAGCATCAGATTATGTAAATCTTTTCCATGTTTCTTTGTATTCATCATATTTGTCATTTCTTACTGTATAGTAATATTCCATTTTATTCATGTACCACAGTTGTTCAGTCATTCCCCAACTGATGGGCATTTATTTTATCAACAATTCTTGGCTATCACCAAAAAGAAGTGCTGTTATAAATATTTTAGTGTCTATGAGGACTTTCTTCTTACTGACAACCTCTGGGCAGGGAGAGGTCAGTCGTAGTCTACTAGTGGAATCTCTGGATTTCAAAAGGTATGAACATTTTAGTCACTTTATTTGCATAATTACAAATTACTTTCCAAGATGGTTGTACTGATTCACAGCTCCACCAACAATGGATCCATGTGCCTATTTTCCCACAACCCCTCCAATAAAGAACTATTCCCACCTTTGTCATCTTTGCCAATTAGCTAAGTGACAGGTAAAACATCAGGGTGGTTTTGATTTGCATTTCTCTTATTATTAGTGATTTAGATAATTCTCTTATATGGTTGCTCACAGTTTTCATTTCTTCTTTTGAGAACTAGTTGTCCATATCCTTTGACCATTTATGTAATGGGGAATGGCTTTAGGATGTGTGTATATGTGTGCATGTGTACACACAAATAAATATAATTTATTAGTTTGTATATCTCAGATACTAAATCCTTATCAAAGAAATCTGACACAAAGACCTTTTCCCGTTTGATCTGGGCTTCATTTCTAAATGCTTGCCTTTGGCTTCAAATTATTCTGCGGAGCTCTTTCTCCCTTGCTTCTTTTCATCTCCCTCTCTCACATGCACACGCTCATTCCTCCTGCTTGATTCATTGCAGCACACTGCAGACTGCCTGGCATGAAGGTGCTTGGTATCCCACTTCTGCTACTTTCAAACCTTCCTCCATGTTTTCTTATGTATTACTTTCCAGATTTTGTGGCTCAAGTTTCATGCCTATATTATCTCAGGTCCCAGAACCTCAGCTAGGTTGCCACTAAAAAGCAAAGGACAAAACATCCTGCACTTCTGGAAAAGGGGATAGAGAAACAAAAGCCCCAATTTTTTTTTTAAAACAAGGATTACACATCCCAAACAACTGATATCTAGCCACCACTACAATGTATTCAGAGACTTAGAAACCTTCATTTGATCTCTTGAGAAGGATGGAGAAGGAGAGCTGCCGCAAAGGGAGAATTGTCTTGCTTGAGTCAGGATGCCTCAAATCATATCAATCAATGGTAGCCAATCACCCAAGCAAAGTGAAATGGCCTTCTGTTGAACTGGAGGCATATAAACTGCAGATGAGAAGGCCTTATGGAATCACTATGGAGAACTAGGTCAATAAATTTTCCTATTAGGAATACCTGGCAGTATCCGATGTGTTTATATACCACTTCTCTGTTCTTGCTTTATGCCCACTATTTTCTGTTGACCAAGAACCTGTGAACTAAAGGACTCTGAAAAACTGCAATGGAGCAAAGTCATTCTGGATATATTTTTCTATAAGGGGCCTATGAAGGTGTTGATTCATTCACCAGGACTTCTTCGGTCCAATTGTCATTAGATAGTTTAAGTTTCAGGGTTTAATACTGAAGTCTCATTTGCCTCTATTGACAATGAATACATGCAGGCCAGACAGACATAACCCCACCCCTTTCAGAGACCTGTCCTCTGGGACTGCTGCTAGAACATCATGGCCTCCTGCATTTACATCCATGTATCTACCTCGTGTTTTCAGCCACATCTCAGCTAGCTCCATGCATCCTCCACGTCTACATTAGTGCCTTTGGAAACAGAAACGGTTGAGGTCAGATGACAGTCCCTTTGTCTTTCTGTCTTCCCTGACCCAGGGCCCCTGAGCAGAGTAACTCACCGCATTGAAAATTCATTTTAGCATGGCTTTATGAGACCCAGAATTGGATGAACTGGAACATGGATCAGGTTGTGTCCCCAGAAACTCCTCAAGTCACACACTGAAATCATCAAAGACGGTTCTTTGGGTCTAACATATAAAACAGTCCCACACGATCTATAGACACTAATAATAGGAGTTTAATAGTTTTGAAACATGGGCACTTGCATGATTTTGCCATCTATATCCAAAGGTGTCAGTTCCCAGAAGTCCAAGTAGAAATTACTTTTCTTTTTTTTTTCTTTTTTTAAGATTGAGGACTTACTTCTTACCCAGAGATATTAACAGTATAAGGGGTATGTGAATTCAGGGACCTGATGCTCAGATCACAAGGTCAGATTGTTTCTGAAATGCAGATGAACTCCCATTTCCCAACCACACAAAAAGAAGTACCATTTGCACAAATGATGCTTCAGGACTTAGAGGCACTAGGAAGTGCCCTTGTCATAGTGACCTCTATTAGGACTAAAGGCCTCTCCGGCCCCAAAGGAACCCCGGGAAGAAGGTAAAGGTGTACATGTCATAGACACTCCGCTTCCTATAGACATTCTGTATATAAGGTTAGACTAGCTTCTGTTCTCACAAGTGGTTTTCATTTTTTCATTTTTTTAAATGTATTTATGTCATAGCTTTGCCCAATTTGAGAAGTACAGTGTGTTTAAGGTGAATTTTTCAAGTGATGAGAAGGGCAATGTTCAGGGTTCAGAAGCTACTATGACATAGGGATTTCCCCAAAATATGCCCTCTTGTCTCAACTTAATTCCAGTACCTACTACAGTATGTACCCAAAATGGCATTTAGGTATGAAGCACCAGCGGTGCTTGTCCTCAAGCAAAATGCAAAAATGAAGTGGTGGCTTGTCCTCAAGGAGCTTATAGTCTACTGCAGCTTACAATCCTTCTGGTCAGATGGGGTGAATGAAAAGAAAGTGAGTGAACCTCGCTCTGTGTCACTGTATTCATTATGGAGACAGCATTGTAAAGCAGAGCACAGCCCAGTCTCATCTAGTCAGTGTTCTGGCTATGGTGGTGGGGAAGCTGAGGGAACCTAGGGTCCCTAGAAAAGCATTCATCAATTGTTTCCCCTTAGGAGCTTTGCCACCCTTCCTCCTCACTTCTTATGAAAGATATTTCTCTTTTCTCTTACTATCCACTTTTCTTAGCCTGGTTTTCGTTCACTTCTCCATTCCTATTTGGCTTCCTTTCCTTCCTTTTTTCCTCTTTCCTTTTCTTCTATTTTTTCTCCTTCAGCTTTTGCTTTTGAAGGACCCATGGGACCCTCCCAGCATTAACCAGAGCTCCCAGAGGCAGCCCTGACCTCCCCATGTGGCCCCTTGCTGTGAAGGGTTCAAATTTGTCACATAGCTACCACAGGCCAAACTGGATGGATTCTTCATGTTTGTGTCAGTTGATGTTATGGAACAGAAGACATTGTTCTCTTGAAGTTTCTGCAGTCAGGCCGTGGAAAGTATGCCTAGCTCCTTGTGTAGTAGCAATGACACCAGAAAATAATTAAATCCCCTGGCATTGGCTGATTGCCTGTAGGTAAAAGGATCATTTTTCATCTTTCCCTTGTTATCAGGAAATTCTCAAAAACAAATTCCCTAGGGGAAAAATAAACTTGAGCAATAATTATACAAACTCTTGTCTGTGCCCTGGATATTTCAGCAAAAGAACCAGGTGAAAAGTGATCTTTCTGGCCCCTGTCAAGTATATTTTTGCCTACACCTGCATTGTGTGTCACTATCTTCTTACTATCGTCACAGGATCCATTATATACTTTTGTCCTGTCTCTATTTCATAGGGACCTAATCAGCATCTAGGAACTGAAATGAAAGGTGTTTGTGGCCTCTTATATTGGGATTACAGCAGAAAAAGGGGACTATTGAACCGAACTTGGTTTCCACTAAGAAAGAGTATTCGGTATGATAATTCACTTTTCAGAAGGATTATCAATGGATTCCCCTCTTTTGTTCTCTGATATAGAGCATAGAAAATGTGTTTACATTGACCAAGAGGTAACTTATGCACACTGTGTCTGCAGGCACCAAAGTGTGATACAGAATGATCACCCCTTCTGTATTTCTTAAGCAATCCCTCCTCAGGGTCCTAGTGGCTTCCCACTGGAGCCTGTAATACCCAATGAGCTCAACTGTCTTCGCTTGATGGGAGTTTCCTCCTCAGTCATATTGTCTCTTCCCTTTCTTAGAGTCAGTGGAGTGGCCCTGGTTTTACAGGGCTTGTCCTGTACTCTGCCAAGCAATAACTGTCCTCAGAGTCACCTAGAATGCCAGCTGTCCATTGTCCCCAGTTCCATGACCTCATCAGAGTTTTTTTCTACCATGACAGATGTCCTACAACCCCTGCTTGGAGAGAGGGGAGTGTCAGGATCTCTTGAAGCATAATGCAGAAGCCACAGGGAGATTCTGAAAATGTCAAAAAGCAGAACCATCTCCCTCTGCCTCCACACAAACACATTCCCTTCGTTCATGGCAGCTGAAATAGATTTTGGTCAGTGATTTAAGGGGGAGCACCCCCACCACCACCCTGAGAAGCTTTTGAGCAAAGGGAGCTCAGCTTAGAGTTGGGTTGCTTTGGCATTAATTAGTTTTACAAAGAGAAGATTTCCGAAAATAAAATATCCCTTCAGGGCCCATTAGTGGGTCAGTTCTCATTTCAATGGCTGTCTTTTGTTCATTACTCTTAGCTGATAGTGTAGATGACACACATGAAGCAGTTAGCAAACACTGCATTAATATATTTGGATTGTGACTCTCCCCATCTTTTTTTCTCCTCTCTCCTCTCTGTTCTTCCTCTCCTAGCTTCTTCATTTTTGCTGTGGTTGACCTCACACCATTTCCCATGTGGTTTTCCTTAATGCATCTATTTTTCCCTCTCTTCTTTTTTGTTAGTCTTAGCATATTGTATTGCTTTTATATTTTGCGAAGTATTGCCATGTGAAGGCAGAACTCAGGCATGGAGTTTTGCTGGAGTGTTTGGTCTCATAATTTCT
The DNA here is from genome assembly GCF_003287225.1 of Phascolarctos cinereus. NCBI lineage: Eukaryota > Metazoa > Chordata > Mammalia > Diprotodontia > Phascolarctidae > Phascolarctos > Phascolarctos cinereus. The sequence goes on from NW_027555625.1 coordinate 349,071,914, forward strand.
TAGTGTCATTTAGTTGAATGATCCCTGAAAATGTGAACCCTGACATACCATGTCTCCAGTTAAGATTTGCCCTGTCCCTCACATCAGAAATCTTTCAACTATTTTGTGTCATTATTTTGAGCAGTTGTGTAGACTCCAAAATATATATATTTCTGTAATCACCAGTACTTCTCAAAAGGCCTCCTGTAATTACTATACATGTGATTTGTTTTCTTTATTTATAAAATATATAAATTATTTTTAATACATCAACTTTAGTAGAACTTTGTACCAACACAATATCAGTACATGGCACTTGAGCTGTTCGTGTTTCCTTTGCTGTATTCTATGGTATTGAACACACTATGTATTTGCAGAAACACTTGGTATAAAGAAAATGAATCATAAACTCTCATACAGTATTGTCATTGTAAATGCTCTTTTTCTGAGAATTTTACAATAAAATTGGTCAAGATTTTACCTTTACTTTGTACAAGTTCATTCCTGTTTATCTGAAGTGTGAGTTGGTAATTGCTTTCATGCAGTGAAGAGAGAAAAGGGGATGGAAGGGGAAACTTTATAGGATCGACAGAAAGCTATTGACTTTCTCTACCACCACTGTTTGGGGCAGCACAGTGTGATGAGTTCCAGGCCTAGTGTCAGGAGGACCTGAGTTTAAATCAATCCTCAGATATTTGCTTTGTCTGTGTGACCCTGGGCAAGTCACTTAACCTTGTTTGCCTCAGTTTCCTCATCTGAAAATGAGTTGGAGAAGAAAATGGCAAAACGTGCCAATATCCTTGCCAAGTAAACCCCAAATGGGGTCACAAAGTCAAATACAATTGAATGACTAAACAACAACAATGACCTCGTTGTTTATAGCCATGGACGTGAAAATAGCAGACCACGGGCTAGACAGAGGGAGCTTTGCTAAAGCATTGATACCAATATTAAAGGGAGTGCTGATAGAGTAAATGAAAACTAGGTCTGGAGTCAAATGACCTCTACAAATCTAACTGAGCTACTTATTACCCATGTGATCTTAAGCAAGTTATTTAATCTGTCTTGGCCCTCAGTTTCCTCACCTATAAAATGAAGAGAGGGTCAATCTAGATCAGTGGTGTACACCCTGTGGCCTTGAGGCCACAGGTCCCCACCCGGGTCTAGATGACCTTAAAGGTCCCTTCCATTGCTAAATTCTATGGTCCTTCCATAATTGTTTCTGTGCAGGATTGAGACAGGAAGTTGAACCAGTTACCACAAAATTACATGTAAGTTTCTATAACTGTGACTGCTCTTTCCTTCCTCTTACAGTCTGCTTTAAAATACTTAAAATCACTGACCATTTAACTCCTGTGATGTCCTGCATTTTTTTTATTTCTCATTGGGACAACTGACTGAAGGGTTCTAACCTCAGGTTCAGTTGTCAAGAGAGACAGACAGTGATTGGGAGGAGCTCTGAAAACTGGGTTGAGACCTAGGTTTGAATGCCAGTATCAACACTTACTATCACTGTGACCATGGGCAAGTCACTTAACCTCTCTGAGGCTCTGTTATCTCATCTGTGAACATGTACTGACAATAGTTAAACTTTAATAAATGTTTATTAATGGATTGATATTTACCTGACAGATTATTGGGCACAAAGAAATCTTGAAGAGCTTTTGAAATTTAAGTTATTTTTATTGATTGTTTTATTGATGGGATGCAACGACTATTCAAACAATTAAAGTGTAGTACTAGAAATATTGTTACAGTGACCCATTTTGCTCTGACCCATTCCAGAAGAATAAACAAGGTTGTCAGTGTTACCACTCTTCGTAGAGGAGGCAGAATGATAGCCTTCAATGCGCACAGGACTTTTTCTGAAGCCTTTGAAATGAGGACTCATGACTGTCAACATCCATTCTTGGGCTAAATCTCCTCAACTCTGGTACCATAGGGGAAACCACCATTATTAGGCAGGCAGAGTGAGCATGCTTCTGTGGTGTTTTCCCCGTCCATCTTAGGACCTCTGACCAAGCCACCCCCTTTCCCAGGCCCACACCTGGGGAAGAGGGAAAGGGAAAGAAATAAGTACTTCTATTCATTACCCTTATGTGCCTGGGCTAAAAAGATGCAAAGCAAAGTTTTGCCCCAAAGACTGGAATTGCTGTTGGCTCTTTGAGCTTCCAAGATCTGTCACTGTCAAAAGGAGAGGGAGGAGGAGGAAGAGGAGAGAGACAGAGAACTCTTCTTCAAGGTTGGTAATGATCATGAATGTCTTTGTTGAAACAAGGTAATTCATTTAGTAATAAGCAACAGAGAAAGGTTCCTTTCCCCCTTGGGATGAATTTGTTATATCAAGATCATACAGGGATACACGTGTGTGTGTGTGTGTGTGGTGTGTGTGTGTGTGTGTGCGTGTGTTGGGCCTATCAGTTCTCTGTAAGCAGGGCTCTATACACTGGGGAAAAGTGGTAAGTATAGAGTACAGATATCTGCACACAGACTGGAGCAGAAAAAGTTTCACTGTTAAGATTGATTCTGCAAAGCGGAGATTAGATCTCCAAATTACAAGAGATTGCCATGATAGCACAGTGCCTGATACTATTTTTTATAGACGATCTTAAATAAAAAAGATAGTAAGCACTTATGTTTTGTCATGCCTTTATCACGGATAGAACACCACAGGGACGTATTCATTCCATACAGTTGAGTTTATTCTACTGGGGCTGTGATTACTTTATTTGACATATGGACAATCTGTGACACCAGACTACAGCTGACACCAACAAACCACCTGAAAGGTGTGGGGGAGGGTTTGGGGGGAAAGGAGGGATGCTGGTAAAGCCCTTTTCCCTAGAACCCTTCAGGTACTTGTTCCTGACGCCAGAAATCCCATCCATGACAGGATGAAAGGTGACAGAACCTTTCCTTCCCTAGTTAGATGGGGTCCTAACAGCAGATCTCCTTGGAAAGCCTGAAGTACTGATGCTCTTCATTGAGTTGTGACAATGACGAATCACAGAATCTTCCGAGAGAGTGGGCTAGGAGGAAAGCACAAAGACCCTGGGTGCTTGCAGAGGCAATGGAAAGACAGGTGGTTACAGCTGAGAATTCACAACCTAGTTAAGACCTGGATCTGACAGGTGAAGAACAGAGCATTGACCAACAAATCATCTCTGAACGTTCAACTAGTATACTTACAGCCACTAAGCCATGACTGGGTGGCTAGACAAATATGAGAATTTAGCATTGATTCCCATGGTGAGGGCTTTTCTATCTGTGGCATCATTTTTTGTCCTACATCAAAGACAAGCATTCAAATCCATAAATAAGAATAAAATACATTATTCAAATTCTTTGGGCTAGGCCTGACTCGGGCCACTCCCTGGTAGTTTAGGTGCACTATTAGAAGAAAATGTGCTGTTCTCAGGTAATTCAATAGCTATTTTAAAAAGGAAATTTACAAGAATAAAGAAGGGGAAAGATATTTAACAGGATATTCATCAAGGACCTGGCAAATTGATCCAGCTAATCAACACCTTTCTGCCCCTGAACTGCCCGTCGCAGTGGAACAGCCATGCCTCGGAGACCCACCTAAGCTCCTAGGGGATGTTTTGTACTCAGGTGAGCAAGAAGTGATATTACAGCCCAAGCCTTTGGTCTCCTGAAGTAATCAAATCTCAAGGAAAAAGCTAGTGTAACTTTCTTAGAGGAAAGGGGTTAGGATATTACTTCCATCATAAGAAACTGCAAAAAGCCTTTCATGTTTTTGTTTGTTTGTTTTTCATGTGTCTGTTAACTTTACACTTGAATTGGGAAGCAATTTTCCCAATGTTGTTGAATGGCTGCAAATCAAAGAACACTAGAACTTCTGAAGAATTTCAATTTTAAGCAACCCAAAGGGCAAGGAAGAGCGTATGTAAGTTGCAGCATATTAACGAGTGACACCAAAAGTGACAGAAATTATATGATCCAGGAAATGAATGAACAAATAAAGAGGTTGGCTGGTCATGGAGAAAGAGCCGGAAGGCAGTGATTTCCCAGGGGGTGTGCTGGTGACCTTGAAATATTGAAGGAAGTGGAGGCACCCTGCTAAACAGCACTGCTGAATCCCTGATGGGGATGAGAGAAAATGCACGAGAGTCACAAAGGATGAGAAGATATGGATGAATTTCAGTCTTTACTTTGGAATAATCCAAGAAAAGATATGGTTGGTGCAGATAAAGATAACTGTAGCTAACATTTAGACAGCACTTTAATTTTACAAAGCTCTTTACATGCATTTCCTCTGTGATAGGACCAGTGATCACCAGGATTTTCCCCAGCCCCCTGCAATGTGGGTTAGCCTAGTTTTCCCCTGAAAGGCAACAAAGCTGTCCCCAGGATTTGATTGGGGGGAGGGGGAAAGTTCAGACTGTGCCTCACCAGATGGCAGCTTCCTGGTAGACTTTAGCTGGATTGACTGGCTTCCTGGTCACCTAAGGGCAATGGAGAGAAAAGTCGCTCATGGTTCGCTATGGGATTCTATAGGAATTCCTCCTGAGTATCATGGGGGGGTGTCCTGATCAATGCTGTAGGAACAGGTAGGGAGATGTCTAATAGTTACTGTCATATGCATGGGGGAAGGAGGTAAAAGTCAAAGAGATGTTGTTTGTAGGATGCAAATCATTCCTCAAAGAGGCCTGATCCTTAGCCCCTACTGCAGCAAAGGCCTGAATGACAGGAAACCTTGAAAGTCACTTCTGGGGATGAAAACAATATCTAGATGAAACCATTAGTTATATGTGCCTTAATAGTCCAAACAGCAGAGGGCTAGGGCCATTGTGTGAGGCACAGCTCTGCTGGACACTCAGAAAATGACCTGGGTCAAACCAGACCCCTGGACCCTTTCTGCCTGCCCTTGGAATGGAGAGGACAGAAAATTCAATGCTATTTTTTTTCACTGCCAGTGACGGGGAGAGGGAGAGGAAGGGAAGAGATGGAGGGGCAGCTGTGATACCACATTAGAGGTTGGAGAGGCCCATAAAGTGATCCAAAGTAGATCTGGACCCAAAAGCTAGAGGACTTTCCCAGAGTACACAAGGCTAATCCAGCATTCCCAGGAGCAGGGCAGACCTGCTACTTCAGCACTGAAAAGTGCTGGGTTTGGAACCAGAAGGGCAGCCATGTGGCACAGTAGGGAGAGTGCAAGGCCTAGAGTTGGAAGACCTGGGTTCAAATCTGGCCTTAGATATATACTAGCTGTGTGATCCTGGGCAAGTCATTGAACCCAGTTTGTTTCAGTTTCCTCATTTGTAAAATGAGCTGGAGAAGGAAATGGCAAACATTCCAGTATCTTTGCCAAGAAAACCCTAAATAGGGTCACAAGAGTTAGACATGACGGAAATGACTGAACTACAACAAGGACTCTGAGTTCAAATCTCAACTAACATTTGTGAGCTGTGCGATTCTGGGCAAATCACTAATCTTTTCTCTACCTCAGTTTCTTTATCTGTAAATAGGAAGCTAGGACTACCTGATCTGAGGTCCCCTCTAGTTCTAAATCTATGAGATTTTGAACTTCTGTCTGATAGCTTTCAAGGCCCTAGATGCCTTCAATTTGTAGCTTTTAAAATGCCAAATGGATTGCTCCCTAGACCATGGGCTGAAGAAGTGGGATATAATGGATAAGGGATTTTGTCAACTCTAAGTCCTCATTCTAAAGCCACTTTAGCTTTGAAATGGACACCTAATTTCATTTTGTTATGGAGTCAACATTTGATAAGCAACCTCCTGAGAGGCAGTAAGCATGGAATGGTGGAAAAAGCACTAGGACCAGCTAAGTGGTGCAGTGAATAGAGCACTGGCCCTGGAGTCAGGAGGACCTGAGTTCAAATCTCACCTTAGACACAGGACACTTACTAGCTGTGTGACCTTGGGCAAGTCACTTAACCTGATTGCTAGAGAGAGAAAACATTAGCTCTGCATCCTAAGGATACGTATTCAAATCCTGCCGCTTATGTCACATTAGATAAGTTACTCAATCTCCCCGGGCCTCAGTTTCCTCATTTTTAAATGGATAAAATGGTTTCTGAAGTCCCATCCAATTCTAGATCCTGTAATTCTCTGCACGTTATGGACTGACTTAAAAGAAGCAGAGAAAGGACCTGATTCCAGGAGTCTTTGGCTGGTGAATGTCAGGTAAATAGGGGAATGTGACCATGTAAGAGGAAGGCATTTATAAGGTAAATACAAGAAATGGCAGTCACCACAGAAGAAACAGAGGAAAACCTACTTCTAAAATGAAAAGAAACTCACGCTGTGATTTTCCAGAGAAGAGCATGAATTCCTCTGCTGTCATTGCTAAGGCTAATAAATTCAAGTCTTTAAGACTCAGGAAAATAAGTAAAAATTATATAATTCTCTATAACATCTGAACTTAGGGATGGGTCTGTGAGACACAACCATAACTATGTCTAGAAAGCCTCAGAGTATGGATATGAATAGTCAGGGATGATGAGGAGTCCTTTGTAGGACCATTGGTGAAGTATAGAGCACTGTTTGCTGGCTCTTCCGAATCTTGTTCCCAAAGTCTGGTACTGAAGTTCTAGTTCCTGAAGGACTACTTCTGCCTGCGGGATAAAAGAGGGAGACAGTTCTAATGATTAGAAACATCAGATGGGGACACTTACCAGATCTGCTGGGCAGAATCACTTGAAGGAAGTGATAGGTTGGGTGGAAGAAGACTGGATGCATTCAAGACATTGCAGATTTGGGGCTTTGAAAGCACTAAAACCATGCATAGATCTCAAGCTGGAAAAAGATCTAAGTATAAACTACTCATTTGACAATTGAAGAAATTGAGGCACAGACAGCTCAAATTATTTGCCCAAGGTCATACAAGGAATCTATGGCAGAGCCTAAATTTGAACCCAAGCCTTCTAACTCCCAACCCAACACTCTTTCCACTGCACCATGCCTGCCATTGTGGAATCTGGTGGTGACTGTTTTGCCCCATTAAGTCATTCAGAAAAGGAAATAATTTGAGTTAACAAGGAGGAGGCCTGCTCCCAAAAGTCAAGTTTAGAAATTACAGAATTTCATATTGAAGAATGGCAGATTTGTTTTTTCTCTTCTGCCTATACATGCACAAAAAACAATTAGGGTTATTACCCCCAAACTACTCTGCACTCATTTTGTATCTATGTGGACCGTACATGTTTTTTCTCTGACAGAACATAAACTCCTTGCCTTGAGGGCAAGAATTGTCTCATTTTTATCTTTGTTTCACTAGCACCAAACAGTGTCTGGCACATACAACGTATTAATTAATACTTGTGAATTGATTGATTAATTGATTGACTTATTGAGGGGAACAAGTTTCTTCCAATATGACCCCTAGATCTTCCCCTCCAGAATATGGCTGCCCACAAAAGCTGTGAATATGTCGACAAGGGATATCTTGTTGACAGCTCATTCTAGCAAGCAAACTAGACCTGCCATGACCATGAAGGTAAATCACTACCCTGGTAAAGCCATCCCTCCTGTGAGTTTTAAGGGAGTAGGACAGGTGTGCTGCCAATGATGATGATTTGAGTTAGTGCTGCACAAGACATCATTTGGTAGTGTTGGCAGGAGGGGATCCTTAAATCCTCATCTAATGTGTCAGCATCATAATGAATATTCAAAAGCTAATAAATAATCCCCAGGAAAACATGGCTCTTCAGGCCTCTACTGGCTGTCATACCATCAGTAAGACATAAGTACGTGTTTTTTAAAGGCAGAAGAACCATCATGCAAGAGAGAGTAATTAATCCCACAAATCCAAGGCAAGTGGGCTCCATTATACACTCATAGGGTCTTTCTGAATGTAACAAACTCTTTAGAAATGACTGTTGAGTCAAGTGGGCCCTGCAGTATCAGATTCATTTGTCCAAGTGCAACCTGCACCGACCCCTGTTCCAAGGTGCCTGGCTAGAATCGAACATATGGGTGTTCGGTGATTGTGAGCTCACTACTATACAATAAGCTTGTGCAGGGAAGGTGGAAAATGGCATGGGAGTAACTGTAGAGAAAAAGGTAAATGAGGTGTGTGTGGTTCTGCCACATGGTAAAGGCATGGTTGGACACACAGCTGACCCTGCTTGCAGCTCCATAAAGCTCAGAAAGCGGCACTGACTCTTCAAAATCCAGCAGAAATAGGATTGATAACTTATAAGAAACGTGCTCAAATGCATGCTTGTCATAGTACGTGACTAATAACTTTGACTAGAGCCTGGGAGAGGCTTTGGGCTGATACTGCATGTCATGAATACAAAGAAATTCCTGGTGATTGTGAAATGGGAATCATTCTGTGGCTGGGTTGCTTTGTTTGCGTTTCTCTTCCCTCCATTCTCCAGTGAGTAGTGATGCCGAAGAGTGGCTAGATTACCCAGGAAGGGGCCTTGGGTAATTTGAATAACCCCACCCAGTGGGGATGGGAGGGATGGAGTGTACTCAGTCCGGTGAGAGAGGCCTCGGAGAAAGAGCATCGCAGTCATCTTTGGAGCCTCCAGGGGTCCATGTCAGAGGTCCACTTCTTCTAGTTGAGTAGGGTGAGGTGTATTCTTGACTTCTGGGTAAACTACTGTGAGACTGATGTCGTTTGTCCTGAAGAGGATGAAGGACATCAGGAAGGGGATGTCTTGACTTGCAAGTGAAATGAATCTAAGTGAGGCAGGGCTGTGTAAAGTCACCAGCCTCACTCTTTCCTCTCCGTCCCACATTGATTGTGAGATCAGAGATCAGTAGGAAGAAGAGATCAAGGGAAAGATTGCAGACTGGGAATCCTCTTTCTGAGACTGAATTTGAACTGTAACACAGCCATTCCCACCAAGAGAGGAAAATTCAAAGTTACTACCTCTCTGCAGTACTGAGACAGGACCTATCATTCTTAGTGGTTTCCTTAGGCAAAAGCTGAGGACAGAGAGGAACAAGGAGTAGCTACTAGGAGCAAGAAAAGAAAAAAAACAGAGGTTTGAGGTAGGAAATGATTCAACATAGCCTGCTGAGAACTGTTAAAATTTCGAGAAGAATCATGCAGTAAGTCAGTGCTTGCATGAAGTGTGGTAGACTGTAAGTAACTGAGGATAAGCCAGTCCCTAGGAAACAGCTGGTCATTTCTGAGTGTCATTATTTTCCAATTCCATTTGTTTTCTTTGGCTGTAAATAAAACTTTTCTTTGGATTTTGTGAACTGGGTGCAGGCAAGGACCAATGAACTATACAGCATATAGTGAATTTCCCAGATATTCTGAATGGAAGCAAAGAGCCAGAGAGATGAGAAATCCTACAAAGTGTTTCTGGGCCCTTTGACAGAATCACAGTCTCTCTGGTCTTAGACCATTGTCTGGAACCAAAGGTTAAAGAACTTGTCCAGGGTCCCATAGCCAGTAAGAGCCAGCGGCAGCTCTTGAATGCAAGCCTTCTTGACTGAGAGGCTGGCTTTCCATCCACCAAAGACTCTGCTGTATTAAAATTCAGTCTTTGGGCCAGAGGTGCTACAGGATGGAGTGGAGGATGGAGAGGATATGGCCAAGGAGTTGGATTGGTGCTGTTTATCTGGAGCTGTCTGGTGGTGGCAAAAGAGAAATGCTTCCTTCCTTGCATCACAAACTAATCATGAAATTTGTTTTTCTCCTGTCTTCCTTCTCCTGTAGATAGTTTATCTTCCATTCCACTTGTACCCAGGTAAGATTCACGCTTTATCAGAAGTAGGAGAAAGAAGGCATGGATATACTTTCAATAGACAAACAGGAAGAAAAGCTGTGTGTTTCCAAATCAGAAAATCAAAGGGAGAAATGATTATTTCTTTCTCAGTTACTGGTGCTCTGAGGCCAGACAGAGAAGATGAGCACATAGAGGCCACTGCTGCAGTGAAGGTACATTTTAGGGCCTTTGTGGAGGCCAGGCATTGGGGAATTCTACTTGTAGATTGTTTTATTTGTCTTTGTATTAATGTAGCAGCCATGGATGCACAACGTCCCTTTGTAGATGCTTCTATGCTCTCTCTCTTCTCATCCCAAGTCACGAATGCAAAATCTCAGGATCTTGAGCTGAAAGAGACCCTACAGGTTACACTGTCCAAATCCTTAATTTTATAGATGAGGAGACTGAGGCCCAGAGACTTGTCAGCAAGTACAGTACAGAGCGTGTCAGACATCAGAAAGACATAAAGTTGGATCCTGCCTCAGACACTTGTTTTGTGACCGTGAGCAGGTCATTTCAGTTTCTTCATCTATAAAATGGAGGACTTGAACTAGATGACCTCCAGGGTCCCACCCAGCTCTGGATCTATGGAGGAGCAAATCTCCAGCATAAGGGGTCACGATAGCTGAACGACTCCCTAGGCCCAGAGGCAACTCTGTTGGGCCTGGAATTCAAACAGAATTCAGTCTTTCAAAGCAGGCCAGTGTTCAGGCTCCATCCAGATCTCCCTAGAGAGGCAGACTATGGTATAGTCAAGGCCAAAGTTCAAAGCAATGAGTGAATGAATAAATGAATTAATTAACTAATTAATGAAAAATATTTGTATGGATAAAAACACACTTACTTTGTACAAAGCAAGGCCCTAAACAATGGGTGATAAAAATAGAAAAGCAAGACAGTCCCTGATCTCCAGAAGCACACATTCCAGGGCAGCTAGGTGGCTCAGTGGATGAGCACCAGCCCTGAAGTCAGGAGGACCTGAGTTCAAGTCTTGCCTCAGACCAAACACTTGATACTAGCTGTGTGACTCTGGGCAAGTCACTTAACTCCAACTGCCTAAAAATAAAAATTAAAAAATAAAAAAAAAAGAATGAAAGCTTTTGGGGCAGCGAGGTGGGTCAGTGGATAGAGCACCAGCCTTGAAATCAGGAGGACCTGAGTTCAAATCTGGCCTCAGACCAAACACTTGACACTCGCTAGGCGCTGTGACCCTGGGCAAGTCACTTAACCCCAATTGCCTAAAAAACAAAAAGAAAAACAGAAGCGCACATTCTAACAGGAGACAACCCATATAGGAGACTTGAGCTGTCAGTCAGATAGAAAGACCCAATAGTCTTCAAGGTATAGTGGCAAGGCAGATGGTGATGCATCTTCTTTACTGTCATTTCCATTAATAAATCATATCAATTTCAGATGTAGAAGTATTTGGTGGTGCCAAGAACTTCGTTTTTCCTGTTCTTCCCTGGCTGTGGCTGCTGAAAGAGAGGGGCCAGCAGCACCTGCAGAGAAGGTCACCAAGCAAACTCACAAGGGTTGCTTCTCTGGTTGACCAGGTTTGGGGCTCTGGGGCTGAAGCAAATGGTGATGCTGCTGATCCCAGAGCCCTTGGTAAGCCCTTATTGCTCATTGATGGTCAAGGATATCACTGGGAATAAGGATTGGCATTCTCTTCTTTGAGGGGTTTCTAACCTAGATTTTCTGCCTTCAGGATCAAGGCCAGACACAAATAAACAACAAGTAAAACCCAACATATTATTCATATTTTGTTATTTTTTTAAGTGCAATGAGCAATGTAGGGAGAAAAGGCCAACAAAGAGACAGGAAACACCAGAGCCATCACCCGCCTGAGAATCTCAGTTCCTCCACCAGACCTTGGGCACGTCACTTAATTTCTCTGGACTTCAGTTTCCTTTTCTGTAAATAGGAGTTAGACTAGATAATCTCTAGGAATCCCTTAACTTCTTACTCCTGCCTGTTATCTTATGAGTAGGTTCTTTCTAAATTAATACAGAAACACCAAAAAGCCATGGAAAACTTTGAGACATGAATGTGGCCTGGAATAGTATTTCTCCAAGGAATCGGGAGGGAAGGCAGGCAGTAGTAGAGGGCAAGAGCTAAGGAGGTGAAGTTATGACTTGGTAATTTAGCCCATCCTGTATTCCCATTTGTAGAGCACCCCTCCCATCCTCAAAATGTAGGAATCAGGTACTCTTGCCTATAGTCTCTCTCTCTCCTTACACCCACAAATATGTCACATAGGAGTGAGTAAGGAGTGAGAATCACACCCCGTGGCATACTACTCTGATAAAGAGATCTAAGTATATAGGCTGCATCTTATTTACAAGGTAAAACCTCTTCTAGTGTAACTACACTCTGTGCTCACACCTACTGATCTGGATGGAAGGGAGAATCACACCCCCTGCCCTCATATAGTAAATATATAGTATGCACACAAAAAATATGAAGTAAATTTGGGAGAGGTGGAACTCAATTGATGAAATCAGGAAAGATCTCTATAGGACCATTAAATAAAACCACCTTTAGTAAGTGGGGAGGTGGGAATATTAAGATTGTTAAGTCACAAAATAGGGCTCAAATCTGTAATGTTCATCCCAGCCAAAGTCATCTTCAGTGATTTCTTTGCTCTGCAGCCCTGTTGTTCAACATGCCCCTGCCTTCCTTGTCAGCCTCTTCTGTGACAGTGACAATGGAATATTAGAGTCAGAGGCAAGGATCTCTATTACCCATCTCTACCGGGCAAGGAGGCCCAAAGCAGAGGAAAGACTTGACCAAGGTCACATGATAGTTGGTAACGGCTCTCAGCTTAACTCAGGCTTCTAGAGTCCAGGGCTAGTAACAAGCTTTAACATGAAAAAAAAAATGTTTTTTTCCGGTCTTGACTTCGTGCTTTCTGACATCCCTTTCCTTTTAGACACGAGCTTTTCAGACACATCCTTTGAAATGAACTGGTTCAATTGTTTGTTGAAGATATTGGAGGGGATTGAAACAGAGGATAGACCAAATAACCTTTAAGGGGTTTTCAAAAATTAAGCTATTATATATTATCTTATGAATATATATAATATATATGATTACATATATAATCAATTATTGTAACAGTACGTATTTCTGTTATATTATTTTATATAAAATTTGATTATAAGAATTACAATTATATATGCCTATTATATATGAATGTTATATATATAATTATTTATGCATTGTGTGTATATGTATGCATGCATATATGTGTGTGTATATGTGTGTATATATGTAATAATAGCTTAATGTTAGAAAGACCCTTAAAGGACATTTGTCCGTCCCTTTATTTCAATCCCCTCTACAACACTTCCAACAAACATTTGAATCAGTTTATTTCAAAAGATGTTTTAAAGCCTGGCCCTGAAAGGAAAAGAATATTAGAAAGTATAATGTCAAGAGCAGAAATAAATTTTTTGTTGCTGTTTTTTCACATTAAAGTTCAGACTCAGATCCAGAGCAGTAAGCTAAGCTATGAGCTGCTGGGTAAGTTAGTTACCTGATTTGGGCCTCCTTTGCCAATAAAGATAGAATAACCAAAAAAAATGCCTTAGAATCATGGGTTACATAAGAACATAATTTCACATGGGACTTGATTCAAAAGAATTAAATTGTAATAGTGGATAAAGAGTGGACAGGCATGGGGCCCCCTTGGTGAAGTTTTTTACCAAATACATTCCACTTTGAGGTGGCTACCACAGCTATTTGCTTGGGGATAATGAGCCCTAGGCTTTAGACATATTGAAGAATGAACCAGTCAGGCATAAGAAGGGCAAAACTAATTCATGGGCTCCCCTTTCTTTCAAGGTCTTTGGTGTCACCAGCTATTTGGAACAGAAGGTATAGTATTTAGTGACGGAATCAGGAAGACTTAGGTTCATCTTCTTTCTGACACTTAGTTGATCTGTAAACTCTAAATCTATTCTGACTATAACTAAATCTATTATCCTATGATCATCTGGAATAGGCAAGGTGCCCGTGCGTTTATTTCATAGAAGAAGCAGCAACTGGAGGAGATAGCATGTTAGTGAACTTCCAGAATGTTCTCGAGACCTGAGCATGAGGTGAGGCTACTGAAACTAGGGTTTGGAGGGGCAGTGGCAGGGATATATGTTCTTATGAAACTTGTGCAGTTTGTCTTTGCAAATGTATAGCTATACTTCTCCTCTCAAATTTAATAGGCGGACAACTCTAGGCCTTGATAATTCAAATTCCATTTTTTAATCCAGTCAGGTGTGACACAGAAAGGAGTGCCTCTGGCCACAGGGAGATTGAGTACCAAGACCTTCGGTTCTACTTTCCTGGAGCTCATCACACTACGCTGACTTGATGTATGGCTGTACAAGCCCAGGGGAGCAGAAATAAGGACATTCCTGGTCTAGGGGAATGGGTTTGTTTTCTTAGTCAATTTTGGCTTTCTGTTTGCTGACTGGCCAGATAATTTATGAATCTTTCTCAGAGATAAATTAGACAATTTTTTTTAAAGCTGGCTAAAGGACCCTCTGTTCAGGGAGAGAGAACTTTTCTATAGCTTTACTGAATTCTTTGAAGAATTACAACGAAAAGGAGATAGGAACAGGTGAATAATTTTAGCTACTGATCCACAAACTTAGAAGAGCAGCCCTGTGGCTCTGACAGAAGTGGAGGCCCCCAATTTGCAGGACTATGTTAACAATTGTCAATTTAATTGACAAATGAACAATTTATTACCTGGGAATTCTCTATGAGTATGAGGAGAAAGAAAGGAAGACTGGTAAGGGAGGGAAAAATGGAGGGAGAGAGAAGGGAAGGAAAAAAGGAGGGAAGGAGGGAGAGAGAAGGGAGGGAAGAAGAAAAGGGAGGAAAGAAGGAAGGAAGGAAGGAAGGAAAGAAGGAAGGAAGGAAGGAAAGATGGAGGGAAGGAAGGAGGGAAGAAAGGAAGGACTGACCAACTGACCGCTTGTTTGTGTCTGGTCACCTATTTGGAACAGAAAAAATATTTTCGAAGCAAGTACGTAGTCAGACTTCTGGTGACAAGTATCTTGAACTACAGGCATCTAGATTTAGATCTAGAAGGTCATTTAGTCTAATGCTCTTTTTTTACAGATTAAAAGGAAACTAAAGCCTTGAGACGGGGCCTGGAGTCAGGAAGACCTGAGTTCAAGTCCAGCCCCAGATGTACTAGCTGTATGACCCTGAGCAAGTCACTTAACCTCTAGCTATCTTGATTTCTTCAACTGTATAGTGAGGATAATAATGGCACTGATCTCCCAGGATCGTTCTGAGGATTAAATGAGATAATATTTGTAAAGCACTTAGTACTGTGCCTGGTGCAGAATAGGTACTTGAGGGGCAGCTAGGTGGCTCAGTGGATAGAGCACCAGCCCTGAAGTCAGGAGGTCATGAGTTCAAATCCAGACTCAGACACATAACACTCACTAGCTGTGTGACTCTGGGCAAGTCACTTAACCCCAACTGCCTCACTAAAAAAAAAAAAGAATAGGTACTTGATAAATGCTTGTTTCCTTTGTTTGACAGGTTCATAGAAAAATGAGTTTGAGAGAAAATCTCAATTTTTCTCCCTCTTTGTAGACACATACTAAAATTAGTTGTACAGTGACCCATGTTATGGCTGATGGTCAGTAAGGGAAACTTTTTCTAGAACCAAGGCTAGAGTTGCCCGTTGAAAATGGAGCTCCCTATGACTGATAAGCTCCAACTGACAAAAATATGGCTGAAACACCTCCAGATATTGAGAATAATTCCCAGACTTGGGTAGTTAAGTTCAGAGTTGTATAGGTCACTCAGTGAATGGCCATAGCCAGGAATGCTGGGCCTAACTATTCTAAAACTGATTTCTCCACTCATTACCTAGCTACCTAACTACCTGTATCCTTATATCAATTATCTGTTAATGAGGCTGTAATAACCCAAATCAACTAAGGGCCAATGTTCTTTTCTTAGGGATCTCTGATGGCAGTGTCCTGTGGTTTACTTACTGAGTTGAAACACACAAATAAATGTATGCTTTTGCTTGAGAAATGAAAACAGTCAAGCACATGAACAGTAGGGAGAAATTCTTTGCTCAATAATGACTATATAAATTCAGTTTAAGTCAAGAATATCTCTTTAAAAATTAGCATTGATTCTTTTTATTTTTATATCACAGTCATTTGCAGATATGACCCCTTAACCCTTGCCCCTTGTGAACTTTCCTTTGTAAAAAGAAAAAAAGGTTAAGTAAAACCTACTGACAAATAATCCACATCTGACAGTGTATATAACATTCCATACCCATAGTCCCCCATTTCTGGGCAGGCAAGAGAGGAAGTACATTTCCTCATCCCTTTAAGATTGGTCACTACAATTAGTTTCATTTTATTGAAGAATACATGGGTGGGTGTAGAGGTGTTATATACACAAAGAAATTTCATTGGATGAGAGTGCTAATAACTGTGGGAATCAGGAAAGTTTCCATGCAGAAAGTGACACCTGATCTAGGCTTTGAAGGAAGTTATGGATTTTAACAGATGAGGTATGAAGTATGATCCAGACACAGGCACAGTGTGTGCAAAGACATAGGTGTAAATGATAGAATGTAATATATGAAGAATACCTAGATTAGATTAGAACAGAAAATCTGATTAGAACAGAAAATCATGAGGAGCAATAATATAAAACTTACCTGAAAAAGTAGATGGGAGCCAGCCTATGAAGAGCTTTAAATGTCAGACTGAGGATTGGTATTTGTCACTAATAACAAGAAAAACGCAGATCAAAAAACAACCCTAAAGTTTCATCTCAAACATTACAATTGGCAAAAAGGACAAAAGATGGGAATAGTCCAACGTTGGAGGGGTTGTGAGAAGACAGGCATACCAATTATCTGGTGGAGCTGTGTGAATCAGTACGACCATTTTGGAAAGCAGTTTGGAATTATACATATAAAATGACTAAAATATCCCTACTCTTTGGCCAGTGATTCTAACAGTAGGTTTGAATATCTAGGAGGCCAATGATAAAAAAAAAAATTTCCCATATACACCAAAATATTTATTGCCACATTTTTTTGTGATAACAAAAAATTGGAAACAAAGTCATGCTTACTTTTGCCTGAAACATTTATATAGTGTCAACTATATTCCAGGCATTATGCTAAGCGCTATACAAATATTATCTAATTTAGTTAATAACCTGGAAAGTAGGTGCTATAATTATCCTCATTTTACAAATGAGGAAATTGAAGCAAACAAAGGTTAAGTGACTTGCCCAGGGTCACACAGCTAGTAAGTGTCAAGTGTTTGGTCTGAGGCCAGATTTGAACTCAGGTACTCCTGACTCCAGGGTTGGTACTCTATCCACTGCACCACCTAGCTGCCCCACATGCTCTTCTTAATAAATATTATCTTGTACAGATATTTGCCTCAGTTTACCTTTTTGTCAAATTTCACTCAAGACAAAAGTAATGTGTAGAATTTATTTTAAACTTTAAAAAAAAAAAGCAAGTGGCATGAAATTGATGTGCCCAGTATCATATAGAATATTTTCTTTGTGTTCTATGTTTATGGAAATGTTTTTCTGGTGTTCAAAACAAACAAAAAAATTAAATGACAATGATGAAACAATATGCTGACATTTGAGGGATGTAATCCAAGTAATTCTTAGCACAAAATTTCTAGCTCTATACACTTGCATTAAAATGCAAATGTAAAAATTAGAAAACCAAAAAATGTTAAAATCCAAATCAAACTCTATAATAGAAAATTTTATCAAACATTCAAAAAATAATCCATTCTAATAATCCATGTTTTTAAAAATAGAGGGGAAAGATCCAAGACAATAGAAACAAGTATGGCCTGGCTCCCCACCACAACTCCTATGAAAAGCTTAGAAAACTTACCAGATCAAGTCCCAATCAGGAAATCCAAGAAGAAAATCACAGTGAGTCCTTTCCCAGCCCAGGCCAGAACAGAAAGACAGTCAGACAGGTCTACAAATACCAAGGGCTAGGTTTAGCCAGCATCAGGTGGATGTCATAGCACAGCAGTTGAAAGAACTATATGCCAGACCCAGACCCACACAAAGGGACCTGACCATATGCAGGATGAACAAACAGGTGCCTACTGGCAGCTCTGTCACTCACTCTGAAATTCCCAGTCACATATCCAAGGAAGACTAGAAAGGGCACCTGGACCAAGTTGGGGCATTTCAGGCTAAGGAGCAACCATGGGTTCTGGGACAATACTCTGTAAGGAGTAAGTTCTTCTAGAAGCGAACAGCAACCGTGTAATAGAAGCAGAGTGGAGTCTCAGCTCCAGCCCCTAGTCCAGTCTGAAGCTCCAGAAGAATAACCAAGACAGGAATCCCTAACCAATGGGGAGCCTGTATTTCTGTCACTCTGAAACTGGAGGGAGAGGTTTGCAGCCGACTTGACAGTGGGTGAGTTTAGGAGTTTACTGGAACTGCAGCCGGGAACAAGTCCTCAGATATGTTGCTCAGACCCAAACCTAGGCCCAGAACTTGCAGAACTCAAACCAGAAGAGCAGTGATCAGACTTTTTTACCCTATATGAAACCACTTTGGAAGCATTGAAAACTTGCAGGAGCCCAGCCTAAACTGTCCTGAGATCCTAGAATAACACAGCACTCAAAACCCTCAAGAAAGCAGCAGAAAAAAACAAGGGGACACAAGCTCGGCCTAGAAATTCCCTCCAAAAGTGTACAGAGCCTGGTCCTAATATAAAATCTGAAGTTATGCTGGAAGAATAAGCAAACAAACAAACAAAGATTCCACCATAAAGAGCGATTATGGTGACAAAGATGATCATGACATGATCCCAGAAGAAGAGAATGACTCTAAAACACTGATAAGCAAAACCTCAAATAAAAACAGCTTGGGCAAAAGTGCATGTAGAATTCCTGGAAGAGATGAAGCAAAAATTTTCTTTTAAAAGTTAAAATTATTTTAGCCCTTGAGATTCGATGGTTTGAATATTGAGAACATCCATCTGCTGATAATGGAACTTGATTTTGTGTGATGCCTTTATCCAGCAATATGTCTGAGAAAGAGGCATCACATGGTACCTAAAAGCAGTTGGGATAATTAAATAATGGAATGGATAGTTAAAAGCCAAGCCAGTGGAAAGAATGGCTAATTCACCTTCTCTGTACAGTCTTTACCTTAAATTCCACCATAACCTGAAAGAAGTATTCTTTCCTAGCCCATATTCTGACCATATTTTTCTGAGTGGGTGGAAAAGAAGGAATGTGAGTAGCTTTGACAGTGACTGATACTGGCACTCAAACTGACTCTCTCTTTTTTATCCTAAAGCCAAGCCCAAGTGGGTGGGTGGGTTCTTTTCTCAGTCTGCCTACAGTGGTTCTAGGTGAGGGAGGCATGGACTCCAACCTCACAGCCCACTTGCCATTCCCCTCGGTAAGAGTTCCTGTTTTACCCTCTTGAGGGAAAGAGACAACTTTCTCAGGTCACTCCATTCCCCTGTGTTTTTCTATGCCTGCACAGAAGGCCTTCCCCAGCAAAATCATAGTAGGGCTCTACTTTAATCTCCTCCATCTTTTTGGAACACTCATAAATAGAATCAGGTGTGAGGGGTAATAAATGGATTACATACATATACACATGTTATACATACACACATGTGTGTGTTTATGTGTGTGTGTGTGTGTGTGTGTATATATATATATATATGTCTGTATGTATATATTAGCAGCAAGCACAGGAAACATGGTATAGGTTACCGAAGAAGTGAAGATGGATTATCATTTAGTGGGGCATGAACACAAAAGACCAAGAAAAGGCAGAAGGGAAGAATCTAACTGGTCCACTACATTTGTAGGTAACCTTGAGACCCTTTTGTTGACCAACCTTGCTGATGACAGCACATTCCTCTGGCTCACCCTGACATCTTACCTATTTGGTCTCTTCTGCTACTGTTTCCAACTCACCATTGTGAAATCCAACAACAGCTCAACAACTCTCTATAGGAGTACATTGAAGCTATCACTAATGTGGCTATTCTGACTCTTGCTGACTGTACCCCTCAGCCCCCCCCTCACACACACACATACATACCCCCTCAAGGGCAACTTTTTTAGTGTCCAAGACAAGAATGTAACTATAAGGGAATGGTCAAAAGAACTCTTGATACCCACCAACTCCCTAATCACAATGCCTCCCATATATGTAATTGTACCCAACTCACCATTACAATGTCTACCCAAAATGGGAATACATGAGTTATCAACAGTTTTAATGACACACGGCCACCTTCTTCCTCCAATGTCCATCTCATATGTGTCCTAAGAAGTACAAGATACAAGGCTCAGGGGTAGGGAGGTAGCAGGTATCTTCAAACCCCATAAGCAGACGAGTGTCAAGGTATGGTTATTAAGGCTGTATGGTATTCACATACAATCCCATGAAATCAGAACTGGTGGACTACCACCAGACACAATGTCCACTTATGATGGAGAAGCATTGCCTCAACCTTTCCTGATCAAATATGGTTCCTAGTATACTGTGTTCCAACCCTTTTCAGTACACATCAAGCTAGCCCCTGAATTTGTAGAGTTACATTGCATGAATCAAGAATTATCAGGGGGAACTATGCCCAAAGGGCTACAAAAATGTGCATACCCTTTGATCCAGCAATAGCACTTCTAGGGCTATATCCCAAAGAGATCATGCAAATGGGAAAAGGACCCACATATACAAAAATATTCATAGCAGCTCTTTTTGTGGTGGCAAAGAATTGGAAATTGAGAGGATGCCCATCAACTGGGGAATGGCTGAGCAAGTTGTGGTATATGAATGTAATGGAATACTATTGTGCTATAAGAAATGATGAACAGGCTGACTTCAGAAAAACCTGGAAAGACTTGTATGGTCCGATGCTGAGTGAAGTGAGCAGAACCAAGAGGACATTGTACACAATAACAGCCACGTTGTACAATGACTAATATTGATAAAATTAATCCTTCCCAGTAATACAAGGATCTAAGACATCTCCAGAGGTCTCATGATGGAAAATGCTACCCACATCCAAAGAAAGAACTATGGAAGTTGTTGCTATTTTTTTGTCTTCTGTTGAGTTTTGTTTCTTCTTTCTGATGGTTCCTCCTATTGGTTTTAATTTTTACTTACAGCATCACTAATGTGAAAATATGTTTAATAGGAATGTAAATGTATAGCCTGTATCAGATTGTGTGCCATCTTGAGGAGGGTGGTGGGGAGGAAGGGGAAGAAAAATTCTAAACTCAAAAGCATATGGAAGTAATTATTGATAAATCAAAATAAATTAATAAAATTTAAAAAAATTTAATTTAGAGAAAAAAAAAGAATTATCAAGGGGATATTCCAAACAATTGGTTTTCTTGCTTCCTTGTTTACCCACTTACTCCCCAGTCACAATGCCTCTCATATATGTAACTGTACCCAAGCATAAAATTTTCATACCTTGGAAATGATTAGGAATTTATCCTATACCATAGAAATCATCACCAATGAAATAGCCCAAGCCATAACGGATAGACTGAGAGCCTGACCTCTTTGGCCTGAATGATGTTAGGCCACTGAGTGGCCCTAGACTACTTATTAGCCAGTGAGCAACACTGCCAATTGCTTTTGGGTGAATACCGCTAGGAAAGTATAATGATCATTAGTCAAGTGGCCAGAATCAGGGAGTAGGCCACTTGACTTTCTGGAATATGCAAGAGTGACCCCTTCCTATGTATATTCTAGTGGCTTTATTTAGGATTATGGCCAAAGCGGTACAGGTCTATATTCCAAAGCTTGATTATCATCTTTACTGGAGCCATCCTTTGCTATACACTTTTGCATGAGCAAAGGAAGATGTCAAGGTCCATGAGTCACGACACTCCCAACGGGAAATCATACTGAGACCCATACTCAGAGCTCCCTAAAACAGAATACAGAAACCAAGGGGGTGAATTACAAGAACTAGTCTATTTCTAGGGAGGCTTTGGGTGATGGGAGTAATTCCATCATTTTGATCGTCCTGAGTATGTACTGGGAAGTTCCCACGTACCCAACACTGGTTGATTTAGCTACATTTAAGTAAGGAATTCAAAGCTCTACTAATCAAAATCAGTTTAGCAAACTTCATCTAATGCAGGTATACAAGGTTAGCAAACTTTCCTAATCCCAATGCTCTTGTGGTAGCACAGTTCAGAACACCTGCTAATTAACTTCCCCTGAGGTTCCCCTTCCATTCAGTGCCTGTGAATCTTCCCAGCAACAATGACCAGATATAAGAGCAGAGACAGAGCTCTGGGCTCTTGATAGCAGTAAGCATCCCATTGTACATCTGAGTCACCATTTGTTCATGGACCTATGGGCCTGTAGGGCTGAGGATTTGTACCCTTGCATGCTGTGCGTAATAAATGGACTGACTTAGACCCTTTAGAATGCTCATGTTCTCTGTTGGTACCTAACTACCGTGGTCTCCTCACAGGCTGCAGGAAAAGAGGTACTCAGCCATTCTGGAAAGTAATTTGGAGGAATCCCCCAAAAAATTAAATTGTGCATACCTCTTTGGCCTAACAATATCATAATACTATAACTGTACTCCAAAGAGATCAAAGAAAGAGGAAGAGGATCCAAAGAGAAAAGGACAGAAATACTTACAGTTCTTTTTGTGGTGGCAAAAAACTTGAAACCAAAAGTATATCTATCAAGTGGGGACTGGCTCAACAAGTTATGGCATATGAATGTTATGGAATATCAATCGTCACCTCTGGCCTTATAGGCCATTTAAATTTCTCCCAGGCCTGTCGGATCCTTTAATGGAACAGAAAACTTGTAAACGAAGTTCTTTAGTGACCAATTGTAGCTGTACAGCATGGATGCTAGATTGCAAGGTTGGAGAAACCCTTAGATGAAAGTGGTACACATGGCAAGGGAGAATGATGTCATTTTGTCATAGGTTTCATAGATGAATCTTCTTTTAGTTCTGAGGAATCACTTATTCTAAATGTTTTTTTTTTACCTTTGCTCTGGGGTTAGGGCTAGAAAACAAATTACTCGGCTCTACAGAAAAGCTGATATCCTTTTGTACCATGGGGTATAATAGGCAAGTATTTTAATGGCTTTAGGAGAAATCAATATTGTTCTCTTTGGCCTCCCCAGATCTTCTCTGTCAAGGTATTTTGTTTTGTTTTGTTGTTTCCCCATATGCAAAGCTGTTTTTTGGGGGTGCAGAGGGGTATTGAGTTTTTGAAGAAAATATGAAAAGAAGTAGGGTTCCATCTGGCTGATTACAGGAGCCATAAGATAATGATTTAGATTATAATTTTAAGATTATTTACGATTTAAAATTGGAAGAGACTTTAGAGGTCATTGGTATAACCCACTGATTTCTTATTAGATTCCTAACTGAAATCATCTTTCGGTTATATCTTTCCTGCGGTTACCACTATGGCACATCATTCCGTGGCCTCAACTCTGAGCCTATATCATGAATGTGACATCTAAAATTAGTTTTCTTTGACTACTTCTTTTATTGTTAAGGTCCTTGGGTTGCGATTTTAAATAAATATCTAAAGAAAGGATGAGAGTTTAAAAATATGCTTTTATATTTAAAAACATGTTTGGGAGAAGAGGGAGGTGGTTGGTTACTGGCCTAATATTGCCGATTAGTGGAGAGAGATTATAAAAGTGCAAGTCATGAAGGGAGGAGACCAGTGAATTATGTACAGCTTAAGATTTAGAGCTGGACTCCTTGCTAGCTAAGAATTGGAAATAAAATAGATACCCATCAATTGCAGAATGGCCAAACAGATTGTGGTACATGAATATAAAGGAGTATTATTGTACCATAAGAAACAACAAATGCAAAGAACAAAGAGAAATATGTGAAGACTAATACAGACCAATGTAGCATGAAGTATGCAGAAGCAAGAAAACGATAAAAAAAAAAGTAATTACCATAATGTAAATGGAAAAAACAACAAAGACCAACCCCCCCAACCACTACCAATTGTTATTATAATAACCAAGCTTGGCTCCAATGAAGAGATGAGAAATGCACTTTTCTCCCTCTTTAAGAGATAGGGGACTATGGATCTTCTACATACAATGTCAGATTCATTTGATGGATTGGTGAATTTTCATTATTTTTTTCTTCTTCCTTCTTTTACTCTGTGTTTCAAGGGATGGTCAATGGATAGAAGTGGAAAGAACACAACGGGGAAGAGAACAAGCATCTGTTAAGTGGCTAATGTGTGCCAGGCACTGTGCTAAGCGTTTGACAAGTATTATTTCATTTGATCCTCACAATGACCCCTGTGAGGTCAATAATAGGTGCTATTATTATCTCCATATTTTTTTTTACAGTTGAGGAAAATGAGACAGAAGTCAAGTGACTCTCCCAGGGTCACATAGCTAGTAAGTGTCTGAGGCTACATTTGAATTCAGATTATCTTGACTGCAGGCCCCATGCTTTATCCACTGTTACCATCTAAATACCTCTAGCCATTAGAAATAAAAGTGATTCAAAAACAGATGTCAGTAAAAACATTTTTAAAGAGAAAAGGCACTTCTCTCCTTTTCTCTCAGAGATTGGAGACTATGGATTCAGAGTACTACATATACTCTCAAACATGGTCAATATGTAGGTTGGGTTTTTTTTTCTCTTTCTTTTTAAACCTTTGTTACAATCCCAATGATGGTTCACTGGGTGGAATCAAGGGAGTGACACATGCAGAAATACAGGTGATGTAATAACAAAGCATATCAATGCAAATATGATTATAAAGATTTCCATCTGGAAGTGCTCTGAGAGATTCTAGTCCAACTGTCTTTAAGAACAGAGGCTCCCGGGGCACCTAGGTGGTGCAGTGAACAGAGCACCGGCCCTGAAGTCAGGAGGACCTGAGTTCAAATTCTGCCTCAGACCAAACACTTGACACTTACTAGCTGTGTGACCCTGGGTGAGTCACTTAACCCCAAGTGCCCCCCAAAAAAAGAATACATGCTCCCTTGAGGAAAAAAAAAAGCTCATCTACCTTCCAAGGAGAGTGCGCCCAAAGTTGTTTCTTGGGGGAAAACAGCTAGTGAAGTCAAGACTTGCCTATGCCAAGGCTTTGTAACCTTGTTTGTGCCATGGAGCCCTCTGGCAGCCTGGTGAAGCCTATGGACCCTTCCTCACAATAATGTACTTAAATACATAAAATAAAATACATAGGATTACAAAGAAATCCAGTTATACTGAAACACACTTACTAAAAAAACTTTTAAACAATTTCAAAGACTCTCTGGCCAAGGTCAGTATATTTTTTTTCTCCTTCAGAGAGAAGCTTTAGTACATGGCAGAATCTCATTGTGGCTTCACATGGAGGATACTATTTCCTAGTTCCAGGAGAGTTAAATGTTCTCACAATGCCTACATCATGTAGTTAAAGGTAGCATATGCCTATTAAGCATGGGTATGCTATTAACCTACATAATTTTCTCTTATGGAAATTTCCTCATTGAAATTTTTTCCCGAATACTCCAGGTATTCTATCAAGCAGGTATGATCAGTCACTTACCTGAAAGGTCATAAGCAGCAGAGTCCAGAAATCTTGAAGGGACACATACATTTCCCCAGGCTGCTGAGACATTTTGGGGCCGCTCTTATAACTGACTCCCAGTTTTTACAAGTCTAGCAAAAGCCTGACTTTGCACAGCTTGCAACACCTTTAGCTTAAGGTGAGTCCTACATTAGAGACATCTCTTCATAAGCACAAAATTTCATACCAATTAATTAAAATATCTATAGTACCCTTTATGATAATTGGGTCATTGTACAAGTCCATTTGGTTTCCTTCTCTTTGGCTTTAGAGAGTTTATTTTTGATGAAAAGTTCTGAGCTCAGTCACAATTGCTTTTGAGCCTCCACTTAGAAAAAATTCCTAAAACCTCAGCAGAGGTTGGGTTCTCTATCTCACCTTACATTTATATCTATTTCTATCTATCTGGCTTGTTTGTGATTGAGGCAAAATTCAATTTACTAGAAATATTTGGGTAATAAAGCATCAGATTATATTATAGGGTCTGTGAATAGAATGGCATCAGGAGGGGAAGTTGGAGGAAGAGCCAACCTTTTCTTAGGATTTCCCTCAACTTAAATCTTCTTCTTGTGATGCCCACAGAAGCAAGGACTCTCCTCGATATTTCCTTTCTCTCCCACAGCTGATCCTCCTCTTGCTTCACGCTTGCTCTAAACTTGCAAATCCAGATGCTCTGAATCTCTCCTTCCCTGGTTCTGAGAAAGCGTCTTCCTTTTATACATGATCCACACAATGGTTTTGATTGATTCAAGATGTGCAAGGCCTTGTTTGCTTCAGTTCTGAAGCTTTGATTCACTCCAACTAGTCAAAGCACCAGAGTCGAATGAGATTGAGTTTGATCCCATTCTTACATATGGTTACTTTTCAAACCTCCCCAAATACTGTCCTATACCAATACCTCCTGACATGTAGTTGACCCTGGGTTCCCCATGGTAACGCTAATTCTTTGGTACAATCTCTGGCAATCATACCAAGCAGGAAGGGTTGTGAGTATGGTCCTAGTAATCAACTCTATCTTCTAATTAAGAATTGTAAAGAATGAGGAAGCTCATGCTGGTCCTCAAAGGAGACCATCAGCTTAGTCACTAAGAAACAATCATAATTAGTTATAATTGTCCCTAGGGCAAATTTAATTGGCAGGTTAATCTTTCCAGGCTAGAAAACCACCTCAATGTGAACACTACCAATCTGGGTTTAAATTTGTTTTTTTGTTAATTGTCTAGACTTAAGAAAATGATGGAGTAAATTTAAAAGTGCGTTATGTGTGGTTTTTTAAATAGAGTTGGTTATTAAACATTTACTAGCATACCCTGCATTCACCAGTAAGTAGGCTGCTTAGTCTTAGAGAATATGCAAGCTACAGGAGTCCCCTTTCACAGAATCACTGTAGGCAGTCCCTGAATCTAAGACTTCTACAATTATTCCAAACACCTGACCATCTGATGTCTCATCTACCTCTCTGCCTGATTTAGAAATTTCTGCAATGATTCTAAGATCTTTCCCTACTTCTCCTTTTAGTAGGTGGTGTATGCCTGATTTTGGAAAACATGTCAAAGTAGAGTCTGACCCAGAAGGGTTTTAGTGAAGAAAGAAGGTTTTTAATGGTCTTAATATTGAACACTGCCTGGATTTAAGTACATTTCAGCTTTCGTATTTTAATTACCTTAGTGCCTCAGATGACTCTCTGTAGTAACCATTTTATTGAAAATTTGAATCTTGACAAAACATTTTTTATGAAAGATTTTAATGGGATTTTTGTGGGGTTTTTTCTGGGGAAAAAGGAAATGGAAAATTTAAACAGAAAATTTAATAGCTAAAAGGAAAGTAATTTCCCTGATTTGGGATTATAGGGGGAGAAAGTTTGTTCAGAGAATTAACTTTCTTTGAAGTTTTAAGTTTATATTTCTGTTTCACAAGGGGTAAGTTATGTCAATGCTAACTCATGAATCCATAACCCAATAAAATTAGGAAAAAATATAAGCCATATTTCAAAATAAATATAGAATTGAGAAAAGGCAGGGGGGTATAGTAGAGAAAAGGCTGGTGTAGGAATTAGGAAGACCCAAGTTTGAGAGCAGCCTCTAACTCATATTTAGCTGTGTGATCTTACATGGGCAAGTGACATTGCTCCTCAGCTACTCCAAGCACAAGAGTTACAAAGCCTCAGTTCCCTGCTGGCCACTTATTTCCTGTCTGACGTTGAGCAAATGGTTCCATCTCTGCGGTCCTATGTCCTGGTATGGAACCAGGAGTTGAACAGGGCATATACAAAGCTGCCTTTCTTGAATCTGGCCAACCACATGCGCTAGCTTTAACACTGAGACACACATGGCCAGAAGCATCAGACTTCATTATCCCCAAAGTGCCCCAGGGCTAAGTCAGGGAACGTGGCTGACTAGAATAAGGAAGGGCAGTTTTATGCATGTCCTGTACAACCCCCAGTTACATTGAAAATGAATTGTTTGAACCAAATGTCCTAGTAGGTACCTTCCAGATTTAAATATATCATCTTCTCATTTTGCCCTGTAGATCTGTATAGCTTCATTTATTGATATTAATACACATTAGACAATGCTCCCAACAGGCAATGTTTTTTTCTTGGGTGCCTAGCAACTATTACTCTTTGTCAAGGTTTAGAGGTGGAAGGTAAGAGTGAAAAGAAGAGACGTTTGCTCTTCCAGAGAGGCTCCCATCATAGGAATGGGGGTAGGAAAGATTCCTTCTAAACCACACCTTTCTGTTCCCACCAGGAGAAGAGGAGGTGACCTTCCTGTGGTCAGTGCCTCTATCCTGATCCCTTGCTTCAGAGCTCGAAGTTTCCCGGAGATGGAGATGTTTAAACATTAAACCACATGAACCCAATTTACTCCATTAGCCAGAAGAATGCATGATCATGGTTCGTGTGGTTTACAAAAGTTACTGATAAATTTAAAAAACCAGCATTCTGGACGGAGGTTTAAGCCTTCGACCTGTTTAGTTCTGGGCATACCAAGCCACTAGCCACTGGCATCCTCTGTTGCACTCTCTCCAGCATTCAAGTGATTAACAGATGTTAGTAACAGACAGGAACATGCGGGAGCCAGCAAAACCAACTCTGGAGAGCTAAATGTTAAATTTTTAGCATGAGAATCTACACCATAGAAACATGTGAATGCTGCAAATCAGGGCTTGATTTTGCAGTTGTTGATAGTCTAAACTTATTTTTTAAAAAAAGACAGTAATAGAGATAATAAGGTAGATTGAACTTAAAGGTTCTGTCTCTCTGTCTTTCCTTCCCTGCCTCTCTCTCTCCATCTCTGTCTCTCTCTCTGTCTCTCTTTTCCTCTATCTCTGTCTCTCTATCTGTCTCTCTCTGTGTCCCTCTCTGTCTCTGTCTCTCTGTCTCTCTCTGTGTCTATCTGTCTCTTTACCTCTGTTTTTGTCTCTCTCTCTCTCTTTCTCTGTCTCCATCTCTGTTTCTGTCTGTCTCTCTCTCTCTCTCTCTGTGTCTCTCTCTCCCTCTGTCTCTCCCCCTTCCCCCCTTTTTCTCTCTCCCCCCCTTCTCCCCCCCACTCTCTCTCTCTGTCTAACTGTCTCTTTCTGTGTCCCTCTCTCTGTCTCTGTTTCTTTTTTTTTTTTTTGAGTATTGGTTGTCTAACATTTATCAGCACAACCCTGGTTACAAATTGCTTAATCGTAATTTATAGGTTACAAAAATCAGAAAATAGAAATAGCCTAAAGAAATAGGAAAAGTTGTATACGAAGCACCTGCCAGTGACAAACATAGATATGGGATATAACCTTTACCAAGGAGTGGGGCCATTGAGAGCAAAGTCAGTCCATTCTAGGGACCTTCGTCTGAGCATTTAGTTCTACAAAGGAGCCTTGCCACTGGAGCCCAGAATGCAATGCTCTGATTCTAGTCTCAGACCTTGCATTGCAAAACAACTGCAGGGACATTTCTCTCTGTCTCTTTGTCTCTGCCTCTGTGTCTTCATCTCTCTGCCTCACTGTCTCTCTGTGTGTCTCTGTCTGTCTATAATTGTCTCTGTCTCTTTATCTTTCTCTCTGTCTTTCTCTCCTTCCCTGCCTCTCTCTTTCCATCTCTGTCTCTCTATCTGTCTCTCTTTGTGTCCCTCTCTGTCTCTGTGTCTCTATCTGTCTCTGTGTCTATCTGTCTCTTTACCTCTGTTTCTCTCTCTCTCTCTCTCTCTCTCTCTCCCTCTCTCCCTCTCTCTCCCCCTCTCTCCTCTCTCTCCCCTCTCTCCCTCTCTCTCCCTCTCTCCTTCTCCCCCCCCCCCCCCCCCGCCTTCCATTATGCTGTAATTGCCTGCCTTTCTCATTCCAAACGCAGACTCCTGCCAGTGGAATATGCTGCAGGCACCTCTGCAGACTGCAAGTCTGACTCTTGTGCTTACCCCAGGAAGCTCGCTGTCCCCTCCTCTGAAGTCATGGCACCCAATCTCATGGTCACAATGCCATCCATAGACTGTATTCTGAGTGGTAGAACTTCAGCTCCCATCATGCATTTCTCGTGGTTGGTCCCTGAAGTTCTCAAGTTATGTTTGTAACTTCTGAGCTTCCTCTTGTAGCTGCCTGCCATAGCTCCTGACAGTCAAACACAGCTCGCAGAAGAAGGCTGTTTCCTAAAGAACAAGCTACCTATTGTAGGATCCATCTCAGTGGGTCATGGCAAGAGATGCTGGCTCTCTTTCCTCATGACAGGTCCAACAAAAGAGGCACTATACCATGGTACAGTGGAAAGAGTACAAGCTCTGATGTCAGAGGTCCTGGGTTCAAGGCCTATTTCTAACACTTACTGACTGTGTTACCTTGGACAAGTCACTTAACCTCCAAGGACCTCATCTAGAAAATGAGGGATGGACTATATGACTCTAAGGTCCCATCTAGCTCTAAAACAATAATTTTGTAATCCGAAGCCCATGGTTCTTCACTTTGCAGTTTCCTCCACCTCTGACCCCACCCCCAGAGTGTACCCCAGAGTGAGGACCAAATTTGAATCTTATCATTTCCAAACTAGTCCAGCTGCGGACACCAGGTTGACGCAAGGTGACTTCACAGGATGTTCCCTGCCAACACGTGCATTTCCCTCATGGTTAGAGGCTTGAAAAAAAAAAATCCTAGTTTCCCTGAAAATTCCCTAGAACCTCACAAATCTTTTTGTGAAAGACAAAAAATTCCCCCAGTCTGACTGTGGCTGGGAGGGAAGGGAGAAAATGACAATCCCCAATCCATCTAGATATAGATAGAATAAAACATGTTCAGGTCTCGTTTTGCTTGACTAACTTGGCATCATTTCTTGTAAATCTTTCCATGTTTCCTCCCATATTTTTATGGTGCTATAATATTCCATTATATTAAAATACCATAATTTATTTAGCCATTGTGAATGGCTAATTTTTTCCATTTCTTTGATTGTAAAAAATGTTCCTCCTCTCTGTAATGGAAACAAATATATAATTCTTCTTCTCTTTTTTATGATTTTAAAAATATCTATACCATTGATCTAGTTAGAGTTTATTGTAGCGCATAGTATGAGGCATGAATCTAAAACCATTTTTCACCATGCAGTCATCCAATTTTCCAAACAGTTTTTATTGAATAAAATGAATCCATCCCCAAGTGCTTTTTAGGCATTGGTTTATCAAACCCTAACCTATTGTATATATAAATATATGCATGTGTATATATACATGTATATATAAATATGAAATATAAATATTATACAGAATATATAGCATATATTATACACACATATAACCTAATATATATATGCTATATCATGTATATTACATTATATAATGTATTTTTTTATATAGGGCTCTTTTTGGAATTTCTCTCTGATTCCACTGACTTTCTATTTTCCCAGTACTAGGCCATTTTTATAATTAAGGATTTTTAAGCCACTTTAAAATTGAATGGGGGGGGGGCTGTCTTCCTTAACGTTTTCATGGCTTCTTCTTGATATTCCTGTCTTTCCATATGAATTTGATGATTACTTATCTCTATTGACATGAAGAAGCCTTGTAGTATTCTGAGGTTTTAGATAGGAGAATCAATTTGTCTGATGCCAGACTTTACTCCTGGGGGTAGTACCATGAGAAGCTGACAGGCTTGAACCTAGTCCAGACTGTTTGTTGAGGATTTGAGGCTTAATCTTTGGTGGAGAACCAGCTGTGCTTAATTAAGGTGGGGTGTTTGCTGCTCGCTAGCAGGATCTAATAGAGTCCTGCCTCAAGTAAACAGCAAACTCATTCTTTTTATCTGGGACCTTTTAGTCACTCTTATTGAATCTCCTGGTTCTAAGTTTGCCAAATCACTGCCTGATGAAAACTGGAAACTGATCATTTGAAACAGCAAGTTCTGAATGTGATTATAATAGCTACATGAACCTTGGACAAGCCACTTAACCTTAGTCTGCCTCAGTTTCTTCAACTGCAAAGTGGAGATAAAAATAGCACATACCTCCCAGTTGTTTTGAGGACCAAATTAGCTTACTAAACATTAATTCCATTATTCCGTGTTTGAAGTTCAAAGGCTCCTGTTTATTTACAGATCTTCTAGTTTTTGTATTTGTTCAGTCATTTCAGTTGTGTCAAACTCTTCATGACCCTATTTGGGTGGGGAGGGTTTTGGCAAAGATACTGGAGCGGTTTACCATTTCCTTCTCCAGCTCATTTTGCAGATGCAGAAACTGAGGTAAACAAGGTTAAATGACTTGCCCAAGGTCACACAGCTAGTAAATGTCTTGAGTACACATTTGAACTCAGCACTCTATCCACTGTGCCTCCTAGCTGCCTGAAGCCTTGGTTACCATTTCTTTAAATAATTCCTGATAACTTCAGAGGTTCTGTGGAGAAGCTGTGGAAAAAGGTCATGAAAGAGACCAGTTATTTTAATTGAATTCTTTGATTTCATCAGCATAAAGAACTTCAAGTAAGGAGATTCCTTCTATCAGTGCAGCCTAGAAACTGGTCAGCAATTTATAGTCTGAATAATTTGCCTTGGGTTACACAGCCAATATGTGTCAGAGGCAAGACTTGAACCCAGGTCTTCTTGGTTTTCAAATTAATGGCAATAAATTTCAGTACCTCAAAATTCTTAGTAACATTTTCTGGCAATATCATTTTTTTTCCTTATGAATCACCAGAAATGGAGGTTATCTGGTTGGAAAAGTCAGGAGTAATTTTGATTTAAAAAAATTGAAAAAGTCTCCGGACAAACAAAATCAATGCAGTTAGAATTAGTAGAGAAACTAACTGGGAAAAAAATTTTTTGCTGCAAACTTCTCTGGTAAGAGTGTAATACCCAAGATAAATGGAGAATTGATACACACATAAGCCATTTCCCAATGGAGAAGTGGCCGAAAGATATTGACAGGAAATCCTAAATTAAAAAAAAAACAAACAGGCAAAGGGGCAGTTAGGTGGCACAGTGGATAAACCCTGGGTCAGGAGGATCTGAGTTCAAATCTGGCCTGAGACACTTGACACTTACTATCTGTGTGACCCTGGGCAAGTCACTTAACCCCAATTGACAGAAAGAAAGAAAGGAAGGAAGGAAGGAAGGAAGGAAGGAAGGAAGGAAGGAAGGAAGGAAGGAAGGAAGGAAGGAAGGAAAGAAAGAAAGAAAGAAAGAAAGAAAGAAAGAAAGAAAGAAAGAAAGAAAGAAAGAAAGAAAGAAAGAAAGAAAGAAAGAAAGAAAGAGGCAAGCTATCAATAACCATATGAAAAATACTTCAAATCATGAAAATAAGGGAAATGCAAATCAAAACAACTCTCAGGTTTTACCTGACACCCATCAGATTGGCAAAGATAAAAAAGAAAAGACAATGATTAGAGGGGCTTTAGAGAGACAAGCACACAAAAGCAGGCGTGATGGAAGTGATGTGAGCTTCCAGGAAATGTTTTTGGTTTTTTTTTCTAAATTGTGCATAGGGCAGCTAGGTGGTGCAGTGAATAGAATGCAGGGCCTGCAGTCAGGAAGACCTGAATTCAAATCCAGTCTCAGACATTTACTGGCTGTGTAACCTTGGGCAAGTCACTTAACCCTGTTTGCCTCAGTTTCCTTATCTGTAAAATGAGCCGGAGAAGGAAATGGCAAACCACTCCTGTATTTTTGCCAAGAAAACCCCAAACAGGGTCACAAAGAGCCATACACAGCTGAAAAACGACTAAACAACGACAACAAAACTGTGCATACCCTTTGATCCAGCAATACCGTCACTAGACCTATACCTCAAGAGATCAAAGACAGAGGGAAAAACTCCATATATACCAAAATATTTATAACAGCACTTTTTATTGCAGCAAAGAACTGGAAATAAAGCATGTGTCCAACATCTGGGGAATGGCTGAACAAATGATGACATGTGAATGTGATGGAATAGCATTACATCCTAAGAAATGTCGAAACCCAGAAGCGCTTGTATGAATTAACTCAGAGTGAAGTAAACAGAACCAAGAGAACAATTATACAACTACAACGCTGTAAAGGAAAACAGCTGTGGAAGACTTAAGAATTACATCCAACGCCGTGGATGAGGAACGGTGTGGCTAGAATAGGGCCCTAGGCTTGGAGTCAGGAATTCAGAGCCTGTCTCAGACACTGACATTGCTGTGTAACCCTGGCAAGGCCTCTTGGGGCCGCAACTTCTTCATCTGTAAAAGAAGGGATCGAATTCAGTAGCCTCTGCGGCCCCCTCTAACTCTGACTTCAAGAGATTGGTAATGAATCATGCATCCCACTCTTGGCAGTGAGGTGTTCAACTAGACGTGAAAAATGAGACACAGATTTTCTGACATAAATAATACTCAAAACAAACTTCATTATTTTCCTCCTTAAGGCCATCTTTCCTCTTAACCTCCTTATTTCTGCAGAAGGCAACTCAGCAACCACACTACTAATTCTCCTTCATCCCACCCTCCATATCCAAACAGTTGCCAAGTCTTATTGATTCCACCATCTCAACATCTCTTACATCTTTCCTCTTTGTTTTTATTGTCATTGTTATTCAGTTGTTTCAGTTGTATCCAGCTCTTCATGACCTCACTCGGAGTTTTCTTGGCAAAGATACTGGAGTGGTTTGCCATTTCCTTTTCCAGCCCGTTTTACAGATGAGGAAACTGAGGCAAACAGGGTGAAGTGACTTGCCCAGGGTCACACAGCTAGGAAGTGTCTGAGGCCGGATTTGAATCCACAAAGATGAGTCTTCCTGATTCCAAGCCCAGTGCTCTATCCGCTGCATCACCTAGCTGCCCTCCTCTCTGTTTAACTCACACTCAAGTCATCTCTTGCCTGGACTAATTGCCTGCTTAATTGTCCTGTAACCATGTCACCCTCCATGCAGCTACCAAATTGCTATTGCTTTATTCTGGCCTTGCCCAAGAAGCTTCAGGGCATCTCCATTTCCTCTAGGATAAAATACAAACTCCTGTTTAGAACTTAGAAGTCCTTCAGAGTCTGGCTCCAGTCTCTCTTCCAAGGATGATTAGACATTATCCCCTCCTCTCCCTCTAGACTCCAGCTCACTTGCCCCTTCCTGTATGTGACATTCTATCTCCCACCACCTTGCCTTTGTACAAGCTGGAATGTTCTTTCCTCCACCTCTGCCTCTTGATAGCCCAGGCCCCCTTCCAAGCTCAGGCACTACCTGCTTGGGGAGCCCTTTCCTGATTCTGCTAGTTGTTGGCAGCCACCTACCAAATCATTGTATAATCTTTGTGTGTCATGTATTTCTTCCCCTTGAATATACACTCCAGGGGGCAGCAAGGTAGTACAGTGGATAGAGCACAGGCCCTGGAGTCAGGAGGACCTGAGTTCAAATCCAGTCTCAGACAAGACACTTGACGCTTACTAGCTGTGTGACCCTGGGCAAGTCACTTGACTACAGTTGCCTCACACACAAAAAAAGAATATGAGCTCCATGAGGGCAGGGAGGACATCACTTTTCTATTTGTCTCCATCTGCTTTGTTCAGCTCTTTGAACAAAGTAGGGGCTTAATCAATGTTTGTTCATAGGACAACAATTTAAAACTGGAAGTGGGGCCTTGGATGACATTGAGTCCAGCATCTTCATTTTAAAGATAGGAAATTGAGTCCCAGAGGTCAATGTGTAACTTGCTCAGGCTAGTATTTGTTCAAGAATAGTTCTCCACCCACTAAACTATGCATTTGATTGAACCTTCCCATAAAATGTACGGTTTCATTTTTGCCTTGTATCTGCAGCTAGGTGGGCAGCTAAGTGGCACAATGGATAGAGTGCTGGGCCTGGAGTCAGGAACACTCACCTTCCTGAATTCAAATCCTGCCCCAGAAACTCACTAGCAGTGTGACCCTGGACAAGTCACTTAATCCTATTTGCCTCAGTTTCCTCATCTAGAGAAGGAAATGCAAACCATTCTGGTATCTTTGCCAAAACAAACAAACAAACAAACAAAAAACCCCAAATGGCATCACAAAGAGTCAGACGTGAATGAAATGACTGAATAAC
Organism: Phascolarctos cinereus; assembly: GCF_003287225.1. Lineage (NCBI taxonomy): Eukaryota > Metazoa > Chordata > Mammalia > Diprotodontia > Phascolarctidae > Phascolarctos > Phascolarctos cinereus. Next base: position 349,107,706 of record NW_027555625.1, read on the forward strand.
AATAATCCCCAGCACATCCAGTAGATGTTTAAAGAATTTTGTCTTTTTTTTAAAGTTGAATTGCTTATTCACTCCCACCCCATCCTTTATGTCAGAGCTTCTGTCCCTTAGCTCCTGTCCCCATTATTTCCCAGACTTCCCATCTAGGCAATTCCTGCCTTCTCCTCACCTAGAACACAACACTGGAAAAATTCGGTCCAGGACTAGAGTCCAGAATGTCCTCCTTCCATTCTGGAAGGGGAGGGAAGATCCTCACAATTCACATTTATTTTACCTTGTACCAGGACCTGTAGGGAAGGGGGAAGAGGTAGGTAGTATTTATCATGTGCTCTAGGAAACCGAAGGCCAGAGTCCATCTTGTTGATTATATCATCCCCCTGAGAGTCAGAAATTATCCTGAGGGTGGGACAGTAAGTCACTACTTCGTAATTTACTAAAACAAAGCTAATACCCAAAGAAATGTGTCTTCCACAGTTTTTATGGCAACTTCACCATTAAACTGTCGGTGATTGCAATTCATAACAATGAATAAATAAAAGAGAAGAGTACATCTTTTGCCATGCAGAAAAATTTACTCTTCTTAGCACTAACGATGTTTTTTCCAACAGCTAAAAAACTGGCCACCTTGTCAAGAGAGATTATGACTCACCTGGGGAGAGTGAGGAAGAACAGCCAGGTGAGGGAGAGCCAGGGCTGTATTTTCAGCTCTATAATCTTATGATTCTATAAGAGAAGGGACTCTTCCAAGAGTGGACCAATAAAATCGTACTCTCTCAGCCTCTGCTTTGGAGCTACATATTGAGAAAGACACTACAGGGAGGCCTCAGGCTTGCCACACTTGGTGCCGAGCAGCCACACAGAGATTGGTTTCAGCCAGTCATTCTAAAATTATACCTCTCCTTCTCACCACAGGTCAGCCTTGCTTTGCACATCAGAGTGTTCCCAATAAACTAAAACATGAAATTGATTTGAACAATTTTCGTGATTGTGTAGATAATAATGTAGAATCAAACAATATCCTAGCCCCTGCTAGCAACTATTGTAATAAATAGTGCTGAAGCTGAAAGAGGTTTCAGTTTAATTAATATCATTTGTACAAAGGTGAAAAACAGTTCAATGGTAGATTATATGTGACAATAAATGTACCAGAAAAAGAGTTAGCAGATTGGGATGCAACTACATTTGTCACATCAGGATTGAATTACAGTCCTAGGTTGGCCATGGTTACAAGAGCTTGGCAAAACAATCAATGAAAGCATTCTATGAGGATCAATTAGCTATATGGAATTTACAATAAAGAATATTGTATATTTTATTATTATTTATAAATTGTGTGTAACACACCTTTTATGTCAGTAAAATTAATAATAAACATTTATGTACACAGTTATGCATACATTTTACCACCACCACTCCAGAGAGCTGGTTGTTAAACATTTACCAGCACACCATTGCACAAAAGGAATTCATTAATTATAGGTTTCTGGAGGTAAAAAATTTTTGCATGAAACAAGTAATAGCTTCCTGAATTATTGTTGAAATAAATTCATATTTTCATTATTGAGTTGTCTTAAGATCAAAACATAATGTATGTACATGCCAATGTAAGATATATATATGCAAATAGGTTGTTTAAATATATAGATAAGAGGCTTGAGGAGAGGCATGGATAGATATGTCTAAAATCTTGCTCACCCCCTGCCAAAGGAAAGAGCAGTTCTTACCTTGAAGGGAGCAGGAGAAGGGCCACAAGTGTATTAAAGGTTTTAACTGCACTAAATTCCTCCAATCCTTGGGAGGACTACTAGACTAGAATGACACATAAATATTGATGCTTGAAGGATACGGTTATTTCAAATTAAAAGTTGATACCTAGCCATTACCCTTTAGATAAAGGAAGATAGCCCTTAGCTGGCAGGCAGGGAGGAGTCTCTCCTTTCTAAAGTTTTTATACCAGTGCCCTGTCACACAGGCACACAGCGTTGTGTCAGCATTCTCTCTACCGATCAGAAGAGTCTCATGCAAAATATCACTGGCTTGGCTTGAAACTCAAGGTACATTCTGGTAATTGACTTAGAGCTGGAAGAGACTTAGAATTATTGAATCTAACCCCCTCATTTTATTTTTTAAAATTTCATTATTGCTGTATTATTTACCAATGAGCAGGTGTTATTAGATATCCTCTTTTAAAATAAGAAAGAAAAGGAAAAACCTGGGAAATAGTTCATAGTTACACATATCCGAATTAAATTAAAATATCAATGATAGAGGATAGAAAATGAAGAAGCCACTAAAACATATTGGCAGCCCGGGATCGTTGGAACATAGATTTAGAGCAAAAATGTTCTTAGAGGCCTTCTTCCTCATTTTACAGATGATGAATTTGAGGCTTAGGAAAATTGAATTACCTGCCCAAAATTACCACCTGGCAACGGGTCAAGATGGGATCTGAACCCAGCTGAACTTCAACTCTCAATCCATTATACTTTTTCTGCTATACTTACTCTGGCTACCTTAAAGTAAGAAGAAAGAGTTCAATTTCCCTGTTAGATACATATTATATGTGTTTGTACATACATATACACATATATGTATGTGTTTATGTGTAATTTTATAAGCTATTAAAGGTTTTAAAAACTTTTGGGATACCTTGTATGTGTAAGGCAGACAAACAGATACATACATAGATACATAGATTCTATGAATTAAATAAAATGGAATTAACACATGTGCTAATTTTCTTCTCTCTACAATAAGTAATCAAGTGGGAATTTAGCAGGTTTTAGTTACCAGGAATTGCCTGAGTAACTAGATCTGCCACCCTCTCATTTAGCAGAGGAGGAAACTGAATACTAGAGATGTGCCCAAGGTCACACAGGGAATAAGTGGTAGTGCCAGGGCTCAAACCCCATCACTCTGACTCTACACCCTGGGCCTTTCCCCCCGGGGCCCCACGGCCCAAGACATATTTATCTTCATTTCAAACTGCAGCTTGGAACTGCCAAAACATCACTGGGGGATTCGGCTTTACAAAACTAGGGAAACCGTTTTCTTTTTAAAGTCTTTCTGATGTCTTACTTTTTTTTTACATTGTAATCTTTCCCCCATATTCCTCTTCCCTTCCCTTCTAAAAAAATAAAAATAGTCAAAACCAAATGACACAGATCCCATTTGACAGCACATGCAACATTCCACACTCATAATCCATCACCTCTCTACCAAAAGGAGGGAGACATAGTTCATTCATTGTCTGTTCCCAGGGACTGAAATCAGTCATTACAGTCGATTCGAATCTGACTACTTCTCAGTCATGTCAAGCAGCAAATGCTAGTAGGCTAAGTGCCTGCTCTGTGCCAGGCACTCTGCTAAATGCTAGAGATGCAAGGAAAGGTAAAAGTCCTTGCTCTTAAGAGATTCACAGTCTGATGGGGGAGACAACATGTAAACAACTGTGTGTATATACACACATATACATATATGCACACAAACATACATATGTATACACATATATACATAATAGGATATGTATATACAGGATAAATTGGGGCTAGACTGAGAGGAAGAACTTAAGATTAAGGAGGATCAGGAAAGACTTATTGAAGTAGATAGGATTTTAGCAGAGACTGGAAGAAAGTCAAAGAAGGCAGGAGGCAGAGGATGAAGGCAGAGAAGAAGAGGGTGAAGCATCAGTCTGGACAGCCATTGAAAATGCCAGGAGTCAGGAGAAGGAGTCTTCCAGGAAGAATAAGGAGGCCAGTGCTACTGAATTATATTTGATCCTGGAGGTTTAGTTTAGAGTTCTTTCCATTTACATGGAAACTCATTTTTCATTGCATCCCTCTTCCCTTTCCATCTCCAGCTCGATAACTGAAAATAACATTGCTGCTACCCCAGGAGCCCTGAACACAAGATCTCAGCCTTCCTTCCTTGCCTGGCTCCAAGAAAAAGTCTAGGCTGTTTTATTCTCGATCTGACTGCTAACGACCTTATTTGAAGTCACCCAGTTGCCAGGGCATCTCTGAGGTGAAATGCCCACCCCTTCACAGACCCAGGATCCATTAGACCACTCAGAGATGACTCCCACCCACTCTTCTGTTCTCTTTCCTTCCTTCTCCCCTCAGCCGTCACACGGCAGGAATATGTGAGAGAAGGTCACCTTCCTTAGAGCTAGTCGCAGCTTCATCAGAGAGCAAAATAAATACAAACTAGCCTCTTTAGGAAATACATAAATATATATAGGCCAGGACAGATTTCAGACAAGCCAGTTATTTCAGAAAATTCATAAAATCAAAATGTTCCTTAGAGATTTAGACCTTGCAAATCCAAGCCTGGGGAGACAGGTTCATGGCTCCTTATTAAACTGCTGAGAAAAGACATTAGCCAAGCAGAGTATTAGACATAAATCAGGCAAATGAGGCCGCAGCCACATTAGGAAGGAGAATGGCTTAGCAACAGTACCTATACAGAGAGTCTGCTTCTGTGGGCCCACTGTGAAGCAGTGAGCTCCTGGGGACCTCGCCCACTCCTCCTCCAGGCAGTGGGAAGAATGGGTGTGAGGAATGTTAAGATGGAAATAGGTTCTACACCCACTTGGCATAGCCTGGAAGGACTGATTTTAAATTAGTGACCTTAGTGCTAAGGAGGAATAACCTCATGGTTTACCCCCAACTGGGTAAGGAAACACATTCTGGGATGGGTCTACAGCCCCAAGGGCACCCTCCCAAGGTGACTGCCAGAAAGCTACCCCACCAAGTTCATGTCAGGCCTACAGCACATGTTGGTACCCACATGCTTTCACTACAAACCTAACAAGAGGACATTTTAGTTCAAAACAAAAGACCTTTAAACAAATAACTTGGAAAAAATAACTAAGAAAGATTCTCCCCATCCACTCCCATTGGTGAGGTTGACACAGTTCCAGGGAGGGAAGGAGGGAGCACACACATAGACTTATCAGACAAGAGGCACATGAATAGGAAACATAGATGGCCAGGGAAACCCCCGCCTCAGACTCTGCCCTTACTCCTCTAAATAGAGGCACTGAAGTTCTCATTTTAGGTCATCAAATAATCTGAACTAGGGTCTTCTGCCCTGTTCTTTCCACCTGCAGTGTGGTTAAAAAAAAAAAGTATCAAGATAAAGTCCAACCAGAACTCCAACTAAAATCTCCGGGAACGTTCTGAAAACCTGGCTAAGGAGAGGCGAACCATTCCAAGTCAGAAATGGAGCAGGTCAAAGCTTCGGTGCAAATCAATAGTGAGATTGGGTTTGTGAGTGGCCTGTGCACTTTCATTGCAGGCAAGATAAGGAAATCCAGTCTAGAAAAAAAAAAGAGGGCAAAGTTGACCTCATTAGGAAACAATGGGGGGGAAAAGAAACACTGAGACTTAGTGGGGTAAGACCTATGACTGAGAAATGGATTTGGGAAAATATAATTTATTTAAAAGAAAGAAAAAAGATAATGGGTTGGGAGTGGGGCAGGTAATGTTGTATATTATGAATTGTCCTCATATAGGGAAATCCAAGGAATAGAGGAGAAAAATGGAGTAGAGAATATATGGGAGAAGATTAACAGGCAGAAATAAAAATGAAATTGCCCATCAGTGTTTCCTCAGGCCAAGTGGACAAAAGTAAGAAATAGTTTGGGAAACAGATAACAAACTTGGCGTGGAGATGTGATATAGTAATGATGGGGGACTTCAATCATCCAGACATCGGTGGGAACATTCTCTTTGTCAAAAATGGAACAGCAAATCCAGTCTTGCAACGTGGTAACAATGTCATCCTTCATAAGGGGAAAGAACCAATGAGTAGGCGTCTTTTCCAGTAAATAAGGAAGTACTAGTCTAGAAATGATGGAAGTCTTGAAGATAGGGAGGAGGAGATGTGGCCTTTCCATCTTAGACTCTGACAGAGAAAAGAGAGGAGAAAAAAGAGAAGAGAAGAGAAGAGAAGAGAAGAGAAGAGAAGAGAAGAGAAGAGAAGAGAAGAGAAGAGAAGAGAAGAGAAGAGAAGAGAAGAGAAGAGAAGAGAAGAGAAGAGAAGAGAAGAGAAGAGAAGAGAAGAAAGCCAGGTATGTACACCTTTGATTTGGGGGAGGAAGGCAGCCACAAAGTGACCTGAAAGCAGGATGTGGGCACACTGGGTAGAGGAGACAGGGAATTTTGCATGCTTACCTACAGCAGGTACCTTGGTCTCCTTTGCTTTATAACTGTCCTCAGAAGCAACTATCAGAGCATCAGGAGGCCAAAGGATTCAGCAAAAGAACAGCTAGGATCCCATGGCTTGACGTGCTATAGGGGAAATGAGTCCAGGCGATGGGGGAAGCTTCCTAGAATGAAATACTGAAGTCACAAATGGAAATAATTTTACTGAAGAGGAAAGGAGGGAGTTGTCTAAAGCAACAGGTATAAAGAAGAGATGAAAGCAGGGGTGTGATTGTATAAGGAATGCCATGTAATTATAACGACTATGCTTGGCCTCAAAGCATGGTTTTAAAATATTCCTCCCTCCCATCATTTCAGAGTTAGGGAACTATGTGTGTGGAATATTGCATGCATTGTCAGAGTCAGTCGATGTTTTGGTTGGTTTTACTGAATTCTCACTATCTTTTCAAATTTTTGTTATGGTTGATTATAAGCTGGTTTGGAAAGAAGAAGTAGGGAAATACATTCAGAAATGATAGTGATATAAAAACAGAAGTTATTAATGTATTTTTACAAACTACTGAGCAAAGAAGAGAAAAAAGAATAGCATCGGGAGTTCTCAAAATAAGCCAAGCTTCATGAGGAATATGAGGACACCAAAAATGAGAGATGCTTTTCCCTTGGGCGGGGAAAGAAAAGGATCAAAGAATGGATAAGACCAAAGCTTGGGGTCAGTGGGCCACTGAAAAATAACAGAGAGAAGGCAAGACTGTTTAACTCTTCCTTTGCTTCTCTTTTCTTTGTCTGGAAGGATAATCTTTAGACTAGAAAGGGCAAAACAAAAAAGAGCTAAGAGGGTGCTGAAAAAATCTCAGATAAGTAAAGAGATCTTAAGTAAGTTCTAGCTACCCTTCAGAAGTGTTATGATTCTATTATTAGTAGTATTTAGTGAGAGAAATGTGATTGAGTGTGCTTCATTATTTTTTAAAATCCTGGTTTCAAAATTTGTGATATAGCAATTTAAATATCTGGTTCCGAATTTAGTTAAATTAAGTAATTGGTTTTCATGGCTGTTATAGCTAGAAAAGATAGGAAGATCCAAATGAAAGAAGTTATCACTATCTCCACTTACTAAATCATGGCACTCATTTGTTAGTGAGCACCATGTCCCAATAATACAAGGATTTTTGCTGAAATCCAACTAGTAAATTTCTATCTTCCCTGATGTCCGTCAACTCAGTTGTTTTTACACATTCATCAGAAAGTGTTGCAGTTTTACATTGTGAATAAATGGATTCATTAGCCATTGACATTCTTCATTTGGAAGATCTAACAAGTTAGGAAATTCAGTTTCCAAGTTTTTTAGGTGTGAAAATCTGAGAGTTTTTGAAGGTGACACATTTACATTGTTTTCAGTAACCCAGAAAGGAAGAAATGAGTTATCAGGAAGCAGTGTCAAATGCTGCAAAGGTCAAGGATGAAGATTGGAAAAAGGTCATCAGATTTGGCAGTTAAGGGATCCTTGGGTTTTCTTCAATGTGTGGACTGGTTCTGCTGAATTTTTTTTTCTCTTCGTCTTGTTTAAAAAAAATTTATAAAAGGTGGGTTTTTGGAAGAGGAGAGAAGTTACAGGAGGAAATATAGGTGATGTAAGAACAAAAGATCACTAAAAATCTATTAATTTTTTCAAGAGCTCATTGATAAATGTGAACCAAGAAGTTCTGGTTGAGTGAAGAGTCAAGAATAAAGAGGAGAGGGAGAACCTGGGAGACTGGAAACATAGAGGTGTCCTTGGCAGAAATAGGGAAATTCAGAAGACATAATGTAATGAGGTCAGCTATGTAACATGGCAAGTAGGAGGGTCTTATTCATCCACCACTGCCCTGGAGCACTGAGCCCAACTAGGGAGGAATCCCGTGGCAGCCACAAAGTGACCTGAAAGCAGGATGTGGGCACACCGGGTGGAAGGGACAGGGAATTTTGCACACCCAACGATAGCAGGTGCCTTGGTTTCCTTTATTTTATAACTATCCTCAGAGGCCAACTATCAGAGCATTAGGAGGCCAGCTGCAGAACAGAGCAGACTAAGGAAGTGTTGAACTTGAACTTGTTGAAGTGAATCATGGGGTGCAGTTGTGTTGGAGACAAACCCACAATTGGCTGTTGCAAAAAAGATGGGAGTAGAATGATTCATTCCACTCCCAGATTGGTTGATCACAGTGTCCTTGCAGTCAGGCCTCCATTCCCATATTGGAGACTGCTGAAGTAGAGGCACAATGAAGGTCCTCTAGAAGGCATATGAAGATCATTGGGAGGAACAGGGAATGTTTAGGATGGAGAAGAGAAGATTTAGGGAAGACGTGAGTTGGACGAGACGAATACTGAGATTTCAAGTTTATGGGCAGCCTCTAGCTAAGATTACGGTATTTCAGATTAAAATTTCTATGACAAATATAACCAAGTAGAAGAGAAAGACTTGACAAGTTCAAAAGCCACACCAACAACCCAACAGACCTTTGCTTTTTTGTCTCAACTTTGATGATCTGTCTTTCATTACCCTTAAGGGCTGAATCTGAGAACATCTGTGAGGGTGCTTCCTCTCTTCATCTTTGAAATTTAGGGGTGGCAGGGGCAGCTAGGTGGTACAGTGGATAGAGCACCGGCCCTGAAGTCAGGAGGACCTGAGTTCAAATCCGGCCTCAGACCAACCACTTGACACTTAATAGCTGCGATACCCTGGGCAAGTCACTTAACCCAAATTGCCTAAAAAAAGAAAAAGAAAAGAAATTTAGGGGTGGCATTTCAGCATCCAGCTGAGGTCAGGGTGGCATTTCTGGGGGTGTCAGGATTTTTTCAGTTGTCCCTGAAATTGGCTCAACACTTTATACCACAGCTACCCAGGGTTATTGTGAGTGGGTTTTTTTTTTATTCCAGGGTTTTTATGAAAACAAGACAGACTTTCCTGGGACAGATTTGTTTGTGATGGGCAGATGGCAGTTCTTTCTCTGAAGGATAACATTTCCAGATGACCCAAGCCCCCTTCACTTCACCTTCAAAAGTACACAGACCATAAAATGGACCCAAAGTGCTCAGATCCATTAGAAAGCCTCCCACACACAGGCTGCTGCCAGGTGGTTGGGGACCCTTCCAGGCAGGCTGTCTGGCTTCTAACCAGAGTGTGTTTCAGGGAAATACATATAGTGACAGGCTCTCTGCCCACGAGCACGCTGGAGGCGTGGATGAAACCTATTTGCCTACAACCTATTGTGCCCTCATCAGGGATCTTGCTAACTCAGATCCTAATTCAGACCAATGCCAGTAGCATCCATGCCAGAAGGAGTTGTAAGGATTAAGAATAGAAAGGTTCCTTCTCCACCCAGCTCCCCAGTTCCTGAAATTCTACTCTTAGGACTTCAGATCGTTTGACTTGAGGCTTTGACCACAGTTTAAATGCAAATACCTCAACTCCAGAGGGTATCAATCAAATACACCCTGTGAAAAACACAGATCTGGCAAGAATTGGAAAGTGGCAGCACTAAGTTTTTCTGGGTGGTCAGGAGATTATTCTGCAAAAATATGGAGTCAGAGAGAGAATAGAGCTCAGCTGTGTACTGGGAAACAGGTATAGGGAGACAAGTGGGCTCTTAGCTTTCTCTGACAAGGTGATAGTTTTAATAATAATGACGATGATGGCAATAATAACTGAAATTTACATATTGCTTGAATGTTTGCAAAGTATTTCATATAGATTACGTCATTTGATCCTCCTCACAATTCTGTGAGATAGGCACTAACCACTGTTATTAAACCGATTTTCCAGATGAAGAAAACAAGACTCTGGGAACCTAAGTGACTTGCCTGTGGTCACACCACAATTCTTGCCAGATCTGAAAAGAAAAAAAAAAAGCAAACTCATTAACGAAAAAAGGAGTCCTTAACAAGATCCTTAGGAAGTTCCAGGATGAGAATTCCTGCCAAGCCTTAAGCAGGATGGATTCAGAGAGATATTAACTGACAAGCCTGAGTACTGAGTACCAGTCACTGCCCCTTTACCCCCAAAATAATAATAAATGGTGAGTCTTCTCACTTAAAACACCAGTGAGAAACATGAGTCTATGAGGTAGATTGCCAAGGACTGGTGCTGCTTCTTCAGTGATCTGTCCGGCATCACTGAGCATCGTTATGTTTTCAAGGTGGGGTGGGAGCTTTTGGAAAGAATTAGGAAATAACCAGACTTTATTTGGCAGCCTGCCAGGCACACTTAGGTCAGTTCCCCATTTGTCATCCTAATAATGTCTTACCGCTGTGCGGCACTTTATTTTTTTCACATGAACTGTCTCATCAGCTCCTCACAACAAGCCTACAGCCCAGTGCAAGACCACAGCTTTCATCATCAACATTTGTACTTTTGGCTAAGACATTTACCTCATTGTGGATCTGCTGAGAAAACTCCTTCCTTAAAAAAAAATAACTAATATTTATCTAGCACTTTAAAATTTCTGAGACATTTCTTCACAAGAACTCTGGGAGCTTGGTATTTTCGGTATCATCATCATTTTACAGCTGAGGCTTGAAGGAGCTAACAGTGACATAGCCAGTCCATGCCCAAGCCAGGGTCTGAAGTAAGGCCTCCTGTCTCCAAGGCAGACATTCTTTTCTCTATTACCCACTGCCTCTAAAGAAGGCTTTGCTTTCGTTTCTTCTATATTGGGCAAGCAGAAGAAATTTCACATGTGGAAGGAGTAGGAGACAGGGTGGTGCTGTGAAGAGAATGATGGATTTGGCTTCAGAGTAAATGGGTTCAATTCCTGGTCCTGTCATGTGTAACCTATGTGACCTTGGTCATCTCACCTCCCTGGGCCTCAGTTTCCCCCTCTTGTTAAATGATGGGGTTGGACTAGATCTCTAAGGTGCCTTTTAGCTCTGAATCTAAGATCAAATGGTCCACCCTTAGAACCATCCTGAGCTTTCATAGGACAGTTTGGGTCCATCTTGTCACGATCCAGGCTGTCACCTTACTTCTTAGACTTCTCCACACTGTTTGTAGCCCCACATATGCATTCCCTCTTAAGTATTATTTTCTATTATTTCTCCTCCTTGAAGGTAGGAGACATTTTGTTTACTGGTATTTATATCACCAGCTCTTAACAAGTTGCCTGGTGAAATAAAATAAAGGCATAATGAATGCTCTATTTATCTATCAATCAATCAATTGATTGATCTAAAAGCCTAATCGCTCAAGAGAAGCCCCATTGAAAATTTGTCATTGCCAGAGCAACAAATAGAACTATATTTGAAACACAATTATAAATTAAGAGCAGATTTGGAGTCAGAAGCCTTGAGTTCTAATTCTGGCTCAGTCACTTATTTGTGTGACTTTGAGCAACCAATCAATCAGCAAGCATTTATTAAGCACTAGCTGTGTGCCAGGCACTTTGCTTGGGGTTCAGGATACCATTATCTTTTTCTACCTTCACTTCATTTTTTTTTTTTAATATTTGGCTAGGCAATGGGGTTAAGTGACTTGCCCAGGGTCACACAGCTAGTAAGTGCTATGTGTCTGAGGCTGGATTTGAACTCAGGTCCTCCTGAATCCAGGGCCGGTGCTCTATCCACTGCGCCACCTAGCTGCCCCTACCTTTACTTCTGTTTCACGAGATGAAGTGACCTTATTCTTTGCCAAGGCTAACTTGTTCAAGTGATCCCATTCCATCCTTTCTCTCCAACAGATTGCACTCCTCCATCATCCCCACTCTATCATTTATTTTCAATCTCTCCCTCTCTACTGCCTCATTCCCTGCTACCTACAAACACACCCATATCTCTCCCACCCTGAAAAACCCCTCACTGGATTCTTCCATCCCTGCTATCATCCTCTACCTCTTTGTAGCTAAACTCTTTTAAAAAGCCATGTACATACTGTGCCTCCACTTCCTTTTCTCTCACTTTGTTCTTAACCCCTTACAATACAGTTTCCAACCTAATTATTCCACCAAAACTGTTCTCTCAGAAGTTTTTATTGATCTCTTAGTTGCTATTTTTCTCTAATGTCATTCTCCTTGACCCCTCTGTAGCCTTTGACATTGCTGACCACCTTGATATTCCCTTCTCTTTAGGTTTTTGGACACCACTCACCCCCACCCCATATCTAATTTGTTGCCAAGGCCCATTAACTGTATATGTCCCCTTCCTTCTGTCCTCTGACACAGTCACCACTCCAGTGCAGGTCCTCATCACCTCACACAAATCTCAAAAATCTCAAAGCACTATAGAAACATCATCTGCTATTGTCATTCTCCTTTTTCCTTATGACCAATTAGCTCAGGAAACAGCACAAATCAGACTCATTAATTGAAGTGTATAGTATAATATTCATCTCTTGGCATCTACTTTCAATCAATAAACAATATTTTACCTATCTATAGACCATTAAGGTTTACAAAAGGCAGCTAGGTGGTACAGTGGATAGAGTGCCAGGCCTGGAGTTCAAATCAGGCTTCAGACATTTACTAGCTGTGTGACCTTGGGCAAGTCACTGAATGCTGTTTGCCTCAGTTTCCTCATGTTAAATGAGCTGGAGAAAGAAATGGCAAACCACTCTGGTATCACTGCCAAGAAAACCCCAAATGGGATCACAAAGAGTCAGACACGACTAAAGCAACTGAACAACAACAAAGTTTACAAACCTCACAACAATCCTAAGAGGGAGGCAATGCAAATATTACCCTCAATGTAGAGCGCACTATCTACTAGACTGTGGACATATCTTATTTGCTCTCTTTTGCTAACGCTTTACCCTCATGAGGTGTGGCCTTGCATGAGAAAGAGCCCAGGACACATGGAGGTCCCTCAAGGGAGAAGAGAGGCACATTTGCAGTTTGCCTTCTGGGTTCTAAGGCCTACTTTCATTACTTTATGGAATGCAAAGTGCTAAAAGGAAATAACCTAATAGAGGAGATTCAAATAGTGTGAACTCATTCAGCCTCCAGTCTCAGGCTTCAGGGACACAGAAGGACACTTCCATCTTTTGGACCAGGCTTCACTCTCCAAATAGCATCTTTCTCTGTGGCAGTTCTAGGGTCAGGGCCAGTGGACTGAGAGGTTGACCCTGCCTGGCACTCCACGTGAGAACTGCCTTACAGTCACTGCCTAATTAGCCCAAAATTAACCCTGGCCACATTCTAATTAACCCCACTCAGAAAAGGCAATCTGGATCAAGCTTCAGGCCCCAGCCTAATAGGCAGGCAGCATCCCCAAAGAGTCCCACTGAAGCATGAGCTCAGATTGTCAGGATGACAGAACTTGGGTGGAACTTTCCCCATCTTCTAACTGGGGTGTCCTTTTGCCCTGTGCAGCTCTCAGTTCTATAGGCTATTCTCAAAGGAGATCATTGAATTGTAGATTTTGAATTTGACCTTGAAGACCATCTAGTCCAAGCACCCTATCTTATAGGTGGGGAAATTAAGGCTCTTAATTTAAGCGACTTACCCAAAGTCAAACCCAGGTCCTCTGACCAAATCCCAGACTTTCTCCTATAACTAGAAACATAAGGTCCCTGTTTAGAGTGTTCTTGGTTAGATATTCAATTCATTTCAATATTAGGAACATCTATTAAGAGCCTACTGTGGACAGAACCCAGCATTAGACACTTAGAGATACAAAGATTAAATAAATCCCAATCTCTGTCCTCAAGTTTACCATCTATGAAGGTAATCAGATACACAGAGAGATAACTTTAATATTAAACCATAATATCTGACAAATCACCCCAGCCATCTTTGGCAGTACTGCCATAAGAGAGACCATCCTCTGGGCATCTAACCGCCTTCAGCTCTAGAAACATAATCAAATTGATATTGTCATTGTTACTAGAAAAGGCAGGTCAATCTACTTCCCAAAGGCTCCACTCACTATCTCAGTGACTTTCCAAACCAAAACATTTCTCTCCGGCCGTCACTCCCCTACTCTTGGGTGATCTCCCTCTATTGGCAAGCAAGCTCCTTAAGCTGCCCTATTTTTGTTTTTGTGTATGTGTCCTCAGTGTCTTAACACAAAATAAGATTTAATTCATTTATTTACCCATTCAAAAAGTATGAGCAAATGTGCCCAGTGGGGCCCTGGGAGGAAAAGATCAGAAGGGACCAGGAATATCAGGGGAAGGTTGCTGAAGGAGGTGACATCTGAGTGAGACTTCAAAGTAAGGACAGTATTAAATCATTCAAACACAGAGAGGGAGGTCAGGCCTAACTGAGGAATAGTTGAGAAAAGTGCAAAGGCTGGAGGAAATATATGTATTCTATCGACAAGCAATAGCATATCACTGAAGGAGTAAGTAACATGACAAGATCTTTATATAAGGAAGACCATTCTGGAAGTAGTTTGAAGGATTGATTGGAAGGAGCAGAGCAGAGAGGCAAGACCTGTTAAGAAGCTGATATAAAAATTCAGCTGAGTGCTAATACTGATGAGTCTCTACTAGGGCAGCTATGGCAGGAATAAGAAGGAGATCCGAGAAAAAGGAGTAATATACAGGTGTGACTGACAGGACTCAGTACATAGAAGGCAGCCAGGCAGGACATTGGACTTGGAGTTAGGAAGTCCTGAATTCAAATGTGACTCCAGACACTTATTAGCTATGTGCAAGTCACCTACCCACCCTGTGTCTCAATTATTTCATCCATAAAATGGGGATAATAAGAGCACCTACCTCCCAGGGTTATTATGAGGATAAAATGAGATGATATTTGTAAAGCACTTTGCAAACCTTAAAGCACTATGTAAACATTAACTATCATTATTATTGCGGCAACTAAGTGTCACAGTGGATAGAGTGCTGGACTTGGAATGAGAAAGACTCATCTTCATGAGTTCAAATCTGGCCTTAGACATTTACTGTCTGTGTGACCCTGCGTAAGTCACTTAACCTTGTTTGCCTCGGTTTGCTCATCTGTAAAATGAGCTGGGGAAGGCAATGGCGAACTACTGTAGTATCTTTGCCAAGAAAACCCCACGTGGGCCATGAAGGGTTGGACACAACTGAAAATGACTGAGCAAGAACAAGCTTGGGTCTGAGTTGTATATTTCTTTTTTCCTTTTTTCTTTCTTTTTAGTTTTCAACATTAACTTTTATAAGATTTTGAGTTCTAAATTTTCTTCCCCTACCCCTCCCTACTCCCCAAGACAACATGCAATCTGATATAGTCTCTACATATACAATCACTAAACATATTTCCTCATTGCTGTAGAAGAATCAGAACAAAAGGGAAAAACCATGAGAAAGAAAAAAAAAGAGAGAGTGAGAGAAAATAGTATGCTTCGATCTGCATTCAGACTCCATAGTTCTTTCTCTGGATATGGATAGCACTTTCCATCATGAGTCTTTTGGAATTGTCTTAGATCATTATATTGCTGAGAAAAGCTAAATCTACCCAAGTTGGTCATCGTACAATGCTGCTGTTACTGTGTACAATGTTCTCCTGCTTCTGCTGAGCCGTATATTTCTCCAAAGACTAAAGGCCACTATTTTCAATATCGTTGTAAACACAAGTGGAGCTCCCAAGGAGGGTACACCTGTAATTGGACCTATTCCGAAGACTCCTCTTCTACCCTGGCCTCGGAGAAGGGTTGAGGATGAAGGGAGAGAGGAGCTAGGATGCACTCACTATACGAGGATCTCCCACAATAAGCCAGTCCATCAGGTGAAGGTAACAGTGATCTGTGAAGATTTCAGCTTCACACCTTTCCCCAGAAGAAGAAGCATGAAGAGCAAGACTTCAGCCAGTCACTCATCATAGCCACACCTAGAAGTTACAAGGTAATGAGGGCAAAATGCATCAGGGTTCATGGGGAAGGAGGGTAGGTTAGGAATACAGTAAGTGACAAGGCTGCATTGAGAGGGAATAGGGCATAGGACAAGGCTGACCATGGAATGAGGTAACCCAACTTGACAGATGCATAACTATATGGCCATTGTGTCAGAGCACTGGTGGGGAAATTCATCATCTCCCAAAGACAATTTGGCTTCTAAACTGACCCCTCCTCCAAACTTCCCCGTTTCTGTTGAGGACACCAACATTTTTTCCGTCACCTAGATTTAAAACCTCAAAGGTATCTTTGACTCTTTCTTCTCTTTTACCCTCATTATCCAATCAGATGTTGAATCTTGCCAATTTTACTTCCACAATACCTTTCATATCTATCCACTCTTCTCTATTCATACAACCACCATCTTACTAATATTTCATGGATATCCTAAAGTGGAGTGATTACCCCCTCTCTCTGTCTGCTACTTATCCAACTTCTTTATTCATTCCCTTCCAAGGTTCTAAGGTAATCAAGGAATATGTTCCAATATTTCCAAATTAATTATTAAAATTTCAACATCTCTTTCATTAATTAATCAATTAGTTATGAGTCCCCACTCCAGTTTATCAAATATTGTTTATTTAATAATCTGGAGCTCTTTTCCCCTGGGTGTTTGCTTACTACTCTTTATCTATCAACTTCCTAATTTCCTAAGTTTAAGTAAACATCAAAGTTACTAGCTATACTATTAGCAGTGTAGCAAAAAACAAAACAAAGACATAATTAATTAAAACATGTTAGCTCTGAGAAAAGCTGCAGCAAAATTCACATCTGACCATCACTACAACTGCCATCTTTTCCTCAGTTCTGGAAATAGTGTCGCACCATCCCTTTCTCTCAGGATAATAATTAAATTTCTTTTCAAGAATTCTATTTATTTTTTAAGAAGAATTCTATTTATGTTTCTTCAAAAGATAAGGGTTAAACTCAGTTCTCTCAGGTGTCAGCTGTCTTTTTTCTATCCTTTCTTCAGCTATCAAAGTTAACAGCCTCTCTGGAACCACAGGTAAACACTCAGTCTTCTCACACTCTTCTTAGAATAACAGTTAAATTGTAACACCAAGATTTCATAGTCTCTTAAAGACACAGTAACTATCCACAATCCGGGCAGGAGAGGCTGTTGAAGAGCCTATTATTGCAATAGCCACTATTTGGTCTCCCCACCTCAAGCCTTTCCCTTCTCCAGTCCATCCCCCCTACTTAGCTGCCAAAACGATTTTTCCTAAAAGAGCAGGCCTGCTAATTCAACTCCAGTGACTCCCTCTTACCTCTAGGATCAAATATGCACTCCCCTATTTGGCATTTAATGCCCTTCATAAACTGGCCCCAATTTACCTTTCTAGTTTTATTACTATCACTCCCCTTCACATACACTACAGTCCAGTCATACTGGCCCTCTTACTATTCTCGCACATGACGCTCTATCTGCTATCTGTGCTGTTGTACTAGCCATACCCCAAACATGGAACACTCTCCCTTCTTACCTTTACCTCTCAGAATTCCTGATTTCCTGCAAGGGTCAGCTCAAACTCTAACTTATACATAAAACCATTCCTGATCCCCTAACTGCTAGTGCCTTTCCCATTCTCCACAAGTAGTTTTATATTTATTATGTATATAATACATGTAATATATGTATATACTATATACACATATAGTATATATGTACATATATGTATATCTATTATATATACATGTAAATACATGCATATAATACATTGAAAATAATAAATACAAGAAGATTTCTTCTTCTTCTCCTTCCTATACTTTCTAAGCTCCTTGAAATCAAAGACTATTTCATGGATGCCTTGTAATCTCAGTGTCTAGCATAGACTCTGGAATATAGTAGGCATATAATAAATGCTTTTTGATTGGTTAGTTAATTTTTTTTTCATTTGTATCCCCAGAAGGCTGTATATGGTAGGGACTTAATAAATGCATGTTGAAGTAAAAATAAGTTATTGAAGTAAAGATAAGTTATACTTCTCCATTGTAACTGCCATCCTCACCTCCCTTACCATCTTCCATCTTCCTGCACCATGTGGCATAACTATCTCAGGGTGCCATCCCCAGGGTCCCATTGCCATGGCACCCCCTCTTTTCTAGGGCTTGCCATCCCCCTTAATAAGCCTTCGTAGAGTAGATTGCAGAATGTGGAGAATAAAACTCCCTGTTTCTCAATACGTCTATGTAGGGGGGTCAGACTGTCCTCTGCAACCTACTATAACATCCTCCCCCACTTCCATTCAATTAAATATGCCTTAGCAACAGGAATGCATAGTTACTGTTCTTATAGTCACTCATTTAGCTCATTCAGAGGAGTCAAGAACAGCTTTCCATTTCTCTAGTACAGCTTTGTGTAGCCTCCAGTACCATTAATATTGAAGACTAATGCAGCGGGCCTCTCTAAAGCCACCTGACATCCATATCCAGCCAGACATTGGCATTCAAACTCCAGGCAGCAAAGCTCTAGGTAATACTTCAATTCCCCCACTGCCATTCAGCCATATTCCTACCTCCACCCAAGGGTTGTTGATGAATAAATC
Source organism: Phascolarctos cinereus (assembly GCF_003287225.1). NCBI lineage: Eukaryota > Metazoa > Chordata > Mammalia > Diprotodontia > Phascolarctidae > Phascolarctos > Phascolarctos cinereus. The sequence goes on from NW_027555625.1 coordinate 349,126,262, forward strand.
AGTTTGGATCCATAATAAAATTGATGGTGCCTGACTGATAGATCTAGAGGAAAATAAGAAACTCAAATTATCTGACATTCTCTGTTTCCTTTCTGAAACAGATGTTTGAGAGGGTAAGTAAAGTATGTCGTGTGGTTTGAAACAGCTATGATTACACTCCTCACTTCCAATGCTGCTCATTAATGTTAAATGCACCTTGGTCTGCATGGAAATTCAGTGGTTTTGGCCTCCTGTCTCCAAATCCAGGAGTGACTTTCAAAGTTGTTGTTCTGGCAATGATACTGTTTTTCTGATAAATATACAGAAATGAACTGAAATGTGTGTGGCTCCTATTTGTGTTCTGTTCCCCTCATATATAATGAAAGGGCTGGAGGGAAGACAGTGTGGTAGAGTGTAGAGACAGCCAAACAGAGTTGGGAGATCCACGTTCTATTTAGTTTGACAAATACCCTTTAAGAACTTATTATGTACAAAGCCCTCTAGTCCCACCTCTGCTATGAATTTTCTGGGTGAACTTAGGGGATTACCTCTCTGAACTGTAGCTTCCCCACCTGAAAAACATGATCTGCCTTGGGAAGTTGTGGGCTCCCCCTCACTAAGATTGGTCTTCAAGCAAAGATTGGATGGACCACTTTTTAAGTGTGATGTACAAAAAATTCTTATTCAGGTAGGATTCAGGAGCAGATGATCTTTGAGGTCTCTATCAACTTTGACATTCTGTGATTTCTATTGTAGACACAAGTAGCAGAAGTAGGTCAGACAGGCCACTTGGTCTAGCTCTCTGCCTACAGCCAGTATGAACCCTAGATGAGACTGGAATTTCTGGTGTTCTATTTGTCAATCGCTCAGATCTAGATAAATAAATATATTTCCATCAGAGTTTATATACACTATCCTGGACAGCAGGACAAAACTTAGACCCATAGAATCTTATCAGAATGGGTATTATCCTGACCATTAATCACATGAAGAATGGTAGATTATTTGCTGGTAGCTCTAATTTCACAAAGACCATACCCCCTGGTCTCATGAATTTCCAGGTGAAAAGCTATTCACAGTTCTCCAGAGAATTATCATTTTCACTTTTCTTTTCTTCCTTTGACCTCATACACCTACCATCACTGGTCTTAATTCCCTAAAAAGAAGTGTGTAGATACATAGAGTTGGAGGAAAAGACTGGAATAAGGTGGGTAATGATACTGAGGCCATACTGCAGCTGTGGACCTAGAGAATTATAAAGGAACTAAGGCACAAACTTTTTTCTTTTAAGCCTGAAGGTCTTACTTTCCTCTTCATTCAGTGTAACTAACAGTGGAAAACTTTTGGGCAAGGAAGGGAAATATGTGTTAGCTCCCCAATGACCAATCCATCACAGGAGAATCCTGAAAAATTATTAGTCTATTTCTAGGACTTAGGCGCTAATTAGGTTCACGAATATCCCTAGAGATGGCAATATTCAGTTCTTTGTCATTGTTTAGTCATTTCAGTCATGTTCAACTCTTGGTGACCTTGTCTGGGGTTTTTACTGGCAAAGATACTGGAGTGGTTTGCCATTTCCTTCTCAAGATCATTTTACAGATGAAGAACTGAAGCAAACAGGGTTAAGTGACTTGCCCAGAGTCACACAGCCAGTTAAGTGTCTGAGGCCAGATTTGAACTCAGGAAGATGAGTTTTCTTGCCTTCAGGCCTAGCAGTCTATCCATTATGCTACTTAGCTGCCTTAGCTTTAGAAAGTTGAAAATGGTAGGCCTCAGCAGAATCAAATAGCATGAGAAATTGTCAAGGCCAAATCACCTATTATTCGCCTGAAGATGTATATTCTCTAAATCAAAAGGTTTTGGGTTGTTGGGTGTTGTTGTTGCTCTGTTTTGTTTTGGTGGAGGCTGGCTGTTTGTTTTATTTTTAATCACTCAAATAAATGTGTTCTCCCATTCAGAGCTTATCTGGCACCCTATGCATTATTCAGTTCCTCTATCTCTGCTCTCATATCGACCTTTCTGGTCTTTCTATGCAACCTAGGAAGGTCTTGGCTGATTGCAAACATTAAATCATTCATTAACCAATTCATTAATTAATTCATTAAATTACCCATCCAACATTCCCCTTCCTGCCAGGAACACCCACCAAATGCCTTTAGGTAAATGGGCTGGGCACTTTCTTTTCACAGGAAAAAAAAATGTCTTGCCCTTACATTCTAAAGTGACAGACAGCCCACCACTAGGGCATACAAATAGTGTGTCTAGGCTTAAAACAACTTTCCATGCCTAAGGCCAGACCTCCTTTGAGGTTCTGAAAACTGGATTCGATGTTCTTCCCCCATGGTAAGCCCAGCAGCACCCGCCACAGGGTCTCCATCTGCGTTCTCTGCAACCTCTCTGTGTTTCAGCTCACTAACACTCTTAGGAGGGACCACTCTGGTCTCTTCCATTGTTGTTCAGTCATGTCTGACTCTGCATGACCCCATTCGGGGTTTTCTTGGCAGAGATACTAGACTGTTTTGCCAGCTCTTTCTCCAGATAAAAAAACTGAGGCACACAGGGTTGAGTGACTTGCCCAGGGTCACACAGTTAATAAACGTCTGAGGCCAGATTTGAACTCAGGAATCTTCCTGACTCCAGGCCCAGGGCTCTATCTCCTGTGCCACCTAGCTGCCCAGACTCTTCTATAACTTTTTATTAAGGTCAACTCGGTAGTTCTCTTAAAGGAAGGATTGAGGATATGTGACATAATGAATAAATTCCTGGATTTGGAGTCCTAGGACTATGGTTCAGAATCTAAGTTTGCTGCTACTACCTGTACAACCTAGAGGAAATCATTCTCTAGATCTCCGTTTTGTAAATTGACTATCATTCAAACAGCAAGCATTTCTTAAACACATATTATGTGCTAGATTCTGTCTTAGGCACTGGAGATACAAAGACAAGACTAAAATAGCTCCTTGAGGAGCTGATATGCTACTGAGGGAGATGATATGTGTACATACAATTATATATACTGATATGTGATTTTTTTTTCCGCAGATAATTTTTTTTTAAATTTTTAGGCAATTGGGGTTAAGTGACTTGCCCAGGGTCACACAGCTAGTAAGCATCAAGTGTTTGATCTGAAGTCACATTTGAACTCAAGTCCTCCTGACTTCAGGGCTCTATCTAGTACGCCACCTAGCTGACCCTCCCCAGGTAATTTGGAAGAGAAGTATTAGTGGCTAGGGAATCTGGATAAGCTTCCTGCAGGACGTAGCATGTGAGCTAAACTCTGAAGGAACTTACAGATTCTAGGAGGAGAGGGTGAGGAGGGAGTGCATTCCAGGCAGAGCTTAATCATTTTTTCAGTCATGTCTGATTCTTCATGACCCCTTTTGGGGTTTCCTTGGCCAAGATGCTGAAATAGTTTGCCATTTTCTTCTCCAGATTCCAAGCATGGGGGTACAGCTTGTGCAGTGCCACGGAGATAGAGGTGCAGTGTGAGGTGATGGGATGGTGCATGTGTGTGTGTGTGTGTGTGTGTGTGTGTGTGTGTGTGTGTGTGTGAGGAATAGCAAGGAGGCCATTTTGATGGTAGAATACAAAAAGAGGAGTAATAAACTGGAGAAGGAAGGTTTGAACATTTGTATTTTATCCTAAAGGAAAACACCAGAGTTTATAAAATTGGGGAACAACATGGTAAGACTTGTGCTTTAGGGATATCACTTTGGAGACTGTGTGAAAGATAGATTGCAGAGAGAAGAGACTTGACAGAAGGAGACCAATCAGGAGGCTATTGCAATAGTCCAGGCAAGAGGTGATGATCTCAGGTGGCAGCGGTGTGAGTTGTGCTGTATGTTTTGTTGTTTGTCTGTCCTTCATTTTCTTCCTTCCTTCCTTCCTTCCTTCCTTCCTTCCTTCCTTCCTTCCTTCCTTCCTTCCTTCCTTCCTTCTTTCCTTCCTTCTTCCTTCCTTCCTTCCTTCCTTCCTTCCTTCCTTCCTTTCTTTCTTTCTTTTTGGCTAGGCAATGGGGTTAAGTGACTTGCTTAGGGTCACAGAGCTACTAAATATTATGTGTCTGAGGCCAGATTTTAACTCAGGTCCTCCTGATTCCAGGGTTCGTGCTCTATCTACTGCACCACCTAGCTGCCCTGTTCTTCATTTTCTTTTTTTTTCCCTTAGGGAATTACTTTTATTAATTTATTTATTTTTAGTTTTCAACATTTACTTCCACAAAATTTTGAGTTCCAAATTTTCACCCCATCTCACCCCTCCCCCCACCCCAAGATGGCATGCATTCTGAATATCCCTTCCCCTAGTCTGCCCTCCCTTCTATCTCTCCCCCCCTTCTCTTATCCCCTTCCCCTTCTACTTTCCTGTAAGGCAGGATAGATTTCTGTACCCCATTTCCTGCATTTCTTATTTCCCAATTGCATGTGGAAATATTTTTTTCAAAGGTGTTTTTAAAACTTTGGGTTCCAAATTTTCTCCTTTCCTCCCTCTCCACCCACCCTCATTGAAAAGGCAAGTAACTCAATATAGGTTATACATGTGCAGTTATACAAAACACTTCCATAGCAGACATGTTGTGAAAAACTAACTCTATTTCCCTTAATCCTATCCTGCCCCCCCATTTATTCTATTCTTTCTTTTGACCCTGTCCCTCCTCAGAAGTGTTTGCTTCTGATTACCCCCTTTTCCAATCTGCCCTCCTCTCTATGATTCCCCTACTCTCTTGTCCCCTTCTCCTGCTTTTTTTTCTGTAGGGTAAGAGAGATTTCCATACCCAATTTGAATGTGTATGTTATTCCCTCTAAGTCAAATCCTATGAGAATAATATTCACTCATTCCCTCTCACCTTCCCCTGTTTCCCCTCCACTCTAAGAACCTTTTCTTTTCTGTTTTTTTGTGAGATAATTTATCCCATTCTACCTCTCCCTTTCTCCTTCTCCCAGTATAATCCTCTCTCACCCCTTAATTTTATTCTTCATATATCACCCCTTCATCTTCACCTCACCCTGTGCCCTCTATCTATATCTATATCTACATATACATACATGCATATATATACATATATACATATATAATTTTTTCCCTCCAACTACCCTAATACTGATAAAGGTCTCATGAGTTATAAATATTATCTTTCCATGCAGAAATGTAAACAGTTCAACCTTAATAAGTCTCTTATGATTTCTCTTTCCTATTTACCTCTTCATGTTCCACTTGAGTCTTGTATTTGAAAGTCAAATTTTCTATTCAGCTCTGGTCTTTTCATCAAGAATGCTTGAAAGTCCTCTATTTCACTGAATGACCATTTTTTCCCCTGAAGGATTATACTCAGTTTTGCTGGGTAGGTGATTCTTGGTTGTAATCCTATCTTCTTTGCCCTCCAGAATATTATATTCCATGCCCTCTGGTCCTTTAATGTAGAAGCGGCTAAATCTTGTGTTATCCTGATTGTGTTTTCACAGTACTTGAATTGTTTCCTTCTGGCAGCTTGTAATATTTTCTCCTTGACCTGGGAACTCTGGAATTTGGCTACAATATTTCTAGGAGTTTTCCTTTGGGGATCTCTTTCAGGAGGTGATTGGTGGATTCTTTCTATTTCTATTTTGCCCTGTGGTTCTAAAATATCAGGGCAGTTTTCTTTGGTTACTTCTTGAAAGACGATATCTGGGCTCTTCTTTTGATCATGGCTTTCAGAAAGGCCAATAATTTTTAAATTATCTCTCCTGTATCTATTTTCCAGGTCAGTTGTTTTGCCAATGAGATATTTCATATTGTTTTCTAATTTTTCATTCTTTTGGATTTGTTTTACCGTGTCTTGATTTCTCATAAAGTCACTAGTTTCCAATTGTTCTATTTCAATTTTTAAGGAAGTATTTTCTTCAGCAATCTTTGGGACTTCCTTTTCCATTTGGCCAATTTTTCTTTTTAGAGCATTCTTCTCATCGGCTTTTTGGACCTCTTTTGACATTTGGGTTAGGCTATTTTTTAAGGTGTTATTTTCTTCAGCATTTTTTTGGGTCTCCTTTAGCAAGCTGTTGACTTGTTTTTCATGATTTTCTTGCATCACTCTCATTTCTCTTCCCAGTTTTTCCTCTACTTCTCTTACTTGCTTCTCAAACTCCTGTTTGAGCTCTTCCATGGCCAGGGACCAATTCGTATTTTTCTTGGAGGCTTTGGATGTAGAAGCTTTGGCTTCGTTGTCTTCTTCTGGTTGTGTGTTTTGATCTTCTTTGTCACCAAAGTAAGATAATATAGTCTGGCTCTTTTTGCGCTGCTTGCTCATGGTGCAGCCAATTACTTGAGTTATAAACTCTTTGTTAAGGTAGGAGTCTGTTTCCAGTGCAGAAAATGTACTGTCCCAAGCTTCAGGGGTTTGTACAGCTGTTTTCAAAGATACTTCTAGGGACCTGTAAATTTTCAGTTTTTCTAAGGTGGTATGATAAGGGGCAAGGTGTTTGCTCCTTTCCCGGCCTGTGCTCTGATCTAAGAGTGACCACAAGCACTCTTTTCTGTCTTGGAACTGTGGGGAGGATTTTCTCTTCACCACCACTACAAGCTCCACCATGCCAGCGCTCCTCCTCACCCCAGGACCGCCATCCAGAACTGTGACCCAGATCCAAGCACGGGCAAAGCAAGAGAATCCTGCAGCAGCAGAGAGATCCCTGCAATCCCCCTCTGATTAGCCACTTGATTCCCCCTCAGTCTGTGGGCTGGAGGCTCAGGAAGCAGCTGTCCTCCCAGGGCAGAGCTTGGGGAACAGGACTGGAAACCCAAGCTTCTCTCTCAGCACCACAGAAACAGACTTTTCCCACTGACCTTCTAACCTTCTGACCGTTTTTGGCATTCGTGGGTTGAGAGGTCTGGAAACCACCACAGCTACCTGCAATTCAGTCCTCTGAGGTCTCCTCCAGGTTCACTGCAACCTGCACACCCCCGCCAAACTGTGCTCTCTGTACGCCTGGAGCGATATACTTTTCTGATCAACCATCCAGGTTGTTTTGGGATGGAGTTTTGTTTCACTCTGTCTTTCTGTGGGTTCTGCTGCTTTAGAATTTGTTTAGAGCCATTTTTTATAAGTATTTGGAGGGGTTTGGGGGAGAGCTCAAGTAGGTCACTGCTTTCACTCTGCCATCTTGGTTCCACCCCTGTCCTTCATTTTCAAAGAGAACCAGTGACATCATGGGGTGATGCCCTGACTTGCAAGTGAATTGGATATAAGTCAGACAAAGTCCTACAAAGTTGTTGGCCTCACTCTCTCTTCCAGAGTCTTGAAGTCCAGGGCAAGACAAAAGTCAAGGAAAAGGAGATAGATGTGAGAGATGTTGTAGAGGAAAAATCAACAAGATAAAAATTTATTGGATATGTAGGGTGAGAAATAGTCCAGGATGACCCTGAAGTTTTAATTCTAGGTGACTGGAAAAATAGATAATTCCTAACGTGTCTTCCAGCTCTAAATATTTTTAATCATTAGGCAGGGAATGTGCAGTGGTAGTAGATAATAAACAAGGCCATCACTACCCAAACAGGTAAGGCAGACATGAGAAGACAGTATAAGATCCCAATATCAACCAGATGAACAGATTTCCATCACTTTTTCACCAACACAAATCTCTTCTGAGCTATGAAAGGTCACGGGAGGGAGAGAGAAGGAAAGAGAGAGAAAAAGGAGGGTAAGGGATAAGGGAACAGGGAGGGAGAGGGAGAGATAGAGGAGGGAAAGAAGGAGACAGAAGGAGGAAGGGAAGGGAAGGAAGAGAGGGGAGAAAGGGAGAGGGAGAGAGAGAGAGAGAGAGAGAGAGAGAGAGCACTATTGCACTATTAAAGGTGCTTGGGGGATGGGGACGGAGTCATCTTGCATTTTCATGCTTTGAAAATCACCGTTATTAATAATCACCTTCCAAAGAGTACAAAGTTGCACACAAAAGGAAAGACATCAAAGCAGTGAGAGTCCAAGAGGCACTTCTCTAGCATGATACAAAGCCAGGCAGCCTTTAACCTTAACTCCAGCACTGCTGATCACTTCGAGAGAGCTGTGCCCCACACAGGGGCACTTCACAAGGAACTTCAGAAAGAAATTGGGAGTGGGAATCTGTTTACACTTCAGAGAAAAAGCTGAGAAACTAATCTTTTATCTCTTATCTTTGTGTTAGAAAGCAAAGCCATTCTGTTTTCCCTAGTACATAGCACATTACCTGGCACATAGTAGGTGCTTAATAAATGCTTGCTGATTGAATACTTCTTAAATGACTTAAGGTTTTTTTTTTTAATTAGAGCACGTGAATAATTTTCACCAGGCAAAGCCAAAGTGAACGTCCTTTTGGGCTATAAGTTAGGAATTATTTGGGGCTGGACAATGGCTGGTGCAGAGACTTAGAGGGTCTGAGACTCCTAAGTCCCAGCCTGCCACCCCCACCCATTCCACCATCTTACCTATAGGTCCTCCTTTTCTTTTTATCGAATACCCCATCTCCTTTGACTTTGATCTACTGGGGAGTCATAGGCTCTAGCTCCATAGGAGTTGAGAGGGACCTTAACGATTATCTCACCTCATCGCCTCATTTTCCAAATAAGGGAATTGAGGCCCAGAAAGCGAAACAACTTTCCAAGGTTGTATTGCTACTAAGAGGCAGGATAAAACAGAGGCAGGATTTCAGCTGTCTATCTCCTAGCCTAAGTGGATCACAGATCTAGAATTGGAAAGTTATCTAGTCCAACCCTTCCCCTCCCCATTTTATAGAAACTGAGGCCCAGAAAGGTAAGTAATTTGTCCAAAGTCACATAGAAACTAAGCATAAAAGTCAGGATTTGAACTCCAAATCCAGTGGTCTTTTTACTATACCATGTTGCTTACCTTTTACCACGTGTCAGCTGTGATAGGTTTTCTTGGTTCTAGATACCTGAAATAGTCAGAATGTTGTTGTTCAGTTGCTTTTCAGTCATGTCTGACTCTTCACGACCCCATTTGGGGTTTTCTTGGCAATAATACTGGAGTAATTTGCCATTTCTTTCTCCATCTCATTTCCTTCCTCAAGGAAACTGAGGTAAACAGGATTAAATGACTCGGCCAGAGTCACACAGCTAGTGTCTGAGGCCAGATTTGAACTCAGGAAGATGAGTCTTTCTGTCTCCAGGCACAGCACTCTATCTACTGCATCACCTTCAAAACTGATGATTACTTTTCTTATCTACAGCACTGCAGCTTCTATTCCTTTTACATTCTGAATCTCACTTACATTCTTCCAAAGATACATAATTTCATGGGGAGGGGAAGGGGACCTGCCTCCATCAGGGCAAATCATAGTTCTGCCTTTCTTGGTAGGTGGTTCCATGAAAAAGGGGGGGAGGGATGGAACCCACTGATATACAGCCTTCTGGTAATGAAACCTTGCACTTAGCTGGGCTGGGCCTCAGTGGACTGGCCCACTGGGACTATATTCAAAGGCTTTCCCGTTTTGTAAGCCCTGTCATAAGGTTACAAGAGGCACTTACATGTTACCATGAAAGATCAGAAGAGGACTTTAATCACATCAAAAAGCAAACAATATAGAATAGAAAAGGATTAGGTACCTTTTACAGCAATGGCTAAGGTAAGAATTCTTAAGTAATCAAGGGACAGAAGCAATCACAAAGATAAAATGGACAATTTCAATTACATAAAATTGAAAAGCGTTTGCACTAACGAAACCAGTACAAGAAGGATAAGAAGGGAAGATGTTGATTGGGAACCAACCTTTGCATCAAGTATCTCTGATGAGGGCTAGATATGCAAGTTATCTAAGAGGTACTAGCACATACAGAAAGAAGATGGGGTCATTGTCTCAATGGATAAGTGGTCAAAGAATACGAACAGTTCTCAGAAAGATAGTATACTATTAATAACTGTAAGAAAGACTGCTCTAACTCACTCATAATAAGAGAAATCTGAATTAAAATAAACAAACAAACAAAATTCAGGTTTCATCTTACAACCAACATAGCAAAAATAACAAAAGATAAGAATAATCATTTTTGGAGGGGTTGGAGGGGGGGAACACTCTAATACACTGCTAGTGGAGCTGTAAATTGGTCCAATTATTCTGGAAAACAGTTTGGAATTAAGCTAAGAAAGTGACAACTGTCCATACCATACCCTTTGACAGAAATCCCACAGCTAGGCATTTACCATAAAAGAGTTAAAGACAGAAGGGTCCCATATACACCTAGATTCCTAAGAGCATTTTAGGTGGTTACAAAGACCTGGAAACAAAGTATACGCCCATAAATGGAGGAATGGTTAAACAAATTGTGGTACATGCATGTAATTGAATATTACTATGCTGCAAAAGTCAATGAATGTGAAGAATTCAGAAAATGGAAAATTCATATGGAAGGATGCAAAGTAAAGCAAATAGAAGAAAAAAAAGCAAAAATTTTTAATTGAAAAAGGAAACTACAAGGATCCCTCCTGCCTCCTGCTCTCTATTAGTTATTTCATCTGTAAAATAGGTACAGTATCTACTTTGATAAAAAAAAAATACTTCATTCATTCCCTCACGGTTGCAAATTGGAGTAGAAACCAGACTGAAAAATGGAACACAAGGCCTAACATATATCTATTTCTACAGCTATTTGTCACATTGAATTACACTGTATAAAAGCACAAAGATGTATAACCTAAGCCTCCAGATCAGCTAACTCTATAGACTGTACTCAGCTAACACTTTAACTCTTTCTCTGGTCATAGAATCTTAAAATTGGATGGAACCCTTGAGGACAACTCCAATTAATAACTGAACAAGAACCCTTGCCACAACATATCTAGGGCTTTGTAGGACAATGGAAAAAGAACTAAATGTGGAGTCAGAGGATCTAGGTTTGAATTCCCACTCTATGTCTTATAATCTTGAAGAAATCATTTCACTTCACTGGGATTCAATTCCTTCCCTCATGAGGGAGCTGAACTAGATGACATTACTGTCCCTTCCAGTTCTGATTCCATGACCTACCCACTATCCCGGACATATAGCTATCTAGTTCCCACTTAGAGGCCTCCAGTAAGAGGAGCTCACTACTTCCCAGCGTGGCCCATTCCACTTCCTGCAAAGAACTAAACACTGAAGATGTTTCATCACACATGTTACCTAAAAAGGGTTATTCCCCAGTTGATAAGTGTGCAAAGGATACGAACAGAAAGTTTTCAGAAGATGAAATTAAAACTATGTATAGTCATTTAAAGAAAAGAGTAATAATGATCTAAGAAATCACTATTGATTAGTGAAATGCAAATGAAAACAACTTTGAGGTACCACAGCCTACAACTATCAGGTTGGCTAACATGACAGAAAAGAAAAATGACAAATGCTAGAAGGGATATGGAACAATAGAGATATTAATGCATTGTTGGTGGGGTTGTGAACTGGTCCAACCATTCTGGAGAACAATTTGTAACTAAGCCCATATGGCTATAAACTGTGTATACCCTTTGATCCAGCATTACCACTACTAGGTCTGTGTCCCAAAGAGACCAAAGAAAAAAGAAAAGGACCTACGTGTAAAAAAATATTTAAAGCAGCTTTTTTTTTGTAGTGACAAAGAATTGGAAATTGAGGGGTTGCCCATCAATTGGAGAATGGCTGAAAAAGTTGTGGTATATGATCATGATGGAATACTATTGTATTGATTGTAAGAAATAATGAGCAAGATGGTTTCAGAAAAACTGGGAAGATACATATGAACAGATACAAAGTGAAGTTAACAGAACCAGGAGAACATTGTACACAGTAACAGCAATACTGTAATGATCCGCTGTGAAAGACTTCACTACTCTGATCAAGACAATGATCCAAAACAATTCTGAAGGACTTACAGTAAAAAACACTATCCACCTCCAGGGAGAGGATTGATGAACTCTGAGCGCAAACTGAAGTCTAATTTTGTCACCTTCTCTATTTTTTTGTTTTTTGGTGACATGGCTAATATGGAAATGCTTTGCATGATTTCACATATGTAATTGATAGCATACTGCTTTGTCTTCTCAATGGGGTAGGGAGGGGCTGGAAAGAAGAAGAGGATTAGGAACTGAGAAATTTTTAAAAGAATAGCAAAAATAAGTAAATAATAAATTTGAAAAAATATATAAGAAGATTAAAGGAGGCGGGGAGTTCAGGAGGAGAGGTATTAATAGGTAAAGAAGCTGCTACCCTACTGCTATGAAGATTCTGCTGACACCTACAAGGTGACCATCTGATAAGACCTCATATGGTATTTCAATCTGAATGTTCATCCTATTTTTTAAAATAAATTTTATTTTTATTGTGAACTTAATAAACATCAATAAATATATGCTTATATATGCAAAGAATAAAAACAGGATTTAATATGAAATTATGAATTTCATATTATATAGTTTCTCTTTCCCCCGCATTATGTACAGCTCGTTTTTTTCCTATAATTCAAATTTAACATGATAATTACAGCATTGCCTTGCTTGTGTGTCCCCTTCTGAACTTCTCTCTGCTCTTCTCTGTTTATTTTTAATGACTCATTGACACTCTTTCCTTTTTTTCTTTTTTTAGTATAACTATCATACATCATGTTTAATCATGAATAACGCTACTGAATAAATACATCTTCTGGTAAAATGGAAGGGAAAATATTCGGAATGGAAGTATTAGAGCGAGAGCAAAGTTTTTCCTCATGACACAATCTGTGTTTTGTTTTTTCCCCTGACTTTGACCCTTCACTTATCCTGGGTCATGGTAGGGTCAGGGATTTATCAGAGTCACAACTTAAGAAAACAGTAAACTTAAGAAACAATAGCTGAAATAAGAGGCAAGTTCATTTAGTCAATCAATTAACAAGCATTTTCTATGTGCTAGGCCCTATGCTAAAGAACTAGGATTAAAAAGAAAGAGCAAAAATTGTCTCTTCCATCAAAGGACTTACGATTCTACTCCTTTTTCCACCTTAATCTGCTTGACTCCACAAAACATCATGGCATCGTTCCGTCCTCCCTCAAGATAAATTGATCACTGGAAATCTCATCATGATGCAGGTTGACTCACCATCCTCCCAAAGCCCTCCTTTATAGAAGGATCACAAACTATTAGGTAACTCCACTTTCTTGGTTTTAACTCTATGGTACACCATGTACCCAGGTGGCTGCCCCATGCCCTGCCCCCCTTTCAGATTTCTTTTATGAGTTTCCTTTCCCCATTAGATTGCAGGCTCCTTCAGGTCAAGGGCTGTCTCTCCTTTTCTTATTTATATCTCTAGCGGTTAGTTCAGTGCTTGGCACATAATAGTTCAAGCATTTATTGAATTGAATTATTGAATCTAATGGGGGATATAACATGTGCATGTATACATACATATACATGTATATGTATATATATTATATACATGTATGTATCTATATATATCATATAGATACACACATATGTGTGTATATGCACATTCAAAATAAATATAGAATAGATAGAAGATAGCCTTAGACAGGGAAGCTAGGTGGTGTAGTGGATTAAGTACTGGGCCTAAAGTCAGGAATATTCATCTTCCTGAGTTCAATCTGGCCTTGGACACTTACTACCTATGTGACCTAAGGAAATCACTTGCCTCAGTTTCCTCATCTGTAAATGAGCTGGAGAAAAAAATGGCAAACCACTGCAGTACCTTTGCCAAGAAAACCCAAAACGGGGCCACAAAGGTCAGACGTGACTAAAAAAACAAACTGAACAACCAACAACCAGCCTTGGACAGGAAGGCACTAGAAGTTGTGGTGACCTTCCTGTAGTAGATGATGCTTGAGCTGGGGACACAAAGACAAAAGCAAAAGTGTCCCTGCCCTCAAGGAACTTCCAATCTAGCAAGGAGACATTTACGCTTACAGGTACATACACAACGGATAACAGTGCGATTTGGAAGGGAAAGCACTGGTAGCTGGGGGATCAGGAAAAGCTCAGTTTAAAGGTAGCACTTGAACTCAGTTTTGAAGGAAACAAGGGATTCTAAAAACTAGAGTGCAGTGGCAATCCAGTCCTAGGGGACAAAAGCTCAGAGATGGGAAATCAAATGCTGTGCACGAGAAACTTTAAAAAGGTCTATTTGGCAGGGTCAGAGTATGCTAAAGGGGAACAAAATCTACTAACAGTAAAAGAAAGGCAGGTTAGGGCCAGGTCTTGAAGGTTTTCAATGTTTAACAGAGGAGTTTATATTTGATACTAGAGGTCTGACAAATCTATTATCTTGCAAACTTTCACTTCTTTATGACCCCTCAGATTGCCCTGCTTTAAGCACCTAATAAGTAGTTCATAAACAAGTACTCCTCAGGTTCAGTAACATCAGAATCTTTATCCTTTTAAAATTTAACATTATTTTCCAACCATTTAACCATTTTCTCTGCTCAGTCCACATCACTTTTTTGTTACTGGTATTTTATTTTTTTCCGGTTACATGTAAAGATAGTTTTCAACACTCATCTTTGTAAGATTTTGAGCTCCAAATTTTTCTCCCTCCCCCCTACCCAAGACAGCAAGCAATCTGATATGGGATATACATATACAATCGTGGTAAACATTTCCACATTAGTCATGTTGTAAAGGAAGATTCAGAACAAAAGGGGGAAAACCACAAGAAAGAAAAAAAAGAACAAAAATAGTATGCTTTGATCTGGATTCATACTCCATAGTTCTTTCTCTGGTTGTGGTCAGCATTTTCTACAAGTAGTCCCTTGGAATTGTCTTGGATCACTACGTTGCTGAGAAGAGCTAAGACTATCATAATTGGTCATTGCACAATGTTGCTGTCATGGTGTACAGTGCTCTCTCACTTCTGCTCACTTCAGTCAGCATCAGTTCATTCCAGGTTTTTCTGAAGTCTGCCTGCTCATCATTTCTTATAGCACACAATAGTATTCCATTACGTTCATATACCACAACTTGTTCAGTCATTCCTAATTGATGGGCATCCTCTCAATTTGCAATTCTTTGTCACCACAAAAAGAGCTGCTATACATATTTTTGTATGTGTGGGTCCTTTTCCCTTTTTTATGATCTCTTTGGGATACCTACCTAGTAGTATATATATAGATATAGATATAGATAGATATAGATATAGATATAGACATAGACATAGACATAGACATAGACATAGACATAGATTAGATATAGATATAGACATAGACATAGACATAGACATAGACATAGACATAGACATAGACATAGACATAGACATAGACATAGATATAGATATAGATATAGTATAGATATAGATAGATATAGATATAGATATAGATATAGACATAGACATAGATAAGATATAGACATAGATATAGATTAGATTATAGATAGATATAGACATAGACATAGATATAGAATAGACATAGACATAGACATAGATATAGATATAGATATAGATATAGATATAGATATAGATATTAGATATAGATATAGATATAGATATAGATATAGATATAGATATAGATATAGATATAGATTAATATAGATATAGACATAGACATAGACATAGATAGAATAGAAATAGATATAGAATAGAATAGAATAGATAGATAGATATAGATATAGATATAGATATAGATATAGATATAGATATAGATATAGATATAGATATAGATATAGATATAGATATAGATATAGATATAGATATAGATATAGATATAGATATAGCTGGATCAAAGTGCACAGTTTGATTGCCCTTTAGGTATATTTCCAAATTGCTCTCCAGAATGGTTGGAGTTCAGTTCACAACTCCACCAACAATGCATTAGTGTTCCAAGTTTCCCACATCATCTCCAACATTTGTCATTTTCCTTTTCTGCCATATTAGCCAATCTGATAGGCATGAGGTGGTATCTCAGAATTGTTTTTAAAGTGCATTTCTCTAATCAATAGTGATTTAGAGCATTTTTATACGGCTAAAAATAGCTTTAATTTCTTTATCTGAAAACTTCCTGTTCATATCTTTTAGCCATTTATCAACTGAAAATGACTTGTATCTTATAAATTTGATTCTGTTCTCTATATATTTTAGAAATGAGACCTTTATCAGAAACACTGGCTGTAAAAAATTGTTTCTCAATTTTCTGCTTTCCTTCTAATTTTGATTGCATTGGTTTTGTTTGTAGAAAATCTTTTTAGTTTAATGTAATTAAAGTTATCCATTTTGCATTTCATAATGTTCTCTATCTCTTGTTTGTTCATAAATTCTTCCCTTCTCCATAGATCTGACAAGTAAACTATTCCTTGCTCTCCTAATTTGCTTATGGTATCACCCTTTATGTCTAAATCATGTACCCATTTCAACCTTATGTGTTGGGTGTGAGATGTTGGTATATGTCTAGTTACTCCCATAATATTTTCCAGTTTTCCCAGCAGTTTTTGTCAAATAATGAGTTCTTATCCCAGAAGCTAAGGTCTCTAGATTCATCAAACAGTAGATTACTATAGTATTTATTACTATGTCTTGTGTACCCAACGTATTCCATTGATCCGTTACTCTTAGCCAGTACCAAATAGTTTTTATGACTGCCACTTGATAATATAGCTTTAGATCCGGTACAACTAGGCCACCTTTCTTTGTGCTTCTTTTCATTAATTCCCTTGATATTCTTGACCTTTTGTTCTTCCAGATGAATTTTGTTATTTTTTTTGTAGCTCTATAAAATAATTTTTTGGTAGTTTGATTAGTATGGCACTGAATAAGTAAATTAATTCAGGTGGAATTGTCATTTTCATTATATTAGCTCTACCTATCAATAAGCAATTGATATTTTTCCAGTTGTTTAGATCTGACTTTATTTGTGTGAAAAGTTTTGTAATTATGTTCATATAGTTCCTGGGTTTGTCTCGGCAGTTAAACTCCCAATATTTTATATTGTCTACAGTTATTTTAAATGGAATTTCTCTTTCTAACTCTTGCTGCTGTTCTTTGTTGGTAATATATAGAAATGCTGATGATTTATGTGGGTTTATTTTATACCCTGCAACTTTGCTAAAGTTGTTAATTATTTCAAATAGTTTTTCAGTTGATTCTCTAGGATTCTTTAAGTATACCATCATATCATCTGCAAGAGTGATAGTTTTGTTTCCTCATTGCCTATATTAATTCCATCAATTTCTTTTTCTTGTCTTATTGCTAAAGATAACATTTCTAGTACAATATTTAATAATAGTGGTGATAATGGCCTTGTTTCACCCCTGATCTTATCAGTAAGGCTTCTAGCTAATCCCCATTACATAAAATGCTTGCTGCTGATTTTAGGTAGATATTGCTTATCGTTTTAAGGAAAACTCAACTTATTCCTATGCTTGCTCATGTTTTTAATAGGAATAGGTGCTACATTTTGCAAGCTTTTTCTGTACCTATTGAGATAATCATGTGATTTCTGTTAGTTTTGTTATTGATATGGTCAATTATGCTGATAGTTTTTCTAATATTGTACCAGCCCTGCATTCCTGGTATAACTCCCACCTGGTCATAGTGTATGAGGATACACTATGTGATGATAAATTGCTGTAATCTCTTTGCTAATATTTTATTTAAAATATATGCACTGATATTCACTAGGGAAATTGGTCT
The DNA here is from genome assembly GCF_003287225.1 of Phascolarctos cinereus. Classification (NCBI taxonomy): domain Eukaryota; kingdom Metazoa; phylum Chordata; class Mammalia; order Diprotodontia; family Phascolarctidae; genus Phascolarctos; species Phascolarctos cinereus. Next base: position 349,143,812 of record NW_027555625.1, read on the forward strand.
ATACTTTCCTTCCTCTGTTTTGGCTCATCCTGGTTGGGGTATCAGCACCATATTTGTGTCATAAAATAAATTTGGTAGGACTCCTTCACCTATTTCTCCAAATACTTAATATAGTATTGGAATTAACTGTTCTTTAAAGTTTTGGTAGAATTCACTTGTAAACCCATCTGGCTCTGGAGATTTTTTCCATAGGTAGTTCATTGATGGCTTGTTCAATTTCTTTTTCTAAAATAAGGTTAAGTATTTTATTTCTTCTTCCATTAATCTGGGCAATTTATATTTTTGTTAATATTCATCCATTTCACTTAGATTGTCAGATTTATTGGCATACAGTTGGGCAAATAATTCCTAATTATTGTTTTAATTTCCTCTTCCTTCGTGGTGGATTCACCGTTTTCATTTTTGACACTGGTAATTTGGTTTTCTTCTTTCTCTTTTCTAATAAAATTACAAAGGTTTGTATATTTTATTGTTTTTTTCATAAACCCAGCTCTTAGTTTTATTTATTAGTTCAATAGTTTTCTTACTTTCAATTTTATTAATCTCTCCTTTGATTTTTTCAGAATTTCTAATTTGGTATTTAATTGGGGATTTTTATTTTGTTCTTTTTCTAGCTTTTTAGTTGCATGCCCAATTCATTGATCTCCTCTTACTCTATTTTATTCATGTAAGCATTTAGGGATATAAGATGTTCCCTAAGAACCTCTCTGGCTGCAACTCATAAGTTTTGGTATGCTCTCTCATTATTGTTATCCTCTTTGAAGAAGTTATTGATTGTTTCTATGATTTGTTGTTCAACTCATTCTTTTTTTTATTTTTTCTTTTTTTAATATAAATTTATTTATTTTTAGTTTTCAATATTCACTTCCACAAGTTTTTGAGTTCCAAATTTCTCCCCCCTCCCCCCACCCCAAGATGGCATGCATTCTGAATACCCCTTCCCCAGTCTGCCTTCTCTTCTATCTCTCCCCACTCCCTTCTCTTATCCCCTTCCCCTTCTATTTTCCTGTAAGGCAGGATAGACTTCTGTACCCCATTTCCTGTATTTCTTATTTCCCAGTTGCATGTGAAAACATTTTTTTTAAACATGTTTTTTAAAAACTTTGAGTTCCAAATTTTCTCCCTTCCTCCCTCCCCACCCACCCTCATTGAAAAGGCAAGCAACTCAATATAGGTTGTACATGTGCAGTTATGCAAAACACTTCCATAGTAGACATGTTGTGAAAAACTAACTCTATTTCCCTTAATCCTATCCTGCCCTCCCATTTATTCTATTCTTTCTTTTGACCCTGTCCCTCCTCAGAAGTATTTGCTTCTGATTACCCTCTTTCCCAATCTGCCCTCCTCTCTATCACCCCCTGCTCTCTTGTCCCCTTCTCCCCCTATTTTCCTGTAGGGTAAGACAGATTTCCATACCCAATTGAATGTGTATGTTATTCTCTCCTTAAGCCAAATCCTATGAGAATAAGATTCCCTCATTCCCTCTCACCTTCCCCGTTTCCCCTCCACTGTGAGAGACTTTTCTTTTCTGTTTTTTTTTTGTGAGATAATTTACCCCATTCTACCTCTCCCTTTCTTCTCCGAGTATCATCCTCTCTCATCCCTTAATTTTATTCTCCAGATATGACCCCTTAATCTTCAACTCACCCTGTGCCCTCTATCTATCTATCTATATATACATACATACAATTTTTTTCCTTCAACTACCCTAATACTGACAAAGTCTCATGAGTTAAATATCATCTTTCCATGCAGGAATGTAAACAGTTCAATCTTAATAAGTCTCTTATGATTTCTCTTTCCTGTTTACCTCTTCATGTTCCACTGGAGTCCTGTATTTGAAAGTCAAATTTTCTGTTTAGCTCTGGTCTTTTCATCAGGAATGCTTGAAAGTCCTCTATTTCACTGAATGACCATTTTTTCCCCTGAAGGATTATACTCAGTTTTGCTGGGTAGGTGATTCTTGGTTGTAATCCTATCTCCTTTGCCCTCCGGAATATTATATTCCATGCCCTCTGGTCCTTTAATGTAGAAGCTGCTAAATCTTGTGTTATCCTGATTGTGTTTCCACAGTACTTGAATTGTTTCCTTCTGGCAGCTTGTAATATTTTCTCCTTGACCTGGGAACTCTGGAATTTGGCTACAATATTCCTAGGAGTTTTCCTTTGGGGATCTCTTTCAGGAGGAGATCTGTGGATTCTTTCAATTTCTATTTTGCCCTCTGGTTCTAAATATCAGGGCAGTTTTCCTTGATAATTTCTTGAAAGATGATGTCTAGGCTCTTTTTTTGATCATGGCTTTCAGATAGTCCAATAATTTTTAAATTCTCTCTCCTGGATCTATTTTCCAGGTCAGTTGTTTTTCCAATGAGATATTTCACATTGTTTTCTAATTTTTCATTCTTTTGGATTTGTTTTACAGTGTCTTGATTTCTCATAAAGTCACTGTCTTCCAATTGCTCTATTCTAATTTTTAAGGAAGTATTTTCTTCAGTAATCTTTTGGACTTCCTTTTCCATTTGGCCAATTTTTCTTTTTAGGGCATTTTTCTCCTCATTGGCTTTTTGGACCTCTTTTGCCATTTGGGTTAGGCTTTTTTAAGGTGTTATTTTCTTCAGTATTTTTTTGGGTCTCCTTTAGCAAGCTGTTGACTTGTTTTTCATGATTTTCTTGCATCACTCTCATTTCTCTTCCCAGTTTTTCCTCTACTTCCCTTACTTGCTTCTCAAAATCCCTTTTGAGCTCTTCCAAGGCCTGGGACTGATTCATATTTTTCTTGGAGGCTTTGGATGTAGGAGCTTTGATTTTGTTGTCTTCTTCTGGTTGTATATTTTGATCTTCTTTTTCACCAAAGTAAGATAATATAGTCTGACTCTTTTTGCGCTGCTTGCTCATGATCCCAGCCAATTACTTGAGTTTTAAACTCTTTGTTAAGGTAAGAGTCTGCTTCCAATGTGGAGAGTGTATTGTCCCAAGCTTCAGGGGTTTGTGTAGCTGTTTTCAGAGATACTTGTAGGGACCTGTAAATTTTCAGTTCTTCCAAGGTGGTATGATAAGGGGCGAGGTGTTTACTCCTTTCCTGGCCTGTGACCACAAGTATTCCTTTCTGTCCTGTAACTGTGAGGAGGGGTTCCTCTCCACAGCCACTACAAGCTCCACCATGCCAGCGCTCCTCCTCACCCCAGCACTGCCGCCCAGAACTGTGACCCAGATCCACACGGGCAAAGCAAGAGATTCCTGCCTCAGCACTGGCAAAGAGATCCCTGCAGTCCCTCTCTGATCAGCCACTGGATTCCCCCTCAGTCTGTGAGCCGGAAGCTCGGGAAGCAGGTGCCCCCCCAGGGCCACACTCTTGGGAATGGAGCTGAAACCCCACCTTCCTCTCTGACCACCAACAGAAACAGACTTTTCCCACTGACCTTCTAAGTTGTCTTTGGCATTCGTGGATTGAGGAGTCTGGAAACCTCCCCAGCTGCCTGAGATTCACTCATCTGAGGCTTGCTCCAGGTTCGCTGCAGCCTGCGTGCCCACGTCATGTTGCGCTGCGCTCCCAGCCTGGCGCGATACACCTTTCTGATCAATCATCCAGGTTGTCTTGGTCTGGAAATTTGTTTCACTCTGTCTTTTTGTGGGTTCTGCTGCTTCAGAATTTGTTTAGAGCCATTTTTTATGAGTATTTGGAGGGATTTGGGGGAGAGCTCAATCAAGTCACTGCTTTCACTCCCTGTTTGACTCATTCTTCAGGATTAGATTATTTAGTTTCCAATTACTTTTTAGTCTTGTATTTCTATGGCCCTTTGTTACATGTAATTTTTATTGCATCATAATCTGAAAAGGATGCATTTAATATTTTTACCTTTCTGTATTGGATTGTGAGGTTTTTATGCCATAGTACATGGTCAATTTTTGTGTAGGTGCCATATACCGCTGAGAAAAAGGTATATTCCTTTCTATCCCTTTTCAGTTTTCTCCAGAGGTGTATCATATCTAACTTTTCTAAAATTCTATTCACCTCTTTAACTTCTTTCTTGTTTATTTTATGGTTATATTTATCTGGCTCTGAGAGGGGGAAGTTGAGTTCCTCCACTATTAAAGTTTTGCTATCTATTTCTTCCAGTAACTTACTTAACTTCTCCTTTAAGAATTTGGATGATATGCCAGTTGGTATATATATGTATGTTTGATATTAATATTATTTAATTGTCCATGGTACCTTTTAGCAAGATATAGTTTCCTTCCTTATCTCTTTTAATTACATCTATTTTTGTTTTTGTTTTGTCTGAGATTAGGATTGCTACCCTTGCTTTTTTTTTTTACTTTAGCTGAAGCATAATATATTTTGCTCCAGCTTTTTACCATTACTCTGTGTGTGTCTGTCTGCTTCAAATGTGTTTCTTGTAAACAACATATTGCAGGATTCTGGTTTTTAACCCACTCTGCTATTTGCTTCATTTTATGGGAGAGTTCATCCCATTTACATTCACAGTTATGCTTTCTAATTCTGTATTTCCTGCAATCCTATTTCCCCCCTGTTAATACTTTTCTTTTTCCTTTCACCCTGTCCTTCCTCACCAGTGTTTTACTTCTCACCACTGCCTCCCCTCTGCCCTTTCTTGTATCAGTCCCCTTTTTCTCTTGTGTTTCCCCTTCCCTCTCCTATTTTCCTATATGATAAGATAAATTTCTCTGCCCAACTGAATGTATATGTTATTCCCTCTTTGAGCCAAATCCAATGAAAACAAAGTTCTAACAAGGCTCACCCCATTCCTTCTTACCCTCTACTGTAATAAGTTTTTTGTGTTGCTTCATATGATGTAATTTACCCTATTCTGCCTTCCCATTTCCTCTTCTCTCAGTACAATTTTTTTCACCCCTTATTTTTTATATCATCATATAAAAGTCAACTTATACCCACATACTCTGTCTACGTATACTCCTTCTAATTGCCCTAATAGACATATAGTTCTCAAGAATTACAGCTATCATCTTCCTGTGCAGGGATATAAACAGCTTAATCTTATTGAATAACATTTTTTTTCTTTTCTGTTTGCCTTTTTATGCTTGTCTTGAGTCTTGTATTTGAAGATAGAATTTTCTCTTCAGCTCTGGTGTTTTCATCAGGAAAGCTTGAAAGTCCCCTAATTCATTGAATGCCCATCTTTCCCCCCGAAAGATTATGCTCAGTTTTGTTGTGTAGTTGATTCTTGGTTGTAATCCAAGCTCCTTTACCTTCCAGAACATCAAATTGCACACACTGTGATCCTTCAATGTAGAAGCTTCTAAGTCCTGTGTAAGCCTAACTGTGGTTCCTTCATATTTGAATTGTTTCCTTCTAGCTGCTTGAAGTATTTTCTCCTTGACTTGATAATTCTGGAATTTGGCTACAATATTCCTTGGAGTTTTCATTTTGGGATCTTTTTCGGGAGGTGATTGGTGGGTTCCTTCAATGACTATTTACCCTCTACGAGCTCAGGGTAGTTTTCCTTGATGATTTCTTGAAGAATGTTGTCCAGGCTCTTTTTTTGATCCTAACTTTCAGGTAGACCAATAACTCTTAAATTATCTCTCCTGCATCTATTTTCCAGGTCAGTTATTTTTTCAATGAGGTATTTTACATTTTCTTTTATCTTTTTCATTCTTTTGATTTTGTTTGAGTGATTCATGAAATGCCTTTGTTGTTGTTCAGTTGGCTTTCAGTCTTATGATTCTTCATGACCCCATTCAGGGTTTTCTTGGCAAAGATACTGGAGTGGTTTTCCACTTCTTTCTCCAGCTCATTTTACAGATGAGAAAACTGAGGCAAACTGAGGCAAGTGACTTACCCAGAGTCACACAGCTAGTAAATATCTAAGGGCAAATTCGGACTCGGAAAGATGAGTCTTTCTGACTCCAGGCCTGGCACTCTAGTTCTATCTGTTGTGCCACCTAGCTGCCCTAGGTGATGATGCTTACATTGGCTCAGAACCTCATGCTCTGGGCTTTCATGGACTGTGTTCATCCTTGTTGGCTCATACCCCTACCCTGGGGGCCCTTCTGTAAGAGCCTCAAAATTTGCTGTGTTTGTTCCCACCCAAAGTTTCCTCTAGGAGTCTCAGAATATAGCTCAAGTCCAGCTCTCCACAGATGTGGCCCCCAATTCAGGGGTTTATTGTTAAATGTTTAACAATCAGCTCCCTAAAAAGGCAAAGTACCTTTTTAAGTTTAATCTGTATTATTAACATTTTCTCAATCACTTTCTTAAGTCTAGACAATCAATAAAACAGCCAAGCTCTGATTTTTGGCATGTAGCTGATTCCCAAGATATAAATATTCACACAGAAAATCTAACAATCTGAAGCTCTAGCACACCCCGACCATGGAAGTATTGGTACCTATTGGTTTCAGGGCAGCCTTTGCTTCAGCTACCAAAATACTACAGAAAACACAAAAGACTTACAAGAGTCCATAAAAATCAAGATACTCTCATCTCTCTGCTAAGTATGACTTTATACCACAGGAACGTATATAGATCTATAGACTTATAATGCTCCCTAAGGGTTTAGATTCCTCCCTGCCTCCCCAAGAAGGGAAACAATCTTGGTGCTGCTAGAATGGAAACTACTACTATCACCGCAACATTGCAGCAACTCATAGTAGGAAAAAAGTGAGCATTTATTATTATGTGCCAGGCACTGTGCTGAGGGTTTACAAGTATTTTCTCATGCGATCCTCACAAAAGCCCTGGAAGGAAGGTGCTGTTATTATCCTCATTTTACAGTTGAGTAAACTGAGGCTAAGAGAGATTAAGTGATTTGCCCAAGGTTAGACAGCTAGTAAGTGTCTAAGGTTGGATTTGAGCTCAGGTCTTCCTGATTTCATACCCAGGGTTCTATCCACTGGGCTACCTAGCTGTCTAAAAACAAATGACCAAAGAGTAACAGAGATTATGCAACTGCTGAAAATCTGAAAACACCCAAGAGCTCACACAGATTATCACAATCACAGTTAACCTCTAAAAAATTAATAAAATAAAAACAAAATAAAACCAAAGAACGTTAGATCTTTATAGCAGCGGTTGTAAGCAAAAAACCTTTCTTTATTCCACTAGAGAAGGGGAACTAGACACACGCACCAGCACCTCCTCTAGGAAGAGATCTGCTTTAGTGAGGCCAGACTCCCCTACATATAGCAGTGCCTATGCAGTGAGTGGTAGCCCTGACAATGAGGGGTAACAGCAACAATGAAACAGGTTTGATTCATAGCAGGGCTTCATGACTGGAATGTGGTTCCTGCAGGTATTTTTCTGAGCTCAGGAACCACCTGGGGCTACTGTGAAACCATTCTGGGATATTGCTATGGCTGAGATCATCCAGAGGGTGAGCATAAAGCATTGCTGTTATGTCAAGCTCAGGGCACAGCCTGTTTGCTGGGCCTTAGCTCTGGAAAACAGGGTGTCTCCTAATAGTAAAAAAAGAGGGGTGGTCTTGGCATGGGGATCCTAACACAGATGCTTCTGTCGTGGAGGACAGACTCCTGGCATTGTTCTTTCATGTCATAGCTCAGTCTCTTGCTCTTTTGCCAGCTCTAGGGAAGTGTGCCTCATCTATAGTCTAAGAACTTTCCAGGATTCTCTTCCATGAAGCTTAGGGTGTCTTTTTATAGATCTATGACCTGCCTCAGCTCTTTCTGGATCTTCTTTAACTGACTCTTGCAAATCTTCCCTCCTTTCATAGGCTCATCCCAAATCCACGATGGCCTAAGCCAATTAATTCATCCTAAATCCTGAAACTTTCTCATCTTTGAAAAGGTGGGTATTCCCAGGGTCAGCCTGGTTTAGTGGAGAAAGATCTGGACCTAGACCCAAGTGAATCTGTGTTCAACTCCATTCCCCAGACACTGGCCAGCTATATGACCCTGGGCAAGTCACTTAACCTCTTTCTGCCTCAGTTTCTTCATCTCCCAAAAGGGGATAATAGCACCTACAACAGACTTGGTGTTGAGGATCAAATAATGTCATGTATGTAGAAGTGCCAGCGATTATTAATGTTATTATTATGGGTATATGTATATTTATGTGAACAAGCTCTGAGGCCCAAGGTGTTTCCCACCCAGGCCCCTCAGAGTGACGTCTTTCAGTCTTCTCCGTGAGGTTTTAATGGGTATGTACTTATCTTCCTTTGGGTGATCAAAGTTTCAAACAAAGGTCTCCTCACATTGCACAGGCTTACTCCTACTCAGATCCTCTGGTAGCTAACTCCCTGAAGAATTCCACACTCCATGGTCTTAATTTTTCACTGAATCAATCAGGATGAGAATCTATTCTGTGTATAGTCAGTATACTCTTCTCCAGCTTAAATGGGATAGAAAGGGGCAGCTAGGTGGCGCAGTGGAGAGAGCACTGGCCCTGAAGTCAGGAGGACCTGAGTTCAAATCTGGCCTCAGACCAAACACTTGACACTTAGAGCTGCGTGACCCTGGGCAAGTCACAACCCCAATTGCCTAAAAAATGAAGAAAATTTGAAAAAATTTAAATGGGATGGAGAAAAAAAGGCAAAGGCGTCTTGGCTTCTCTCAGGGAGCTCCCAGTCCAGGTGGAGTCCCTTAAGTGAGAATACAAAACCACCCTGTCCTTTTAGAAAGGTTTAACTGTAGTGGGGGATGGCCACTGAAACACTGAGGTTCTCAAGTCTTACTCAGAGAAAACAGGAAAAGCATACGTCAGAAATGATAAGTGACCATTTAGAGGCCCCAAATCATTCTGATCCCATGTAACAATGCTTTTGTCTCACTCTTCCAAATTAAGGCTGGGTGCGTCTCTCCCTTAGGGTTCTGTTGGTACCCCCAAAGTTCTAGTGTACCCTTGAGAGTTTAGTGGGATCTTTCTCTACTACTATCCACTTAAGCTCCTATTCTAATTTGTTTCCTCCCACTACTATCTGCCAGTGATTAACATTCCACTTCCACTTAATTAATTTCTCTGTTGATTATTTCAAATTTATTCTATATGTATTTTGTTTGTATGTAGTTGTTAGCATAATGTCTTCCCAATTAGACACTGAGCTCTTCAAAAGCAGGGACTATCTTCATCCTTAATACTTACTTAGCACAATGCCTGGCACATAGTAAGTGCTTAATAAATGTTTTTTGACTGACTAATCAGTTTTTGCAAAGGAGTATTTACTTTAAAGATATAGCAAGAAGATATATGCAAACATCCTGTCCCTCAACACCTGGGGTCCTTCTTCCTTATCTCACCTTGGTCTCTGGGAAGAGCATGCTCAGATTTAATTCAGTTTGGTCCTAGCAAGTTCACATCCAAATGTGACATGACTGCTGAATGAGTCTGAGTCTCAGCAATGGCTGGGCTAGGTCGCCAAGGTCGTTCCTTGAGGCATTGATGCTGGGCTAGTTGGCTGCTAAACCCTTCATGATCTATGGACCTGCTGATATTTTGAAGCTTACAAGGTTGTAACCCTCCTCAAGCCTTTTCCTCCCAAACTGGAAAGAATGAATGAAAAAAGGCAGAGGACAGAATCCTGTACTCACAGGGCACACGTGTTAGCCTCAGATGGGGAAAGACCCAGGCTTCTCCCCTTACATCATTGTCTCTCATTAAGACACCAGCCGGGCAGGAAAGCAGAAAGACAGGCCCTGGCTGACTAGTCACTTTTGAATGCACCCTAGCTGGGCTTCACGTCCATCAACCATCTGCCTCTTCATCACATGACTAGCAAACCACAACACTTGCAGAATGTCAGTGCATGGCCTAACTCAGGGAGCAAGGTGCTTCTGTCACACATTTTCCTGCCTATTCTGAAACAGACTCCCCAACCTCTCCCACATGGAGGATTGCATCAACTGAGCACATAGGCGTTTGGTCGCTGGCCTTTCATTACATTAGCACCAACTTAGTAGAGCTGATAGAACTTTAGAGACCTGACCTTCTCATTTGTCCTATAAAGACACTGAGGTGTCTTGTCCCAGGTCATAAGGCTAAATAGCTGCAGAGTTGGACTAGAACTTAGGTCTCTTTCCAACATATGCAGCATGTGACCACCCCCAAAAGGTGCACAGTTCATTGTAGTAGCAGATTATAGGGCCTATGGGCCCCAAGAACCTTTGGAGGGAGGAAATTCTGGCAGGAATACCAGAAGGCTCCAGTAACTATAGACCAAGGTCCATGACTCCTAGTTCTCTCTGCCTAATCCTCTCTTCCTCCAACCTGACCTTATAGTGAAGATTGGTACTCTCTCTCTGACCAGACTTTAACCCTGCTTAGGAGTAGCAACCATGTCTTTCCTTTCCTCTGTAACACAATGTAGGTGCTCAAATACTGAGTTTGATGAATGAACAGGGATTCAAAGTCATCAGTCATTTCCCTCTGAGTCCCAGGAATGTCTAGCCCGGGAGACAGCAGCAGACTTCAATTGTTTATAGCAGGAATCTCCGGATTGAAAGCTCAATTGAAGAACAAGGACTCATTTTTTCATGGTCTCCCATCTAGTGCTCTGTATATGGTAAGCTCTGATTGGGAAAGCAGGAGACCTGGTTTCCAGCTCTGGATCTACCATTCACTCATTATACAACCCTTCCTCTCTCCAGTTCTTAGTTTTTCCATTTTAAGAACAAGGTTAGATCAAATAGTATTCTAAGATCTCTCCAAATTCTAACTTTCTATGACCCTGTCTGACTTGGAGCTTAAGGTAAAAACCACAGAAGATTGTGACTTCCCCTAAGAATATACTTCCTGAAATATACCAGATAGGTATATTAATGTTGTTGCTGTTGTTTTAAATACCAGGATATAAGTTGAGGAAAGACTGTAAATGGCTACTGAATTATTGCTAGACCAAGAAAAAAATGTATACTATAAAAGTTGAAGGAAAGGGGGGAAGGAAATACACATTTATTAAGCACTTACTACGTGCTAGGCTCTGTGCTAAGCACTTTATAGATATTAGTTTATATTATCCCCATTTTACAGCTGAGGAAATGAAACAAGGTTTAGTGACTTGCCCAGGGTCACACAGCTAATAATGTCTGAAGCAGGATTTGAACTCAAGTCTTTCTGACTTCAAGTTTAGCACCCTATCCTCTGTAACAGTTAACTGTGTCTGGGACTGGACCTAAAATTTTGTTAGTTTAGGGAACTCCAGGTTGAGGAAATTCCTTCTATCATTGCAGGTGAGCATCTTCTTTGAATACGAGTTGTCCTAGAGCACCGGACGACTTGCCCAGAGTCACAAGGTCACTATGTACTAGGGATGTACCTGGGATTGAAGCCAAGTCTCCCTGGCTTTGAGGCTCTAACCACTACATCATTCTGCTGCCTCTCAAACTCAAATTAACAGGAAGTAGTTTCATTAATGCATCTTATTGATGCATCATCCTGGTCTAGCTTAGATGTTTCTTTGTATTTTAAGTGTCCTTAAAATGTTTGAGATGACCCATTATTTATTGAAAAGTGGTTTCACAATGAAGACATGAATGTTCCCCCTTGTAGTTTTGATATTAGAAGACATTTGGAAGTGTTTTTCACAGACTGAGAGGTGGAAGCCATCTTAGATATCAAGTCCAACACCCCTCTTTTTCCAGTTGAGAAAACCGAGATCCATAAAGTGATATGTCCAGAGTCACACAGCAGAACTGAGATTTGAACTTAGGTCCTTTGATTCCAAACCCAGCATTCTTTCCATTGGGCTGGGGGTGATGTTTCCCCCCCCATTCCCTGTGGGCCCCGCAAGGGATATTCACAAAGAAGGGGTGTCGTGGTGGGGCTCTCCTCATTCGGGATTTCTTTTAAAGATATATCTTGTTCATTTTGAATTTGTTTTCATTTTTATGTGAGTAAAACTTTCTCCACCAAAAGTTGGAAAAAAGAAAACAGTCCTATTTGAATGAGGGATAGGGCCATTGCATAAGTTATGAAATTATTGTTCAGAATAAGCATATCCCATGTAAGAGCAAAAGGAAGCCCCACCAGGAGGAAAATGCTATATCCAATCCCTGCATGCTTAGCTATTCAACCTACTAGTTCATGAGCTGGAGCACCATCTGATGGCTTAGTATAGCCAGAATGCTAGGTGTATCTGGCAACTAACTTGGAGTGCCATCTTGTGTATGTTTTAAATATTGTACCCCAAATAAAGTCAGCCACATCTCCCCCCAGCACTGGGTACAAAGGTACCTTCCGTGTAGGACACAGCATCATCCATTCACTTGTTCATTCAACAATGCTAAAGTATGAAATACAGATTTTAGAAAGGGCTCTGAGGCAGTGGAGCCCTACCCTAAATCCCCTCACCCCATTCTTCTGCTTGCCTCCTTGCTCTCGTTGGAAAGGGGAAGGTGTTGCACGCAGAGATTTTGGTAAAGAAGTATTCCAAGCGTCCCTTAATATCAAAGCTAAAGATAGTTTCTGAGTGTCCATATACACAGTCCTAGACTCTGTTCCACTGTGAGGGACAGAATGTAGTCCGGGAGACAACACCCCATGCATTGTATTCATAGTTACTCTCACCTCCCTATGCCCACTAACAATGGAGCTCAGCCTCAAGGATCAGATGCAAATCTGCCAGATGCGTAGCCTCAGATCCTCTTTTTGGTGCATTCTGAGTTCCAGGTTGGAGCGGCATAGGGGGTGGAGCCATCCACAGACACTGGTGTATATGGGGAGAAGAGGAGGACGGTCCAGACAAGTTACACAAAACAGGAGACATGAAGGAGCACAGGAAGGGGCAGCAAAGACCTCATTAGAGTCAATGAACACTTGGCAGAGTCTAACCAGGCCATTTGCATGCAAATTCTCCAATATGCCGCACAGTCAGTCTCACAAAACATAGGCGATAAATAGTGTCGGCTTGGATCTCGCCTAAATGCTTTCTTGGCAGGGGAAGGAGAGGGGGTGGAGGGTGGGTTGGGAGGTGGAACTTCCAGATCTGGGTCCTATTTGGGTTCCTCTGCCTCTGCACCCCTTCCTAAAGAGTGCAGCATGTTTAGTGCCAAATGACTGGAGCAGATAATCATTGCTGCAGGGTTAGACAGAAGAGGATCGAAGAAAGCACTAGATTTGGAGGCAGAAGACGTGAGTTTAAAGTTTACTTTGGGTACTTACTACCTGTGTGAGCGTGAGTAAATTGCTTCACCTTTCTAGGGCTCAGGTTTTTTTTTCATCTGTAAAATGAGGGGATTAGACTAGATCAGAGGTGTCCAACATACAGCTCTATGACCAAACCAGATAAAAATGGAATTGGGAAATAACACAATAAATGAAAACACAATAGAACATAGATAATGTTAATATGGGGGGGGAGGTTAAGTCAATATGTGACTGCATGGATCTCTCCCTATGTATATATAGTTCAGGGGCCTTATTTCTACTTGGATTTGACTCTCCCGAACTAGATAATTAAGGTCCCTTCCATCTCTGATGTTTCAGGATCCTATGAGTTCAGAGGATGATATTGGTGCAGTCTGGGCCCATCCTCTAGAGCTGAAAGGGAGGTCCTTTAATCCAAACCCCTCGTTGTACAGATGAGAAAACTGAAGTCTGTGAGAATGTGGTTCAGTCACTGCTTGGTAAGGTTAGCAGCTGCAACCACGAGGAGTTCTGTCCTCCCTTAAGAAACAAAACAAACTGAAGTGAGCAAAGGGACATTTAGTTATTTGTGGTTCTTGCAAGAATCAGGGGGGTGTGTGGTACCCCCCCAAAAAAAAAAGAAAAGAAGGGACACATACACGCTGTACAGAAGTGAGAACCAGCTTTATGTGGTTAGTTCAGTCCTACTCCTCCCTCCAGAGTCAGGATTGGTCCAGACTCTTTCAGGTTACAAGCTTACTGATACTCCCACTGCATGTCCTCCTTGACATGTTTTCCTTCCCTGCTCATGCAACCCATGTTCAGAAAATGGAGGGATAATCTATACAGTGCTCATTCTGCTATCAGTCCAGGAAAAACCTAGAGAAGCATGCCTTCAAGTGCTATTCTCTTACCTGTGCTGGCTCTATGTAAGTGACCTAACATGAAGAATATGGGGAACCTAAGTTCCTGTTCCATATTGTCCCCTATGCACTACATTCATAAGGTCAAAAACATAGAACTGGAAGAGACCTTTGAAGTCATCTAGTCCCATCTCTTCCTTTTACAGATAAGGAAACAGGTTCAGAATGGGATTTTTCCAAGGAATTATAAGGAATTCTGAGGAATTCCAGATTCTCTGAATTCACATACAGGGCTCTTTCCATTATGCCATACTGCCTCTACCCATTTATCTGTACTGTAATGAAGAGATAGAGACAGACAGAGAAAGACAGAGAAAGAGAGACACAGAGATACAGAATCTGGTTTGTTCAAAGCACTAGAAACCTGGGGTTTCAGTGCTGGCTCTATCATTAAATTAGCCATGTGGTCTTGGGCAAGTATCTTCCCTTCTGTTTCTTAATCTATAAAACGAATCACTGAAATCAGTTAAAATAAGAATTCAGAAAGACCTTAGCTTAAAAATGCCAAAGTCTCCCACTGCATCCTGGGCCATCTCCAGTTGTCCTGATCTGTATCTGGCCACTGGACCCAGACAGCTCTGGAGGAGAAAGTGAGGCTGGTGACTTTGCACAGCTCTCCCTCACTTACATACAATTCAGTTACAAGTCATGGCATCATCTTCCTAATGTCATGGTCCACACCACTACAAAATGCATCACTATAGGTCCCTGCAAGTTACTGAAATCTATGACTCCAAAGTGCAGGCTGCCCACTTAACAAACATGACAAAGAAGTTAGTTTTTCTTTTGTTGTTGGTTATTTCTTTTGTGGACCTCTGCAAGCTGAAAGCAGCCAGTGTTCTGAGACATTGAGAATGAGCTTCCTGGAGTCAGAGGATCCCAAGTGACAGGCAATGCTGCCTCCCTGTGGCATCTTTGAGATCAGAACCTGAACAAAAAGTTTCTGGGCTGTCCAGGGCAGTTACTCAGTCAACCCATTTCCAGTTTCCCTCTGGAGGATTTTCAGGAAGACAGGGTTTCCCCAATAAAGCTGCATAGAGATTTCTTTGTGAAAGTTCCATTATACAAATAAAGAGTTGGTGAATGTCCAGATGGTTTTAATTCTCTTTTAACCTTGCTCAACTAATCAATGTTGGATTAACAATGGAAAAATATAGCACTTGGAGAGACAGCAGGTTGAGAGCTAGCCTCAGAGACAGGATGGCTTGAATTCAGGTCTGCTATATACTAGCTATGTGTCACTGGGCAACTTGCTAAGATTCTAAGTTGGAGGATAGCTATGTATCTGCATTGGTAGAAGCTTCATACATCAAAGAAACCATGGATGTGGACAAATATATTGCCCCACTACCTATACTGCTTTCAAATTTATGAAATGCTTTATGTACATTAATCTCATGAGTCTCACAGAAAGGCTGTGGGGGAGATAGAGAAAACAGTTTTATTTATATGACTTTGAACTTGAGCTCCAAACCTTTTGTCAAGGTTTCTTTTTTGGTCTCTCAACATCCCTGTATGACAGGACAGAGGCTCTTTCTCCTCTTTCTCTAGAAATTCAGCCTCCTCCCACTTGGTCTAATGTCCTTCCTACCATTATTCATTCAATAGCCTCTCCATGGAGTATCTCCTTTTACTCACATCTGGAAGACAGAAGGAGGTGGGGCATTCTAAATTAATAGTAAATCCCTCATGTTAATGTCACTTTTTTTTTTTAAATTCTGGAAAAAGTGTGATGTACTTTCTCATTTAATTCCCAGAACAGTCACTGAGCTCCATATCACAGAGGGGAAAAATAAGGACCAATTCAATTTAATTCAATTCAACAAATATTTGGGCTTCTTTGTACAGGGTAAATGCTGGGCAATGTTGGGGATACAGAGCACAAATCACTTTTGAGAAATGCTCTCACCTAGCCTCAAAGAATTTACAATGGGGGTGGGAAGGGAGATACATTAAGATAAGTACAAATAGCTATAGTACAAGTTACTTAGCTTCTTAGACTAAGTGCAAAGGAAATACAGTCGCACAGGTAGGACGAGGACCCTGCTCTCTTCACTGCCAGCTCTGTCCCCTGGTGATCACTGGGCTTGAGGTCAAAAGACCTATATGTACAAAAGTATTTATAGCAGTTCTTTTAGTGTTGGCAAAGAATTGGAAATTGAACGAATATCCATCAACTGGAGAATGGATGAACAAGTCATTGTATACGGTTGTGATGGAATACTATTGTGCTATAAGAAATGACTAGTAGGATGATCTCAGAAAAACCTGGAAAGACTTACATGAACTGATGCAAAGTAAGATGAGCAGAACCAGGAGAGCATTGTGTACAGTAACAGCAACATTATATGATCATCAACCGTAAATGATTTAGCTATTCTCAGAATACAATTTTCAAGGATTTGTGATGAAAAATGTTATCCAACTCCAGAGAAAGAAATGAAGGAGTTTGAATGCAGATAGAAGCATACTTTTTTCTTTACTTTATTTTATTTTTTGTTGTTGTTGTTTTGGTCTGTGTTTTCTTTCACAACATGACTAACAGAAATATGTTTTGCACGACTGCACTCTTACGCATTTACTATCCCACTCTCCACAGTGGCCCTTCCAAACCTTTTCATTCCTCTTCAAACTTCTCATGGCTCCTCCTCCCCTCGACCTCACATCTGAAATCCTTGCTTCATATCTTACAGAAAAAATTCAAGCCATTGGCCATGGGTTCCCTAGTCCTCATCTCTTATCACTCAGGTGCCTTCTGCCACACTCTCCTCCTTCACCCTTGTCTCACATGATGAAGTGACCTTACTCCTTACCAAGGATAACTTCTTTACCTGTTCAAGTGATCCCATTCCATCCCATCTCCTCCAATAGATTACCCCACTCTGTCAATGACTTTCAAACTCTCTCTGTCTACTGGGCTCATTCCCTGCTACCTTCAAACACATCCATGGCTCTCTGATCCTGAAAAATCTCTTACTGGATCCTTCCATCCCTACTATTGTCATATCTCTTCTGCTCTTCATAGCTCAACTCCTTATAAAGGCTGTGCCTCCACTTTCTTTCCTCTCACTTTTCTTAATCCCTTACAATCTGGATTTTGACCTTGTCATTCCACTGAAACTGTTCTGTCCAGAGTTACCAATGATCTCTTAGTTGCCAAATCCAATGGCCTTGTTTTCTAACATCATTCTACTTGACCTTTCTGCAGCCTTTAACATCCTTGATCACTCTCTCCTCAATACTCTCTCTTCTCTGTAGGTTTTTGAGACACTACTCTCCCCTGGTTCTCATCCTACCTGACTGCTTCTTGGCTGGATCCTCATCCATACCATACCCACTGACCATAGGTGTCTCTTAGGGTTCTGTACCCTTTTCTCTTCTGCCTCTATAGTACTTTACTTGGTGAACTCATCAGCTCTTATGGACATAAATCCTTTTCCGTGCTCATGATTCTCAAATCCACTTTTCCTGCCCTAACGTCTCTGCTGATCTCCAATCTCGCATCTGCAACTGCCTTTCAGACATCTCAAACTGAATTTCCAATAGACATCTTAAACTCAAAATGTCCAAAATGGAATTTATTATGTGGAACTTCTAAACCCTCTCTCCTCCCACCTTCCCTAGTACAACACCATCCTCCCAGTCCCTCAGGCTCAAAATCTAGGAATCATCTTGGATTCCGCACTATCTCTTACCTCTCACATTCAATCTGCTGCTGAGGCCAGCCCCATCTCCTCTACCTCTTCCACATCTGACAGGTAAGCTCTCACAGCTCCAACCTCCCCAATGCATTGTACTTGCTAAGAGCAGTAATCCCTAAGGAGCCATGCCACCCTGCATCATCACCACTCTCCAGAATTGGCCGAGTATACTGTGGGAAGGCACTATTCGATTCTTCAGGAGTCTGGCCCTTGCCTGCACCTCTGTTGCCGTTTCACACTTCCAAAGGCCAAGTGCAGTGGCGGATGGTTGTGTGAAGCCAGTGTGGAGTCTGTGAGGACCATGGATATGTAAGGCTGGTTGTTGACCCTTAAGTGACTGGAGGTTCAACTTGTGTGAGAGAACTAGAGGGATGCCTCTTCTGGCACACTAGGACAGAGCCAATCCCTCAGCTGCATTCATCATGAACCTAGAGTCCCAGGTTCATCCCAGTAGGCTATGGCCCCTGCACTGTACCCAAGGTCACACTCAGTAGTAACCCAGTTATCTATAGGCCTCTACACCAGACCACAACCTCACCTTGGCCACAACCAAGCATTGCACAGACAGTGTTAGGCATGTTTGCTGCTGCTATTGCTAGTCTAGTCAGAGGGATTTACAGCCTATACCTGACATGAGGCTGCTCCTAAAGAAAGGCTCCAAATACTTACAAGAATCCCTAAGTACAGTCTGTCTTAGGGACAATTAGATTCCACCTCATGGGTGGAGCCCCACTCAAATTAATTCAGATTTCAGCCATGGCTACACAACCATACAGGTATAGGCTGATCTGCTGGTGAGATCTGAGCAGTAGGTTGGGACAGTTGTGGCTTGAACAGATACTGCTATCAGAATAGGCACTCTGTGAAAGGGAAAAGAAGTCACAGAGCCCACCTCCCTGACAGGTGGGCAGAGGGCAATGATACCCTCTCCTGGAGAAAGCCTTAATTGTGAAAATAAAGGGTTGATAAGAAAGCAATTTATGGCCAGGCCATTGGGGTACAAGTGAAACTGTAGAAGAGAATTCAGATTCATGGCACTAGAGACTCCAGTACCACCCAAGCCTGAAGTATTCTTTAAATTTAGCTTCATATCCATTTGGATCATTCAGGGGAGGCTACCTATAGCAGTGTTGTTGAAAGGTTTACCTTAGAGTCCAACAGATATTTGGACACCTTCCCACCTGAGGGGCTCATTTTCTGATGTTGTCTCTTTTTATCATTTTAGTACTGTCCATGGGGTTTTCTTGGCAAAGATCACAGTAATACAAGTCTATGCTCCAGCCACTGACACTGAAGAGACCAAAGTTGATCAGTTCTATGAAGACCTACATCATCTTCTAGAAATAACACCAAAAAATAAAAAGGTGTTATATTCATCACAAGAGACTGGAATGCTAAAGCAGGAAATCAAAAGATATGCAAATTTGGCCTTGGATTACAAAATGAAGCAGGCCAGAGACTAACAGAATTGTGTCAAGATAATTCATTGGTTGTAACAAATACTATTTTTCAACAACCCAAAAGGCAACTCTACACATGGACCTTACCAGAGTCAATATAGCGATCAGATTGATTATATACTTTGCAGCCAAAGGAGGAGAGCTCTATATTGTCAGTTAAAACAAGACCTGGAGCTCAGATCATGAACTGCTTATTGTAAAATTGGGGCTTAAATTGAAGAAAGTAGGGGAAACCATCAGATCATAGAGGTATGACCTAAATAACACCTTTTGTGAAGTGGAGGTGATGAATAGAGTTAAGGGATTCAACCTGTTAGCATGCTTGAAGAACTATGGACAGAGGTTCACAATATTGTGCAGAAGCCAGCAACAACAACAACAACAAAAAAAATTTTAAAGAAAAAGAGGAGAAAGAAAGCAAAATGGCTGTCTAATGAGGCTTTACAAATAGATGAGGAAAGAAGTAAAAGATTGAAAAAAAAAGGGGAAAGATATACCCAACTGAATGCAGAATTCCAGAGAATAGTGAGGAGAGATAAGTTTCTTTAATGAGTAACGTAAAGAAATAGAAGAAACTGATAGAATGGGAAAGACCAGAGATCTCTTCAAGAAAACTAGAGATATTAAGTATAAAATTTCATGCAAAAAATGGGCATGATAAAAGACAAAAATGGTAGTGATGAAACAGAAGCAGAAGAAATTAAGAAGAGTTGACAATACACAAAAGAAAGATTTTAACATCAACACCAATAACTATGATGGTGTGTTAACTGAACTAGAGCCTGACATTCTGGAAAATAAAGTCAAGTGGGCCTTAGGAAGCACTGCCAACCATAAAGCCGGTTGAGGTGATGGTATACTAGCTGAGCTATTTAAAATCCTAAAAGATGATGTTATTTGTATTGCACTCAATATACCAGCAAATTTGGAAAACACAATAGTGGCCACTGGACTGGAAAAGATCAGTTTACATCCCACATGGCAATGCCAAGGGATATTCAAATTACTGAACAATCGTGCTCATTTCACACCAGTGAGGTTATGCTTAAGATTCTGCAGACTATGCTTCAGCAATATGTGCACTGAGAATTTCCAGAAGATCAGGCTGGTTTTTGAAGAGGCAGAGGAACTAGAGACCAAATTGCCAATGTTTGCTGGATTTTGGAGAAAGCACGTGAGTTCCAGAAAAACATCTGCTTCTGTTTCACTTGCTATACTAAAACTTTTGACTCGTTGGGCCACAACAAAATATGGCAAGTCCTCAAAGAGACGGGAGTATCAGATTGTCTTACTTGTCTCCTGAGGAACTTGTATGCAGGCCAAGAAGCAACAGTTAGAGCCAAACATGGAACAACTGACTAGTTTAAGACTGGAAAAGGAGTACAATGACGAGGCAGTATCTCATCACCATATTTATTTCACTTACACAGAATACATCATGTGAAACGTCAGGCTGGATGAATCAGAACCTGGAATTAAGGTTGACAGAAAAAATAGCAATAATCCCAGATATGCAGATGATACCTAACTCTTGTGGCAGAAAGTGAAGAATAAAGAAGCTTCTTAACGAGGGCTGGAAGAAGAGAGTATGAAGGCTGGCTTGAAGCTTAACAACAACAACAAAAAAGAACAACTAAGATCATGGCAACTGGTCCCATCAATTTCTGGCAAGTAGAGAAGAAATGGAAGCAGTGCCAGATTTTATATTCTTGGGCTCAAAGATCACTGCCTACAGCAACAGTAGCTATGAATTTAAAAGACACTTGCTCCTTGGAAGGAAAGATATGGCAAATTTGGAAAGTACACTAAAAAGCAGACTTTGCCAAGAAAGGTCTGTATAATCAAAGCTATGGCTTTTGCAAGAGCCATGTATGGCTGTAAGAGTTGAAGCAAAGCTGAGCACCACAAAATCGATGCTTTCAAATTGTGGTGCTAGAGAAGACTTTTGAGAGTCTCTCGGACAGCAAGGAGATCAGTTCAGTCAATAGTTTTTAAGAGGTTAATATATAGGTATTTTTATCATAAAACCCCAAGAAAATCATTAACAAAAAGGCTATTCATCCAACAAGGATTTCCAAGTGCCCAAAATGTGCCTGGAGATGAGACACTGGGGATGTAAAGATAAAAAATGATACAGTTGCTACCCTCCAAGAGCTTGTATCCTATTTCCCCCCTATATACCAAATTATTAATAGTAGTACTTTTTGTAACAGCAAGTCTAGAAAAAAAATGGGTGCTCATTAATTGTGGAATGGCTGAGCAAACTGTGGTATATAAATGTAACGAAATTTTATTGTGTCATAAAGAACGACAAATATGGGGGATTCAGTGAAACGTGAGACGACTTGTTATGTAGAATAATATATATCATAACACAAACACCAAAATAATAGGAATTCAGAATGAATGCAATCAACAGCGTTGGTTCCAAAAAACCAATGATGCAACCTTCCACCTCCTGTTGTTGCGGTACCCAGGTGTGTTGTGAAGTCGTCTCGAAAGAATTCACAGACTCAGACTATCTCCAAACCAAGCAAAGGCATTTATTGAGGATTATGCTTACAGTGGGCTAGGCCTAGCAGGTAGGATAGGGATTTTTATAGAGCAAATGATGTTAGGAGTAAAACAGAAAATATAAATATTAAAATATAGGAGGGACTTGCCAATGGGGGAGGTAGGATAGATAGCCTTGGTAGAAATGTACATGCAGCTACTCCGGATGCATTAAAAAAATCCCACTTGAGGGGTTACTAATGTAAGATAATGACATTATAATAAGCGTCTCTACATCATAAGTTCACCCAAAGGGCAGTTTTTGCTATTACTCTGCAGGCATCCACTTCGGAAAAGTCTCTTCAGTGGTTTTGTGGTCAACATCCTGTTCAGTATCCTGTAGGTGGTATGACTGAAACTAGATGGTGTGGTCTGGTCACGTCTGCTGCTATAGTGGGGCACATGAGGAAGTTGGGATATTGGGGCTCGGGATAGCAGGTAGGATTTCATCAATGGCGCAGAAAATAGAAACCTGGGCCTGGAGTCAGGATGACTTGAATTAAAATTGTTTCAGAAACTTATTAACTGTGTAATCCTGGGCAAGTCATTCTGCCTCAGTTTCCTCATCTGCAAAATGGGGATAATAACAGCAACTACCCCCCAGGGTTGTTACGAGGATCAAATGAGATAATAATTATAAAGAGCTCAGCCCAGTACCTGGAGACAGAGTAGGTACTACATAAATATTATTATTATTATTATTATTATTATTATTATTATTATTATTTTGGTTCCTACTTGCACCCCCAATGGGCCTTTCCATTTCCCTGCTGGGTCACCTGAAATCAATCAAGTATTTATTAAATACCTACAACCTGCTCAGCACAGGAAATACATAAACATGTGAAACAGTACCAGGTGTAAACAAAAACAATAATACCAATACTGTACTCTGTGATTTAGGTTTGTTTTCCACAAACAATTTAATTTAACAATCTAATATAAAAGCCATTTCTAGCTTGCAGAAGGATGTCTAAACTGGAATGGTCTCCCCCTTCTCTCCCTCACATGACTCTATGTCCCAAGATGATTTTAGGTAACATTTATTGGAGAAAGAAAATTATGATATTTAACATGCAGTTTGGGCTAGCATTTCAGAATTGTTGAGTAACCATTTCATTTCTCCTGAACCACAGCTTTGGAGGAATCAATGGAATCCCAGAGAATTATATTAAGAATCTAAACTTCAATGGAGAAGGGTATTTCCCTGGAGTTGCCTAGCGCCAACAGACAATTGTTTCAAGAGTGGAGAAAGTAATGATTCTTCAATCAAGTTTACTTATCAAGATTAATTCACTTCTGCAAGGAAGGCCTTAGCCTTTTTTTTTTTGTACCTACTTTCTTAAAGGGAAAAGTCTGGAAAGGGTTTTAGAAATAATTTTTTAAAGTATTTCTAGAGAGACTAAAAAGGATGTTTTTAATATGCTTCCATAGTACTCTCACAGATCTGAAATTCTGATTCTTCAGAGATTGTGATATTTCAAGATGTAAAACTACAGAGCATCTCTGAGAGAACATTTCTGTTCAGAAGGTTAACCTCACAAGGCAGCAACTTGGGATTCTTAAAAGTCCTACACAATTTCCCATTTGCAATCCAGCCCACTCTCTCTCCTTTTAAATTCTGACTCAATTCATTATCTATCTTTAGATAATTCAACTTTATATCTTCATACACATTTGCATGTGCATACATACACACATATGCCTATGTAATAATGTACTAAAAATGAATGGGCTGGCTATCCAAATGATACGACAGGCAAGGGAGAAGACTGAGTTGAAATGAATGAGAAAGGATAGTTACAGAGACTGAGAACCTACCTTGAGTCCAATTGTGAAAGAACCACATCAGTGATTATAAGATAACAATTAGTGGTTCACTAAATACCATCTAAAAAGAACACAATCTATAAGGGTTTCAGAATCTGAGAGAGAACACCAATATGCAAGAAAGCTCACCAGTCAATTCTTTTTGTTTGATTTCAGAGTTAAATATCTATGTAATACATACCAAAAAGATCCAGTGAATCTTAATGTATATATATTGTTTATTGTTTTCAACAACATATTAGTAGATTGGATAATAAACATTACTTTTAAACATTCTCTTAACCAAAAATATAACAAATATTTACAATCACTCAGTAAAAATACAAAAAGCATACAGAGGCACTGTCTTTCTAAAAGACATAAGTGTAAGAGGTATCAAAAAATAGGAGACAGACATTGCTTGTTACAGAATGCTTTACAATCACTGAACTGTGCAGCACAGTTACCACTGGAATATTATTTCAACTGTGCAGTTTTGTGTGGTTTTTTTGCCAATATTCTCACATATTTAGAATTCATAATACCAAGTTAAACTGCATTCCATGTGTATCAAAAATAAAGACAGCCACAAAAAGCACAACCTAAGCTAAAGCTGAACTGGGTGTTCAAGTTTTAATTTTTAGATATATTGGGAAGCTTTTCTAAACAGAGTATCCCTTTTCTCCCAATCAGTTTAAGTTAATGGATTTCTCAAACTATTTCTAATAATCAATAAAGCTTAAAATGACAACAAAATTTTTGTCAGTCCATTGCAATCAAATTGCTTTTAAGATAAAGGAAATAAGAATGCTTTCCCTCCATTCTTGGTTTGGGAGGAAATGCTTTACAAGGACTTACTCAATCTTGCAAGTGATGGGATCTACATAATTACAAGGAAGCCTTAGGTTCATGTTCACAAGCTGGGTAGAGTCATCCCTAAGTCCTGCTACTCTAAGATTCTGAGCTTTAAGATTAGCACAATAATGAATTTCCTTTGCAATTTAACACTCTCTGCTGAAACTAATTTTGTGGGTATTTTTATCAGTCATGAATAGAGCATCCGCTTTTATTGAAAGAAAAAGTGCAAAAGAAAAATTAACACTACTTATGTTAATCTTAAATTAAGATGCTCTTTAGAATTATTTATTTTCCTTAAAATTTTATTTTTAAGAAATTATTTGGTGGAAGTTAAATTGCTTTCTTGGCCCCATTTGGCACGTCAGGGATTTTTAAAGCACTTCCTCCACATACCAGTGCTCTAGTGGAGTAAGAAGGGCCACAGGGAGAGGCATGTTCATCCCTTGACTAAAGTGAGGAATTTGGAAAAGGTCAAAAGAAACCAGACAGGGGATTATGGGACATACAAGGTCAGTGGCTTCTCTCACTATGGCTTAGTGACAAACCAGGAAAATGAAAAACTGTAAACCAACTTAAAATAATACCTACAATCAAACTCAACAAAAAGGGAATAATTACTTCTCAAACCCACACACAACCACTACACATTTACCTGTTGTCCCTGATCAGTGTGATCACTAGAATCCCTAGCATGCACAGCCAGGCCAGGCAGCAGTAAGCCACTCTGAATCAGAAGCATAGAAAAGTTCACCTACTTCCCAGTCCCTTCATGTGACTATCTTGATTTACATAAAATACCTCTATCCAGGTAAAATGCCTACTCAGATTTCCTATCACATGAAAAAGCCTGCTAAGTAAGAAGAGGTTTTATAAACCCCAGTCTAACTTGGAGAGTGGATATAAAACAGCTTACTGAATATTGCACACCAATTAAACAAGACACTTGCAGGAAAGACACGGCTTTGTTTTTTGTTAGTTATGGCAAGTGGTCCACAAACTAGGAGCAAAAAAAAGTATATGAAAGAAAAAATATTCCTCTTTTCAGGCAATGTACATATACAGCTTCCTGATTAAATGTAAATTCTTTACATGTCGGATGACTACAACATGGTTTTAAAGCATGTAACTTATTTCCCATATTACTTTTCATGTTATTTCTAGCCCATTAGGGCAAAAAAAAAAAACCCTGCTATGTCAAGTCCTTACTGCAGCAGCTAATCTAATCCAGAAACCTTCACTCTGAGAAAGAAATATGTGAGCTTCAGTTATCAGCTATGATTTTGGCAAAATAATTTTTTAGGCATGGATTTCTTTCTTGCTTTTCTTAAGATTAACTGTAAGCCCTACAGAGGAAAAGAGAACAAATACCATTACTTTAGAACTGTGTACTGACTTGGGGCTTTGAGAGGAAGGGATAGAAAAGGGGAAGATAGTCCTACTGAGAGTAACATTTACACAAAAAGTCACAAATGAAAACATGATTGACAACACACACTCAAATATTAACCAATTTCTGCCCAAAGTTCATTTGGGTAATGCACATAATTGGCTTTGGAATTTTTTTTTGGTACTCGTAACTTTCTGAATGTTATTTTACTTACCTTGCACACTATAAAATTGAAATAATATAAAATAACTTTAAAAACTCTTTTAACTTAGGATGTAGAAAACATTTCACCCAGCTTGTAAAAAACGTTAAAAATCTAGCCCACCTTGTAAATGAGGTCACAGAAATGTACAATTACATGTTCAAATCTATATTAACACATTCATGTCCAATTAAGTCACTGGAATGCATCTTTGAGTACCTACACTGGTAAAGAACAAGCGTGTTCATTTTTATACCCCTGTGTTTGGGTCTCCCCTTTCTCCCACCCCAAAAATAAAAAAGCCTATACTTTGGTTGGCTAAAATTTTAAAACAGGCCACTTGACAGTGGGACTGATATCATAAATGCACACATACCAGTAAAATATAACCCAATGATAATTGGAAATTATCAGAAATAGGTAAAAATGCAGCAGTTCCATTTCATAAATATTTTTATAGCACTCAATGGCTTAGTAGATAACATTTCTACTCTGCTTCTCTGTAGGTACGCAAAGTGATTAACTGGAATTGAAAACCCAATTCAAAACTATGACCTACTTGTTTTATACTCCTAGTTAAAGTATATTTGCCAGGCTGCTTTTTACCTTCAGAAACAGTGGAGTTGTATTTAACTAAGCTTATAGCATTTTAGTCATAGAGATGAGTTTCATGCATTCGAGCACCTCCATTTTAATAATTTAGGGAATCTCTTAAGACTTCAAGGTAATGATTTCCCCCCATCAGAACCTAAGTTTCTTAAGAGTTAGTGATTGTTTTATTCTCTACATTTGTATCTCCAGGGCCCATCTCAGTGCTTGGCACACCATACGCATTTGGTAAGTATTTATTGATTGATTCATACTTTGATTCTTTTTTTTTAAAAAGACAGGCTCACTAAACTTTTCCAACTGGGACTACAAGATGGTGACATTTTGCTGATCTAAATTCACAAACAAGAAATCGTTTCCATTCCATTCAGAATATACTTTCCCTCAATTTTATGTGTATAACCATGCTGTAATCTGTCCTTGTATTTTTCCTTGGGGAACATAAGCTTTGCTTTAAAGGACACTTGATTGACTATCCTAAGAATAGTTAAAGTGAGTCTAATTTTTATTTCCTTCTAAACATACACATTAGCCAACCACAGCATAACACTCAAACACAAATAAAGAAAACTCTAAAAACTCTCAATTAGTTAATAAATTATTATTCAAACACCACTGCAAAGTCCTTGTTTTTTGGCAGAAGTTTTGACGTTGTGCATGAAAAATATGGACATGAAAATAATATATGTCCAATAGGTCCATGAAATTAACATTCTTGGCTGGAAAACCATAATGTTACCTTAAAATAATTTTCGAGGGAAATCCATAGAAATACTCTATGATACTAAACATGATTTTCCACAGTTTAAGTGGTTCTCAAAATTGATTATCCCAATGAAGGCCTAGTGTGTAGACAGACACTTATAACAATTATATCAATGTACAGTGTCAGTGAGTTTTGCAGACTGGATGCTCCGTCACATGTCAGTATGGATTTCACAGGCTGTTGAGACTACATGCAATAGAGGCACAATTCAGCCAGGTCCACCTCACTGGTCATAACACAGGCACTAAAAACTTCTTAGTGTAGCAGCAGTAAGCTGTCAGCACTGGCTAACAGAATCTTATGGTCCTTCTTTACAAAGTATTTTGATGTGAACTTGTTTTGAAGATGATTTCCCCAAAGGCTAGACTGCTGAAACTTGCTCATTTTCTGAAAGTGAGGAAAAAAAAGTTGATGTTAAAATAATTAGCAAATATTTTCTTTTACAACCATATTAATGAAAATAAGCCAATTATCTGTGCTCAGTTAAGTACAAAAAAGAGGTTTAAGAAAAAGTAGACCATTTCTCAAACTATACTTATACTTGGACAAACCCTACAGGGGAAACCAGTCAAGAGTTTTAATATTAAAGAAAAATATCAGGGCAGCTAAGTGGCACAGTAGATAGAGTACCGGCACTGAAGTCAGGAGGACCTGAGTTCAAATCCGGCCTCAGACCAAACACTTGACACTTACTAGCTGTGTGACTCTGGGTAAGTCACTTAACCCCAATTGCCTTTAAAAAAAAAAAAGGAAGAAAGAAAGAAAAAAGACAATAAAAATATCCATAACATTCATTTTCAACAATGGACATTTTGAAAAATTCACTTATGCCTTATTCACTGGGGAGGGAGGAGAGATTTACAAGTTTCAGGAGTTTAAGGTGACGATTTACAGCTGTGAGAGCCTACTGCAAAACAGTGATAATAAATAACAACAACAATATTTAATAACAGCAGGTAGCATTTGTATTAGTGCCTATGTGTTAGGCACTGTGATAAGTGCTTTACAAATATTATTTCATCAGATCCTCACAACAATCCTAGGAGATAGATGCTGTTATTATGCCCATATTACAGTCAAGGAAACTGAGGCAAACAGCAATTAAGTGACTTGCCCAGGGTCAGGCAGCCAGTAAATGTCCGAGCTGGAATTCAAACTCAGGTCCTTCTGATACAAGGCCCAGTGCTCTATTCATCGTAACACCTAGCTGCCTCTCAACATAAAGTGACACCAACAATTGTGCAGCACAGCAGAGGGATCTGTAACTGCTGGGCAAAATAATTTTTAATAACAAAAAGATCATGGTTTAAGGTTCCCATGACATAATAATACTAGCATAATAAATCAATGTCTCATTTTCATAATACAAAACTTTGAAATGACTATTCCTTAAAATGGCACCTTAGTATGAACACTACTTAAAAAAAGATAATAGCACTTGGTTTAAGGCCTGAAGTCCGCTTGTTGTCTCCTTACATAAATGCTACAGGGGTTTGACATATTTTTTAAAATACATTTCAAAATCAATACAAATCAAAATCAAAACCATTAATGACTAAGAAAAATTAAGGCAGAAAAATCATAAAGCTGTGAGATTTGATTTGCACAGAAATTTATTTAAAAGTAATCAAAGGTAGTTAGTTCATCAACATACCATCTGCTTCACTATCTGCATCAGTCGCATCGGCTAGTTTAGGATGGGATGGCTGCAGATTATGCCACTGCGGCTGAGATAGGATCTTCGATGAAATACAGGCCATAGGTTCACTAACGAGAGAAGCTGATGAAAGTCTAGAGAGGTTGCTATGTACCATCTTTGACCTCTGTACTGCCACACTATAGTCTGGAGGTTTTACGTGTGGGTGGTGGGGTGGTCCTTCTTTTATGTCCGCTAAAGAAATCCCCATGTATCCTGGTGGGGTGGGAGGTGGCCCCCTATACCTATCGTCCTTCTTAGGTGAGGTGACACAGTACACTGGCATAAGAAATAAGCAATGGAAATGTTAATGAGGAAATAAGACTTGAAAAAACAAACTTAAAAGAAAAGTAAAATGTCACAATGGAAAAAAATGATTAAAAAGGCAAATGAAAAAACCTCAGTATATAATGATAGTGGCAGATTTCTGTTTTCAATTTTTAAAAACCATCTCTTTGTTCAAAACTATATTAAGTACTTATTGAAAAGGAGCTCTACCAATTTTTATCATAGTATATAGAATAATCAAGAACTACAAGAGATTACATCAATGACATTGAAAACTTGGGTCAAATTTTTGACTCTGGTTTCAAAAAAGTCCTCCAATGATGAGAGATTTAAAGAAAACCTTTTGGCACTGAAAAACTGAAAGGAATCTTCACCTCTCAGTCGTCAGTCTCCATTGATTACATTGAATACTGTAATGAAGAGTTTTATTTCTAGGAACTTTCATCTGTTGTAGAATACTTGTGTGTAATCAAGAGTAACATAAAAGAAGTGTACTAAAATCAGTAAATCAAAATGGTATTTCTCACAGGATTGGTTGTTTCTATACTTACATAATCAAATATATTTGTATGAACACTGCAGGATGAAACTCCTATAAAACAATGTAGATTCCCCCTCCGCCCCCCGACAAAATACGCTATTTTTAGTCATTCTTTCAAATAATATAGTGAATGGTGTATAAATAGCCTCCAACAAACACAACACAAATTAGGGTCCAGTACGCACCTCTACTATGTAACTACTTCATTCCAAGAAAGATACTACTGCTTTCTGATAAAGTTCAGAGAAAAACAAATTAATAATTTCGTATTTTCACTAGTAAAATAATCATCAGCTAATATATTTCTTCCTCAAGTCTATAATCCCTATATAGTATCAGTGAGCTTTGCAGATTGAATGCTCCACGTCAAAAGTTTCAAAAAGGAAGGTAAACTTGTCAGACTAGAAAAACAACAGAACATACAGATTAATTTTTAAAAGGGCCTTTGCAACTTTTGCTAACACACATCAGACAGTCACGTAGGGGGACCAAAAGAACTAGTCATTTATACA
Source organism: Phascolarctos cinereus (assembly GCF_003287225.1). Taxonomy (NCBI): domain Eukaryota; kingdom Metazoa; phylum Chordata; class Mammalia; order Diprotodontia; family Phascolarctidae; genus Phascolarctos; species Phascolarctos cinereus. Next base: position 349,174,173 of record NW_027555625.1, read on the forward strand.
GCAACAAGGAAAAGATAAAGGATTACTAAAATATCAAAGTGAACATAAAATTTTATCTTTCTTGATTAGTTGGACTGAGAAGTGTCAATAATTATATTCTTATTTTCACAATTCTCCTCTATCTAATCCTCATCCAGGGTAGTCATAAAACTTAAGTCATTTAATCAAATCGAAACAAATACTAAATACTGACTATATTATATGGCATCTTATTAAAAACCAATTATTAATGAAATGAATTTAGAGATGTATAAATTATTTCATTAATGTGCTGGGACTGAAAATGGCACATTTTCTAATGCTTTCCAGAAAATATCTTTTTTGTTTTCTTTTTTTTTTTTTTTGGTTAGGTAGTGGGGTTAAGTGACCTGCCCAGGGTCACACAGCTAGTAAGTGTTATGTGTGAGACTGGATTTGAACTCAGGTCCTCCTGAATCCAGGGCCAGTGCTCTATCCACTGCGCCACCTAGCTGCCCCCAGAAAATATCTTAAGCCAAAGATTTTCTATCTAGTTCTTTAGGAAGGTTATTGCATATTTGGACCCTAAGAAAATATATTTAACTGTTCAATTTCATATCTTAGAGGTACAAGTATTGTTCTAAGAACTAAAAGGAAACAAAAGTTACCTCTAAAAGTAACGGCAATGGAGAAACTAAAGTAGAAGGTTCATAAAGCCTTGAATTCATCTCTTTTAAGAAACTCAAAGAACTGGGCATTTTTTTTTCTTACCAGCATTCAATATAGATACTTTTAAATCAATAGAATATAAGCATCATGAGAATAAAGATTGCTTCATTCTTTGTATTTGGGTAAGTATCACTTAATATGGTGCCCGTGGCTTTTACTAGGTACCTAATAAATGTTTTTTGACTGATCTCAGGAGAATCAAATTCCAAAAACCACTGAGGCAACATTAAAGAAGAAAAGATGGGACAAGTCACAAAGGGACCATATTTCTCCTTAAAATGTTGGTTAGGAATCCAGTGTCAGTTTCTCTTTATTTATATACCTCAAGATTTTTTTTTAGGTGGTGGGGTTACATCAGATGCCAACACCACTTTCACCAGACAGTTCTGGATGCCTGTTCCCCTATAGCACAATTAATCTGATCTTTCACACACAACCTGAGAATAGTTCTCTCTCTGAGATAAGGGAAGTTAACTCTGAGCCACAAAAAGATTTGCCCCCAGTCACTGAGAAAGTCAGGAAAAGGCAAGATTTAACTCTTATCTAAGTATGTCTTATTTTCACCCAAACACTAAGCTACTTGAGGGTAGGAAGTTATGTCATAATCTTTTACTTTCTCCTACAGCGGGCACATAATAATCTTCAATAAATCCTTACTGAACGAATGGATGAAATACTGTGCCTCGTATTCTCTGTTCTTTTTGAATGTTGATAGAATTCAACCTTCAACACATATGCAGCACACAATCACAAATATTATGTAGAATTCATTGCTTGAGTAAATTAAGTATTAACAGGAATGTCAGCTATAAAAGGGTAGGGGTGGGGAGGGAGTGCTACAGTATTCAAGGATACTTCCTCAGCAGGAGTAAAAGCGGGGTGGGGAACGAGGAGGAGGAAAGAGATATGATATGCAGGAAAATGTAGTGGACAGCCAAATACCAAAATAATAAGTTAGTGTAGATTGCACGAGTGATCAGAATGGAATTCTGTTGTAGGCATGAATGTTAGAGTTCCTCGCACATGCTGCAGACTAGGAGGGTGGGTTAAAAATTGTTTTAGGCCCTACTCAAGTCTTCATTTTTTTTTCCCTAAGAAGCCAGAAAGAGCAACATTAAATTCAAGGTTTCTACCAGATGCCATGAAGAAAAGGGCTTGCTTAAGTAATTTTTGTTGTTGTTCAGTTGTTTCAGTCATGCCTGACTCTTTGTGACCCCTTCTGGGGATATTCTTGGCAAAGATACTGAAGTGGTTTGCCATTTCCTTCTCCAGATCATTTTTTACAGATGAACAACTGAAGTGAACAGGGTTAAGCAACTTGCCCAGGGTCACACAGCTGGTATCTGAGGCTAGATGTGAATTCAAAAAGATGAGTCTTCCTGACTTCAGACCCAGCACTCTATCCACTCACGGCATCTCCTACCTTCCCAGTCTCTAGTGCTTCAGTCAGTTCAGCACAGCAATAAAGCTGTTTTCAGAGAAATGAAGTTCCCGTGACTAAAGCAAATCCATCTCTATTCAATAAGCTCTAGTGGCTCCCTAGTATTACAGCCAGGATCAAATACAAGGTTTTCCTTTTGTCTTTTAAAGCCCTTTATAACTTGGTCCCTTCCTAACTTTCCAGTCTTCTTGCACCTTCTTCCCTCCCACCACAGTCTAAACCCAAGGGACACCAGCCCCCTTGCTGTTCCTTGAACACAACAATCCCTCTCTCGGCCTGTATGTTTCAGTGGCTGTCTCCTCCTTCCGGCATTTTTTATTTCTTTATCTCAACTAAGATCATACCTTCTACAAGCCACCTATCGTGACTCCCCTTAATGCTAGTGTCTTCCCCTGAGATGGTCTCTAATTTTATCCTGTCCAGAGCTTGTTCATAGGAGACTATGAGATCCTTGAAGGCAGGGACTGATTTTTCCTTTCTAGTGCCTGGCATACAGCAAGAGCTTAATAAATGCCTATAGCCTTGACTATATTAAAAAAAAAAACAATTCCCCTTTTCTTTACCCACTGACACTTTTCTTCTCTTTTTTCTTTCAATTGTTCAGATCCAATCCAAGAGGATTCTAAAAATGTTTGTATGCAAAGGGAAGAGTGGGAGCGAGTGAAAAAAAATTTCTACTAAATACAAATAACTTTCATTTCATATAAAGGTCAAATGAAAACCTGAAAATGGAAAAAAAAGGAAAAGACATCAGAGTGCTCCTTCTCCGAGTTTCAACAGTAGTGAAGCTACTTTTCAACCTTCTGAGAAACATGTAGTATGTAAGTACTGCCGTTTTACCTGTAGGGCATTTGCTGGCACATTTCTCAAAGGAATGATGTGTCAAACTCTTGGATTCTGAAAGCTGCAGGCACATGGACACTTTATGCAAGATGATTTATAAGTCTCCTAGTAGATAATGAGGCATCCACGCTGAGGGTTTTACCATGCTTTTACATGCTTTCCCCCAAACTGATACACAAGTTCTGATGTGCTACAGCAGTTCAATTCTTGTTTGTCAACATCCAGAGATGGATGGAGCCAAAATCTGCCAACATCATTTCCAAATTACTTAATAGAAAGTTCTAAAAAGAAAAAAAAACCCAACACACCACTTACCTATCAAGCCTTTTTCTGTACTGGACGTAACGTTTTATATGTGGCATCAGTGCTAGGATGAGAATCCAAAGCCTCCTCTGGCTCTGCACTTGAATCCTCTACCACTCTTCTCCTCACTGTCCCATAGTTTGTCTCATATGTGTCTGAGAGAGAGCTTGAGGAGGCCCAGCTCTGTCTTGACTGTACCCATTCTGTGCCATCTTTAGGCTGACTGTTCGTCTGAGAGTAGCCTTCTGGATACAAATAAGGCTCACAGTTTGTGGGTTCCACTTCAGCAATGGGGACATCCAAATGAGTGTGTCGATAAGAATTTAAGAGGTCCCAGCTCTTCTGGTTCTGAATATTCTGGAAATTGTCATGAGAACTACTTGAACATGAAGTCCAACTTCCACGGCCACTGTCAGCTGCTTCTATGGTGATGTGTTCATGAGAAATCTCCTCAGTGCTCACAGATGATGAAACAGCTAAACCCTTGACTACAGAAGGCCTTGAGAGTGTCCATCTAAAGATGGAAACAATGCACATATGAACAATAAGCCTTGTTTTTCTGGTTTAAAAAAAAAACCTCTTTACTTGTTTACTAATTAAAAAAAAAAAAAGCTTTTCAAATGAATGTACCTACGTTGCTGCGAGGTACTAAGCAAACATGTACAACTTGTGAATGATAAAATAAGCTCACCAAAGCATGAAAATTAAAATTACAAACAGTAAAAGATATCTCTAAATCTTCTAATGGCATTTAGTTTGAATTTAAAATACAAAGAAATTTGAAGGATAGCATCATTGATCAAAATGGCATTCCTTAAAACTATACGTAAGTGTTAAGCTTGAAAATCAGCATTAAAACATTTTTCAAATCAAATGAAAAAATGTGGCTTGTAATTGATATATTCCTCCTCAGTAAGTCAATGTAACAAAATTCTGGATTAATCTCAGTGATTATAGTATTCAGAGAGAATAGCGTAGTTTGGACTATTTTAGAAATGTTAAAAAAAAATTACTAAGCAGTATTTGATTAATATTTTAATTAATTTGTCTTTTAAAAAACAACAAGCAGATTTTACAGATAACATCAGTATTGCATATACCCAGTATTATGCAGTGCTTCTTTAACATGTTTTGCGCATTTCAATAATCTGACTGTCCAAAGGGTGAGAACTTTTATACTGGATTAAAAAATATTTAAAAATGAAGAACTTTCACTTTCCTTCTTGTTCTTGTAAAACTCAAAAAACATTTAGCTGACTGACCAACCTAGGACACTGAATCAGCCTTCTTTAAAACTACTGATGAATATATGACTTTGTCTACCACAGCTTCCCAGTCTCCTGTCTTGCAGCCAACTCAACATTATTAAAGCAGCTCACCCAATCACATGCTGGCTGTGGTCAGCTGTCACTGGAGCGTGTTCCTTCTTTTCTGCTGCTCCAACTGAGTCCATGCCACTAAGAGACTGGGGTAAGGACCGATCCTCCTGTAGAGCTGCAGACATTGAGTCAACAGAACAATTACTCACGATGCTGGACCTTGATGAAATCTCACTATGGCTTGAGTCTGAGAAGTTTTCGGATTTAGCTGATGGCATATGGGTATAACCTAAACGAGGAAAAAGAAATATTTATACTAGGGGCAGAGCCTGAGAAACAAAACAACAAAACTCCACTAACAAATATTTAAAAAACAAAAGCAATATAGTGAGAATTTATTTACTACTTTGTTACAGAAAAGGAGGGAGAAAAAGCTCAATTCCTTGAAATGGTGTTATAGGGTTAACATTGTCAATTTTAATTGTATATCAGCAGTACAAATTCATGATATAAGATGGCACTTATTAAAAAATAACCACTTCAGACTTTAAAGTTACGGGGTCAAAAAAAACAATCAATAGTACCTATCCAAAGAAAAAAATCCTGTATATTAGGCTGGTATTACCTGTACACAGATCAGAAATAGCCTCAAGAGTGTAGTGAAAGTTAATTTGCAGACATAAGAAATGGCATAAAACCAATGGATTAGAGAATATATGAGTTTTCCAATAAAAACTCAAGAGGAGAAAACCACAATTCTCAACACATGCAAAGAAGATCTCACTTTAGATCTGAAAACAAAAATTCTATTCAAATTAATTATTCTTTATCAACTTTGCACCTAACTAAAATATGCCTTGTTAAAACAAGATCGAGGACTAGAAGGGTCCCTTAAAGGGTCATTTAATCCAATTGCCTATTTTATACCTGAGACCTCGCTATGGCCAGAGCTACATTCAATGTTTTCACCATTTGCTTCTTTTTCATTTTTACAAGGTCATGTCCTTTTTAGTTTTGTTTTGTTTTTGTATAAAAAGTACCTAATAAACTTATTCTAGATTTTATTTCTTGTCATCACTCTAAACTTATGAGTATTTCCTTTTCTATTCACAGTTAAGTTTGCCACTAAATTGTATCCACTGGAAATTTAAAGTTTGCTATCTATCAATATAATCTGGCTTTTATAAAGCAATTTATAAATACCTGAAGGATCTCAAGGATTAGAAGGGAGCAAGAGGCCATCTAATCCAAATTACAACTGAATTCATTCAATAATCTCTTGAAGACCTCCAAAAATGGAAAGAATCTATTTGGGGAGGCTCTAATCGACAGCAGGTTTTTCTTCTCATTGAGCAGAAATCTTCCTATCCATTGCCCCCAAGTTCTGCCTCTGGAGTCAATTGTAATCCCTCTTCCACATAAAAATCCTTCAATCACATGAAGACAGCTATGATAAGGCAGCTTGGCATAGTGGATCAAAGTTCTGGACTTACTCAGGAAGACCTGGGTTTGAAACTCACCTCTGAAACTTAGACCATGGACTGACTGCCTAACTGCTCCGAAGCTATTTCCTCATCTCTAACATGCGGGTGATGCCTGTAGCATAATACCTCATATGGTCATTGTAAGATTTAAGTAAGAGAATATATGTAAAGCATTTTTCAAACTTCAAAATTCTATCAAATATCAGCTACTATTGTTACCATCATCATCATCATCATCATCATCATCACTATTATCCTTCCCCCTTTATCCTTCACATTTTTGTGGCCAGCCCTTCCCTGGATATTCTTCAGTTTGTCAAGAACTTCCTAAAAATGTGTTACTCAGAATTGAATACATACTCCATATGTTATGACCAAGTCAAAGTCCAGTGTGACTATCTCACCTCCAGTATTCTAAACATTGGCTTTCTCAATGTAGCTGTAGGGTCCCAATTGGGGAAAAGCCATAAAAACTTAAACTCTGTGAAAGGTGGAAGCCTAAACATGGTTACCTGTTAAAAATCATAACTTAGATACTGAATACATTGAGTCAAAACTTAAGATACTATGACCTATGAAAGCCATAACAAGAATACCAAGACCAGTATATGATCAACACACAAACTTATGTCTGGGCATAACAATGGCTTAATGCCCAAGCTCATTATTAAGGAGAAAACCAAAAGTATCCAGCAATCAGTAGTGATGCACTCTCTAGCTCCTCCTGGGGGATTCTTAGCAGGGATCCACTGAACTGCCTGGCTGCTACCTGGGGCTGAAGTTTGCCCCTGTTTTGTAAGAATTCATAACGACTGATTAAACTACTACCTACAATCAGTCTGGAGATACTTGGCCTCTTCTTTTGGTATCAAAAATAACACCTCACAGTTATGGAGGAGATACAGGGTTCCCCAGCCAGGGGAATTCCAGACCTTACGACCGGTACAGTTGGCAGGATACCAATGGAATGCCAACAGAGTACGGGATAGGCCAGGGAGGATTCCTGGATGGCCTCCGTGGGGAGGTTGGGGGGAGGGCACCTGTGTTGGACACATTTGAAACACTGCATAAATATGGGGACGTCCTGAACGCAACAAAAGGCCTAGAGTCTCCTTTTGATGGAATTACATTCCATCGGGTTGGGAAAACAAGGAAGACAAATAGTGGAAAGATATAAGACGGCCCCTTTTTTAGAGCATTAAAAAAAAAAAGCCACTACCAAATTCCTAGACTCAAAGGCTGAGAACATAAAGTTGCTGGAAGAATTCTAGTTAGAAGAAACATGTAGAAATGCTGGTTTGCCAGTTAGCCAGGTTAAAGGTAGTTAAGAATGTGGATACGAAAGCAAAAAGGCATGTAATTGTGAGACAGTCTCTTTCTCCTTCTCTCCCTCCATCCCTGGCTGACTGCAGCAGCCCGGGTAGGTGAACAGAAGAGAAACAGAAAATATACTCAGTGAAGTGAAGATTACTTGAGAATAATTAAACCCCTAAAAGTTCAAAAACATATTCTTTCCCTACCTCTACATTCCTAAACTGTGGCCAGGTTGTGTGGTATAAAAGGACAGACAAAAAAAGGGGGGGGGATGGGGGAATCTTCTTCCTCAGAATGACAGATTTATTAAGAGAAAGTCACTTCACTGATTACGGAGAGATGGGCTTGGAGGCTACGTCAGTGAATGTTTCCAGGCTTGCACTTTGGAACAGAACTGGCACTTAACCCTTCCCTGGCTCACAAAACAAGAAGGTTGCTTCACTGATTATAGAGACATAGGTTTAGGGACTGTTAATGAAAGTTTCAAGGTGAATAGAGGGAAGAGGCTGCACTTTAGAACAGAACTGGCACTTAACACTTTCCTGGCTCACAAAAAGGGGAAAGGTTTGTGTGAATCGGGAAACAATCAAAAGGTAACTGAGTTTGATTGGAATATCTAGCTAGAATTTAAGGAGTCTTACAAACTAGAGTTAAGTACTGGTCAAATTCAAAGTAACTTTTTAAATTGCAGTGTTTATTAAAATTGGAAACTTGACTATAATATGTATGTGTATGTGTCTGTATATGTATATACATATATATATATATACACACACGTTTATTATGCGTGTGTGTGTGTGTGTGTATTTATGTAAGACTCCTATTCATAAGAAGAAATCATAGAGAGCCATGGGTAAATTGATAAATTATGGGTTTCTTCTGAGATTGTGGAACCGAGATTTCAACTAAATTAAAACATGCTCTTAAATGTAATAACTGGAGTGGATTGGGATAATATTAGATTGCCATTTTTACAATCTTTGGCAGTAGATTGGCTGGAAATAGTGAACCCCATAATATGAAATGATTGGAATAAGTAGCATTTGTGTAAAATATAATGCCAAAGTCAGTATTAAAATCATAACTCCAGATTCTATGTAATACCATTTGGAACACAGATCCAGGTATTTTAATTCATTCTAGTCACATTTTAAGTGAAATATTGTCTCTCTTAATTTGATGTTTAAGATAAGTCAGAATTTATGATACTATTCAGCATTAAGACTAATTGGGAAAATTCATAGATCTGAAATTTGTTAACTGGGTGACCTTAAGCAAGTTACCTCGGTTTATTTCACATGAGTGTAAAGTGCCTAACACAATGCCTGAGAAGGCAGACACTATAAATGTTAACTACTATTGTTAGTTCCTTAATTATATGTGACCAGTATATAATGCCAATGGGGATGAGATGCCCGATTTTCTATATAGGGTAATGTGGAAACACATTCAACAGAACTGGTGTCACCTGATTGGTAATGGGTTGGTTTCAAGTTTCAAATACATAATATTGTTTCAAATTGGTAAAGTTTTATATCAGTTATGTCAAGCAACTTCTTATAATTTAGATGTTATTAAAGTATGAACTAAAAGAAACTAAAAGATGGTGGGAAAATTGTTTAAAACCAATTATGTCATCAGCCCTGCTAACCCTGTCTTATAATGTTTTGTAACTGCCATTTAGAAAACTGGGTATTTCCATCTTTACCTGTAGTTAAGAGGAAGTTACAGGTACAACAATCTGGCTGTCACTTGTGAAAATTTTAAGATTGTTAACTAAGTTATTTGGGACTATTGTTTTAATTTTAAAACCTAAAACTGGTCACTGATTACTGTGTAGAAAGGAGGGGATAAGGTGGAAAGACTTATCTGGATTGGTCCTGTGCATTTAGAGCAGTCTTCCTTGGATTAGAAGGGTGTGCAGCAGGTCTATTCCACCTTGGGAGTGGAGGTGTCAAATAGTACAGCCCACAGCAGCTGTAAAGGTAGATGGAGTGGATACCCTTCACTCCCCTCTCTTAGGAAGAGAGCCAAGGTCGCTTTGATGTATGGCTACAGAGGGGGACTGGAGGCCCCATGTGCCAGTTACCAAATACTGGGTTCCTAAAAATAAACCACATCCACTCTGGTAGATACAAGTGCAGAATGCATGATGCTATATGGGAACCCCAAAAGATATCCTGGCAAGAAGGCAGCCACAGAAGGATACAAGGGAAATTCAGTCAGGGCAAAACAAATTAAATCAAGACTGAGAATAGGGAACTTGCCACGTAGAGAGAATGTGGTTTACCTCAGTCTGAAAGAAGAATATGATGGGGTGGACAGGTAGGGGCTTCAGGATTAGCCCCTTTTCTTGGGTCCCTGTTTATTCTCCTTATTTTGTAAATTGCCAGGGACCCCTAGAAACCATTTGTGTGGACAAGCTCAACAGTTCTGGGAAAAAAGCTTGTTAGGATTATGCAGTTTTGAAACAATTTCACCTGTTAAGGATTTGCAAGTTTATATATAATACAGAAATGATTTCTAATAATTGTTTTTTATACCAGGACAAATTTAAATTTTAGAAGGAAAGAAAAACAAGTGAAAGATGTTAAGTGAAATCTCTCATATATGTGAGTCCTGGTAAATTTTTATTTCTTATTGTTCCATGAGAGTAAAAAAATAATTGTATCTGGTACTATGCTGGGATTGAACTGATTTTAATTTGACATTTGAATTTAGGTATAGTTGTCTGAGGAATCATTAAGTCAGTAATTCACCATTTGAGAGAAATGCCACAAGCTATTCGGAGGGAATGAGATTCTGAACTGTTGCAGGTGGAAGTCTGCATCTGGAAAAAGGCTGAGAGGACAATCTTGGCATCAATGTAAGGTGGGATCCTTCTGGCTCAATTTACTCACTGTGTTCTTTTGAACAGGAATGTTTCCCACTTGGCTATTCCTGAGTCTGGTGATGAGGTAAATTATTATTGCATGGTTGGTTGTTAAACTGTGACTCTTACCTGAAATCAAATACAGCTAAGGATGCTTATCCTGTCACATATGTGCCCTAAAGGATTGTTGTGGCTTGTCTTTCATTCTCAATATCAGGAAGATGATGCCATGACTCACAAATGAGAAAGAGCTGTACAAAGTCACCAGCCTCACTTTTTCCTTCAGAGACATCTGGGTCCAATGGCCAGATATAGCTCAGGACAAGTAGAGATGGCCCACGATGCAGTGGAAGACCTTGGCCTTTTTAACCTAAGGTCTTTCTGAATTCTTACTTTGAGTGAGGCAATGCCCATTTGGTGATTAGGCCTGTTTACAGGTTGTGCCGTTTATCCCTTGTTCTCAAAGAGGACCATGACATCAGGAAGATGATGCCATGACTTGCAACTGAACTGATTCCTACTTGAAATAAAACAGAGCTAAGGATGCTCTATCCTGTCTCATATGTACCCTTAGGCTAAAGCTGAAGGACTAATTTGATGATGGCATGATCATATCCCTGCTTTTTCCTTTTACATCAAACTTCTATAATCACAGCACATAGTCAGTAGAAGATGAGCACAATGCAAGTATGTGAATCTTGCTGTTTTCCATTTGAATGTGTAAGTCATTCCATATCCCAAACAGCTAGGTAAATTAGTACTCAGGCTTGTCATCTACCTGCCTGCATAGTCATGTGAAAGATTAAGTCCCTGAAATAGCTCATCCTTTTTGAATAATAAGATAACAATTTAGCAAAGATAAAAGTCTGTGAAACAAAGATATGAAATCAGAAACATCTTCAGTTTAATTTGGCGAAGAGACTTTCAGTGCAATCAGTTTTCTTAATCCATGTAACTCATGGACTAATGTGGAAATAACACCAATTTTTACTATGTGTTCTGTAGTACAAATACGTGTTATTATAAACAACTTATTGATATGCGCTGTTTTAGAATTAATTATTTAAGTATCCTCTCCCAAGTCTTGTATTATAATTGGAGTATAGTCAGCCTTTTATAAGTAAATTCATTTGTGTAACTATTGAACTCAGAAGTGGAAAGCTTCTACCTGGCAAGAGCTACTTATGTTTTCATATACAGCATTGAATCCTCAATAGCATCTGATCCTCCTAAAGGAATTGGAGTAAGAGTGGAAAATTTTAAGAAAGCAACAAGACAATCTTGTATGTCAAATGTAAATGATTCTAATGGGGCATGTAAAAACCTACATTTTCTGAAGCTTCAAGCAAACTCTAGGTTCCTACTCTGATGTCCTTCCCCCCCACCCCAACCCACAGCTCCACTGTTAAGACCAGAACTCTAAGGTTTGAGCTGGTTTTCACAGTATTAACTAGTTATTGTAGAAGAGAAATTTGAGAGGCTGTGCTAACTTGTATTGAGATCTGTTGTAAAAGATTTTAGTGGGAACACGTGAGGAGTCTCTACAAGTAACCTGGAATCAGAAAAACAATTCTACTGAAGAGTTGCCCCTGAGGACATGTTCCAGATTACTCCAAGAAAAGACGTTCCAGAGACCAGACAACCACATGGGACATCTGGATTCCAAGTTGAAATTTGCTAATTAAATGGACATTGGGGATAGGTTGATGATCATCATCGTACACGTCTCCCTTTGACAAAAAGAGGAAAATTGAGAAAATCAAATTGTTCTGATCCCATTTTGTAATTGATTCTATTCTGTCACCCCCGATATGTTGTAAAACTGCCCAAGCCATGTTTATTTATCTATGAACCTAGATCAGAAACTCACCTAACCCATTAATCCTCAAATGCCCAAGCTCATTACTAAGCAGAAAACCAAAAATACCTACCAATCAGTAGTGACGTACTCTCTAGCTCCTTCTCCCTTTATCTGTTTTCTATAAGTACCACAGAGATTTTGGGGGTTCTTAGCAAGGATCCACTGAACTGTCTGTTTTTAACCCAACTGCAGAAAATTACAATAATACAATAATGGCAGCTACCTTGCATGGCTGTTATAAGGATTATATGATAAAATTTACACAAAGCACTTAGCACAGTGCCTGGCACATAGCAGACATTTAATAAATGCCTGTTCTCTTCTCTCTCCTTCCAGTTATTTAGGCATATAATCTTAGAGCCATTCTCAATTCCCTACTCTCCTTTGTCCCCTTCCCCCACCCCATAACTAATAACTAATAACTTAACCAACCTCAACATTTCTACCTTTACAACATCTAATGCATACTTGTTCTTCTCTCCTCACGTGACAACCATCCTTTTTAGGTCCTCACTGCCTCTCATTGAGCCTCCTAATTGATCTCCCGGCCTCAAGTCTCTCTTCTGCCATCCATTATCCACAGAGCTGCCAAAGTGATATTCCTACAGCATAGATCTGAGGAAGTTCATATAATAAGGAAGTTCAATGGCTCCCTTTTGGCTTTTAGGATAAAATTATTTGTTTGGTATTTAAAACCCTTCACAATTTGGCTCCAATATACCTTTCCAGGCTTATAACACACTCCCCTAAACACATTCTACATTCCAGCCAAAAAAAGGCTTCCTTGTAGTTCCTCACATTCCATCTCTCATCTTCATGACTTAAATGCAAACTTCCTCCTCAGGGGACATCCAAGGCCATCTTCTTTATGAAGGCTTTCTGAATCTCCCCCAGCTACTAGTATATCACCCTTATCATTTTCACTTTGTATATTTTTTAAATTTTTTGTACTTTTATCTACTGTATATGTTGTTGTTACCCCCTCCCTTACCACTATAGAATATAAAAACTTTGAGGGTACAGACTGTTTTGTTTTTATCTTTGCATCTCTGATGCTCAGTACATGGTAGGCACTTAATCACTTAATAAAAGCCATTTGATTGACTGCTTCGTTTGGTACTCTGCAATGTAGTTTGTCCAGGTCTGAGGATGAACATGCTGAAGTTAGTGTTCTCTCACCGTCCCTTCACTTATATGAGATTTCACTTACGTATTAAATCAATTTCGTGATATCCTTAGTCCAAATATTCTCTTTGATACTAGTTCAATAATAAAATTCTGTGTTGTCAAGTAGCATAGGTCACATTTACATGATCGCAAACACCAGCTAACCTAGGATAAGTCTTTAATCTCTGCTTCCCTCAGCAGATGTGTCTGTGTTTGGACCAGCACGAGGGGAGGAAGTTTAAGTTTGGGTAAAGTCAGTCAACAAAAAAGCCAAGAACACATTAATCAAGGGTCATGTCCCCAGGGGAATAAAAATGGCAATGCCAACAACCCAGCATACTCTATAACCAAATTCAGATTAGAAATTCATGTGCTAAGAAACTTATATTATTATAAAATCTATCAGAGTATGCAAGCACTCAACCAAAAACAAAACAAACAAAAACAACCACAAACCCAAAAAAACTGGTCATTCAATTTTTCTAAAAGAAAAAAATCTATTGAATTCTATTTATTTCCCCATATTTTTTGAGGTTTTAGCCTTTAGTACATTTTCTTGAGTCAGTGTGGATTTTTCGCATGGGGAGGAGAGTATGGCAGACTAAAATGAATCTTTAGCAGACATTTCAAAATGAAATGTCTCCCTCCATTCATGAATATGTAATCTAGAAAGAAATAAAGGAGGTGTTCTTATATAAATGTCTAACAAATCTTAAAAAGGGGCTCAGAAAAGAGCATTACCTTACAAAAGGAAAGACCAGTGTCCCAAGAGTGAAGTATTTAGGATATTCTCTAGAAGTCTGGTTAAAAAACCATAAAGTCTTCTCTAGGACAAATGGTCTGCACATTAATAGTTCTCATTCCTCTATATGGATTCATTCAATGAAAGAAACAATCTATCAGTTTGAAGAAGTTCAGTTCACCCATACGAAAACTGATATTTCAATAGGAGATGGAGCTTTAATTGTTGTGCAACTGCCATCATTCTCTGATCTTTTGCAAAAGAGAGAAAAAACAACCCAACAATAATAACAAACAATTTCAACAGTATCAATTATGAACAAAATATCTACAGCCAATCATCTTGAATTTGTGTGCTGTACTCATAAAGAGGAATGAGCCACAGCATGATGAGATCAGGGTAAATATGTTTCCAATTAGTAGAAAGGAAATTCAAAGTACAGGCCCTGGACAAAGTGAGGCTGCAACAAACTCACTGTGCAATGAACTGCACTCTTACACAATAAATGAGGTGTGACTTAATTTTTTAAAAATGTGACAGAGCTGTAGTTACCAAAAAAAGAAAAAAAGCCTTCAGAATACTACATGTGACCTGCTATTATTATAGAATAATAATGGAAACAATTAATAGCTAACTTGAATAATTAAGTATCCCAAAATCAATTATGGCAAAAATGAAATCCCTGGTTGTCAAACCACAAGTCCAAATCAAATAAGCCTATATAAAATTACTTGATATATTGTGATAATTATCTTCAAATTCAAATGCGGAAAAGGAGGGCTACTACTTCCCCTTCCCCCCCCGGAATCATTTTGGTTATGACATCCATGGAGATTTTACTTCGATGTCAACAGATCATATGTATGCTGGTTTGGGTTCTTGAGTCACTGTAAGCATTGTGAACCCTATATGAAAAGAATGTGAAATGTCTGTGAAATGATCATTTAGAAATAGTGCCTCAAAATATTCCACAGGAAGAACCTCCTTCACCCTACGATTCTTCCTTACAATATCACTTTCCTTTCCAGGTAAATTTAATGCCATCCTTAGGATAAGGACATATGGTATCATTCTTCATTTTTCCCCAAGTTTGGGGAACATTTTTTACAGATCACACACCAAAGTTATCTAATACTTCTAAATAATTGGGACATATGAAATTTTCATACAAAATTCTAAGCTTGGCTCTGCCAGGGAAGTCCAAATCATAACAAATCACAGCTTCTCTGGGCCTATTTCTCCTCAGAGGCTGCAATATATGACTTCTAAGGTTCCTTCCAGCTTTATAATCCTATGAAGCTTAAGAATTTACCTAAACATATTCTTTTCCATTTGTTCTCACAATAACCCTATGAAGCAGAAGCATTTAATATTAAAGAGGTGTGTGGGGGGGGGGGAAGGAGTAAAGGAAAACAATTATTACTTAAAATGTGATCCACCTGGCAATCGAGCAAGCAACAGAAAGTAGTTACAATCACAAAACAAGAGCTGGAAGAGATTAGAAGTCATCCAGTTCAAATTCCTCATTTCAAAAGTGGAAACTGAAGCCCAGATTAGAAATTACCTGTCCAGGGACAATGGCATAGTCTGAATTAGAATCCAGATTTTCTGGTAACTGATCCAAGGTTCCTTCCATTGTACCAGGCTGCTTTCCCTTATGTTAACTGATTTCCAGGAAAGAATTAAACGACCTCTTTAGGACTTACCCTGAAAAAATCTTTTTTCTTTTTTCTTGAAGGTACAGACAATCCTAGCGTCTGAGTGAGATTACAGAACTCCAGAGGAAGAGATTATATCATTATTCTCTCAATGTATAGTTCTGAAGACATTTCTTACTTAGGACATAAGTATGTCCATCCTTATGATGGCCTCCTTAATCACCTGAAATTTTTATCTACTAAACTATATCAAAGATATTCAAACAGCCAAGAGTGAAAACTTGGCTCATCTATCCCTTCTTGAAAGCAAGAAGTTACTTTTTCTAACTGGTCCCAAAACAGCTAATTTTAAACAAGTAATCATCATCTGGTTAGTCCCAAGGAAATATGATTATAAACAAAATCAAAGTGGAAAATGTTTGCTAACCATATCACTGATATTTGGAAGCTTATTGTATAAGGAAGGAACTCGGTTTTCTGAAAACTAAGTATCTTTAGACTCCCTACCCGATATCCTACCCCAAATCAGTTGCTGTCAGTAGGAAATAAAATATAAAAAGTTTTCCAGAGTAAATATTATCTCAATATACTAATAAAACAGCATACGTAAAACTATGGCATTTTAATTCCACACTCTTTTATTTTTTTTTTTACTTCTACAGAAATTCTAATCTTAGCACTAACATGGACAAATGCAATTTTACCAGTCTCTTTGCCTAGACTTTCTATATAAATAGACAAAGAATGTAAACTATTAGGAATTTACATTCATATTAATGATAAAACAAATTCAATGCTAACATAAAATAAAATATTTTTAAATCCCATCTTAGAGTGTCTTCCTTCTTTTAAGATTGAGCAGCAGACATAAACAGTTGAGACTGTTCCTGGTGCATTGGCTAGCTGTGTCGGAGATGTCCCTTTCTTTTTCATCCCTGACGAAATATCCTCCAATAGCCTTTTCCTTTCCAGAGCTCTCTGTGTCTTGAAAGGAATCTGCAGTCACTTTCCTGTTAATCACTATTCTCTCCCTCGATAGGGTCCTTTCCCTAAATCTTCTAAATGTGGAAGTTATTGTCTTCCTGGTTGTGCTGTCATAATCTGTCCTGTTTCTAGTTTCCTCAGTGGCCTTCTCAATTCTGTCTGTTCTTCTGGCTGTACTGTCAGTAATCTGAAGGATTTTCTTTTGCAAATAAACCCCACCTATTCCGCAGTTTCGAGGGCCACTGGTCTTGGTGCTGGTCTCACTGGTAAGGCATGAGGAGGACCCATAAAGATGCAGCTGGCTGCCATGGTCAGATCTGATATTGCCAACTAGAAGGAAATATGCAAAAACTCTCACTTTTTCAATTGAATTTTTCTGACACCTATAAAGTACTATCATTTTTATTTAAGCTTAACACTAGATAAAGAATCAAGAAAGTTAGCAATCTACTGCTATCAAAGTACTAGAGATACTTACTGAATTACTTGTGTAATTTTACTAAAATAATCAAAAGTCAGCACAACGTATAAGAAAAAAATGCTTTGACTAAAATACATTGGTGCTTTTTTTGTTGTTAAAAGCAAGTTAAACTAATGCAACCATTTGGAAAATAAAGATTCTCAGGAAACCAGAAGAAAATTAATTGAAATCGCATGTCACAAGAGAAGTTCCTCTTGAAAACTTCAGTGGAAATAATTTGACAAGAACCCTTAAATAAAGCCTCAGAGAAACTTTTTACATACATACGTAGTCCTCTGAAATTGGGTCTTGGGAATAACAGAATATCACAGGTTCTTGCTACTATTTCTTTAAAATCACTTTTGCAAAAAAATTTGAGAAGAGATTCTCAAAAGTAATCATTGACTGTGTGGAAAATTATACTACCCAATAGGTCAAAATTCTGTATGTAGATATAAAAAGTGAAACTAATCTTTGGTTGGAAATTAGTTTTGTAGAAGTGGACAGAATATGATTATATTAGATTCACATTAAGGAATTAGCTCAAAATAATCTCTTCACATCTTCATGAGATAAAATGCAACCTTGGTTCATACCAATCTATAAAAATCATACTCAACTACAGACCATGGAAAGGTATGTGAAATAAATTTAGAACCAGGTTCTGAGCACCATAATAGTGAGAGCAGGGCTTTCCACAAGGGAGAAGAGAAAAGGAAGGATTTCTTTTATCTTCCATTTCCCATGACTATGCCTTAAGTCACAGTCAGGGTGATATTGCTTGTTGGGTTTTTTTTTTATTGGTTTTCTTTGTAAACCAATTTATTTTTTCTTATGCACTTTATGCACTTCTGAGAAGAGGTCCATAGGTTTCAATACCAAAGGTATCTTTAAAACAACAAAAGTTAAGAATCTCTCCATTACACCAATTTCCCTTCAAAAAATTGTCCCAAAGTGGTCACAGCCTACTATGTGAGGAGAAACTTAAGAGCAAGGCCCTCAATATCTCTAAGAAAATAATAAAACAAAATAACAATAAGATATTTGTTTTGTACCATTATCCTATTTTACAGAAAAAGTGCTTGGCACACATCATCTAATTTCATCGACAGGGCTGATTGGATGACTTTCAATACCCATAGGCAGCTCTTTTGCCTAAGTATATATAAACATCATGCGTCTTGAAGGGCTGAAGCAAGAGTCATGGGTGTGTGATACACACAGACATACACGCACATACACACACAGATAACGTCATTTGCAATCCAACGAATGCAGTTTATATTAAAAACTACCAACTCTCAATTATTAAGCTGAACAATGAAAAAGCTCTTAGATTAAAAAATGTTATAACTCAAAAGAATGTCAAATAATCAATAACTTTTTGTGTTTAAGACTGCAGATTCAGCAGTTATTAAACTTCAGCACATTTGTGAATATATTTATCAATAGTGGAGTTATTTTAAATTTTGTAAACTAATTTAACACTTTAAAGTGGTAGCTAAAAATCAACTTATTATTTTTATTTCTAATTTTGTAGTAATCTAAAAACATAATTTTATTAGTGAAAGTCCTATTCTTATTTCTCCAGAATGAAGTGTTTATAAATAATTCAATGTGATAATGTGACTGATAAAAGCATTAAGAAAATAACCAGAAGTCTGGGCTGCACTCTCTTACTTCAATTAAGTCGTTAATGCTCACAATTAGGACTTTTTTTTGGGGGGGGGTGATTATAGTAATGAAACTTAAGAAGGATAAACATTTTAGGCTTTATATAAACAAGTTTAAGATTTAACTTTTAATATTAAAAACTATACTTCTTCACTAAAAACTTGTGAGCATCAATTCCTCTTATTAGAACAGTTTACGGGAAAATATATTTGAGGTTTATTAACAAGAGATGTACTTCATGAGACTTTGCCCTACCTTTGCGAGGAGAACCTTGAGGAGATGCAGGAGGGCTAGAATGCAAAGATGATGACATTGATAAAGTATCTTCTGCTAGTTTCTTACCACTCACTTCTTCAGACATTCCTAAAATTTTTTGTGGCGCACTTGTACCTAAAATGAAAACAAAAGAATGACACAAGTAAAACTACCCAATTTTTATTATTCATATTTATCTGAACAACTAAAATCATAATGCAGAAGGACTATTACAGTCAAGTGAAATATGTAAATGACAAAGGATAGTGAATGGTTTGGTAATGGTATACAGAGATTTTCATCTCTAGGCTTCCAATTCAAATTCAGTCTATGTCAGCAGTGCCCACGACCTGGTAACTTTTTCTTTTCTGGTAGCCCAAGGGAAAGAAATTTGGTAATCTGAGAACAATGACTCACAAACAAGACAACCAACCACCCGCCATACACTGCACTCCTCACAAATGTGTCACTGTTCAGTAGTCTTAACAGAGAAAGCAAGGTTCTAGCTTTCCTCTTCCTTCTAGCAGTACACGGATATGTTAACGGGAAAGTGTGGGAAACTTTGCACTGAAACTACCTGTAGTGTTATGCTCTGTGTATGTATGAACAAAGGAGACTACAGAGCTGTCAGTGCAGCCCCTTTCATGAGCACTAAATTCATACTGAAGGAAAAAATTACACAACAACAAAAAATAAATTTACAGAAAATTAGTGTGTAGCTGGCAGAGAGTGAAAGGGTGGGGAGGACACATTCCCTTTCCCTGCTCCCCAGAGTATCCTAAGAAGGTAAAGGAAGGGGTGAATGTCTAATATTAGCATTCCTTATTCAATTCCATGTGGAAGAACTCTGGAAATGCAGTGGAGGTTCCCATTTAATGGAGCAGGAAAATGTCATGGGACCAGGACAGGATGTCTGCCCTCTATATTAAACTCTAATGTGGATCACAGGACTTAAAGAAAAGAGGAACCTTGAAGATCAAAAGGTCCAGAAAGATTAAGTAACCTAAGGTCACACAATATAAGGAGCAAAGCCTGAGTTTGACCCAGGTCCTCTAATTCCAAAGTCCAAACTCTCTCCACTACATACCACGTGACCTCCCTATTAATCTTTTTTCATATCTAGGTAGCAGGATGTGATTAGTGCTTCAGGATTTGCAAATTACATAGGAGTAAAATTAAGTGAATAGACTATGATGTATTCGTGTCAAAAAAGATCACTATATTTTGTGCTTCATTGCCATATAAACTTGTCACATTATTTTGCTACCTGACTCTGTATGCTTCTCACTTAGCAGCTGTGGGAAGCAGTACATGAACAATAATCAGAAATAAGCCAAACTATAGATCTAATGAGTGTAGCCCATTCTTTAAAAAACACATGCTTCCAAATTTCAACCCTGTAAGTTCATAGGATTTAGAGCTAGAAGGGACCACAGGTCATCTAGTCTCTTTAATCTTTCCCTCTTATTTGACAAATGAAGAAACTGATCCCAAGAAAGAGGAAAGTTAACTTTTTCATCTCATTTGAACTGCTTTGATTACTATTCAGTGAATCAAGCTCTTGACTCTTAACCCAAGTAGATGAGAATGGCAAGCATTCAGCACTACACCTGCATTAAAAATTTAATCAGTGTATGAACTGTTAACACCATAATTTATTCTTCACATTTAGAACAGAAACAGGCATAATGATGGTAAATCATTACATGCAGTTTCAGCTCATTAGTATTCTACTGATTTTTAGATTTGCAAGGACTTCAATTTCTGAATTACAATGGTGAAAGTTTCAAAGACATAATATGAAGGAAGATAGAAGCTTTCATTAAGGAGCATCTAAAGAGCATATAGTAGATTTGTTCTACTCACTGAAATAAAACTAATCCACAAATTGTGCTACCATGGAAATTAAAGTTCAGCTACGTCATGTTTAGCATTTAAGTAAACAGCAGCTCAGCCTCTGATTTAAGAGGTTTCAGAGCTCACTACACATACTCACCAAATGCAACATGCTCTTTTGCTGGACACTTTTTCCTGATGGGGTACAAATTAACAGCAGGAACTTGAAGCACCTGGCTCACTCTGTTTGGCTGATGCAGATGGGCTTTTGTGATCGGACCAACTGATCTCAAGGGTACCGGAGACATTTCTGATGATTTTGTTGATCGTCTTTCACTTAAATTCTTGGTCACTTTTACGGGTAAATAGGAAGTAAGTCACCTTATATTTTATTCAACAGAACTATTATAGTCCCACTTAAGACAATAATTACTTTTTAAAATAGTTTATATTTTGGACAAGCATATTACATCAGAAGTAGAACCACAGAATCTCAAAGTTGGACATAACCTCAGATACTACAAAGCCCAACTTAAAAAAAAAGAACCTCCTCTACAACAGTTAGTAGATTAACAATGTAGAAACATTCTCCATATGATACTGTGGTCTAGAGCTATGAAAAGATACTATTAGGTGATACAATGTAACAGGGGACACGGCCCATAGTCAGACCTTCCTATTTGCATCTTAGGTTATCACTAAAAAGCTTGAGTTACAACTTATTAACAACATTATTTCAAAGCGCTATTGGTAGTGCAACATTGTAAAGATTATATTTATAGGTTAATGTCTCAAAAAGAGTTTAACTTAAAAATATAAAATAAAACAGCTTCATTTTTGCATTTTTTTCAGGAATCATCACAACACACAAATGAAACTTTTTGTGTAATATTTTAAAATTGTGATTAAAGTTGAAAAAATGTGAAATGCCTAAGTTCCACTATCTTTATTATCCCAGCATAGGAAAAATAATCCATCCTCTTAGAGGTGTCTCTGGTCTTTCATTGTGATACAATGGATATAGTTCAGATAATATTAATAAAGATTCAGCTTCAGGATAATACACACTTCCTTTCTTTACCTTGTTTCAAATGCCAAACCGACAGCATTGATGAGTTACTCACAATGTGTAGAAGACATGGATTACAAGAACTATGCTGGACTATGGTGGCAAATTACTTTCAAAGTCTATGTACTGTTTTTTATAGTACCAAAAAAATGGGGAAAATTGAGTGCCCTTCCCCTAAAGAATATTTTAACAAACTGTGGCATATGAATATAATTTTATTCTTCACATGACTATGATGAATTCAGAGCATGGGAACACTTGTATGAACTAAGACAAAGTGAGAAACCAGGATCAAAAAAGTATACAAAGGGACCATAATAATTTAAATGAAAAGAACACTAAAACACTAAAAGACAAAAAATTCAAATTCAAAGCAACGACCAATACTGGTTAAAAAGTAAACATAGTTTTCTCCTCTCAGTAAAGAGGCAACAGAATATAGGTAAGAAATATCAGATGAAGACGTGTTTTTTTTTCTTTTGTTAAAAGAGATGGTTCCACGGGGAAGGGTGAGGTAGAGTGGGGTTGGGGATAGTATTGGGAAGTGATTGTGGTATAAAATCAATAGATAAACATTTAAGTTCCTGTGTGCCAAGCAGGTAGCTTGGTGGCACGGTGGGTAGAGCGTCAGGCCTGAAGTCAGGAAGGCATCTTCCCGACTCCAGATCCAGCTTCAGATACCTACTAGCTGTGCGACCCTAAGCAAGTCACTTAATCCTATACACCTCAGTTTCCTCATCTGCAAAATGAAGTGGAGAAGGAAATGGCAAACCATTCCGGCATCTTTGACAAGAAAAGCCCAAACTGTACTAAGTGCTGGGAATACAGAGAGAGGCAAAAGACTTCCCTCAGGACAAAAGGCATCAACAAGACTACTTTTTTTAAAAGAGGAGGAAGAAAAGGACATTTCTTCTATTCTCTTTCCTCCAGCCCTTCTGGAACTGGTTTGTTTTTTTTTTTTAAGTGCCTATGTGTTGCTGCAGGCAAAGGCAAAACTAGTATGGTAAGCTTATCTCTCAAAATTCTGCCTAGCTAGTCATGTGATGATCTTGATGGCACGTGTTTACAATATTCAAGAACTACTTCCTTATGTTTCTCAAAATAAATCATTAAAACCTCCCTAAACAAACAAAAAAAAGGAAAAGGTAAAAAAAACCCTTTTCCTCAACAGAACTGCCATTCTGATATAAAAGACAAATAATACACCTTGGAATATTCTGCTTCATTTGCTGAGGTCAATTCAACTGTTTAGAGAAAGGCTATGGTAACTATCACGGATGCCAAGAGCTGTCACTGAACCCAAAGCAGCATCCCCTTCTATTCTTAATTTTGGAAAATCTTGATTGCCTAATTACAGGTTCACAGTTTAAATCTTAAAAGTTCTCTTTCTTCCTTCTCAATACTAATCGACTCATTACTTTACTGTCACACCCACATTTTATTCACATCCTTTTGAGGCTATTTATGAGAAAACTCAAGAGACTAATTGGAAAGAAAGTGACTTAACCAGGGTCATATAGCTAATATGTGTCTGATGCAGCACTTTATTGCATTTCTTCCTGACTTCAAGTCCAGGGCCCTATCCACCATATCAGGCAGAGGCTGTTCCCTTTATGTATTGCATCCTGTTAATAAATGTAATTCAGCTTGCTCAAATGCTGTGAAAAACATCTATCTGGTACATTTTTTTTCATTTTAATGTTCAGTAGGCACCCTGTACATATTTTTGTGTTTCAGTTTCCTTTTTCATCAGAAGATAACTTCAGCCATGGAACTCATCGTTCATCAGTAACCTCTGACCCTGGGACCCCTCCTTCTGATTGGAGAGTGGAGGGCTCCTCCCAGAACCTCCTTTTAAGATGGATGCCCAGGCCAGCCATCTTTTTATTTCCCACCCAGCGCTACGCTACTCTGGACTTATCCATCATGCCAGGTACCAGGTACTTTCTCTTCCCTCCCTTACACCCACACATTTTCAGTTTTCTTTTATGTGTTGTTTTCCTCCTTAAAATGCAAGCTCCTGGATAGCAGGGGCTTCTCTCTTTTTGCTTACATTTGCATTCCTATTGCTTATTAGCATGGTGCCTGTGCTTCATAAATGCTGACTGACCGACTGACATCTATAAAATGAGTGGGCTGTTCTCAATGACACACATACACACACCCCACTATACAATTTCCCCCTCAATGCTCCAGGATAAAACTGGGAGTTGGAAGAGCAATGGCTAAAGGGATCATAACATTGTCCATCCAAGTGCAGAATGACCAAATGAAAGCTACTGTTCCAAGTTTCTTCCAGTTCAAAAAAGAAGTCATGCAGCAAGCTGCACAAAATAACAGGAAGAAATAATGAACGATCTGCTAAAGACCTATTGGAGAAAAATAATTTTTCAACGTTCTTTTTTTCCCCCTAAACTCTTAAATATAGTTAAGGGCACAAAGTCTTCTCAATCACTAACAAGGTCCTTTTAGTATTTTCCAGAGTACCTCAAAAATAAATCATCTTGGTGTGGTTTGCACGGAATAACACTCTTAGTGTTTAAGTCAGTGGAGTAAAGGTAGGCTCTTCCCTTTGTCCTGGTGCTACAGAAACGTACAAGGCAGAGGCACTGCTACTTACAAGTATTATATGCAGGCTCCCACTGTAGGGACATTATCTGGAACTTTTCCTCATCAGTTTCCACATTAAGGTTGGCAAGATACTGCTTCACTTTCCTAGCCATCTGAGCATCCTCATACAACTTCTTGGCATTCAGCAGTGAGCTTCGGCGGGCCCGTTTTTTGTGAGCACCTCCCTGAACATCCAGCATGTTTGAATTTGTGCTGCCCTGACTCAATGATCTACAGAAAGATAACAGATGAAAAATAGTTTTTTCAATGAACTTTTTAGTGAGAAATCAGTCTAAAATGCTGGCACAGATTAATTCAATCCCTTCAGTTAATGCTATTGCATGCTGATGCTAATGAGTTAAAGGGTGAATAGCATTAATATAACAATAAATTTCTTAAAATGGCTCGATGATGTGGCATTGCTCTGAATTAAGAAAAAGGTTATACAGAAAAATGCAGAATTCACAAAAATGAGGTAAAAACTAGCTATGAATGAGGTAAGGTGTTTCTGACTGTGTCTATCCTGCGACTTTGGCACAGGTGCTAGAAGGCAGCAGGAAAGACCATCTCAGCTGACACCCCCCCCACCCTGACTCTAGCCTAAATCTAGAAGGCCCAGTTAGACTCTAGGAAGGAAGGCTAAATTAGCTCCTGCCCTCACTCACCACTGTCATTTATGTGATAGAATAAATAGAGGGTCGGGCTGGAGTAAGAAAGGCCTGAGTTCAAATCCTGTTCCACATATTAGCTATGCAACTGGGGGCAAATCAATGAATTGCTTTCAGCCTCAGTTACCTCATCTGTAAAAAGATGACTTCTAATTCTAAATCTATAATCACAATAGGTCCATGTTGTAGAAGTGACAGGAAGGGTATGCCATGTCAAGAAAATAAATAAGAATACATAAACCAGTGACCCTAGTTGCTAATCCAGTAACTGGGCCTCACTCTCTCCCCAGACTCACTGGGAATTAAACATATAGTATGTAAGGCCATGTTTACAACTGGCGACATTTGTATAGGACCCATTAATGATAAGTAAGGTTAAGCACAAATGCAGTGGTCCCCAGAGGCAGTGGGAGATCCTTGGCTACAAAAAATTCCCATTACCATCCCCCTTGCCCTCCACCCCACCGTGGAACTGGTCTCTGCCTTCTACCTATCTTATCTTAATTCTTCTGAATAGTACAAGGCAGAACAGTCTAGGGCAGGGACAACAGCAGCAGCAGCAGCAAGCAGCAGCAGCAAAAAGTGGAACAGCTTATTCACTCTAATTCTTCCTTTGTAACTCTTATCCATAATGCCTTCTGCTACAATTTGGGAAGAAAACAATTTCAATGTCCGTGAATCTTGTTCTTGCTAACGAAATTCCAATTACAAAATGGTTAACTTTTGGACTCACTTATTTCAAAACAATTTGCACTGCATGGACAACTGAATGGTGGCCACATAGAATAAATTCTAGCAACCATCAACTTGTATAAATATACAAGTGTATAAATATATACTAGTGGAAAAAATCATCTATCTTCTGGTGATTTCTTTACTCAATAATCTCATTACTCAAAGACACCAGAAAACCCTCCTTGAATATAATAAAATGAAAAAGTCTCAAATCAAGTACTTGTATTTGGGAACACATTTTAGGAAAATGCTCTGATGTGCAAAAAATAATAACTAATGTTGACAAATATACTTTCAAGATAACCCATCGATGGAAGAAACAGGAAAAGGACTGGGAATACAGACCATTTATACACAAGTAACTGGCAAAAATTATGATCAGAACAACATTCTTGGCACAGGGACAGAAATGTTTTGCAAGGGAAGTCAGAAAGGACAAAACATAACATAGGAAAAACATATGAAGGCACAGCAAACATGACAGGTATGTTCAGTCAAGGGTTAGGACCACATTAAGAAAAGCAAAGATTACCAAAAAAACAAATGAAAGCCAGAAACAGGATAGAAAGCCGTCTTCAGATTAAGCAAAGGCCTTGGCTTAGAAAAAATAGGAATGGAATTTCAAGTATGCCCATTCAAAAGATCACAGGATCTTAAACGCTGTAAGCAATTGTTTTAACTTCATGCTCTTTTCTCATTATCCTTACTCATCTATGGAAGGTAAAAAATCCTTGTGTAAAATGGTAGCACTAAATGATTCCCTAGAGACCTAAACTAATCCAAATATCCTTAAACATATTTGATTCTTCTCCCTTTCCCCATAGACATAAATATGTCTATATATGGCTATATGGTGTACACGTTTGATATGCTGACATGCTCATATATGCATAGTTGAATATATGACTTGCATACTATAACAGTATATGTGTGATTATTTCTACAGTATGTATATTCAGATGGAGCACAGGTATAAGTAACATGAAGGGGCAAAATTTATTGACAGTTCTGTCTCTTTACTTCCACAGAATCATAAGATTTTATAACTGAGAGGGAATTAGAGATTATCTAGACCAACAACTTTATCTTACAGGTGAAGAAAGAAAAAAAGGAAAAGAAAAGGTGGTAAAAGGGAAGGGAGGGCAATTGAGAGAGGAGAGGAAGATAAATGAGAGAGGGGCAAAAGAAGGGATTAAGAAGAAGAAGTGATGAGGGAAGGAAGCACATGAGGAAGGAGAAAGGGAGGAAGAAGTGAATGAGGAGTGAAAGGGAAGAAGGAAGATGGAAGAAGAAGAAAAGGAAGATGAAGGGAGAGTAAAGAAGGGGAAAGGGAAGAGGAAATGAGGGAAGGATGGAAGGAAGGTGAGGAGAAACAGAGAGAAAGAAAATGGGGGAGAGGGAAAAGGAAGGAAGAGGGAGGTTAAAAGTAGCCCAGATGAAGTACAGCCTCAGGTACTGAAAGAATGGGCAGATATGACTGCCTAGCTGATACCTGAAAGACCATAGAAAATGGGAGAGGTACAAGATTGGAGAAGAGCAACTGACTTAAAAAAAAAAGAAGAAGAAGAAGAAGAAGAGAACAGAGTTTGCAGACTATAGACCAATGAGCTTGATTTTTGTTCCTGGGGAAACTGTAGAAAGGATTATTAATAAAATGGATGATTGTAAGCATCCAGAATGGGAAGCGGTGATTACAAAAAAGATCCAACATGGCTGCATCAAGAACAACATGCTACACTACTAACCTTACTTTCCTCTTCTGACAGGATAACTAATCCAGTAGATGAGGGGGATACTACTGATATAGTTAACTTCAGTTTTATAAAAGCTTCTGAAAACATATCTCAAATTATTCTTCTGGATAAGACAGAAAAATACTGTAGACAAGATTAGAATACAGTAAGATGCATTCAGAACTGGCTGATTGTCCCAACACAAGCAATAACTATTCAATGTCAATTAGAGATGTTTAATTCTTTGTACCTGAATCCCTAGTGCCCGGCAAACAGTAAGCACTTAATAAATGTTTGTTGGCTGATGTATTAGGAAGACATCTCTAGTGAATTAGCCCAGGTATACCGGGCTCTGTACCGTTTAACATTTTCATCAGTGAGTTGGAAAAAAATATATAATAAATTCATGGAATGCTCATCAAATTTGTGATGATCCAAAACTAAGGGATGACGAACACACTGAACAACAGAGACAAGATCCAAAAAGATCATCAGAAGAGAGATCATGGGACAAAGATTTCATTACAGATAACAGTCAAGTCTTGTATTTGGATACAAAAAAGTCAATTTCTTAAGTAAAAGATGGAAGAGGCACAGCTAGGCAGCAGTTCTGAAAAAGACCTAGGGACCTGGATGAATGGCAAGCTCAATGACTCAGCAATGTGATGCTGGGCTGCATCAAGGCTAGCATGGCTTTTGGGAATAAGGAGATGAGAATTTCACCATGTTCCATTTTCACCAGACCTTACCCAGAGTATTGCGTTCAGTTACAGGAATGACAGTTTAAGGATACTGATCAACTAAAGAAAGAGCACGGGAGAACCACCAGGATAGTGAAGGACCATGAGGCCAGAACATAAGATGATCTGTTGAAAGAACTAGGCATGTTTTAACTTGAAAATGACTTAGGAAAGACATTATAAGTAACATCAAGTATCTTAAAGGCTGCTATGGAGAAGGGAATAGATATGCTCTATTGGGCTCCAGAGGGAAAAACAAGAAACAATAGGAAGAAGTTGCAAAGGGGCCATTTAAGGCTTGATGTCCAGAAAAATGTCATATATTAGAGCTGTCTGAAAGTGGAATGAGGTGCTTTGAAAGGTGGTGAGTTCTCTTTCCTTTGGAGGTCTTCAAGCAAAGGCTTGAAGCAAGCAAATGTCATTTGTCAGGGATGTTTCATGGATAGGTTGTCTAGATGGCAGATGAAGTGCCTTTCAACTCCCCAGTTCTGTGATCCTTTGAGTTGCTCGTCTACTTTAGTGGTTTCTTCACACAATGTTCTATACACTAAAGAAATCAGGATCCCTTGCCCACAAAAAGCAACTATCCATAGAAGAGAATTTTTACAAATGTGCTTTAAAAATGCTTTAAAGCTTTATTATTTTTACTATGTTAACCATGATTTAATTATATTAAACCAAATCCACAAGAAAATTGACCACAAAGGCTTAATTGAATAAATCTTATTGAACTCAAGAGCTTTGGCTATGTCCCATACCAGATTCCCAACCTTTAGTGCTATAATCCACTACCATATGTTTGATTTAGTAATACTCCCCTGTGTTTCTAATAACTGCAGAAATATTTAATTTAAAATGAATCATTTAAAAGTATATGTTAAGATTTGTGGGATGCCCTTTGAGATAACTGCTGCCTGGGGTTTAAAAAAAAAAGCACCTTTCAAAAGATTTTCATAGTAATTACTCTTTATCTCTTTAAATATAAATCTTTGAGATTCATCTACTTTCATTAAATCTGTCATAGTAATAAATATAGACCTTAAGAACCTCCTAAACAAAGGTGCTCTCTATGATGTAGGAGACTGACATGGAAACTTAAAAGGAAAACAGGAAGCTTCATTACCACTTTTGTGTCCTTTAAGGAAAGGGCATTTATCCAAAATGCAGAATTACAAGGTTAATACAATGCATGCTGTTTTATAGGCATGCACTAATGAGAAGGATGCAGTATGTTAAGGATTGCATAACTTTTATCTTATTTGCATTCATCTCTACACTTACCCCAAACTCCTCCACCTCTTCTTCCTGTAAGCAAGACCCATAAACATTCAAGCACGTGTTTGAATAGGAAAGCACAGGAGAAAGATCATAGATGAGAGTCAGAGAAACTATCCAGATAGAAGAGAAAAGAAAACTTTAACAGGGAAAAAAAAAACAACACTATTTCCTACTAGGGAAATAAATGGTTTTAATGGAACACGAGGGTAGGGGGGATAAGGTGGAATGATGATTTACAACATGTAGAGAACATAAAACACACAGTATTTGACATATATAAATTTGGGGACCAATACTTGGCAATGAACTCAAGCAAAAGTTCATGTTTTTGAAAAAGTTAGAAAAAACAATATTTGAATATGATAGACTTTAAATGTCAGTATTTTCTTGTTCTAAGGTACATCATTCATAATTCATAACAGACATCATAACATTTAGAGAGACGTTACAGTGGTAGAAACTACACAGTCAGAGGCTTTAGAATTTCATTTTTAAGTTAAAAAACTTTTCTTTAATGTATTTTGCAATCAAGTATAACCAATAAATTCCTCAAACTTGGGGCTGCTGGCAGTGTGGGAGAAGGAAGGCAAACAAACAGTTATTTAAAGTCTATGATGTGCTCAGCACTGCGCTAGGCACTTTTTACAAATATTATCTCATTTGTTCCTTTCAACAACTCTGTGAAGTAGGTGCTATTATTATCCTAACTTTACAGTTGAAGAAACTGAGGCAGAGGTCAAATGACTTGCCCAAGGTCATATAGCTAGTTAAGTGTCCAAAGGTGGATTTGAACTCAGATCTTCCTTACTTCTGGCCCAATACAATCAAGCATTTTTAAAACCACAGTTTGGGAGCTTTAATTTGCAAATGAAATCATTTGGACTTTGTATATGTTAACATTTAAAACAGCCTGGTAAGGTATGGCTACCAAATAAAGTGGTTCCAAAAGGATCGCAAATAATTATCCATCAAAGTATCTTATTTGGTGTTTTGAGTACCTCCTAGTGCACTCATCCCCATGACATTCTTCACCTCTGCCCCCCACCCCTTCAGCGTCATTCAGCTAAGTCTGTCTTTACTGCCTTGCATTTCAGCATTTCTCAAGTCTGTTCTCAGCTGGGCCCATTCCTGAATCATTCTTTGTAATCAGAGCAGTCTGCTTCTTAACAGCTAGAGCTACAATCACACCATCTGCTTAGAAAGACTCCACAGCATAATACAAGCACAGAGAATGCAGAGTCATTGGACAACAGTCCAAGAAAAGCAATTTGGTGACTCTCCTCATTGACCCCCCTACACAACAGTCCTAGAAGAAGGAGGGCCAGAATGAAATGTGTACTCATTTTTAAAACACAAAAGTGTCATTTATGTTTAAAAAGGCAAAAGAGGATAAACCAAAAAAGAAAAATTGATTAACACAACCATGTCTGCCTCAAATTTAATTTTTGTGGTTTAGGTGGTTTCTGTTCCAATTTGAAATCAGAGTTATTACATCCAGGGCCTGAGTAAGAAACTTGACTAAGGCCATAAATGTACACTAACTGACCTACTTAATAGTGTAAGTTTTATCAAACAAAATTCAATGACTCCTTTAAACATCATATGCATAAATTTTTAATTACAAGTAATTAAAAATTAAAACATAATTAAAAAAAACCTCTGCAAGGTTTTTGGAAAGAGTCCATATAAATTAATCAATGAGTACTTCTAAATTCTATGAAACTTATATTTATTTTGGTTAAGCATCAAAAATGCTCACTATTGATTATGAAATCTGCTGTTCATCAAGTATCCTAAAGAAGCAGCAACAAATATTGAACAATATTACTACAACTTAAGAAACCGCATATATTTTACAAAAGTAAAGAGGCTTTGGAATTTTTAAATGTAGGAGAAATTATTAAACAAGATAACATTATTAAGTTTTTCTTAAGAATCCCAGAAAAGATGATTTTTAATAATTATGGTAGTTTCTGTGTGACCCTGGGCAAGTCGCTTAACTCCAATTGCCTCACCTTCCCCCCCCGAACTGAAAATTAATGATAATTTTATTTTATACAAGAACTATACAAAACCCTGTGTCTTGATCTTAATTCACACAACGTAACGTTTATATTCAACTCTGTACCTTTGTCGGAACATTACAGCTGGATCCATGTTAGCAGAAGTCATTCGGACAACTTGACGGATTTCTTTGGCAATCATTCTTAGTTTCTCAAAGTTTACTAAGCCATCTACCTTGGAATCATTTCCTACAAAATGAAAGCAGTTTTAGAAAGGTGGGGGAGCTAGATACACTCTATCAGGTTTGGACAAAAGTTAAGTATTTAGAAGGGGTTATCACATTCTTATTTAATGTACCAGACAGCCTTTAAAAGGGCAAAAATTTCTAAAACTACCTAAGCCTATTCCTAGGTGGTAACTTGTTAGAGCACAAGGCATGGCACTAAAATTTAAAAAAAAAAAACTTCTTATGTGGCTTGAGGAGTCCATTGACTTATTTTACAGTCATTTCACGTGCTAGGCTTCCAGAGATAATATCTGTCTTGTGCTTAAGTTAATATTGAGTGGTAGGTTAGACATCTGCATCAGCTCTTTCAAGCAACTGAGCTATGCTGCAGGCTCATGCAGTAAACCAGGCCATCCTGTAAGTATATTTCTTAATCATGCATACAGCTCAGTCCTATTCTCTAATGCAGCACTGAATGTTTCTAATCAAAGAGCTGAATGATACTTCCAAAGGAGCCTATTTTAATAAAAGAGAATAATTAAACACTGGGAGATTTGAGATCAATGGAAGTATTAAGAAGAGACCATTAAGTCTGTCAGCAAATTTAAACCAAAACACTGGAGTAAAGGGGTGGAGGCGGGTGGAAGAGACTGGTGGAAGAGAGTGAAACTAATAAATATAGGAAATGCAGAGTCCAATGGCATAGTTCTCTGGTGGTCCAATTTGGAGGGTAATTATGTTCGTAGTACTATACTAAACTTACTTTCTAAATAGTCTAGTTTCTGAATAGTATAATTACCAAAACTAGAAAAATCTGTGCTTCACACAACTGATGCTATCACACTTGATTCTTGGGACCACTTAGAGCTATTTTGCAGGAATGAGTCAGGAAAATAATTCTGAATACTATTTCCTCATTTGGAAAATGATGAAAAAGGAAGTGGGAGAAAACCCCAAG
Organism: Phascolarctos cinereus; assembly: GCF_003287225.1. NCBI lineage: Eukaryota > Metazoa > Chordata > Mammalia > Diprotodontia > Phascolarctidae > Phascolarctos > Phascolarctos cinereus. Next base: position 349,207,094 of record NW_027555625.1, read on the forward strand.
TAAGTTAACATACCTTATTATAGTGCTTGGACTGGAAGAGATATCAGATTAGTACTTTCGTGAGTTCTGAAGCTAAGAGACTGAGGACATTTTAAACTCAATTTTAGAATGAAAAGACTGCATGCGCAAATGTTGAAAATGAACTTTTTCCATTATCTACACCAATACTTATTTAAATATATATATATATATATATATATATATATATATATATATATATATATATATATATATATATATATATATATATGTATATATATATATATGTATATGGTGGAATGGAAATAGAATTTCTCAAAACTTTATTTGGTAATGCAGTTTTATTAGAATTTTTTTATGGTTGAAATACCTTCATGTAGAAATGTAATATCCTTCTTGACAACAGGAAAGAGTGGAATAATTGGAGGTTGCATGCTTTGACTACTAAGAATATTTCGATACTTTGCCATGTTTCTGGATGGATCAAAAAGATCTTGAAGATCTCGAAGGTGTTTTTCATATTTGCTTGGCAGTTTCTCCCAAGTACCTCTGAGTCTTGCAACAGATGCAAGGTTCAGACCACTGCAAATGATTAATAAACAATCATTAAAAGTAAACATCTTAATGAAAACTAGTATTTTATAAAAGATAGAAGGTAAAATTTTGACAAGATTTAGCAGTAACCAAGCTATTTGCCTACAACTTACCAACTTAACCGTATTCTTATCATAACTGTATTCTTAACTTAGAAAGAAAAAATGATGATAGGACTGTGAAGGCAGTTCCAATCCTAGAGCTAACATTTAATTCAAAATAAAATTTTGTATCACTAAAATGTTTTAGCAGTAGCTAAACTGCAAATGATGACCCAAAGGGCACTGGAAAAGTACACAGTACAAGTAGGTTGCAGCCTATTATCAATAATGCTTGTGCTTGGTAAGTGGAGTAAAATATAATATTCATGTCATGTGTGATACAGGAAAAATGTACACTGGTGATGTGAGGAAGTGATAACAATAGACAACCTAAATGCTACCCTGATATTCTCTTCAAGTCTTAAGAGAAAAAGGCCTTCAGTACCTTGGGTAGATCTATCTAGGATTTACAGAAAGAGAGACAAGTATCATACAAGGTGGTATGTCCAGGAATAGCATCATACTTCTGTAGAGGGATTTTTCATATTAAAGAGATGATGGAAGTAAGTTATTTAAATAATTTCATAGGAGGTAGGCTATATTTGAAGTAGGATCTAATAAAAAAATTTAATGGGTTATAATAATGCTAAAGCAAGTCCTAGAGAAAGTAGTTGTCAAGAAAGTAGTCTAGCAGAAATCAGATTTAGACCAGCATCTCACATTGTATATTTAAATAAATTAGTAATCTTAATATAAAAGGTTGTCATTAAAAAAGCTTATGAGAGAGTTAGCATCTTTCATATTTATGGCTTGAAGAAATAAACAAACAAGGTATAGAAGAGATCACAAAAGAAAAAATGGCAAATTTTGGTTATTATGTAATTGAAAAACATTTGCACAAAATCAATTTAAGTAGAAAAAGAAGAGAAAATGCTGATAAGAAAATTTTCACTTCAAGTATTTCTGATATTAAGTTTGATAACTAAGATGTGGAGGTAGTTGATAAAAATATATAAAATCAAGAGTCATTCACCAATAAATTAAGTGGTCAAAGCATATGAACAGCCATCAAAAGAAGAAATACAAAATGTCAACATCCAGTGAGGCAGCATGGTGAAGTGAGTACAGAAGGAACCAGACTATAAGAGACTGCCTATACTGTAGCGGAGTTTATTATTGGAAAATGACACCAAAGGTGTCAGTTCCCAAAATTATTTTGTATTTAATTAACACCTTGTCTGTGAAAATATTGTATCCCTTCAAAACAATGTAAACCCCTTGAGGGATACAACAACTGTCTCACTTTCACATTTGTATCCCTAGTGCCTCACACAGGGACTAATATATAGGCACTTAATAAAAAAAACTCATAGATTGACTACTTTTAGAATGAAGAAGAAAGGGAGAAAATGTGTCCCAGCTCATCTTAAAGACTAATCCCTCTCTTTCCCTGTGCTCTAAAGTCGTGTTACTTGCAGTATCTTAAAGGAATTTTGTTCCTACATTAATCCTCCTCTAGAAATCTTTATGCTCTCCCTCACCAATAGTTCCTTAACCTGTTTGCCTCCAAATATACAGATAACATTCTCTGCTTCTAGGTTCAGTTCTCTAGCTTGTCCTATTTAGTTACTAAGATTATTAATGGATAGAGCCTTGGATCTGAAGTCAGGAAGCCCTGAGTTCAAATCCATTTTTAGACACTTAACTGACTGTGTGACCCTGGGAAAGTTTACTTATCATTCATTCTGTCAAATATACACATTACATTTTTTAAAAACACATAAATTTGTATAAATACATTGTATAAATGTTTCATGTGCTAACACAAATTTGTACCCACAATATCTTGCATATTAATACATAATAAATGCATAAATGAATAAATGACCTAATAAATTCTTGCTGAAGGAAGGAATATTGGTTAAAGTACTTGTAAAATACTCCATCATGCTCTGACTTTAATGTAATGTCCATATTTTAATAAGTTTAACATATTGTTAATTATATGTCACTGTAGCTAGGTCTAGCTCTCTAACAAGATTATATAATCCCTAAAGGAAAGACCATGTTTATGTTGTTCCATATTAACTACAGTTAAAAAACTTAGTGTATGCATTAGACACTAAGCTGATTGGCTGATCCAATAGAAAAGGTCTCCAAACTGTTTAAAAATATGCTTTATCATATGAATAATAATATCAATATGTAATAATTCAATAAAAACAAATTTTTCTTATCCCAACAAGTACATAAAAATTTGGATCGTTAAAAAAGATATGTTACTATGTTTCTTATATTTTCCAGGATAGTTTTATTTTTTGGCTGAATTATCTCACGGCCTGCCTACTAAAGCTCTATCTAAATCATTATTTATGAATGATATATGCTATATTCATCTATATTAGATGACAGCAGAGATACAGTCATCTATATTAGAAGAACGCTGTGAGCACCAAATGAGATATATGGAAAGGTTTTTATAAATCTTAAGGTACTATACAAATAGCACGTAAAAAAAGAATATTCTTAACAAAATTTTTTTCACAAGTTAAAAAATTAGTTTCATACTTTAATAATCTTCCTTCCTTCCCAAGCTAGATTGTACTTAATTACCTCACTTTTCACTGCTTCAACTCTTAAGATTACATACTAAATAGATACAAAAAAAAGGTTATATATGTTCTAAGGTGAAAGACTGGGAGAAAAAGGAAAAGTTCCATAGAAATGGGAGCTTATGAATTGGATTTTAAAAGCCGGTTAAGAACACAACAGGCAAAGATATGGAGAGTGGGAATTCTAAATATAGGGAATAAGAGCATAAATAAAGACACCAAGGAACAATGGTGTATGTGTTTGGGGTCAAAGAACAGTCTGGTTTAGTTGGAGCACAGAGATTGAAGGGGACTGGAGGGATGTAGTATGAGATTTCAGGAATGAGAGCTTAAAGGGATATGGCGAGATCTAATCCAAACCCTACATTTTATAGATTAGAAAACTGAGGCCCAGAAAGATATAGTAGCTTGCCAAAGGTCACATCAAAAGATGATGGGATAATTTACACAAGAAGATACATATACTATTGTTACACATATAACTACCTGAAAAAAGTTAAACCTCAATATTCAGAAAAATGCAAATATAAACAACTTTATGGTACCACTTCACAACCAGCAAATGGACAAAAATAACTAAAAGGAAACAAAACTAATGCTAGTAGGACTGTGAAAAAACCAGAACACTCATACATTGTTAGTTGGAATAGTGAGCTGGTAGATTCCTTTAGAAGAGTAATCTGAAAATATAAAAAAGAATCATGAAAAATCATTATACACTTTGACCTAATAATCCAATTGTAAGGAATATGCCCTAAGAGAGTCATCAAAAAGAAAAAAAAGAGCATTATGTTAAAAAATACGTATGGTAAAAATTATGTCATAGTAAAGAAACAGAGGGGCAGCTAGGTGGTACAGTGGATAGAGCGTTGGGCCTACATCAGGAAGACTCATCTTCTTGAGTTCAAATCTGGCCTCAGATACGTACTAACTGTGTGACCCTGGGTAAGTCACTATACCCCATCTGCCTCAGTTTCTTCATCTATAAAATGAGTTGGGAGAAGGAACATGGCAAACCACTATAGTATCTTTGCCAAGAAAACCTTGAATGAGGTTTGGACATGACTGAAAATGAATGAACAACAAAGAAACAGAAAGAAAAAAAATTACCTTTTGTTTGTACATTAGTCATTTCTGAAAATACTTTGCCTTACTCAAATTAATTGTTCATATCCTTTAAAATGATCATGGGTAAGTCATTTCACCTCTCTGGACTCACTTCCTCTTCTTTATAATTATGGAACTGAACGATGTAATTTCTTCTCTAGCCCTAGATCTTATGGTCTAGTGTGACTCTAGAATGTTTGTATTACTGTGCATAAAACAAAGTCACAAAACTGAAGATGTTTAAATAAATTTATTTTAATTGACCTGAAAAACTGATCCAGGAGAACTGAGTTGAGAGTCATTGAACTACCCGAAATCTATAACCAAAAAAAGGGCTAGACATCATATTTAAAGAAATTATAAGAGAAAATTTCCCAAATCTCTTAGAAACAGAAGGCAGAGTACAAATTTTTGAAATCTATTAGTTATCTACTAAAAGAAAATCTAAAGTGAAAAATGCTAAGAACATTATTTCCCAAATCCTGAGCTCATAGATCAAAGAAAAAAATTCTGCAAGCAGCCATAAAGAAAGAACTCAAGTACAGAGGAGTAACAATTAGGCTCACACAAGATTCAGCAGCAGCCAACACAAAAATGAATGGAGACTTAGGAATACAAAATTCCAGAAGTCAAAAGATATAGCCTTAAAATCAAGAACAACTTAACCAACAAAAATGAGTATAATCCTACAGTGGGAAAAAAATGGATCTAATGAAATAGAGGACTTCCAAGCATTCCTGATGAAAAGACCTGAGCTATGTAGAAGTTCTCAAGTACAAATGCAAGAGTCAAGACTAACATCAAAAGGTAAATATGAGCAAGCAATCATAAGGGATAAAACAAGGATGAAGTGTTAACATTCTAATACAGGGAGATGAATGTGTGTCCCATCAGAACCCTATCATCAAAAGGGGTCAAAGAGGAAGTCTAATGAGGCAAAGGCCCAGGTGTGGTTTTGTTATGATTTGATGATCTTAAAAGAAGAATTTGATGATGATAAAAGAAGAATTGGGGGAGGGGGTGGAGAATAGGAAAGATGGGTGAGACTATCTCAGCTACTTTAGGTGTGCAAGTAAAAAACAAAGAAAAAAAGGAGAGGGGTGAGCAACTCCTGAAACTCACTTTCATTTGAACTGTCCAGAGGAGGGGAGAGAGAGCTGGGTGTAAAAACACATTTCACTCAACAAGGTAATGTGAGGGAAAAAGGGAGAAAGAAAAGGGATTAAGAGAGGGATTCATCCTAAGCAGAAATAACTCTGGCAATGGAAGACTGATGGCTAAGAGGAGTTTAAAAGGAAAGAAAAAAGGTTATGAACCCGTCTCTGAACTCTGGGTGAGGGAAAGAGCAAAGTGGGACATGGGAATAGATCTTCTTTGTTATAAAGAGGTAGCAAGAAACTCTGATCAACACAAATGACCAATCATGATTCCAGAGGAATTGCGATGAAGTATGTCCCCCACCATTCAAAAGAAAGTTGATGTAGGGTGTGTGTGTGTGTGTGTGTGTGTGTGTGTGTGTGTGTGTGTGTGTGTGTATGTGTGTTCACAACTGGCAAATGGTTGAACATAATATAATATCTCAATGCAATACTAAAATAGTATCAAAATTATTAAGGAATATAAAACAATTTGCAAATGAAGCAATTTAAGCAAATAAAAAACAACCAGAATAGATGTATGCAAAATAACAAGATTAACATTTATATAATAGTGAATTAAGATTTGCAAAGGGTTTTACAAATATTATCTCATTTTATCCTCACAACAACCCTAGAAATAGGTCCTATTCTCATTTTACAGATAAGGAAACAAAGACAGAAGTCACATATTTACCTAGGGTCACACAGCTACTAAGTATCTGAGGCTGGATTTGAACTCGGGTTTTCCTGACTCTAGGTACGGCACTTTATCTACTTATCTGGCTATATACCACTACCACATAAGAAGAAATATATATATATATATATACCAAAACATATATGAATTAAGAATTAAAGAAAAAATATAATACAGAGGAAAAAGATTATTTATGGATATAACTGTCAAAATTCATTTAAGTGTACATAACTATGAATGTGTTTCTTTGTATCTGTCATTTAAAATTAAAGACAGGTAGTGTTGCACAATGTATAGAGCCTCAAAACCAGGAGGACATAGGTTCAAGTCTCACTTCTGCCACATGTGTTAGTTATCCTGAGCAAGTCACTTAATCTCTCAGTGCTCTAGGCAACTCTATAAGAATATAAATTGCAGAGAAGATGCTGACCTCTTTAGTCAGAGTTTCTTCATCCAGAACTTCCCTATACCAACAAAATCACACAGTGCCCCCCCATCCCTATTTAAAGTTGAGCATATAATAATTTTTTTAAAAAGCTTGAAAATAAACATTGCTCAAAGTACTTTTGGCTTTACAAAAACTAGCACACAGCACTTTAGGTGGACAAAGTACATATTATTTGATCATAACAACTCTGGGAGGTAGGAGTTATCATCCTCATTTTTATAGATGAGAAAACTTAGTTTCCTTAGATTAAGTGACTTGCCCAAGGTCACAAGGTCAGGTCTTCCTGACTCCAATTCCAGGGTGCTATCCACAGTACTACCTAGCTGCCTCTATTAAAAAAAAAGTATCCTTTTCTTAATGCCTACTTCATATAATGGTTGGTATTTTGCATCACCAAAATATTCTCAGGTGTGCACTGCCTGAAAAGATAAGGCAGTGATAGATTCTGATAATAACAAGTCTATGCATATTTTAGAGAAAAAAATGACACAAACATCAATACAAAAGAAAGATTATTTTTAGAATCAATATACAGGATGGACTAGATGCAAGAAGAACTATAGAGAAGGTATTGAAACAGCTTAATAATGAATGCTGGAAACATAGGTCTGGAGCTCAGCCCTAGAGATAGAAATTTGGGAAGAATTTAAATGGCTTAGAAGCTATGGTAGAAAATAAGATTGTTAGGTGAAAAATTAATGATATCTGATAACTGATAATTCATGAATCAATATTCAATAAACAATTACAAGCTAATAACAACCATGTGAAAGATTTTCCAAAACACTAATACTAAAAGAAATACAAATCAAAACAAACCTGAAGTTTTACTGCAGACTCTGGCAGTTTCTCTGGAAGAAGTAAACTCTAAAACAGAACTTTAGCCTCATTATTAATATTACTCAGAGCTGTACTCAATTATATATACGTAATCTAAAAAAATTACCTTATTACTGCAAACATGGAATTGAAGTTCTTGCACTCTCGACAGTGAAGAGCAATTTTAATAAAATGCTTAATAATCTTCATCCTTTTGAGCTGATTTGATTCTGTCAAAATTTCCGTTGCAACCCAGAATGTTTCTTGGTTTATAATGTTCTCAAACTCTTTCAAGTGAGCATTCCCTGTTTTGGAGTTCAACTTAAAAAGATCATCGATGTATTCAGTAGGCTCAATATTTCGAAATAATTCAAAGTCCCTCATTGACAGCTGAGTTGCTACCTCAATGGTACTAAGTTGCAATAAGGTTATCTGACTTTCCCTAAGTAATTCTTGGGCATCTTCATCTGAGCACAAGGTTTCAGTTTCCATGTTATTTTTTAGATAGTACCTTTAAAAAAAAGAGAGCAAGAGAGAGAAAAAGTTAATCATAGCAAAAAAAAAAATATATATATATATATACACACACACACATTTCATCTTATGTATTTATTATTTCTCAGTAAGTATTCATCTGGCCAATTATATTCTCTACAAAATGTTTATTAGAATGAACTGGTGAATCAACATTTGAAATAAAGACTATATAGCTGGTTGGTAAGTGATTACTTTTATATGTTCACAAGATAAAAAATACGTGAACTGTACCTTGACCTTAAGTACACGCATCAATACTGACAATCATATTCTGGCAGAAATTCAGCAAATATTAGTTAAAATATTAATAACAGGAAAGCAATACTTTTAAATTATTTCAATTACAAAGAGTAGTTATTTTTCTGAATAAAAAACTAAACAATTCACGAACAAAAATATTCAGTAAACAATTCTCAAAAGAAAAATTACAAGCTAATAACAACCATGTGATTTTCCAAAACACTGATATTAAAAGAAATGCAAATCAAAACAACCCTGAAGTTTTATTGCACACTCTGGAAGAAAAAATGGGCGTGATTAAAGTTGTGAGAAGACAGGTCCACTAGTGTATTGTTGGTAAAGCTGTCAATCAGTATATCCCTTTTGAAAAGCAATTAGGAATTATGCAAATAAAATGACTAAAATGTCCATACTCTCTGACTTAGAGCTTCCATTACTACATATATACCATAAGTATAAGCCACTGATAAAAAGAAAGTCTTAATGATGAGGTAAGACAGAGCAAACAGGATGCAGGATATGAGATAAGATGCAGGATGTGACCAGTCAGGAAACTGATCAAAGAACACTATGCACTGAAGCCCCTCAAATGGACTTACCTGTGTGCTTTCATAAAGCACCAGCAATTTACCTGACAACTCTTCCCTTCCCCTTTCCTACTGTCTTTGCTTATCTGTATGGACTACATGACATCCTGGAGCAGTCCTCCCCTTCTCCTCATTCCATAAAATTGTATTTAAACCATACCTTTAACCTGGCCAACTGCCTTTGCTTCCTACGAGAAGCAAGGCTCACTGCCTATGCTCTCTCATGTGAAGTAGAGCACACTGGGGCTCTACCTCACAGGAAGCAGACCTGCTTGGTTGCATTACCCCAATAAATACATTTCTTTAACTTGGAGACTGAGTGAATTTCTTTCAGGATAATAGAACCCTCACATCTTTACTCCATTATTTCAGGTGGCACCCCAACATTCTTGGGGTGCACCCCTGAACTCATCATTTGTGTACACCAAAGTAAATGCCCATTTATTAGAGGAGACTGATGAATTTACACATCCAATTCACCGGCAAGTCAAGACAACACCCTTGTGATGGCACTGGTCCTCTTCAAATGAAGGATGAACAACAACGGATCTGCAAGAATTCTCTACACAGAGCAGGTGATGTGAGTTAAATCCTATCACACATATTTCTTATATATGTGCCTCACTACTATTATGGGCTAAGTTTAAGCTTCTGTGTATTGGTAGGAAGGAATGAATCAAGTTCTCAGGAGAATGTTTTGCATTAACTATCTTTACCATGTTATCTGAAAGTAGTAGCAGCTGCCCTCTGGAGACCCAACCTTCAATTCAAATGGAAGTTGGGAAATGCTGCTGCTATTACTTCCTTCTTCTTCTTCTCAATTTTTTTTTTTCAAAAAGCTGGAACAATTTACTTTTTGTCCTGGTCAGTTTTTGGTTTCGATTTCTTGAAATACGTATCTTTAAAAACAGGCTTTACAAAAAGCCCAACTTGACTAAACTTTTCAACCCAAATCATTCTGGCTTTCATTGAACGGCTAATAATAGCCCCAGCCCAAGCTCTCAGTGGATCATCCTTTAGGTTCTGATGTCCTAAATGAGTGTAAATAGCAACTGTTTTCTGTTCTGGTCAGAAACTCAGAGGGTTTAAAAAAAAAAAAAGAAAGAAACTCAGAGGGTTTTCCCCTACCAGAATGATCTCTGTGATGGTAAAATAGACCATCTTTTGTCTCAATTCTTACCTAGCCCTTAATCACTGAATGAGCGTGGCCTCAGACAAACTGAGACCTGGGAAAAACCTTAATTTAGAAAGACCAAGGTCACCCACTGCATCTTGGTCTATCACCAATTACCTTGACCTTTGTCTTGCCACTGGCCTTTGATGACTCTGGAGGAAAGAATATCATTCAAATCTAATTCATACACAAGTCAAGACATCACCCTTGTGATGTCATTGGTCTTCTTTGAGAACAAAGGACAAACAACAAACCATTAACTGAGGAATGGCTAAACAAACTGTGGTACATAATATAATGGAATAGTACTGTGTTGTAAGAAATGATGACTACTCAGAAACATGGAAAGAGCTACACAACATAAAGAATGAAGTAAACAGAGCCAAAAAAATAACATATACAAAGGCTCCAAGAAGGTAAATGGAAAGAACAATCACAAAATTATCAAAGGTGATACAAAGAACAAACATGGGCCCAAAGAGATATGAGAAGACACCCCCATCCCACTCCACTGCAGAAGGAGAGATCCACATATTGGTACATTATATATCAGACTTTTTTTGATGTAATGATGAATTTTGCTGATTTTTCCCCCTCTTCTTTCTGTTTTTTCCCCCACTAAAAATATTATTTCTCATATTTCTCTGGAAGGGGTAGATAGAGGAATATGGGGGGAAAAGTCTAGTTATATGAAAAACAAAAGATATCAATATAATTTTTTAAAGGAAGATAAAATGACTATAAAGTATACACTTTCCACATGACTTCTAAAACTCTACATATTAGGTTGGAAAGTATATATCAACATGCCTAGTGATACTGCTAATATTAAAATGATAAAAATAAGGAAAATAAATTATTTAATTATTTTTGGCTAGGAATTTTTAACCTTTTGTGTGTAATGGACCTCTTTTTTTACCTAATTAAGGAAAGGGTCATTTTTTTTCTCTATCCAAGTTCATAAACCCCCTGAAATCTATCCACAGACTTCTGTGGACTCCAGTTTAACATTTGTTCTAGACCATGCTGTATAATAATTCACTCTAATGCCTTTTCAGTTTAATGTTATATATCAGGGATGACATTTTTGCCATAACAGTGGCAAAGTATTCTATCAAGCAGCTAGAGGGTACATTATACTACAGCTAGGGACTTCAGAGGGAAAACTCTGAGAGACAAGTGTCCTGTGTACTTACAGTGCTTACTATAAGCCTTTTTCTCTATTACTTCCTAATATGAGTGTAAATCACTGGAAAAAGAATAATCCAGGGAATCATAAGAAAATCCTAGGGAAATGTGGGTCTTAAGTCCAATTCTACTCCTCCTTATCTGGGTTCTGAGTCTGGTCACACTTCTGCTGGGGTGACCTTCATTAAGCCACTTTAATTCATTAAGCCTGTTTTCTCATCGTTGAGAGGAAGGTGTTAGAGCCCATGACCTTGAGGTCTCTTCCAGCTGTCATTCAATGGCTTTGCAAACCCTTTGCTCTAGTCAAGTGTGAAAAATGACTTTTTCTTAGTAATCTGTATCTTGGAGACTCAGAGCTTCCCCCCTCTTTCAGCCCCCTCCCCCTTCCAAAGTTCAGACTCTCCTTTAGAAGGACATTACTGATAATGAGATTGCATTGAATCTCTGAATCTCCTTATCCTAGTCAAACCCCAATCCAAGCCTGAATTGATTTACTCAAAAATATGGAAGCTTCACTGTGTTCTGCTCCGGCTTGGGTGGAGACAGATTCTTCTGCCTAGGCAGCCCAAGGCTGGCAGTAGCCTGGTATGGTTGGGGGGTGGTCTGATAGGACAAGTATTTCCTCTGTCCTGAGGTAAATGATAATGGGATGATATCAGGCCCTATTAAAAAGGCATATAAACACCCCAACTTCCAAATCAAGCCAGTTCTGCACTGTAACTGTCGCCAGCTTGAGAGAAAGTAAAATGTGGACACAACCTAATCCATTTGTCTAGAACAAACTCTGATATGGAGGTTGACACAAGCTATATCATAACACAAGGACACACTGCATTCACTCATAGCTTCACAGATTACTGAAGCTGGAATGCACACTGGAAATCACTGAAAAATAAACCTTCAGTATCATTCCCATCATTTTAAGGCTTTCTCTATCCACTCATTCCTTCCCTGATGTCTACACACATATCCAAGTCTCTCCCATCTCCCTTTGAGCATTAAATTGCTCTGACACTAATGGCCTCTACCATTCTTTTTTTTTTTTAAGGCAATTGGGTTAAGTGACTTGCTCAGGGTCACACAGCTAATAAGTGCAAGGTGTTTGGTCTGAGGCTGGATTTGAACTCAGGTCCTCCTGATTTAAGGTCAGTGCTCTATCTACCGCACCACGTAGCTGCTCCTGCCTCCACAATTCTTGAGCTAAAAAATTAAGCTACCAGGAATTATTTCTTTAAAAGTAAGCAAATATTCATCCTTTCAATTTCAAAGATGGATCAAAAATTAGAAAGAGAATTTAATTTGAATTTTAGATAAACTTAAACAATAAAACTCAATTATGCTCTTACATTTCTAATGCAACACTGAAGGTTATTACTTATGTTTTATTACAAGTGCTTTAAATTTTGAGATCATACCCTCTAAAAAGCAAGGCCACATTTACCTTCCATTTAGTTGAATTCTATCTGCTAATTTGGAGAATTGATCTGGAAGTCTTCTCTGCTTTATAACACCTTCTGGACTAACAGAAACCTCACAGAGGGAATACGTCTCAGGGGCTCCTGTCAAGCTGAACTCATGTACTGCGTGGGAAACGACTTCTTTGGCTGTGGTGTCCTTACTGATGATAATGTAGCAGCTTTGTTGATCTGCTTTAAAAACTCTTATAACTTGATCCGGAATATCTATGTGAATAAAAAGATACCCAATATTATTTTTGTAAAATTTTAAAATGTATTCATTAACTTGTTTTGAAAAGAATAAACACAAACACATGATGTTTTCAATTTCTTAGTGTAATGTGGGAGACTTCTATTTGCATTTACTTTGCGATGCCACCAAACTGAAGGGAAGAAGATATTTAGTCCTCAATATTTAAAACATCATAAACATAATGAAAAAAAATAGGTAGAGGGACTGGACATGTACACAGGAAATTCACATATAAGGAAACTTCCTCTACAAATATACAACAGCACCTTCCTTGCAATTTAAAGTCTTAGAGTTGCGTAGAGTACTGAGAAGTGATTTGCCGAGGGTCAAAGGTAACATTTGAACTCAGGTTTTCCTGGCTCTGAGGCTAGCTTTCTATTCATTATGCCACACTGTCTATAATGATAAACACATTTCTTTCAATTACTAATAATGACCTATTTTGATCAATACAGGATAAATACCAAATCCAGTGAGAAATTAAATTATAAAGCCTCAAAAATGCACATACTTTCCTACATACTTTCATACTATGCCCAATCTACTGCTTGGGAATCTATTCCCAGTACTGCAACCAAGTCTTAAAATCAGCTTCTTTCTTCTTACCATGATGAGTACAATGCCTTTCAGATCATGGAAAAGACTGACTGACCATGAGTGAACCAGGCTGTAACAGGTGTAACAAAGAATGAGGAGGATCACAACGAGGTTATGGGATAAACATCTGGGAGGAGAATATCAGTACTTGAGGCTGTCTGAACTAAAATCGTCTATACTTCACACACCAAGAAGTGGTCATCTTTGCTTGAAAACGGACTTTTAACAAGAAGGAATCCAATATTTCATAAGGTGGTCCAACCTTTGGGTAGCACTGTGCTTCAGGAAGTTTTCTGCATATCAAGCCTTTTTGTAATTTCCTCCTTTCACTCCTGGTTCTACTACTGGGGACCAAACAAAAGTTCAAAACCTCTTATGACTCACAGTTCTTTAAATATCTGAAAACAGCTATTATATCCTTCTAAGTCTTCCCTTCACCAGTGTAAAATATCCCCAAGTCTTTTAGTCAATCCTCATGAACTTAAGCCCTTCACCACCCCGGCTACTCCCCTCTGGACATCATACATCTTATAAATCTAGGTCATAAAATGTGGTGCCCAGAATTGAATAAAATATTCAAATATGGTCTGACCAGGGTAGACTACAGGAGAGACATCACCTTCTTGGGGGCAGCTGGGTGGCACTTACTAGCTGTGTGACCTTGGGCAAGTCACTTAACCCTCACTGCCTAAGCAAAACAAAACAAAAGAAATACCACCTTCTTTTTCTCAGACTCTGGGATTCTCTTAATAAAGTCTAAAACTGCATTAGGTTTTTTTTGGTTCCCATATCATTCTTGACTCATTCAGAGCTTACATTTCACTAATACCTCCATATAATTTTTAGATAAACTGCTGCCTACCTATGACATCCACTGTCATATATGGGTGAAATTAAGCTTCTGAATTCAATTAAAGAATTTACATTTATTCCTGACTAAATTTTATCTTCTTAGATTTAGCCCAATGCTTGACTTTTTTTTTTTAAATCTTGATTATGTCATATCTAGTTTCTGGACAGTCACTTTTCCCCTGGTTCTCAATTTCCACCGTAGCAACCAGTTGCTCCTTCTTAGTCACTTTCAGATTAAGAACAGGACTTCCCTTGTGGATTTCCCTACCTTTGGAAGAATGAAACTGCCATTACGGCATGTTCAAACATTATTAGCTTATCTGCTTTTGACAAAACGGAAGGTCCAGCAAATACCTGGATAATTTGCATCCCTAATCACTACCATCATGCCTCTATGCAAAGTTTATGATTTATTTCTCAAACTTTTTATGTATTTCCTTTAAAATCTAGGTGATCTGACATATATTTCTATTTCTACCTCTATTGATCTTTACCTAAATGCACTATATTATGCTTCTCCCCAGTACATTAAGAGAAAATACAGTGCTATTCTCCCAATACCATCCCTTACATCTATTCTGCTTCTTTTGAATAAAGCACATCCTTCTAGAGTCATATTCCAATTAAAAGTCAATTGCAAGTCATGTCATCATCTCCCTGATGTCATGGTCCTCATAAAGAAAGAACAAACACAACAACAACAAAAGTCTCTCTCCACCACATCCTGGTGACACTGCTGAGGTCGAGATCGCTTCTCCACATCTCTTCAACCTACACTTTTCTACATTTTAAAAATTATATCAGGCATGGACTTTCTCACTGGCTCCTTCCTCGCATTCTGTCTCGCATAAACTTCTGAATATCTCTGTATCTATTCTTGTCCCTACTCTGTGGCCCTACATAGCTATTCTCTATGCCATATAGATTGATGGAAGTACACTGTTAATATTCTCTCTTCTCTCTCCTCTCTCCCTAATCAATTTAAAGTCCTTTTGATTAGATTTGTGAAACTCCAGGAAAATACATTCTCACTATGCCTTGCTGGATATATTTTATCACTACCCTTCTTAACCATACTCCAATCTGAAAGCTATTAGCTAAGTGGCCACAGGCATGTCACTCAGCCTCCCCTTCCCTTATTTTCTTTATGTGTAAAATGGAAATAAAACCATGTATAGCACTGACTGCACAGGATTATTATGAAACTCAAATAAGAGTCAAAATACATAAAGTATATTGTAAATCCTATATCATTAAAATGCTTTTTTATTATTATTATTAAACTAGACATTATATGGAAAAATAAATGGGCAAGAATGATTTTGAAATAGTAGTGGGAAGTGGGGGTGGGAGGTGGGGGAATGGATGCAGATCTGGCTTTCCTCACTTTAAAACATATTACAACAAAGTTTTCAATAAATCTATCTTGGACTGGACCAAAAACCTGAAACAAAAACAAGTGGAACAGGACAGAAATTTTAGAAACAGAATCATGTAAAACAAAAAGACACATATAGAGAGAGCTTTAAAGAATCTCAAAGGCCATCTCGTCCAACCCCTCCGTTTGTAGATGAGGACGTCTACTTTTTCAAATTGTCCCATGATGTATTATAAGTTTTTGGCATAAAAACTGAGAAAAAGATTATTTAATAAATGTGAAGGAAAAAGAAAGAAGAACAACCTGATGAAAAAAAATTTTAGGTTCACGATATATATATCACAAGAAATTCTGCTGTATCACACAGTAAAACATAAGAAAATGAACTGTAAAAATTAAGGGGAATGATATTTTTATCTAAATTATGGAGAGCAGAAAAATATATAAATGTCAAGAAAAGGAAAGACAATACAAGGTATAGTTAATTAGATCTGATTACTTGAAAATAAAATTCTGTACCACAAAAATTACATAATATTTTTTAAAGTATTGAACTAGGAAGAACATTCACAGCACATAAAAAATCAAAAAGTAACACATATAAAGTATTGATATAAATATTCAAGAGTAACACTGAATAATAAGATCACAGAATTTAGGGTGAAAAGAGACCTAAGAAACCTAGTTCTTTACATTTTATGTTGAAGAAAGCAAGATCCAGTAAGGTAAAGTCACTTGGCCAAGGTCTCATAACAAGACATGAATTTTACAAAAAGGGATGTTGGTTTATGGAATAGTGGGGTATTTTCAGAAAACAGCTCACTATGAGAACAAACGGCATCAATAAAATAGTTTTTAAAGTAAGAGGTAGAATGGAGTCAAGCACAGAAGCCTCTCTTGATAAAATCAGACACACATAATATAAATAATCACTTGAAAAAAAATTGGACATAATCAGAAAAGCAAAATTTTAAGTATTATTTTACACTTATCAAATTGACAAAAATATCTAAAAGTAACAAAATTTAACATAGGATAGGTGGTAGAGAAATAAGGACATGTACCAGTAGGACTATACAATCTTTTTTGAAAGGAATCTAACTATACATGAAGAAAATCAGCCCCAAAGCCTACCAAACCTTCATTTTGGGAAGTGATTTACTCAAGGTAACAGTGATTTACTGGAACAGCTAGCATTACATCTACTTCTTTTGATTGTTCTTCCAAAATTATTTACACTTTAGTACACCACCTTCTTTCTAGGTACTGGAGAGTTGATCTGAGAAATTACAATCTCCTTCCCTTACTGACAATTTCCAATTCAGGATTATTAAAAATGATTTGAATATAAACTATTATAAAAATCTGTCATGATTTCAAATAGTAACTTTTGGATTTAAACCTTTTAAAATTATAATCTCACAGAAAATTAACTTTCACATGTTGTATTTGGATATTTAGTAAAAAGGACAAAATAATAACTCTTAAAACACAGGAAGCAATTAATATAACACAAATATACCATGCAAAGAACTTGCAATCCAAAACATACTTACAGTAAAAACCAACAGCTACAGGCAGCAAAAACAAAGCAAAACCATGTTTTAAATTCCAATCATAAGAAGCAAAATATTAAACTATTCTAAAGGCTTTTTTCTTTTTCAGTTAAAAAATGTTTAGCACGCAGCACAAAAAGAAATCTAATCTGCTCTGATAAACATTAATAAGCTTCACCTGCTATTATTGTAAGATACTTCCAGAAATCTGCTCTCACGTGCATCTTACTAAATGGTCTAAAATGAATACTTCAAACAAAGTATGGGAAGAACAGCATTATCCTCTAAATGAAACGCCTCTGGTAAACTTGCATCATCAGATGGTTTAATAACAGGATTCCTTTACTGTTCCTTTGGGAAATGTTGCTGTGGGGATCTTTTCACGTGAACATACTCTTAACAGAATTCTGATTCAGAAATACGGACTTTAAAAATTTATACCTAAGGCATACTTTTGAATAGTTCCCTTGTAACTGACTCCAGTAACTGGTCTGTACAAGTGTTATACTGAGATAGTGGTGAGGCAATGGAATGTTTACATGCACATACTCATGGGTACGCACATGCACACACCAAAATAACAAATCAGGACGAACAATAAGCACGTTTAAGAAGTAGGTTTTATTTATAGCTGATTTACAGAAACTGACCAATATTTAGTTTGAACGAGTTCATATCCAAAAAGAACCTGAAAAAACTGCCTGTTAATTCCAAAGCAATTATAGGGAAATTCTATCGCATTTTCATTCATTCATGGACAATAATGAATTTAATCAAGAAAAAATGCTTTGCTTGAAACAAATATATCAACAATTTTATACATATATATATTAAATTAAATACCAATTCATTCATCTGATTTGCATTAAATACCAATTCCTTAATTATTTCCTGATAAGAGGGTTTATCAAGATATAACTTATATTGGCATATTTGTATGTTTAGACTTATGTTCATACGTGTTCAAATCAAGGAAAACTATTACCAAAACAATCAACTATCCTTTTATTTTTACTTATTTTCTAAGGCAATTATTCATGAAAAATGTATTTTTGTCAATGAATGAAAATGTTTCTTTTTCTTTTTACAGAAATATATATAATTTTCACTAATTTTACTTTTTTTTAACTAGAGAGGAAAGGCTCAATAATCATTACAATAATGATAACTAAGACATAAGGTTTTTATTGAATAAATATTTATGAGAACAGAAGTAAACCCAAGTATAAGAAAAAAAAACTTGCTAAGTATTCTAACCTTCAATATTTATAAGAATATACTGTTTAGGCCACCTGGACAGAAGGAAAGAAAGCATGAGGAGTTTGGGAAATAAGATCACAGGCCTGGCACAGGATTCACAGACTTAGGGACTTGAGATAACATTTCATTCAATCTCTTTATTTTATGGATGAGGAATTGAGTTTAAGTGACTTGCCTAAAGATATCAAGGAGAAAAGCAGAGATTAAAATCCAGGTCCTCTAATTCCAGCATTCTTTCCATTATGTCAAACTTGCCTCATAACACAGAAAGTTCAGGGGCTTTAATTATATAGACATTTGCTAGTATTTTCCCTGTATCCAAAGTACAGAAGCAAATTGCTTGACTCATAAGAATGATTTTATCTTTCAAAAGCTGGTCCAAATAGCCACAACGAAAAAAAAATACTCCTGCTCATGTAGAGGAATTAAAAGGGGAAAAAAAAAAGAGCAAAGAATGGCAATTTATGCTGCTCACCTGGGGAACTGCTGTGGCACATGAATGTAATAGATTATTGTGGCATAAGAAGTAAAGAGATAATTAGAGAGAATCCTGAGTAGCGTAAACTGATACAGAGAAAAATGAGCAGAACCAAGAGCACAATTTGTAGAATGACACAGAATGACACTGAAAAGGTAAATAACTTTGAAGAATTTAAAAGGCCATGACCAACCACATCTCCAGAGGACCTTCTGACAAGAGAAGTGGCAGACCTAGGGTGGGAGTGAAATATCTATATATCTATATATCTATATATAGATATATATATGTGTGTGGTGTGTGTGTGTGTGTATGTGTGTGTGTGTGTGTGTGTGTGTGTGTGTATGTATATATATATATATATATATAACATGCACATATATATATTTTTTTGGATGTGGCCAATGTGGGAATTTGTTGGGGATCAGCTGGGAGTATAGAGATGGGAAAGAGAGAAAATATATCTGAATCGAAAAAAAAATTAAACCAAAATTCTAAAAAATAAAGCAAGCAGTATAAAGCGGAGATTTACAGTTTCATATAAAATCCTCTCTTTAAGTACTGCTGTATATGTGGAAATGCTCTTTTTTTGTTAAGTTCAGAATAAAAAAATATACAAATTGTTTTATACTTTTATGTATCTGGCTGAAGTATAATGAGGGCAAGGACTTCCATTTTTCTCAAGTCAACAAGCATTCATTTAGCACCTACTATGTGCCAAGCACTCTGCTAAGTGCCAAAACTATAAAGAAAGGTAAACAATAGTCTCTGCTGTCAAGGAGCTTACAATTAAACAGGGAAACAACATCCAAGCAAGTACAAACAAGATATAAACTGGATACATTAGAAAGAATTAACAGAAGGAGGGCACTAGCATTAAGGGGAATTGGGAAGGGCTTTTTGGAGAAGGTGGGATTTTAGCTGAGACTTGAATGAAGTCAAGAAAGTTAGGAGGCAGAGATGAGGAGGGAGAGTACTCCAGGCATGAGAGACAGCCAAGAGAAAATGCCTGAAGTCAAGAGATGAAAAGTCTCATTCATGAACAGCAAGGAAGCCACGGTAACTGGATCTCAGAACATGTGGTGGGGGACGAGGCTAGGGGTGGGGTAGGAGTAAGAAGAATGGAAAAGTAGGAAGGGGGCAAGCTGGATTTTAACTTTTTCTACCTCCAAACATTGTACAGTAGGCATTCCTGTTGAAATGAATTGAATTTTAATTCAGTCAATATTTATTAAGCATCTACTTTGTATAAAGCACTATGTCCATTGCTAAAAATGACTGACTCTTCAAAGAGTTTATCTTCCCAATAAGATCTAATTTTAGCAGCATAATAGTAACCTTAACTACTTGGTCCTACAGGTCTATAACAAAAGTAATTATCTTTCTCCCAAAACCTATTCCCAAGTGGATCATTATCTTTTTAATTACCCAGGTTCTCAACCTGGGTTTCATTCTCAATTCCTCACTCTCACCCCACGTTTTCAATAAGCTGAAAATCTCATAATTTCTTTCTCTATAACAACTCTCCCATATGTCACTTTCTGTCTACTTACACAGTTATTACCCTAGTTTAGGGCCTCATTATTCCTAGCTGGACTATTCCAATAGCATCTAAATTGGGCTCATTTCCAAACTTCAATCTATTCCTCTATGAAGCCATCAATGTAATCTGATCTCCACAAACTTCAGGGGCTCCCTATTACCTCAGGAATAAACAAAACAAAACAAAATAATACAAAAAAACTTTCCATTTCATACTTAAAGTTCTTTACAAACCTTTCTACCTCTTCAGTATTCTTACATGCTATTTCCTTCTACACACTCTATGTTCTATCCATAGTCACATACTTGTTACTTCTCACATGACACTCTATCATCTCTCATGCCTTTGCAATGACTGCCCTTCGTGGTTGGAATGCTCTCTCCTATTTCTGTCTCTTTGAGTTCCAGCCTTCCTTCAGGAACCAGCTCAAATGCCACATTGTACGGAAGGCTTTTCCAAGTTCCTGAACCTACTGGTGCCTTCCCATCCAAGGCTATCTTGTATTTACTTTATTTGCATCTTCTTTATGCATATATATGTACATACTCTCTCCACCATTAGAATGCAAGCTCTTTGAGGGCAAGACAGTTTCATTTTTGTCTTTATACTCAATACTTACACAATGCCTGGTATATAATAAATAGCCTCTTAAAAATACCTAACTGATTAGTCAATAATGTTGAGGTATCTAAAGGTGATTAAGTAAGGGGTGAACACAAAACAAATATTGAATAAAGACAGGAATAAATTAGTAAAGAAAATATATTAAATAAAAATACCACCAATGGTATGCACTGAAATCTTAGTTATTACAATAATGACTACAATGCTGTAATTTCCTAACATTTTGAAAGCAACAGAAACTCAAAAGCTTTATATATTTGTGAAATATAAGTAATTTATTTTAAAGGTAAAAAGGTAATTTATCATACACACACACACACACACACTCTGAACTTGTATCTCTCCTGTACATCATGGGATGCATATTTTGTGGCCTTGAAGAAAAAAACTTTCCTTAGATTTCATTCCCACATTCTCTTCCAGGATTAATTAGGCAAAGCCAAATAATTCTGACATCATAACCAACAGCCTTGTCACAATCTTGGACACTTCTACGGGTCTTCTGGGAAGATAACTCAGTCTTGTTCATACAGAATATATCTTCCCTCTTCAATTTCCTCCATGAATTCATAACCCACAGTTTGGAGAACCAGGTTAATATAAATCTATCATTAGTTTGATAGTTCCTGTACAATTCAGCTATATATTTTCTCCCAAATACAATATTCAATTAATTGACCTTAAATAAAATGAGCAGAATACTTACCTGTTGGATTAGAAAAATCCAACATGCTAGTTGTAGGCTGCAGGAGATCAGGGCTACTTGAGGAAAGAGTTCCAGGAATAGGCATTATAGCTAGACTATGCCTACACTGCCTTGTTCCAAGGACACTGTCATCTTGTGACTGGCTCACATTGCCATCACTGCCAAAAAAAAAAAAAGCTTCACATATTATCCATATTTCAAGGAATTTAACAGTAAACATAACTTTTACTCTATATGTAGACTGAAGATGAATACTAATCAGTTCAAGACAGTAACGCTTAAAAATTAATTGTGATACCAAGGGGATTACAAGGAAAGGGAAAAAGGCAATCTTGTTATTATAACAGCAGTATCAAGGGGTATTTTTGTCAGGACTAAACTAAAACAACTCAACTCATACACAAAAAGAGAAATAACAATATCCAATTTGTACCTCTTTTTTGTTTTTAAGAAGGTATAACCAAATATTTTTCAGTTTTAACATGTTAACAATAAACTTATAAAGGTGGTGGTAGAGAATGAAACAGAGAGGAAGAAAAAGAGAGGAAGAAAATAAGAAAAGTCACCATATTAAAATTATCTAATATGTGAGAATTTAAGTATATGTAAAGCATGTGATGTATTCTGAGGACTCAAGATAAGTACAGACGAATTACCTGAATGTGTTTCATATCAGCAGAAAGCAATGATATCATAGACATTTTCACAAAAAAGAAACTACATGTTATTTTTTTCTCTGTATTTCCAGATTCAGAAGAGTGTCTTAAACATTTCTTTTTGACCAGACACAATTTCTTTGTTATAAGGAAGAACCAAGAGAGAAATTTCTCCTTTACCTTCCCTACAGCTTATCTGCCTACATACCTAGGGGTATGAGAGCTCAAACAGAACAAAACATAAGTCAGAATGTATCACAGATAGGACTTCAACTCAGGTCTTCTTGAATCCAAGGCCACTACTCATAATTCCTCACATACTGCACACATACTAGGTACTAGTGTTGGTGAATTTAACTGATTGCAGGGTTACCAACTAGAATACCAAAAGCTACATAATTTAGTCTTTTTCTACTTTGCCATGATACAGAAGATTTTACTCAAGGAAAGAATCTGGGCCAGCCCCTTTTACATGACCTGATATCTGTATGCATTATGATACAGTGGAAGGAGAGGAGTGGAATTCAAATCTTACCTGCCTAAATACTTATCTGCCATTTGACCACCTGCAAGTCACTGAACTTCTTAGACTCTTTTCCTCTTTAGTAAAACAGGACAGTGGGAGATCTTAGACCTGTGATGTCACTGGTATACAGAATTCCTGAATGAGGAAAGTCCTTCTACCAATACAAGGTCAACACCTTCTCTGAAATAAGTATCTTTGATGAAGCTGCCTCCAACACTGAGAGGGTGGGTGATTTTTCCAGGGCCATAGTCAGAATGGATTAGAGGGAGGATTTGAACCCATGAATCATCCTGGCTTTGAAGACAGCTCTCTATCCATGATGCCACCCTGTCTATCTAAAATACAGACAATAATTACAAGACAAAAAAAGTGGGAGCATCATTGCCCGACCATATCTAGATTATTATGCTTTAGTTCTAGGTACCATTTTTTAGGAGCAAATGAACAACTTACAGAGCATTCCACAGAGATGGAAACCACACCATCCCAAGAATGAGTAAAAGAACTCCAGGACTAATTGGCCTGATGGAAAGAGTTAGTATAACTATTTTCAAGTGTTTGAAGCAGGGATTTGAAGAAGGGATTAGATTTACTTTGCTTGGTCAAATAGGTAGAACTGGCAACAATGGGTTAAATGTAAGCCAAAATGGCCTAAAAATGAGAGCCAGGAATAAATAGAATGGTCTTTGAAGTGAGTGCTATCCATGATCTACAGGCTTGGAGACCTGTTTATGACTGACTAACTAGGCCTAAGGGCCTTGCTAGGATATGTGGCATAATTATATATTCAAGGCCCAATTGCAGCCAACAGTCCTATGTTCATTAACATAGAGAACATGAAGGAGAATATAAGTATCATCATGATAAAATATTGTTTTTTAAAAGATACACAGTTCACTCATGTTTCAAATTAGGAAATAAATCCCTCCTTGCTTCACTAACTGGCCAAAGCACTAAAGCATACCTTTAGTGACATAAAGAACCTCATGTAAGACATTACCAAGAAGTACAGCTCTTTAGAACTAACAGACACCTCACTGAAGGCTGCTGTTGCTACCAAGTTAAGAATATCCCATGGGGAACTGAGGGTGCTGGAAAGTTGCACTCATCAATGTATTGTGTATCTTCATTAAATGTTTGCATGTATTCCTACTGTTATTATCTGGTAAAAGGTTTGGGGGGAAGTTGACTGACTCAATCTCACCAAATCCTAACCTGTACTTGGGACCAGGGTACAGTCAGCCCAAAAAAGGGTCCTTATTTGAGGTTCTTTCCCATCAATGGGACTTTGATTTCAATCAAATTCTGAATATTTGTAGGAGATATTGTAAGAGGGAATTCCTATTTAGGTTCCAATCAAACTAGATGGACTCTGAGGTCCCTTTAATTCTGCAATTAGATACACAATCCATGCCATGAGATGAATGAAATTATATTCAAGTGGCAAAGCATCCATGCTTGTTAGAAAGCTGTGCTGTTATGTCCACTCCAAAAAGAATTAGGTCATTTCTTACCCAAAAAGTCTCCTGAAAAGGGGATGCAGGAATAAAAACAAGACATTGTTGAACAATACACAATTTTCTAATACTAAATTTACTTTGAATAACAAATATGTTTAAAAAGAGAAAGAGGTCAACAAAGGTATGACTGAAAATAAAAGACCAACATTGTAAACACGGAAAGGCAATTATTTTGACAACTAATGAGGTAATAAGAAAAAAAGAGTCCTCGCTAAATTTAAGGTAGCATACTCTCAGAACACTAAAACATATTACTCTGAGTAATTAAAATTTACAAATTTGTACGATTTTTGTAATTGTTAAACATGGCAATAGGAAACAAAGGATTACTTTATAGAGCTGAAAAAAATAATGAAATTTAGCAAGAGGAACAAAAGGTCAAGATTATGAAGAAAAATATCAAAAACAAATGGGAAGGAGGCAAGGTCTAGCAACATCAAATCACAAAACAGTAATCATCAAAACAATTTAATGCTGATTAAAAAATAGAGGGATTCATCAGTGAAACATATTAAGTATACAACATACCTAAGCAAAGGAACCTAGCAGCCTGATATTTGATAATCCCAAAGACCATAGCTACTAGTGTAAGCATTCATTGTCTGACATAAATTACTGGGAAAACTGGAAACTGGACAGCTGTCAGGTAGAATATAGGTTTAGACCAATGCCTTATACCATATGCCAATATAAGCTCCAAATGGGTATGTTACTTACACACACACACACACATACACACACACACACACACACACACACACACACACAAGTAATCATATCATAAACTAATTAGAAGGCTAAAATAAATTACTTCGCAGATCTATTGATAGGGAAAGAGTTCATGACCAAACAAGACACAAAGAAGATTCATAAAAGACAAAACGTACAATATTAATTAAATAAAATTTAAAAGATTTTGCACAAATGAATCCAATATATTTAAGGCAGGGTGTTCCAGAAGTCTTTGTGAAGTTTTAAGCACTACACACACACACACACACACACACACACACACAGAGCTTTTTAAAAACCATATACATGAAAAGTCATTCCTCAACTGACAAATGGTCAAAGAATACGTACAAGCAATTTTCAGATGAAGAAATCAAAGCTATCTACAGCCATATTTTAAAAAATGTCCCAAATAACTACTGATTAGAGAAATGAAAATTGAAACAACTCTGAGGTACCACCTCATACCTAACTGGCTAATATAACAGAAAAGGAAAATGATCAATGTTGGAGTAGATGTGAGAAAACTGGGACACTAATTCATTCTTGGTGGAGCTGTGAATTGATTCAACCATTCTGGATAGCAATTTGGAGCTATGCCCAAAGGGCAATCAAACTGTGCATATACCGTTTGATCCACTACCAGGTCTATATCCCAAAGAGATCATAAAAAAAGGGAAAAGCGTACAAAAATATTTATAGCAGCTCATTTTGTGGTGCCAAAAAAAAAATGGAAACTGAGGGGGATCAAATGGGGAATAGCTGAACAAGCTGTAGTAAATGAATGTAATGGAATACTACAGTGCAATAAAAAATGATGAACAGGCAGATTTCAGAAAAACCTGGAAGGACTTGCATGAACTAAAGCAATACGAAGTGAGCAGAACCAGGAAACACTGTACACAGTAAAAGCAATATTGTATGATGAAGAACTGTGACTTAGCTATTCTCAGCAATACAATGATCTAAGACAATTCCAAAGGACTCATGAGGAAAAATGCTATCTACCTCCAGAGAAAGAAATGATGGAGTCTGAATCTAGATCAAAGCATACTTTTTTTAACTTTATACTTCCTGGTGTTTTGATTCAAAACATGATTAATATTGAAACATGTTTTCCATGACTGCACATGTATAACCTATATTGAATTGCTTGCCTTCTCAATGGGTGGGGGAGAACTACATGGGGGGAAGGCAGGTGGGAGAGAATTTGGAACTCAAAATTTGAAGAAGAAAAAAAAAGTTAAAAAATTGTACACATAATCAGAAAATACTTTTTAATCAAAATTATATATGTATATGTATGTATACATACACACATATAATAAATATACCCACATGTACCTACAGATATGGAACAGATCCACATGTATAAGAATAAAAGCCATTCTCCAATTTATAAATGGCCATAGGCTATGAACAGGCAATTCTCAAACAAAGAAATTCAAGCTATTTATAGAATTATGAAAAATACTCAAATTACAAATAATTAGAGAAATGCAAATTAAACTTGAGGTCCTACCTCATAGCTATCAGATCTGTCAAAATTGAGAAAAAAAGGAAAATGATAAATGTTGGAGGGGCTTTGGAAAAACAGGCACATTGATGCACTGTTGATGGAGCTGTTGTAATCTGGTAATTCCAGCCATTCTGGAAAGCAATTTGGAATTGTGCTCAGGTAAGTTACTAAACTGTGCAGACCCTTTAGCCCAGCAACGTAACTACTACTACTACTATAGCCCAAAGAGATAAAAGAAAGAACAGGACCAACATTTACAAAAATATTAACAGCAGCTCCTTTTGTGGTAGGAAAGAACTGGAAACTAGAGTTACAAATCAACGGGGAAATGTCTGAATAAATTATGTAGTATATTAATATAATAGAATAATACTGTATGCAGAAAAGCTATAAGAAAAGATGAAAGAAATGGTTTCAGAGAAGCCTGAAAAAAATTATAAACTGTTGCAGATTAAAATGAACAGAACTAGGAGAGTAATTATATTACAGCATCAATGCTGTAAAAATGAACAATTCTGAACTTACAAACTCTGATCAAACATGATTCCAGAGGGCCAATGATAAAGAATGCTACCATCTCTTCTGACAGACAGATGAATTAATGATATGGAAAATGAGACACAGTTTTTGGACACTGCCAATATGGATTTTCAATTTTTCTATACCTGTTAGAAAGTTTGGGTTTTTTTACCCCTCTTTAGAATTAGGGAGGTAGGAGGGAGAAAAAAAAATGCTTGACCACTGAAAAATAAACAATTTCAGTAAAAAAAAAAAAGAGAGAGAAAAAAAGTTTTTCTTCTGATCAACAGAAGAGTGATATCAATCTCTTATTTTCAATACCCTCCCCCTCCCAGTTAGAGTAAGTGCATTCTTATGAGCAGGCACACCCCACTGGGCTGAGGTCAGATATTTGAAGGAATACATCTTATACGGTTAAGATTATAGATAAGGATTATAGAAGATAAAAACAAAAGTCCAACACACTCACTTTACAACTAAGGAAACTAAAACCAACACACATTTTAAAAAAAAGGAAATTGGGACTCTCTAAAGTGAAATATCTTGTCTAAGATTACATAGGAAAAAACAAGGATTTAAATACATGTTTTTTTTCTCTAAAGTACTGCTGCTTTCATAGGAAAGCCACCTGGTTGCTGGAAAAAAAGCTGTATTTGAGACAAAAGGTAGGAATTATTTTTGATAGATGTCTATATTCATTAGTGAATTAACTGTTCTTTTTAGAAAACATTTATTAGTTAGTACAATTTATACTAGATTTGTATTTTTTACTGCACTGAAAATTTCCTCTGTTTTCTTTGGCTAAGTTTCCAGTAATCTGCCTTTCACAAGCCAAACTATACTATTTATTTAGTGGGATTCAGCTTTTTAGGCACTGATTGTTCAGTACCTAAAAGAAAAGAAACAGAAGAACTCAAGCATATTTCCCCTTCATCAAGCAACTGAGGTAATACTAGATGTGGGGAGATCAAATAGGAAACTGGTGCAATAGTCCAAATTAAGAGTAATAAAAGCTGAGAATAAGGGTTGGTCACAGGAATGACAAGGAACTGAATACAAAACTAACAAGACTTGGTAATGTCAAGTCTCAAGGATGTTCAGTCAAGGGGAAAAAAAGACTCAGGGGGGACATGATAGCTGTCATAAAGCATTAGAAGACTTGAAGGTGGATTCGATGAATTGTTTCACCCCAGAGGGCAGAGACAGGAACAATGGAGAGAAGTGGCAGAGAGGCAAATTTAGCCTTGATAACAGGAAAAATTTCCTACCAGAGCTATCCAAAACTTGGATAGAATGACTTGGAAAGTAATGGTTTTCCCGCACACTGGAGGTCTGCAAAAGGAGACTAGATAGCCACTTATCAGATATGTTAAAGTTGAGAGTTCTTCTAGGTAAAATGGACTCTGAGGTCTCTTCCAATTCTTTGATGACTGATTCTGTGAATAACTGGATGAGGGAGCCAAAAAAAGATTTAGATCTCAAGTATATAGGATAACAATGGTGACATTTAACAAAAATAGTTACAGAAAAGTAATTTTGGAATGGTAAATTAGTTTAGTTTTAAATATGAGTGACTTGAAGTAGAGATACCCCACAAGCAGTCTGAAGCACAGAAATGGAATGCAGGGTGGAAATATAGAACTAAGAATCATCCATGTAACTGTGATAATTAAAACCACATAGGGTCAAGAGGTCAAGAATAAAGCACTAAAAAAAATAGACTCGGGAAAGAACCTTGAGAATACCCATATGAAGGGGACAGGAGAAGAAAGATAAACCAAGAGAAACAGAAAAAGAACCCAAGGCATGGGCAGAAAAAATGAGGATACTTTAGAATTTTAAGAATAAAGGGTCAATATAGAGTATCAAATGTTGCAGAAATAATAAGGAATGAGAAAAGGACCTGGTGATTAAGTCAGTCATGACTTTTCATTTTATGTTTTTTTAAAGTATTCATTTTAAAAAGTATGATCCTTGTGTTATATTGCTATAATCTCCTTGATAATAATTTATTTTAAATAATTATACACATATTTAAGTCAATATTCATTAGGGAAACTGGACTATAGTTTTCTTTCTCTGTTTTTGCTCTCCCTAGTTTAGTTATCAAAAGTATATTTGGCTCATATAAGCAAGATGGTGGGTGAGACTTCACCTATTTTTTCAAATTCTCTCCCTTTCTCCCTTCTCCTCACCCATCTACTGAAAAGGCAATCAATATGCTATTCATAACACATAGGAAGTCATACAAAACAAATTCCCATATTAGCCATTTTACCAAAAAAGAAAAAAAAAGGGCAAGAAAAATAAAGTGGAAAAAAGTTGCTTCACTTCACACTCAGAAGTCATCAGTTCTCTCTCTGGAGTTGTACATCATTTATAAGTTCTCTGGAATCATCACTGATCATTACATTTATTTGAGTAACTAAGTCTTTCACAGTTTATCACTGTTACAGTATTGTTGTTACTGCATACAATGTTCTCCTGGTTCTGCCCCTTTCACTTTATATCAGCTCATATGAGTCTTCCAAGGAAGGTAGTGGGGTTTTTTTTTGTTGTTGTTAAACCATTCTCCTTGTCATTTCTTATAGTACAATAGTATTCCATCACAGACATAGACCACAACTTGTCCAAATTTATGGGCATGCCCTCAATTTCCAATTCTTTGCCACTATAAAAAGAACTGATATAAATATTTTTGTCCATATAGGTCCTTTTTCCTTTTTCTTCAATCTCTTTGGGATATCCTCATATTTATATTGCCAAGTCAGAAGGTATGTACAGTTTGAGCATACTTCCAAATTATTCACCAGAATGGTTGGACTAGTTCAAAATTTCACCACAGTGTATTAGTGTACCAGTTTTTTTTTCCAAATCTCCTCCAATATTTATCATTTTCCTTTTCTGTCAGGTTAGACAATCACATAGTGTGAAGTGGTACCTCAGAGTTGTTTTAATTTGCATTTCTCTAAAGAATAGTGACTTAGAACTTTTTTTATATGACTATTGACAGCTTCTATTTCTTCTGAAAACTGCTTCCTCATATCCTCTTATTTTTAGAAATTTGACAGTTCCCTATATATTTGAGAAACAAAGCTTTTATCAGAGAAACTTCCTATAAAGATTTTTTCACCAATTTCCTGCTTTCCTTCTAAATTTTGGCTGCACTGGTTTTGTTTCTGCAAATACTTTTAATTTTATGTAATCATTTATTCATATTGCCTCTCTCATGATCCTCTTTATCTTTTGGTCATAAATTCTCCCTTTATCCATAGATCTGAATTATTTTCCATGCTCCCATATGTTACTTATATTACCTTCTATGTCTAAATTATATGACCATTTTGAGCTTACCTTGGTATATGATGTGAGTTGTTGGCCTCTATCCCTAGTTTCTGCCTACTTCCCAGTTTCCTAGCAGTTTTTGTCAAATAGTGAGTCTTTCCCCAAAAGCTTGGATCACTAGGTTTATCAAACACTAGACTACTATGGTTATTTCCTCTGCATATAAAATATCTAATTTTTCCACTAATCCACTACTCTATTTCTTAGGCAGTATCAGCCTTTTTGCTGCTTACCACTTTGTAATATAGTTTGAAATCTGATACTATTAAAGCCACCTTCCTTCAATTTTTTTTCATTGATTCCTTTGATATTCTTGACTTTTTGTTCTTCCAGATGAATTCTGTGTTTATTTTTTCTAGCTCTATAAAATAATTCTTTGGTAGTTTCAATGGCATGGTACTGAATAAATTAATTTTCACAGAAGAGTCATTTTATTATGGCCTACCCATGAGCAATTAATGTTACTCCAATTGGTTAGATCTGTCTTGATTTGTGTTAAGAATGTTTTGTAATTATGTTCATTCAGTTCCTATATGTGCCTTGGCAGGTAAACTCCCAAGTACTTTCTACCATCTGCTGTTATTTTAAATGGAATTTTTTTCTATCTCTTCCTACTGGATTTTGTTAGTAATATACAGAAATGCTGATGCTTTATGTGAGCTTATTTTATATCCTTCAACTTTGCTAGCGTTATTGTGTTAACAAGTTTAATTGACTCTCTAGGGTTCTCTAAGGATTCCATCATATTGTCTGCACACAGTGATAGTTTTGTTTTGTCATTGCCTATTCTAATTCCTTCCACTTCTTTTTCTCCTCTAGTATTTTTAGGACAATATCAAATAATACTGGTGATAACAGATAAACTTGCTTCATCCCTGATCTTAACGATAAGGTTTCAAGTTTATCTCTATTACAGATAATGCTTGTGGATGGTTTTAAAATATTTAAATAGATACTACTCATGATTTTAAGAAAAGCTCCATTCGTTCCTAAGCTTTCTACTGTTAACAGGAATGAGTGTGGTATTTTGTTAAAAGTTTTTTCTGTATCTATTGCGACAATCATATGATTTTTGTTGTTTTTGTTGTTGTTATGGTCCATTATGCTGATAGTTTTCCTAACATTGAGCCAGCCTTGCATTCCTGGTATAAATCTCACCTGGCCACAGTATATATGATACTTGTGATACAATGCTAGAATCTCCTTGATAATAATTTATTTTAAATAATTATATACACATATTTAAATCAATATTTATTAGGGAAATTGGACTATAGTTTCCTTTCTCTGTTTCTGCTCTCTCCCTGGTTTGGTTATCAAAAGCATATTTGGTTCAAATAAGGTAGATGATGGGTGGGACTACTTCTTTACCTATTTTTCAAATATTTTACATAGTACTGGAAAATTAATTGTTCTTTAAATGTTTGGTGGAATTCACTTGTAAACCCATCTCCAACTTTTTTTTTTCCCTTGGGAAGATCATTCATGGCAGATTCAATTTCTTTGTCTAAAATAGAGCTATCTAAATATTCTATTTATTTTTCTGTTAATCTGGGCAGTTTAAATTTTTGTAAATATTCACCCATTTTACATACATGGTCAGTTTTATTGGCAAAGGGCAAAATAGCTCCAAATACTTGCTGTAATTTCATCTACAATGGCATTGCATTTTCCCAATTTTTTAAATTACAATTAATCAATGCCTTGTCTATTGTATTGGCTTTTTTATAAGACCAGATCATACTTTTATTTATTAGTTCAATAATTTTTTTTAACTTTTACTTTATTAATCTCTCCTTTGATTTTCAGGATCTCTATTTTGGTGTTTATTAAAGAATTTTTCATTTATTCTTTTTCTAGTTTTAAGTTGCATGCCCAAGTCACTGACTGACTCTTTTTTCTTTTATTGATGTACACATTTAAAAATATAAATTTTCCCTTAAGTACCACTTCAGCTGCATTCCACAAATCTTGGTTTTCTATCTCATTACTGGCATTGTCTTTAATGAAATTATTGATTGTTTCTATGATTTGCTCTTTGACCCATTCATTCTTTAGGATTACATATTTAGTTTCCAATTAATTTTTAATCTATGCTTCCAAAGCCCTTTATTGCATGTAATTTTTATTGCATTAGGGTCTGAAAAGGGTATATTTAATAATTATGCTATTCCACATTTGCTTGTGATATTTTTAATATCCTAATTTATGTCCAATTTTTGTATTCTGCCATGTATAGCTGAGAAATAAGTAATACTCCTTCGTATTCCCATTCATTTTCTCAAGGTCTGTCATATCTAACCTTTCTAATATTCTATTAATGTCCTTAACTTCTTATTTATTTAATGGTTAGATTTATCTACCTCAAGAGGGGTAAATTGAGGTCTCCCACTAGTATAATTTT
The DNA here is from genome assembly GCF_003287225.1 of Phascolarctos cinereus. Lineage (NCBI taxonomy): Eukaryota > Metazoa > Chordata > Mammalia > Diprotodontia > Phascolarctidae > Phascolarctos > Phascolarctos cinereus. Next base: position 349,240,181 of record NW_027555625.1, read on the forward strand.
ATTGCCTATTTTCTCCTTTAACACATTGAACTTTTCTGTAAGAATGTGACTGCTATGTCATTTGATGCATATGTTTAGTATTGGTATTACTTCATTGCCTGTGGTACCTTTCAGCAAAATGTAGTTTCCTTGATTGATTAATGCTTATCTATTTTTACTTTTGCTTTGTCTAAGATCATAACTGCTGCCTCTGACTTTTTTTTTTAACTTCAGGTGATGCATAACAGATTTTACTCCAGGCCCTTGTTTTAACTCTGTCTTTCCATTTCAAATGCGTTTCTTCTAAACAACATGTTGGATTCTGGTTTCTAATCCATTCTGTTATTTCTGTTGTATGGGTGAATTTGGCCCATTCACATTCAGTGTTACAATAATAGTGCATTTCCCTCCATCCTATTTCCTTCTATTTCTTCTTCTTTTTTTTCATTCTGGCCCTACTATACAAAGTCTGTTTTGCTTCTGACCTCTAGCCTCTCTTAATCTGCCTGTCCTCTATGACCCTTCTCCCACTTTCTCTTAGTCCCTTCCTACATCCATGTTGGATAAGACAGATTCCTATGCTCAACTGAATATGAATACATATTCTTCCCTCTTTAAACAAGTTCAGATGAGAGAGGTTCAAGCATTGCCTACTCATCTTCACTGCACATCTTGTTTACAGGAGATAAGTTTTCCCATTCTACTTCTCTCTTCCCCCTTCTCCAAGTACATCCCTTTTTCTCACCCTTTCATTCTTTTTGTGAGATCATCTCAACAACTCACACCCCTATCTTTTGTCAATGTAACCTCCTTCTAACTATCCTAATAATGATAAATTTATCAGGACTTTCATCTTCTCAATAACATAGGAATGTAAAAAGTTCAACTTTAGTAAGTCCCTTATTATTTCTTTCTCATGTTTACCCTTTTATGCTTCTCTTGAGTCTTGTGTTTGACTATCAAAATTTCTATTCAGCTCTGGTCTTTATACCAAGATTATTTGAAAGTTCTCTATTTCATTAAATGGCCATCCCATTTTCCCCACCCCTAGTAAAAGCAGACTGAGTTTTGTTGGATAGGTTATTCTTTGTTGTGATCGTAGCTTCTTGGCCTTCCGCAATATCATACTCCAAGTCCTGTGTTCCTTTAACACAGAAGCTGCTAAATCTTGTGTGAACCTGTTGCTCCACAATATTTGAATGGTTTCTTTCTGGCTACTTGCAACAGTTCCCCCTTGACCTGAGAGCTCTGCAATTTGGCTATAATATTCTTGGGAGTTTTTATTTCAGAATCTCTTTCAGGGGGTGATTGGTAAATTCTTTGAATTTTTATTTTGTCCTGTGGTTCTAAAATATCTTGGCAATTTTTCTTGATGGTTTTTTGAAATATGATGCCCAAGATCTTTTTCTGATCATGGCTTTCAATTAGTCCAATAATTCTTACGTTATTTTTCCTAGATCTATTTTCCAGGTCAGTTTTACTTTTTTTGGATGCAATATTTCACATTTTCTTTTCTTTTTTTCATTCTTTTGATTCTGTTTTATTGTTTCATGATGTCTCATAGAGTCATTAGATTCCCCTTGCCCAATTCCAATTTTTAAGGAATAATTTTTTTAATGAGCTTTTTTTTTAAACCTCTTTTTCTGTTTTGGCCAATTCTGCTTTGTAAGCAGTTACTTTATCTGGTATTTTTTGTGCCTCTTTAACTAAGTTGTAAATTCTCACTTCATAATTTTCTTCCATTGCTCTCATTTCTTTCCTCAATTTTTCCTCTGCCATTCTTATTTAATTAAAAAAAATTTTTTTTGCTCTTTTTAAAAAAAACTCTTTCTACTCTCCTAGAAATTCTTGGCTTGTCTCTAATCTGTATGTTTCTTTGAGTCTTTGCTTGTGGATGTTTTCATATCATTGTCATCTTCTGACTTTGTGTCTTGAGCTTCCCTGTCACCAGAGCAGCTTTTTGTGGTTTTCTGTTGTATGCTCATTTTCTCAGCTTCTTTTTTGACTTTGAACTTTATGTTAGGACTGGGCTCTGCTCACCTCTCAGGGTGAATGTGGTGGTAGTGGTGGTGATGATGATAGAGCGTGGGGGGGTGGGGGGAGAGCAATCACTGTCCCAAGCTTCAGGCTTTTTTTTGCCCTGTTGTTTCTGCAGTTAGTTCTGAGGTATGTAAGTTTTTGGTTTTCCAAGGTGGTGTGATCTAGAGAGAGGTAAGGTCACTGCTCTCCTAATCTGCATTCTGGTCCTTACCTAGGCAGTACCCCTGCTCCCAAGTCCATAGGTAATAGTGTTCTCTTAACTGCTACCAGGAACTAAGGTCCTTATACTCTCTACTGAGTTAACTGCCAAGCAGCTCCTGGTCCTGAGCCCACTGCCCATACAGGGGTCACTTATAATCTCTTTTTCACCCTTTGTCTAATCCCTTACCATCTCTGGACGGTGAGAGCTCATAGAACTACTGCTGTTGCTGCTGCCCCCAAAGACTCCCAGGTTCACAACTGATGTTGCTGCCAAGTGGTGGTCCAGGTCAGAGTGTCACAGACCTCTCCTTTCAACCTCCTAAGCTGCCTTGTGCTTCAAAAAATGCCTCACTCTGACCTTTTGCTGGCTATGGAGCTCTAGAATTCAATTTGACATGTTATTTTAAAGTAGTTTGGAGGAGAATATTGGGAGAGTTCAGCTGGAATGTTCCCTGTACCCTGCCAACATGGTTCTACTCATCATTCATGACTTTTCAAAAGATAACTTCAATGAAATGGTGAAAGCAGAACCAAAAATACAAATAAGTGGGATGTGAAAAGATACAGACAGTGAATGTGAACTCCTCTTTGAAAGAAGTTTGTCAACAAAAGGAAAATAGGGCTAATGTGAGAGAACATAAGGATTTGGGATTATGGAGACATGAGCATATTTATAGGCAAGTCAGTGGTTATTAAGAGATTGAAGATACAAGGAAAAATAAAGGTTAACTGATATATCAACATCTAGAAAAATTTAGAAGGGATGGGATAAGGAATATATACACATACACATACACACACACACACACACACACACACACACACACACACACGGCTGAAAAGGAGAAGAGACATATTTTCCTCTAAAACATAAGTAGAAAGAGAGTAAATTCAGAAAAAAAAATTAGAAGAAAGAAATTATATGGTAATCAGTTCCACTTTATCTCTAAATCTTTAAGCCTTGAAATCTGATTTATATACACAAGCAACATTTATATTACGATTTCAGCACAACCTAAAGATTTCTACGCCTAGTCAAGTATGGTAGAATGAAATTTTTTTCAAGTAGTTTTATTTCAACTATAAATACAGAAGCTTACTGAAATTAACTCCATTCTAAGGGATCAAAAGATCAAGCCTGGTAAATCAGCACTACAACTGGAGCGAAGGGGAAGGGAGAGGAGACAAACAGGGAAAGGCTGAACACATAACATTTGCCAGAAACTAATTTCTCTTGGTGATTCTCAGAAATTTCAAGGACATTATCCAATACTATTTAGCACAACAAATATTTTACTAAGTATATATATGTCCATTATACTAGGGATATAAACATTAGGGGGGAAAGTGGTTCCTGCCCTCAAATAGCTTACAGTATAGTGAGGACATACCAGATGTATAAATAAGCAAGTATAAAGTTAGCAGAAGGGAAAGATCACTGATAACTGTGGGGTTCAGTAAAGTCTTTCTATGAGTAGTGGCACCTGAGCTGAGCCTTAGAAGTGAGAAGGGAAATTAATCTACAAATAGAGGACAGACTACGCAAAAGACACTGGGATAAGAAATGGTATATTTAATAGCTATTGTGTCTTTCAGACATAAGAAAAAAAGAGGCCTAAGGCTTATACATAGAAGGCTCACAGATAAATAGCATAAATACTTTCTTCCAGCAGTGTTAGAGAGAGAGAGAATATAATTATTTACTCTACCCTAACAGTCAAGAACTATTGGTGGCTGAGCTATGAATCAGTTGTAGAAATCAGCTGTGTATAGTCAGACCACAGATTGAGCCAAGTCAAAGTTAACATCAAATCAGAAGGACAAACGTGAAACTGGAAACACCTGAACCAGAAACAACTGCCACATCTTCAATCTGACCTATTCCAATTACAATCAATGACAACAAAAATAGGAAATGAAAAAAAGTATAGATATTGACCTTGAGGACCTTAATTTCCTTCAAAAATTTTAGTAAAGGAATTATAATAATGGGAAAGTCAAAGATACCAAAAACCACACTGTCCAGTAAATACCATTCCAAGAAGCCATAAGTAACAGTGATTTAAAACACAAACTAAATTCTAAAATACTAGAGAAAAAGAACAGTGAAAGGTGATACATTTCTTAAAAGCCAAAAGCAATGGAAGTAAAAATAAGTCTAAAAAGGGGGCAAAGTAGGGAAAAATCATGGACGGTATCGCTACTGAAAAAGATAATCAAGGGGATACCAATAATATCCCACCCACATGCCCACCTTACTATCTCAACAAAATCTTTATGAGAATTCTCCATGTACAAGCTAGGGGTATTTTTGATGAAAATATTAAATGAGATTAGGCATACTTTCAAAGATGGTATTCTACAATTACTTAAAACTTCAAAAATCAGATATGTGGTTTAAAGGCACAGAAAATACAAGATTCTTACTGTATTTCTTGTTTGATCTCACTGTATTTATTGTTTGCTAACTATATAAATACATTTGATTCAGTAGATTAAAAGGTCTTACAAGCATTCAACAATGTCTCTCATACATATATTAAGATTACACATATTTACAGATAAATGCAACAAGCTAAATTTCATTCAACAAGCCTCTTGACTAATATTAAGCAGACTATATAAAAAGGAGACCTACGTCCACTAAGGTATTTCCTATTGTCATGATGAGCGTCCTATTCTGGGTACAAATTGAAGAGATTCTTTATAGCTGTTGAGGTCCTACAGATACCTTTTTCCAAGGATGCTACAGTGCTGATAACATCAAGACCTAGAACATTGCAGAGCCACCTCAATGATATACATAATGAATAAATAAAGAAATCAGTCTACCAATCCATTCAGTTAAAACTAAAGAGAAATGTTTGTTGTCCAGACTGTGACAAGCGGTTCTATGGCCAGCCCGTGGATTTAGTACACCAAGGCTAGGCATTATAGCTGGGCATCAAATTGAATCATATCAATTAATCTAACAGCTGGAAAACATTAATGCAGCTGTTACTATAATGCTTGGCACTGTGCTAAAGTAATGGGCAAAAAGTTTCTGCCCTCAAAGAGCTTTGAGGTAGACAACATGTATATAAATACTAATATGCAAGATATATGTTGCATAGATAGAAAATACACTTAGAAGGGAAGACTCCAGCCGCTAGGGGACCCAAGAGAGACTTCTTGCAAAAAGCGACATTAGAGATGAGTGCTGAAAAAGACAAATTCTAAGAGGTGGAAGTGAGGTAGGAGAGCATTTCAGGGACGAACTGGAGCAAAAAAACCACGATGATGGGAGTTTGAGTGTTGTGTGTGTACATGGTAGGCAATAAAGCGTAAGAAGGTAAGAAGTTAAAAGTAAGTAGACTGAAAAGAGCTTTACATGCCAAAGAAAGGTCTTTACATCTGATACTGGAAGCATAATGGGGAGCTTCTAGAGTTTTGTGCATTGGGGAAAAGGAGAAGTGACAGTCAGACTTTGGTGGCTTTGTGAAGAATCATTTGGTGATATATTATATGAAAATACTTTAGAAGCTTTGTGAAGGAGGACTGAAACGGGGATAGACTTGAGGGAGGTGGACTAATTAGAAGGCTATTGCAAATAGTCCAGATAAGATGTGATGATGATTTAAACTGGGGTGGTGGTAACTTGGGTGATGAAAGTTTATTTGAGTAAAGAAAGTAAAATATACAAGAGATGTTGTGAAAGTAGAAAGAGAAAGGTTATATCATTGATCAGATATATATAAGAAGTGAGAATTAGGTGTTGAATATGACATTAAGATTGCAAACGTGGGTAACTGAAAGGATGGTGGTGCCTTCAAAACTAAAAGGGAAATGGGGAAGAGAGATGGATTTAAGGAGAGAGATAATAAGTTCTATCTTGGACATGTTGAGTTTGAAATGCTTAAAGGACTTTTTGAAAGGCACACAAGAGTGAACTGTGTGTGTACTTCACAAACTGTGTAATGCTTTCAATGACTCCAAGCTGTTTTCTAGCACAAAAACAAAATCATTTCAACAAAAACGTTCACCTAGTGATATTGATTTTGGAACATCACAGATGCCAAAGAGTCAAAGTTATAGGAGCTTTGCATAATGGGCTGAAGTAGGCTGCATCTTGTTTCTACTATGAACTACACTCAAGAAGTAGCAAAAGGACACAATGAGGAAATGTACAAGTGGAAAAGGAGGTGGGCTGGTCGTGTAGTAAAGTATAACAGATGAAAAGCTCTAGTGTTTTGCACTCATAGAATGTTTAAAAAAAAAATAAGCTAGATAAAGGTGGCCAGCACATTGGATAGAAACTATCTGTTAGATCTCTGTGGAAGGTCTAAGGAACATATACAAGAATGGCATAAGACAAAACGAGATTTACAGTAACAGAAAGACTATCCACAAAGATCCAAGATCTACTAAAGAAATATTTGATGGCCATGTACATCTTCAAAAATGGAAAATACAAAATTTGTAAGGCTATACTCTTGTGCAGTTTTTCCAGTATTTTATTTATTTCAATGTATACTTAAAATCCTGTAAATATATTCAAGAGTTTTGGTGCAGTGCACACTGTCAGAAATAAAAAATCAGCTCTGTGGAACATTATTAACAAGACTGAGTTGCCAAAAAGAGACATAAATAAAAATAAAAATATATAGGTGATAACATTCAAAGACTAAAAATAAGCACATGCCAAAGGATAGAAAATGCATAAAATATTCACAAGGAAGTTCTAAGAAACAAAAAAAGTAGACTTTTTTTAAAATTCCAATTGCCATCACCATGAAAACTGCTATGGAACTTAAATTTTTAATTTAAATATCATTATTTACCTGAATAACTTGGGAGGCAAGATGCTGAATCGTGTTTTATCCAAAATTTTCCTTATTTTGTTTCTTCCACCTGAAACAGTGTTTGCTTTAATTTTTTTATTTCCTTTCTCCTGTGGAAACATCTGTTCCATATCTCCAGGCATATCAGGAATAGAATAGCGATTACTTTTCTTCTCAGCAATTTTGGGAATATGAGGAACACCATTTTTGTCTTGCTTTGTCCTACTAATTAATTCTTTAAATACTGTGGAAATAAAGAAATAAAAATTACAATTCTTTTTATTACTAGAAAACTCCTCCCATGACTGACAAAATCTAAGGCCACTATTTATAAAAACGAATATGTCAACTTAGCTTTTTTGAAACTTCCTATTTTTCTTGACTCATCATCACCATCATCATAATCACCACTAATATTTATATTATCAATGTCATAAATGACATCTACATATCACATTAAAGTCTGCAAAGCACTTTTCCCCTTATTACCTCATTTGACCTCACAGGAACCCTGTAATGTAGGTGCCATTATTATTTCCATTGTATAGATGAGTAAAGTGAAGCCAGTAAGTGATTGGTCAAAGGTCACATAGCTGGTAAGTGTCTGAGACAGAATTAGAACTAAAGTCTTCCTGATTCCAAAACAGCCAAATATTTTCTACAGAAGGGATCTGTGCTAGTAAAGAGCTCTAGTCAATATAAAAAGTCACACAATAAAAAATGCAGCTGTCATATTTTGCCCAACTATGTATGGTAAAGAATTCTAAACCAGATACACAACAGAAGAGATGGTAAATCACCAACACTCAATAAATATTTATTAAGTGCCTACTACGTACCAGGCACTGTGCTAGGTGCTGGAGATAGAAATAAAATGAATGAAAAAAATACCAATTCACAAGGAAGTTACAATTTCAATGACATAAAATTTTAAATCCTTTGCACAAACAATCTCAATGCATCCAGAGTAAGAACAGAGACTGAGAAAAATCTTTTTATCTTGTATCTCTAGTACAAGGCTGACATTCAAAAATGTATGAAAGTTATTCCCAAATAAACAGGTAATCAAAGGACATGAGAAAGTGTCCAAAATTATTAAGAGAAATGCACAATAAAATAATCATTAAACTGAGGCTGTGAAATATGGGAAAAGTCAATGCTTAGGAAGGTGTGGAAAGTCAGCACTAATTCATCCCTAGAGAAATTGTAATTAGGCACATCGTGGGAAGAAAATTATCATCTGTGCCAGAAAAATTACTAAATTGTTCATGCCCTTCAAAACAGTATATATATAAATATATAAATGATATATAAATATATATATCAAAACAATACATGCAACAAATATTCACAGGTTAACAGTAAAGAAGCTAGAAATTACATACTCAACAACTGGAAAATGAATAAATAAATTTCGAGATATTAAAGCAATGTAATATGAATGTTATTAGAAGGAACAACAAAGACACTCCAAAAACCAAAGCACCACTATACCTGCTTCAATTAGCTCCAGGACATGTCAGTCTCAAGGCCAGGAATCCATTACCTCCTACTCTATTTCTGCCAGGAGTGAGCTTCCAGATGCTGCCTGAGACAGAGCAGATGAGGCACTAGAATGCCATGCTCCCTCATATGTGCTCGGGACCATGGAACTTTCCATCTACCTTATCCACTAGAATGTGAACTACTTGAGAGCAAGGACTGTTTCCACTTTTCTATTTGTGCCTCCAGTGCTTAGCATAGTACTCTATATATAAGTACTTAATAAAATGCTCATTCATCCATCCATCCATTCATTCATTCCCCATATGACAAAAGGGTTCATGGCTCTATATAGAAGAATTTAAGCCTACATATTTTCTTTGGGATATTTTGAATTGTCCATTATTCACCCACAAGTAACTTGAATATTGGGAAGGATTAATTATGAACTGTTTACAATATTCCTGGTGATAAGGGCCTACTTTTTAACTTCCCTGATTGCTGCTTAAAGCTCTTTACAACCTGGCCCCAATCTACCTTTCTAGTCTTATTACACATTTCTCCTCTTCAGGTACCCTACTGTTCAGTCAAACTGTCCTTCTTAACTATTCCCCACACAGCACTCTACTTCACATCTCTGTGTCTCTGTCCTAGTAGTTACCTATAGCTGTAATGCATGCTTTCCTCACCCACGCATTTTAGAATCCCTATTTCAAGATTTGGCTCATGTATCATCTTTTAAAAAAAAGTCTTTCTATATCCTCCCAGTACCTCTCATCTCCGGTATTACCTCTCTTTTATACATATACATACACATACACACACACACACACTGTCCCCCCCAATGCAAGCTCCTGGAAAGCCAGGACTGTTTCACTTCTCTATTTGTATCTCCAACTTTTAAAACAGTGCTTGACACAGAATGGGTGATTAATAAATGTTTTTTGATTGATACTATGTTAATGGCAATGTGAATGAGAGGGATCAATATAAAAGATACAGAAATAGAACTGAAAGGACTTGGTGAGTGATTATCTGGGGAAGGGTGGAGCAACAAAGAAAAGAAAGATTCAAAGGATGACTATGGGGTTTTAACCATGACTGACCAGGGGGTGGGGTGGCAGCAATATATTAAAGCCACTCAGAGAAAGACAGAGAGAGACAGACAGAGATAAACAGAGAGAAGCTGAGTGAAGAGATGGGTTTTAGGCTAAGAACCAGGTAAATTTTTTTTGTCTTTATAATATGTACACCTAACACATGCATATATTAAGCATTTAATAAATGTTTCAATCTACTTTTTCAGATGTTGAGTTTCAGGACCTGGCAGAACATCCAGGTACAGAGGTATCTAGCATGTAATCAGAGATGGTAGGTTGGAGGTTAAAGGAAGTATTAGGGCTGAACACATAAATATGGAAGTCATCTAAAAATAAGTGATAATTAAACTCATGGGAGGTGATGAGGTTGCCAAGAATGAGATAGTAGAGAAGAGAAGAAGGCCTGTTACTGGATCTTGAAAGAGACTCACCCTTAGGATAAAGAAGAAAAAAATGAACAAGTGAAGACCAAGATATGGTAAAGGGGTATGGAAAACTGCATACATTATCAGATCCAGTTGATGTACTGGTTAGTTTTGCTTCACTGCTTTCTTTTTTCCTTCTCTTTTGTATTCTGTTACAAGAAATGGCTTAATAGGGGAAGGATATATTCAGAAATGAAGGGTACAAAAACAATTTTAATATATTTTTATGCAAATCAAAACAACTCTGAGATACGACATCACACCTATCAGATTGGCCAACATGACAAAACAGGAAAATGATAAATGTTGGAGAAGATGTGGGAAAATTGGAACACTAATGCATTGTTGGTTGAGTGGTGAAATGATCCAACTACTTTGGAAAGCAATTTGGAACCATGCCCAGAGAGCTATAAAAATGTGCATACTCTTTGACCAAGCAATAGAACTTTTAGGGCTATATCCCAAAGAGATCACACAAATGGGAAAAGGACACACATGTACAAAAATACTTATAGCAGCTCTTCTGTGGTGGCAAAGAATTGGAAATTGAGAGGATGTCCATCAATTGGGGAATGGCTGAACAAGTTGTGGTATATGAATGTAATGGAATTCTACTGTGCTATAAGAAATGATGAGCAGGTGGACTTCAGAAAAACCTGGAAAGACTTGTATGGTCTGATGCTGAGTGAAGTGAACAGAACCAGGAGAACACTGCACACGGTAACAGCCACACTGTGCAATGACTAATATTGATAGACTTAACGCTTCTCAGCAGTACAAGGATCTAAGACATCTCCAAAGGCCTGATGATGGAAAATGCTATCCACATACAAAGAAAGAACTATGGAGTTTGAATGCAGATCGAAGCATACTATTTGCTATTTTTTTTTCTTCTGTTGTGTTTTGTTTACTCTTTCTGGTGGTTCCTCCTATTAGTTTTAAGTCTTACTTACAACATCACTAGTGTGAAAATATCTTTAATAGGAATGTATATGTATAGCGTATATGAGATTGCATGCCATCTTGGGGAGGGAGGTGGGGAGGAAAGGGGAGAAAAATTTAAAACTCAAAAGCTTATGGAAGTGATTGTTGATAATCCAAAATAAATTAATTTAAAAAAAACTTATAAAATGCTTTCTTCACAATGAAAAAAATTAAAAATTAAAAAAAAACTTAAAAATTAGATGGGTCAACTATCTGAAATTGCACTTGGTAATCAAAACATTAAATGGGAATAGAAGGTGGTAGGGGGAGAAGCCCCCATGCCAATATGTGGCATTCCTGCTATACAGAATTATATTTTTTTAAAATATGCTTTGGATTAGAAAAGCTCTATGTTACATGCCACAAAGTACTGGCTTTCTTCAAATTCATATACAAGCAAAATGTAAAGATTGTACAACTATGCTATATCCATTTAAAGCTAACCATCTAGATACTACTTCTGCAGTTTTTATATATGGAGCTAAAATTCCATCTTCTATGGAAATCTTTCCTGATTCCCCCTTAATTCTAGTGTCCTCCCTTTGTGAACTATTTGAAACTTATCCTGTATATATACTTTGACTATATAGTTGCTCCTGTGCTATTTCCCCCATTATTCTGTGAGCTCCTTCAGATAGGGACAATCTTAGCTTTCTTTACATCCTCAGTGCTTAGGCACAGTGCCTAGCACATGGTAGGCACTTAATAAATATTTACTGAATGACCACTGGAGTTGAGTAGGAAAGTGGTGTGGTTGGATCTGTTTTTAAGGAAAATCATTTTGGCAGCTTTGGATGAATTGGAGTGAGATACTTGAGACCAATCAGGAGGACGCTGTAATACCATGGATCACAGACAATGAGAGCCCAAACGAAGGCAGTAGCTGTTTGAGTAGAGAGGAGTTGGATGCTAGAGACATACAGGTAGAAACAGCAAGACCTATGAAGTGGCTAGAAATGTGGGGGGAGGGAGAGTGAGTGCAGAGGATAATGCAGAGGTTATGAAACTGGGAAAACAGAGGAATGCCAGTGTCTAATTTCAGTAGCAGAGAAAGCCCTATGGGAAAGAAAATGAATTCTGTTTTGTACATGGCGAGTTTGAGACTTCTCTAAGATGTTCACTTTCAAATGCCCAAAAGGCAATTCATGATGTGAGACTAGTGCACGGGAGAAAGACTGGGGCTGGATATATAGATGTGAGTCATCTCCTTAGAGATGATAATTAAACCCATAAATGCTGATGAGGTCAATGAGAGAGAGTATGAAGAGAGAAAAGAGCTTGAAGGTCCAAGCCAGAGTCTGAACATACACCCACAGTTATGGGGAGTGATCTGGATAGTGAACCAGCCAAAGAGAATGAAAGCAAGTGGTCAGACAGAGTGGGAAAATCAGAAGAAAGTACTGTCACAAAAGCCTAGAGATGAGAGTGGTCACTCATGTCATACGCATCAGAGAATCCAAGAAGAAAGGAGACTGAGAAAAGATTATCATATTTGGCAATTAAGGCATTATTAATATCTGCAGAGAGATGTTTCAGTTGAGTGATAAGATCAGAAGCCAGATCACTAAGTAAGGATAAGGACTGAGGAATGAGTTGGTTGGAACTTTAACTCTGTGTGTACATGTCAAAATGGCTCTGGGCAAGTCATTTATTCTGTTTTACCACCTGTATGATGAGAATGTTTCACTAGATAAATTCTAATGTTCTTTCCAACTACGACATTCTATGAATTTAAGATGTGTGTGTGTGTGTGTGTGTGTGTGTGTGTGTATACACACACATATATACATATATACACACACACACACACATCATATATATATATATATATATATATATACATATATATATATATATATATACATATATATATATATATATATATATATATATATAGTTGGTTCTGCATATCAGGAATTATCACCTGAATATACTACTCTCTAATCTTTAAATATTTTACATTTCTGCCCCAAATCTTAAATATATGATCATGCATCCTCACTGTTGTTGTTGTTGTTTTTTGTTTAAATTCAAGTACTTAAGTGTGGGAAGAAATATAGGACATTAAAAGTATATTAAAGTATATTTTTTATTCATTCATCTCCAAATGAATGGCATATCCTAAGATGATATGAATAAAAACAATCTATATAGACATTTTAAATTATATAATGAGAGTGTGTGTGTGTGTGTGTGTGTGTGTGTGTGTGTGTGTGTGTAAAACATGCTACATGCTTGATTACATTCTGGTGCAACAGAAAGAGCAATATGGTACAGAAAGCCATAGGTGTGAGATGATTCAGCTTACAGACCCTGCTTTATGTTAGCCTTAAGCTAGTCATTTTACCTCTATTTTTTTTCCACACCAGGAATAAAATATTCCCCATACATCCTATAAAAGTGACAACGCTGCTGTAAAGTTCATTTATCTTCTCTTCTTTTTAATGTGGTACATTTGGAAATAGGAAGATTTTTGTAAGAAAAGGGAAAATAGAGATTTTACAAAAAGAATGCCATGAAGGCCAAGGAAAGATTCTTAGGGAGCCTCACGAGACACACCTCATCCACACTGACATATCACTATTCATTAATAATCACTTTTTGGGTTAAGTCATTCAATTAGTTCTACAGTCTCCCATTTTCTAGCCCTCAGGTCTCCATCTTTTCCATATAGATACATGAAAAACTCAAATGTTTTGCTGAAATCTCAGGAAAATACAGCTATATTCTTCTGCTCTAACAGTCCATTAACTCTGTCAAGAAATAAGAAGAAGGAAGCTCTTAGCGACCATCACTTTTCTGTCCAGGTGTTCAAAAAAATCATCCCTTAAATAATACAATCTAGGAATTTTGTGCAGACTCTAATCTCTTCCCTTTCCTGAAAAATCAAGATATTTGGCACAAGTCCTGTTACATGCCTCTTATTTTTCACATTCCAAGATCACTCAAGGATCAATCACATAGTGGCTCAGCAATTACAAATTCAAACTCTTTCAGATTCTGAGGAAGTAGAGCATATAAGGCCTGGTGACTCAACTTCATGGAAGGCATATTTTTTAGCTGCTTTCTTCAGATTTCCTGTCTTACCCTGGGTTTTTGATTCTCTATTAATACTGTTTTTTGCTTTGTCCTTTTGTAGTCTAAGGATCATTCTCCTTGGCAGAGAAACCATAAGGCACTTCCTTTTCTTTGCCATCTGATATTACTGTCCCATTTAGGTCAAACAGAGAGGTTCTGTTCCTTCTTTAATTCTCCTTATTTTCAAAAGTAGCTAAAAAAAAACCCACCTTCTTTCCATTGAGAAATGTTTTCAGAGTAGTTTATTATGCAACAAAACTCACCAAAGATGTTGGTCTTTATAGTCAGAGAGAGATGAGTATTATTCTTTAATATTTCAAGAGCCTTCCCCAATGTAATGTTCTCAAAATTTTGTCCATTAACTTCCATTACCTTAAAGGAAAAACAGTGTATTAGTAATCAAATGAAAAGAAAACTACATTAATAAATGCTAATGATCCTATGGTTTTTGTTCTTTTTTGCTGTTAAAAGTTATAAACTTTGTCAATGTATATTTCTGTTAATACATGAGACAGCAAGGTGGCACAGTGCACAGAGTGCTGGACATGGAGTTACGAATACCTGAATTCAAATGCAGCCTCAGAAAAGTACTAGCTGTATTGCTTAACTTGTCTGCCTCAGTTTCCTCCTCTGTAAAATGTAGATGATGATAATAATAGCACCTACATTTCAAGGGTGTTGTGAGGGTAAAATGAATAATATTTGTAAAGTGCTTTAGAAATCCTTAAGACATATAAATGGTATTATTAAACACATATCCTAAAGAAATAATTAAACATACATTAAACAATAATATTCTTAAATCCATTACAACTCTTTCAACTACTTGAAAGAGTTGTAATGGATTTAAGAATAATATTAACCTGACTTGGAATCCTGTCTCAAATCCTTCATAGCTAATGAGCTTAGGGATAGTTAACCTCTCTTAGCCCCCATTTTCTCATAAGAGAGAAATAATAGCACCTGCCACACAGGGTGGTTATTCAGGTCAAATGACATAACGTGTATAAAAAGCTATGAAAACCTGAGAGTGATTTTATAAATGTTAGCCATCACTGTTATTATTACTAAACAGAAATATTTAAGTTAGTTGGCTTACTCCAAAGGAGCACCAGTGGAAATTTTTTTTCATCAGCCCTGGTCCTGTATTGAAGTATCAGTGAATGGGTCCCATAGGACTCCCTCCTCACTCATTTTGGGTAACTGGCAATGATGCTACCACAAGAAAGCCACTTAGTTTGAACTGCCACTCTACTGAAGCAGCTGCCTGAACATTATTTTTTAACATAGAAAATTGTTATACTTTTGAAATGAACTAAAATTTCGCTGACTGAACCTTTTTAAGGACAAGAGGGATGGATGGAGAGACGGAGGGAGAGACGATAGTGAGTGAAGAAACGGCAAGATAAAGGATGAAGAAAGGCAAGAGAGGAGGAAGGAAGTGATCAAACTATGTCAGGGATCATATGAGTCAAAAGTACTCTCCATACAACATACAAAATTTCTTTTGAGATAACAGAAAATGTCACGAAACATTTTATATTTATTATGCTTAAAAGGAAAATGTTATAAAGATTTTTGTTACTGGAAATATTATTTATAATCTTTTTTTACCTGGTCACCACGTTTAAGTCCAGCTTCAGCAGCTTTGCTGCCTGGTTCTACTCCTTCCACAAAAATACCAAACCCCTCATTTCCTCCAGTGAGGCTGAAAAAAAGTGGTGATTCTCGGGAAGTCTTCTGCAAAATAATTTGCCTCCATTTAGCCTTTGCAGCACAGGCAATATTTAACAAACGGAGATGCCCCTTCATTTTCTGTAAATAAAAATAGGAAACTGCCTGTATTTTTCCCTTAAAACATGAAAAGACCACATTGTTAAAGTATTTTAGTCATAATTATTTATTAATAACCTCACCAGATCACTGTTTCAGAGCCAAGGAAAACCTCTCCACCATGTAAGCCTTCTTCCTATCCCTTTCCATCTTATTTACAAGGCCATACACTTTACTATTCCTACTCTTTCATCTTCAATCTCTTTCTATCCACCGGCCGCTTCCTTGCTTGCCTCAGACAAACTAATATCTCAACCAACCTAAAAACAAAATTCCTCACCTGATACATTCATCTCTACTAGCTCTCATCCTGCTATCTTCTCTCTTTCAAAGTTAAACTCCTTGAGAAGGTTGTCTACAATCAAGTGACCCCACTTCCTCTTCCCTCACTCTCTTCTTAAATCTCTCCAATCTTGCTCTCAATTTCATCATCCAACTGCTCCCTTCAAAGTTACCAATGAACACCTTTTAAAATAAATTTTATTGTCTTTTGCTTTTATATCATAATAATTTTCCCCAGTATTCCTCCTTCCCAGAAAGCTTCCCCTTATAACAAATAGTATCTTTTAAGGAAAAAAAAGAAAAAGGGGAAAAAATGAACATAACTGATAAATGCACTGAAAAGGCTAGGAGCTTCCCACTAAGGTTATATCTTCCAAAGCTGTAACCCCAGAGTTGAGCTCAATGCTTGACACAATAGCAAAGGATTAATAAATGCTAGCTGACTCACTGTCTGACATTATAAAATAAAAGGCACACAAGAATGCTTAAGAATAAATGGAGGTGAGGACCTCTGAATCATATGAGCAATATTATGATGGAATAAACATTTTCTGATCCCACAACCCCTCAAATCTCTCCAAAACAGAAATTATGCACCAAAGACAAAGCAACTTTCAAATGCCTCCGTGGTCTAAGACACCCGGAATCCAAAAGAAGGTGACCCTCTCCGCAAAAAATAAAATTCCAGGAACTGACACTCACCCTAGGCTCACTTATCACCCCTCTCCTACCTCCTACACTACTGGCATCAAGGCCACACAAGCAGACCCAAGGACATAACACAGCCCTACACCAAAACCCATGCCAGCAACCAGGCTCCCCCTCCTTCTTTCTAGTGCCCCAGCTCCCGGCTGTGAAAGTTTGCTCAGACCTCAACAGCCAGCATGGCAATAGCCCATAAGAAACAAAAGCCTGCCATGGGTCACAAGCCAGAAGCACTAGTATTGTCAAGTTCTGAACTGCTGTTGCAAGGGAAAACTGGCTGTGAACTGCTGATGTCAGACCAGAGAATTGAGGAAGACAAGGAGTGTGTTAAGTCACCCAGATAGTACATGCCGCTTGTGGAGAGATAGGCAGCACTCCACTAAGACCGAGGGAAAGAGCACAGTATTCATCTGGGGCCAGTTCTGACCATTCAAGTCACTTGGGGCAAAGACTTAATCTGGTGAACCATGAATTGCCTAGTGTGGAAGGAGACTAAAATGTTTTGAGATCCAGCACCCAATGAAACCAAAATCAAAAGGAAGGGAGTCAGGAAATGAATGATAAAGGCTGAGAGTACCAATGTGAACAGATAAATCACTAGAAAAAAAACAGTTACAACAGAAACAAATATAGCCTCCACATCTAATAAACAAGTTGAAGTATCTATGAATAAATACTGCAAAATAAAGGAAAATGATCCAACACTTGAGATGGTGGACTCTTGTGATCTGAAGGAAACGTGGAACCACAATATATAATTCCTGAGTGGTTTAAAGAGAAACGAGAATTATGAGAGTAGAATTTATGTCCTGCACAACAGAAATGAGAACAGAAAAACTTGAATCTGCATTGACAAGCCTTACCTAAGAACCAAAAGAGAAAACAGATTGGGAATGCAAATAGACAGAACTGAAAGATAACAGAAAAAATGAAACTAAAAACAAGAACATTAGTTCACTATGTGAGCAAAACATACAGACAGATCTCAAAGAGAGAATGCATAGAGATAATCTAAGGATCTTGGGCCTCCCAGAAGAGCATGACACGGAGAAAAACCTTAATTTCATAATGCAGGAAATAACAGAACTGACGAGAACTTCTGAACACAGAAAATGAAATTCCAATTGAAAGAATTCACAGATTGCCTCTGCTGGGAAAAAAACCAAACAAAAACACAACCAAGACTGCAAACTCCAAGATACACAGTGGTTTAATTTAGCAATTCAACTCAGAAACAAGTTCTGCAAGTCATCAGGAGAAAGACCTTCAAACATAAACGAAAGGAGATTCAACAATGCAAGAATATTCTGCTCCAATTAGAAAAAAGGAAGAGGGCGAGGAATAATGTGTATGAAAAGCTCTGGGACTGAGAATGTAGCCCCAGTAATCTATCCTAAAATCTGAGTTTAACCATATAGGGCAAAAGATGGACATTCAATAATGAAGAAGAGTTTGAAACATTTTTGGAAAGAAAACCAGAACTAAAGAGATTATTTTCATTTTGAACACCCCCAAACAAAAGGAATGCGGAAGGAATGAATAAATGCAGAAGGCAAGAACAGTAACAGCAACAGAGTGACAACAGAAAGACCAACAGGAGACTTCTTTTTAAATGTACACAAGGAGACAGGGATGAAGGCAGAAATCTGAGAGAAGTATCAAAAGTAAGAGGCGGACAGGGAACATTAAGGACAGAACCTAGTGACATCCTGTCTACAGCTGAATGCTTCTTTCGTGGGACTGCATTACAACATGGAGGGGTACGTAAAAGTGGGGAAAGGGAACAAGTGAATAGGGAGGAGTGATCAAATTAAAGGCCAGCAATGAGGGAAAGGTGATCTCCGTCTGAGGTCTCAGAAAAAGAAAAGCCTACAAGGCAGTGGATGATGAGGAATAAGAAAATAATTTTAAAGGGGGGATGAGGGGTGAATGCCATACTTTGGAGATGAGAGAAGATTCCACAAATGAATGCTCCTGTGAGTGAAGAAAGATACTTGGTGAAGGGAGATAAGGACTAGATGAGTCCTGGGAAAGTTAGTGCTGGAAAAGTCTTCAAGGGGAGGAAGGGAAGCCCTAGAACACCTGGGGGCAACTGCATCTTGAGAAGGAGGAGGGCATGGACACAGGGAAGAGCTTTCCAGGCAAATGGAGAAAAAAAGGTCAACAAGAGAGGGTGTAGATCAGTGGTGGGGTGCATGATTAGGGACCTGGTGGGGAAGGGGTCCTACCATGGAGTAGTGTCCTCTTTGACACCTGCAATAAATAATTGGCATTGTTCTGGAAACGATGCACAATGAAAAGGGGGGATCCATGGGGCAAGCCTTACAAGGCAATAGCAGAAAGTGCCTATAAGGAAGAGCCTAGAATGGATACCCTGGAATCTTTGATAACATGAAGTATAACGAGAAAAGAGAGAGAGATCAAACAATTACAGGAGTGATGAATCTGTGAAAGAAGGTCTAGAGTAAACAGAAAGAGAAGATGGATAATAAGAGTACAAGAAATATTTTTTTGGAAAGGAATGCAAAAACATTATGAAATTAAAAAACTAATGAACAGGACTAGCTGAAGGGGAAGCGAGGAAGAGGAAACATCAAACATGAAGAGGAGACGCAGGGGGAGAGGAAGAGAGCCACTGGGTAAAAAAAAAACCATTACAGTAATTGAAGGAACATAATAGTGTTTGCAGCAGAAGAGGGAACTTGAAACTGAAAAGTTTCTGCACGGAAAAATTAATACATCTAGGATAAGAAGGGAAGAGGTCGAATGGGGAAAAAAATCTTTGTCAAACTTCTCTGGTACCTGAGATATATAAACAAGTAATAAATATATATATAGTATGACTAACAGTCATTCTACAATAGCAAATGATCAAAGGATATGAACAAATAATTCTCAACCCTAAATGCAAAGCATTCACAGCCACATGAAAAAAAAATACTCTAAATAACTAATAAGAAGAGATTCGCAACTGAAAAAACCATAAGGCCTCACTCCACACCTTGTAAATTGGCAAAAATGACAAAAAATGGCAACAATGTTGGAGGGGTTGTAGAAGGACAGACACTAATATAGTGTTGTTTCAGCTGTGAAATGGCACACTAATTTCATGAAAAACAATTTGAAATTATGCAAATAAAGTGACTAAAATGTCCGTACACTTTGAACCTCATTATTGGACTTTTTTATCCCAAGGAAACCATTGATAAGAAGAAAGTTCCCATACACTCCAAAATATTTGTAAGCAGCACTTTTTGTGACAGCTAAGAAATGGAAACAAGTACACACTCATCAATTGGGGAATGAATGGCTAAACTGTGTTAATTGGGTATAATGGGATGGATAAGAAATGATGTGTGATGAATACATAGAGGCATGGAATGATTTTTATGAACTAATGCAAAGTAAACAGAGCCAAGAAAACAATATACAAGGGGCAGCTAGGTGGCGCAGTGGATAGAGCACTAGCCCTGAAGTCAGGAGGACCTGAGTTCAAATCCGGCCTCAGACCAAACATTTCACATTTACTAGCTATGTGACCCTGAGTAAGTCACTTAACTCCAATTGCCTTTAAAAAAAAAAAACCAACATACACAGTAACTACAACAATGTAAATTGAAAGAATAATGATGCAGACTGTACACACACAAATTAAAAATAAATGTGACAATTATAAAGACAAGTAGGACTCAGAAGAAAAGATAGGAAAGGGCATCCCCAACCCACGCCTTTGTGGAAGTGGAAGGTCCACAGGTATTAAACATTACATACGTTTTTCGGATTTTTTTCAATGTATCAATCAGCTGTGCTAACATTTTTTCCCTTTTTTTCCTCTCAAAAAAAAAAGTTATTTGTTATAGGGAATGGCTCTCTAGAAAGAGGGCAAGGGGAATACCTAGAACACTATGATGATTTAAAAGACAGAAAATATCTATAAAAACTTTCAAAAAAAATACACAGAATGCTTTACTTGGTGTTTAAAGTTCAAAATTTAAAAAAATTTTATTTTTCAGATAATAAATGGAATAACACCAAGTGATAGGTATAAAACACTGGGATGAAATCACCTGAGCTCTCTTACAGCCACAGAATCATTAACCTGAAACCACTTTGAAATGATTTTTAAAGTTAATCTAATACACTCTGTTTCTATGCAGGAATACATTTATACTACTAATTCTGTATTATGTTCCAACACAGAGATGCCCTCTACCTCAGACAGGACTCCTTCTTCTTACCTCTGGGCCTCTGTTCTTTTTTGTATAAAGCATTCTCTTTATTAACCTCTTTCTATCTAGAGACAGGGTTAGGTCCCGCACTGAATGAGTTAATTCTCTCTCAATTGCTCCAACATCCTCTCCTCAAACTCTCCCTTAAATGACCTAACAGCTTCACCCTTAGCCATTATTTTCTAAGGGGCAGCTAGGTGGCGCAGTGGATAGAACACCAGCTGTGGAGTCAGGACATGAGTTCAAATCCGGTCTCAGACCTGACACTTGACCTTTACTAGCTGTGTGACCCTGCGCAAGTCACTTAACCCCAACTGCCTCGCAAAAAAAAAAACCCCCAAAAACAAACCAAAAAAAAAAACCCTATTATTTTCTGATGACTTTATATATTTAAGTCTTATCATCTGAACTGTTTTCCAGTATGATAGAATGGAAAGAGCACTGCATTTCAGAGGACATAAATTATATTCTAGGCACTGTTATTTATGGTTTAGGTGATGCGGGGACTCAATTTCCATATTTGTAAAAAAATAAAGAGGTGAGACCAAATGATACACAGGGTCCCTTCTAGTCCTAAATTCTATGACTATGATTCCCCTCATTCTTTATAATTCTCAGTACAAAGATAAACATATAGTATACTGATTTACTGATTACACAGCAAAAGAGAAGGAAGTAAAAAAATAAAAGATTTCTGAAGTAGTAGCTGGACTCAGAAAATCCACCAGCCATTTCAACTATAACTCTAATTTTCCATAAGCTATCACTTTTCCTGTTTAATAATAACTGGTCAATGTGAATAACCTACAGTACAATATTTGTACTCCTTCAGCCCTCTATTTTGCTCCTAGAGGTATTCATGGTTGAGCCAAAATGGCAGTAACCTGTCATAAACTACAGACATTAACTGAATAATAAAACTTGTCACAATAGTTGTGTGTATGTGTGTGTGTGTGTGTTATCTGAATGATACTAACTGAGCTGTCACTCTTTTCGAAAGAAAATCATAAGAGATTAGAAAATTAAAATTATCATCTTACTGTATCTTCTAGGTTTTTTTCAAATTCTTCTAGAAATCCAGTCATAGCAGGGTCTCCTTCAAAATCATTGAAATGATTATTTACCCATAAAAGCACTACTCGTGTGACCTGAAGAAAAAGGAATAAATCAGGGTATATAATTATGATAAAGGAACTTCCTCAATGAATTTTCATTAACATGACTCTAGCAGCTTGGCCAAAATAAATGAAAACTGAATTATTTTAAATCCCTATTGCAACATGAATACTAACATATGCTAACAGTGGGGTAATTAGGTTATTTCTCCCAAAGAACAAATTTTGAAAATCTTTTGTAAAGCAATTATTTTTTCAGGGAAGAACACAGTTCCCACTTTTAAGGAAAATAAGCCTAGGCTTAATTGTGTCTACAGGTAACCACCACCAAATGACCATATTGGTTTTAGGGGTCTGTAAGAATAGTTGGCTTAGCACTATTATGGAGAAATCTTAGATTTAGATTCAGGAACCAGGAACTGAATAGCCACATTTAGCCTAGAAATGCATTCTGCATTCCTCTGTTAGATGGATAGGCAAAACGGATAAATTATTGTTATGGGCTGTATTTGACTGACAAAGACACACTACTAATACATTTTTAAAAATCCATGATATTTGTTAAACCTTCCAAAAACCCTGGGGGATAGACTACCATATTATTCTGGCATAGTGGATAAACCAATGGACGTGGGAGTCTGTAAATCTGGGTTTAAATCCTGCCTCAAACTCATAATAACTACAGGATCAATAACAAATCATGTAACTTCTGACTCTTTAGGGGTTTTTTTGTCCACAAAATGGGTATAATAATAATCATGCTACCTACACCTCACAGTTCTTTTTAATGAGGTAAGAGCTGTGTAACCCTTAAAGCTCTATAAAAGTGTAAACTGAGTGGCTGGAATGAAGAGGAATCTTTTTTTATTCTGGAGTTGTGATTTTTACTTGTGTCAGGAAATCCTGGTCAGCAAACCCATTGTACCAATGCATATTGGCAAATATTATGTAAATTGTTGTCTTAAAAGATGTGACTGAGGCAACATGAGGTTAGGTGATCAGTCCAAGGTGATGGGGTTAATGTATGTTAGGACTGGAATACAGATCGTCTTGACTACAAGACAGGATCCTTAATGCACTACAACATGCTTCTTTTCATGCTGCTGTAAATATGTTTGGTATAATTGTGCATTATAAGCATATTAATATGAACAATAGGACTATATTCTCCTTTTTTCTTATTAATATTGGAAGGGTCTTCAAAGAAACAAGCCCATTTATATGCTTTCCTTCAAGTTAAGTTAAAAATTAGCAGATGGAAATTATGGGTTACTTAACAACTGTACAATATACCTAATATCAAAGGCAACTTTAGTCATATACACTCCTCATTCTCTATGATTCCTTTAATTGATCAATAAATACATTTGCGTACTTCAAAACTGCTGGTTCTATGATTTGTTTAATGTTCACCTGTTTAAACACTACTTAACAAAATTTGTTGTGATGAAATGGCATATTCTGCACCCACTCATCTCTAAATCTGAGTATATAAGAGATGGCATTACAGAATCTTACTACAAGAGCAGATGACTTACTTTTATTAAAATCCAACATTAGAAGTAAATCAGGGTAATTATGACTCAAATTTCTCTTTTCTTAAAATAAGTCGCTTTCCACTTAGATTGCTAAGATATTTCTATTTCATTAAAAATATAAACATATCCTACCTTGTAAAGAGAAAATAGCCTATTTAATACAACCATACTATTTAAGACAGTGCAATGAACCATTTTAACACAGTATTTCTAATTTATGGCATTTATTTGGAGAAAAAAATCGAGAGAATTTTAAAGAAGGCCCTCTGAGATCATTTAAGTTTTTACTGAAATAATTGTCAAATGATTATAGAACTCTCATATTCAGAAAACATTAAGTCTTCTTTGGACAACTGTTTGAAGGGGATTTTTTGGTTTGGTTTGGTTGTCTGTGGTTTTAGAAAAATTCCTTTATACTCTCTTGGAAACTGACTGATTTAGTCTTCAGGTTAAGTGTTCTTTTCCCAGAATTCATTCTGCCATTGAAAAAAACCACTGTATTAGGACCCTCAGAAAACTTCTTGCTCTTTCTTTAAAGCTGAGGTTACTATAATCCTCAGCCATAATGCAACCTAGCATTGCTGTTCTGTATTTTAGTTTACAATTTTTAAAAAGAGTATCCCCAATAATACTATTTCAACTCAAAACTAAATGATAATACACTCTTCCAGCAACTTCCACACAAAATACTGATGCCATAAAAATTAACTATAAAGATCATTTCACATTTAGACCATCAACTAACTGTTTATTAGATTTATACCACAAATACATCCAGATTCAACCTTTAAAAATAGTCACTTGAACATTTTTCTTTTTCTAAAACTAACCTTGTCTCTTAAACTGTCAAGTTTGAACCATTCCAATAACTTATTTCCAACTTCTAAGGGGCTTTCAAGAAATGTCCTATATGTCAACAGAAAATCTTCTATGTAAGTTGGGTCCACAACTGAATGTTCTTCTATTAAATGCATGATGAGTCGTTCAGGTGTTGCCTAAAAATACAAAGATAAATATTTCTAGAAAACTATACAAGCAAGTTGGCTTCACATTAATATTTCCTTCTCAAATGATCAGATTGGACACAATCACAAATTACTTGTCACATATCTTTTTTGCAAATGATACCAACTTAATACCCCTATGAACAAGGAAAGTAGATTCTAGGAACAGTTGTATTTTGTTAGAAAAGACCAGAGAAGTTGAAATAATGTAGGAGACAGGAATTTTTTCTATGACATCAGATAAGATGTAGTACCTTGTGGGTAGAGTATTAAAAATCCTTAAATATGAACTAAAATGTATAAGAAAACAAATCATTTCCCAATGCTTAATGTAGTTAGTTGGATGGTACCAGAAGGAACTCTCCTATAAACAATGTTTTTAATTATATACATATCTGCACTCCTCTTCCATCTAGTATAGTGTTCTCAAGCTATTAGAAGCTCTACAATGAAACATCTACTCCACATCTACAGGTCAGGAAAATGTTTCATGCTTTAAAAACCTGGTTTTTCACAGTTTTTCCCCTTTTTCCACACTTCTGAATTCACAGGTTCTCTAAAAACTCTAAATATTTGCATAATATGAATCTCATAGTGTGAGAAAGGAGGTGTTATGTCATTTTAGGCAGACTTAGAGAGGGAAGGAGAAGGGAACAGTATTTGTAAATCAGTCATTTATAAAGAAGGTGTTTTTAAGTCTAGGGATATCTATATCTAGGTGCCTTCTAGCAAAGGGAGGAAAAATAAGAGATTAGTTTAAGGTTAGGAAAGAGGGTGGAAGAGGGCTAAACTGTGCTCCAATGAAGAAAGTATGTATTACTCCCCCAGTCACCCTAAAAAATGAAGTTAAAATGAATAACTTTAAAAACTCAATTTTAGAGGCCCCTCTGTCCCACCCCCAAATACCTCCCTATTTCCAAATGATCTAAAATGCCTTTTTAATATGCTTCACTCCTCCTAACCTACTCTGACCTCAGACTGCAACAATACTTAGCACTATTCCAGGCTATCACTACTGCTCTGGCTACATTCCTCCACTGCCTTTTCTCAATTTTGACCCCCTTGATCAAACCAATTCAACTCTACACCATCCTCTATTATTGAATCCCTTCTTCCCTTATCTTATTGCTGAGTATGTTTTGCCAAATCCTAATCACTGATTAGGCTTCTTCACTACTGTTCATGCAATCCTGAAGAGAATTAGAAGAAATCACAATACCATGCTGACTGCGTCCTCCCCACAGCAAGGTAATTCTACTACTTTCCATTTGATTTCCCAGCCTATCCAGCATAGCAGCTATTTGAAAGTGTTCCTTCTCCTAAAGCTCTCACATAAGCACTTTCCCCGCTCACTTCGCTGAGGACCTCACTTCATTAGTGTTCAAAAATAAATTGAAGCTTTTATCAGGATTTCCCTCTTTTTCCTTCTCCTTACTTCACATCCCTCTGGCATTGACCACCACTATATCTTCCTTCATTCCAGCCTCTGATGATGAAGTGGCCTTTCTGTGTGGATAAGTCCTCTATCCCTTGATCCCACCTATGGCCATCTTCTCCAGAAGACTGTCCTCACTGTCATCCCATTTCCTAATCTTTAATCTCTCCCTATCGACTAGCTCTTTCCTTGATGCCTACAAACAGGCATTAGCTCATGCCTGCCAGCTATCATCCTATATTTCTCTCCTCCCCCTCCAAACTAAACTCCTTGAAAAAGCAAATCAGTGCCTTCACTTCCTCATCTCTCACCTTCTTCTACACTGTTTTCAGTCTGGCTTGTGACTCCATCATTCAACTGAAACTGCTCTCTTCAAAGTTACTAAATCACAAATCCAGTGGCCTCTTCTTAATGGGCATCCTTCTTGGTATCTCTGTAACATTTAACACCGCTGATCACCTCAGTAGAGAGAACTTCTTAATTCTTCTACTAGATCTTCATCTATGTCAATCCCACTAAATGTGGGTATCTCTCAAGGCTCTGCTCAGTCCCTCTCCTCTTTTCTCTCTCCTATCACTATGCTCAGTGCCCATGATACAATATTTATATCTGTGATGATGCCCAGGTTTATTTACCCAGCCCGTGTGTTTCTCCTGAGTACAGTGTCACCAACCATATGGTAGATATTTCAAAGAAGATGTCCTGTAGGCACCTAAATCTCAACATGTCTAAAATAGAATTCATTATCTTTCCCCACAAAATCCATCCTTCTGAACTTCCAATTACTGTGACAAAGACATCAACATCCTTCTAGTCATCAAAATTCAAAACCTTTATTTCTTCTATTTTTGGTGCCATCAACTCTAAGGTTACCATCCAGCTACTCTGCATTTATCTTCTATGTTCTGATTTATATTTGTGTGCTTAGAGGCAAGGGCTGTTTTGACTTTGTCTTTGTATCCCCAGGACTTAGCACAAGAACTGGCACACAGAAAACACTTAACAAATGCTTGGTGATTGACTGGTAGAACCTGCCAGAGCTTATACTTGACTGGCATATCCTTCAGAATGCAAGGCCACCTCCACTACATAATGAGGCATTTAAAGAGGACTTTAGTGACCAGTGAACTGAGGTTGAGGTAATACTTCAGTGCCAGGTTCAGTTAAAACTATTTCCCAATGTTTTCTCAGTATTTCTTAAATTAATTTTATATATAAATTATCAGTCAATTAATCAACAAGTGTAAAAATACATTTTTATCTAGTCCTCCTCTGCTTTCCTGTGACTTGAGGCCAACAAAGATAAGAAAAAGGGTACAGAAAAAGGGCAAAAGGTAGAGAAAGAAGAAACTGCAGAGAGAAGACAAATGACACAAACTCCACAACTTTGCTCATGGTGAACTGTCTACCTTCTGCTAAGCCCAGACTAATAAAAACTGTACTGAGACACTTCTGCAAAAGCTGAAAGAACTACAAAAGTAGATAGCATTGCTTCTCAGCATTTATTAAGTTTGGGGTTATTCTGTTTTGCATTTTAATATGGCTTAATTTGTATAGAGCAGCTACACTATTCTAATAATTTATTAACTAATGAATTATTAATCATTGTTAATACTTAATGAATCAGTAATGAATTAATGGATTATCAATGTATTCTGATATTAATTTGGGGTAAGCAAAATACTAAAATTCTCTTGACTTAAAATGCTAAAGTAATGTAGCAATATTTTAGTATTAAAAATGTAAAATAAAATCCATTTACAGACTCTTGTTCTATTATTAAGAAAAATATATTCTAATCCTTCCCTAATACTTTTGCCTAACGTGAAAAGCAATTCAAAAAAGCTTTAGCATAAGATGAATGTTTTTCTCTAGAGTGACAGCAAGAGCAATTTTAACATTCCTCATACAACAGAAGGAGGCCAAGAATGGAAATAAGAAGAATGGGACTAACTGTGCAACCTTGAACAATTCATTTCTCTTACCTGACCATATCTATAAAAGGGCACCAGCTCTATAGATATGGTTTCTTCACCTCTAATATCTGGGAATTAGACCAGACATTATTCTTGACTTTTCTAGGTCTTTTGACACAAAACACCAAAAAACCTACCTTGATGACAATATGCCCTTTTCGAGTTCCACTACGATCCAGCTCTCTGTGCTCTTGTACCATAACAATTTCTCCTTCTTCTTCAACTTTATGGGTATTTTTTTCAACATGATTCAAGATTCTCCAATAGTCTTGCTGGGCTATGCACACAAACTGCCCAAGAATAACATGGAGACATTTAATAAACTGATAATACATAAATATATCATCATCTACCAAAGCAGAGCACAACTGTAAAAAACCCAGGGGCATTAGACCTTTCTTGATCAGCTCCTTCAATTACTATCTAAAGTTCAACTACAATTAATAATCTCAACATGAAAATCCAATGAATTTAGAATGCCATCCAAAACACAGAAATAAACATCTAATTCCTGATAAATACAGAGTGAGGGTGTTCCAAGGCAAGCCAGTAAGTACCAAGTTCTTATTTCTTAACTTAGAAACAGAATAATTCAACTAAACACATGAGTGGAAACATTACAAAACAATCTTTATAAATTTTAGTTTTCCTTTCACAAGTCACAGCTTTTTAAATTCAATTTATTAAATAAAGCTTTGTTGGGTTGTTGTTTTTTTAACAGTTCAAGGAATGAGAAACTGTCTGCTCAGCCGTTTTGAATCACAACCATTCCTATCCATGCATATTTAGATATGCTTACCTGACAGTCATCTACTTTGGTTTTGACAACTCCATTCATGTACTGCTTATCCAGAGTAGGAATAATTCCAAAGCTATTTCCCATACACAGGCTTTCACATTTTCCATCAGGATAACTGATTTCTACAGTTCCATTTAAAATGACATACCATGAATCAAGCTACAGAAGAAAAATAGAAAATTACTTTTAAATAACTTGTAATAATGAATACTCTCTTCAAAACAGGATTACATGTTACTAAATACTTTACCAACATATTCTGCCTCATGCAAAAAATGACTGTTTTGTCTAATCCACTGCTTCCACCAGAAAATGAGAGCTACTACCTTCATAATTACCCAAGAGTAAGTTTTTGCAGGAACATTTGTAGGAAAAAAGGAGTCTTAATGTTGAGTTTTAGGTGGATAAATGACAATATAAAATACTTTTTTTTCAAAGCTTCTGCAAGAAAAAACTTATATTTTAATATTTTCTTTTAGAGCATTTAAAAGACAAAATCTTAGTGACTTCAAATATTTCTTGCTTATTCACAGCAGGAGTAATTCCAACACCATTTCCCATACAGAAACTACTTCCATTTGAATGACTGTTTTCAATTAAAAGTCTGCCCTTCAGAAAAGAACATTTTTCTCTCCATAAAGACTATACTTTAAAATAGTCTACTGAAAGGTGCATCAGACTTGAAGGCCTAGGTTTTACTCCTAGCTCTATCACTGCTTGTGTCAGTCTGGTCTGACAAAGCCCTTTTCCCAGAGTGAGAAGAGAACACATATGGAAAGAAACAGCCAAAGTGACAAATGAATATATAGATGTAACCATTAATTTACATGGTTACAAAGAACTATCTCAGTTGCATCTGTATATCACTAAGTCATTAATGGGGCATGCAAAAAAGTTTGGGGGATAAAGGAGGAACTTTACAATATTATCAGCACATTTGTAATGGGCTCCTTTTCTTGCCTCTTAATTATAAAATTGTAAACTGCAATGTTTATGGACCATTCAGCTCAGTGCACAATCCTGACTGGCTAGTTCCAGTACATTGCTACATTCTAGCTATTTAAGACCAGCTGCGTGATCAGGGGCAAATCACTTAACCCCAACTGCCTTAAATCCTGGCTATTTCCTAGGTGGAAGGTTCTGGATAACTGTCCAAATTGGCTGTATTTGGCCATACTTGTGTGTGTGCATGTGCGTGTGCGTGTGCGTGTGTGTGTGTGTGATTTAGGAGAAATTTGTATGCAAAAACTGTTTCCTGTTTCCTCCACTTACTACATTTGTGACCCTAAGCAAATTGCTTTAAGTCTCTTAGTCTCAATAGCATCATCGTAAAAAAAAAAAATCCATAGCACCAACCCCAAAGAGTTGTTGTGAGGATCAAATAAGATAAAGTGTGTAAATTCTAAATGGTAGATAAATGTCAGCTGGATTACTAAGGTCCTTCATCCTGTTATCAATAAATTATAGATAGATAATTTCCTCCTAAACATAAGTTGTGATTATTCCCTGAAATTTATAAATGAAAGAATGATTATTAACCTTGGGAATATTTAACCTCTCTGGGTCTCAATTTTCTCATCTATAAAATGGAGACGATAGTAATATTTATACTATCTACTTCATAAAATAGTTGTGAGGAAAGTATTTTATACACTATAAAATGCCATATAAACATGCTATATTAGTAGAAGTAGCAATAGTAGTAATAGCAGTAGCATCCTAAACACGGAACTGAAATTACATGAAAGCCTGAAAGAAGGAGAGCCACGTGGGTCAAACGACTCATGAAGTTTACAGAAGTAGAAATTACTAAGACAGAATTCCAAATTTAAGACATGAATGCTGTTGCAATAAAACTCATTTACCTCCTAAACCTCAGATATTACAGGTCAAATTATGCTCCAAAAACATCAATATAACAAAAAGTCAATTATCTGACATACTACTGTTAGTTCTGTTTCTCAGACAAAGGATTCCAACTCAAAATTACTAATCTCTGCTTGATTTTCTACCATTTCTTTTGCCTATTCTCCTTTCCCCAACCAATTCTGAGTGAGGGAAAATGCATTTTTCTATCTGGAAAAAGCAACCCCAAAGTCGCTTTATGGAGGACTTTAATAACTTCATTATAGGGAACCTATATTGCATCTAGTTAAAAGCTATTCAACTAGAAAATCCCAGAATGTATGTGGACCAATTGTTTTGGGTGAACGAAAGTGAAAACAATTAGAAAATGAAGGGATGAGAGTCACAGGACCAGTCTCATCTAAAAACACTAGGTATTCTCTTCCTTCCCCAGACCTTAGCTATTCTATGACACACATTCACTTACCCACTTATCCAACAACACTTTTTTCTCATTTTTATAATGTGTAATGTTTTTGAGCCTCAGTCAGTACCGATTACTTCTGTTATTTAAAGCTTTTCACAATCTAGCTCAAGCCTATCTTTCCAGGCATATTAAACATTCACTCTATGTTCTGAACGAATTTGTCTGCTTCATGTTCCCCAGATGTTCCATCTCCTACCTCCAACAGTAGAGATCCCCCATCTCCATGCTGTTTGACAGGCTATCCTCCAAACCTGGAATGCTTACCTCTTTCCCCTCTGTCTCACATGATCCTTCACTCCCTTCAAGACTTAAGTTGATGTGACACATCCTCCAAAAGGCTTTTGATTCCCCTGTATTTTCCTCTCCAAAAAAACCATTTTCTGAACATCCAGAATAGCCACAAGAATGTAAGCTCCTTGAGGGCAAGGACTATGTCTATTTTGTATTCAAATTCCTAATTCCTGGAAAATGGTCTGGAAATGCTTGTTATTGGATGGTTGATGTTATACGAGACAGGATAGGGCCTGAGGTCAGCTAGGTGGCACAGTGGATAGAGTACTGGCCCTGAAGCCAGGAGGACCTGAATTCAAATCCGGCCTCAGACCGAACACCTGACACTTACTAGCTGTGTGACCCTGGGCAAATCACTTAACCACAACTGCCCCCCCCAAAAAAAAAAAAAGACAGGGCCTGACTTGTGATTTCATTTATAAAGTGAACTTCCGGGTATGGAAATTCCTTCAGCCCATATATGCTGGCACCTTCTCTATAACTTACCGTCTTAAGAGAACTTCCCAAAACCCTTAAGTGAACTTGCCTTCGAGTAACATAGTCAATATGTTTCAGAGGTGGGACTTCAAGGCTTCAAAGTTGGCTCTCTAGCCACTACACCAAGCTACTTCTCAATATTACTGGTAACCTGGTTATACACATGAAGTGAATGCTGGTCAGAGGACCAAGCAAGTCAAACGGATTCAAGAAGATCAGTTAAGAGAGTTGGTCCATGACACAATATGAATAAGAGCAAAAAGCACCCATTTTACTCATGGAATTGATTTTTTAAAAAACATAAAACGCAGAACTACACATTTAGCCATATTAAATTATAACTTGCTATATTTGGCCTATTTTTCCAGCCTGTCAGAAACTTTCTGCATAGTAATTTTGTGTTCCAACCTTTATCTGTTCTTCCCAACTTTGCATGATCCATCAATGTTTTCAGTCAAGAACTTCAACAAATGTTCATTAAATATCTACTGTGTTCCAGGCGCCAGATTTCAAGTCAAAAAAGAAAACAGTGCCTAGTTTCAAGGAGTTTACAATCTACTGGAGGAAAGACAATGTGTACAAAGCAAAATAAATATAAAATATGTACAAAGTAATTTTGGGTGAGCTAGGGGGATGCACTATGCACAACAGCAGGCGGAGGGTCAGAGAAGGTCTTCACAGAGGAAGTAAAACTTGAATTAAGTCTTGAAGTGACTTAGAGATTCCAAGAGGTAAGAAGGGAGGGTAGCCCGTGCAACATACTAGAAAGGGAAGATACAGTATTGTGTATGGAACAGCAAGCAGCTCAGTTTAGCTGAAATTCACACACACAAAAAAAATATATTTAAAAGGATAAGGCTGAGAATAGTTCTTGGTTACAATTTTCTGATTCTAGTCTCTCCCTCTCCAAGCTATCTTCTATGTTACAGCTCAAGTAATCTTAAAATCATAGGCTACAGAGTTAGAAGGGACCTTAGACATCAACTACTCCAACCTCATTTCATGGATGAGGAAACTGAGATCCAAAGAAATTTAAAAATTTGTCCAAAGTCAAAGAGATCTTAGTATTCAAAACAAGGGCCTCTGACCCCAAATCTAGTTCCCTTTCCATAGCACCATGCTTTAATAATGATTTTATTCAGATTAAGACTGAAACAGGAACCTATAGGGCCCAAAGACAGAAGTTAAACCAAACCCAATAGAAAAAAGGAAAAAACTCTTCTGTGTAGCAACTGAAATGCTCAGAAAACCTAACTGACATTTTCAAAATGTATAAAATTTTAAAACTACGAGACAAAAATAATTACAAATACTGACTGCATATTACAACTCTGTAAAAATTTCAAAAACTAACTTGCAGATATGTTTCAAGAAAAGCTATCTTTTAAACCATTTCATTAACATATAACAAACATTTATTTGCCATGACTTACTTCTTGACCATCTGCAAGAATGACAGCTCCAGCCTGGTCTACCACTTCAAAGATCATAACTGAGCAAAGTTCTCTTCTTACAGACATGGTCATATTTGCAAAGGCAGGTAGTTGATGCATAATTTCCAGTAATTGCTCTATAGAAAATGAAACATTAGTATGACAACAGTAAGGGAGGGCTACAATTTAAAAACAGTAACCCAAGTTAAATACGAGCTTAAAATTCTTAGTCAAGTGCTGATTTTTTGTGCTAAAAGAGGAACACAGTAGAATAGATATTTTTAAAAGATACAATAAAAAAAAATCCTTTCTATTTGGTACTAAAAAATTGTTCAATACTTACATGTGAACTGAGGTATATATGATGACCTGGGAATTCACAACCCTTCAAAAACAAAATAATGAAACCATCTGAACTCTGGAGCTATCCAAAGTCCCAAACCTGGCACCCACCTGAATTCTTCCTTCACCTACTAAAGACAGTATTCTCCCTATGAGTCTAATACAAAGCACACACCACTCCCACCCCTTTCCCAAAGAAAAGCTGGTCTCTCTCCAAGATTACTGGTTCATACCTTCTCTGGGATGACCTGCTTTAAAAAGCCATCTATGTTAGCTCTTATACTCTTGTCAAGTTTGATGACCTGTTTTTAGCATTAAAAAAAATTGACGGATTTACATGAGAATAGTTGTACTGTTGTACATATTGTACATGATAGTAATAGTAACTGTTGACTAATAAAATACATGCCAAAAAAATTGCTATGGATTTGGAAATACCTTTAAATTTGTATTTTAGTAACCACAACAGCAGCTATATATATTTGAAAACAGTAATAAATATATGTGGGAGACAGATTATTCTGTCTGCAGAAAATATATTTATTTATGATACCGAGTCATTTAATGAAAGAACCCTTTCTAACAATCTCACTGCCTACAAGGGAAGTCAACAGGCTGGGAACTACTAGGCTATAATAAAAGATCACATTTATGTAAAAATGTACTTAATTAAACAGAGTAAGAAATCACACAAATAAGAAATGTAAAGCATTATCTGATCCAGACAATCAGTCCTATGACAATCAACTCAGAGATAACTGAGAATTGACTACATTTCAAAGTCTGTGCTTTGGCTAAATAACACAAAATATATTTTTTCTTCATTCAGAGAAGCAGTGTGATACTGGTGAGCGCTGGACCCGGAGTCAGAAAGATCTAAATTTTAAAAAAATTCCTGAGTTGAAATAACACCTTTTACATGCACTAGCTACGTAACCATGGACAAGTCCCTTTACTTCAAGCTCGTTTCCTCATCTGTAACATGAAGATTATAATAATACCCACAGTACAGGTATTGCTGTACTAAACAAAGGGTTGTGAGATTCAAGTGAAAAAAATGTATATAAAGTGCTCTGCAAATCTTAAAAGTGCTATCTATATACATGTTATCTATAAATAATCATTAAAGAGTTTTTTCTTGGATAACATGGTCTAAGTTTAAGAGTTTTGAATACAATTTGACAAGACATACTACAGAAAGCTTTCTATGAGGCACTGAAGCACAAACATCACAGTCACTATCAGTTGCAGCCCATCTTCTAATACAAAGGCCTACAATATGTGGCTCTAAGACACATTTTTAACTGATTCATGTCAATATGATGGTATTAAGTAATATAATTGGAAATGTAAATGAGGTAACTTTCCTTAGCATAACAATGCCATATTGTGATACTTCTTAGAATACAAAGAATGTTAATCTTTGTGTAGTCGATATATGATACAGTATGTTATGTGAAAGGGGGAAAACTAGACACCATACGACAGTACTACAGGAGTTTTAAACACTTAAGGATCACAACACAAGGACATAAAGAAAAGAGTTCTAAGCAATTTTCAGCTTTAAGATGACTTCTTTCAAGTTAAATTTTAGGTAATAATTAATTGGCATATTATGTATCCTACCAATGTCATCATCAGTTTTATCTGCAGGCTCCTTTTCAAGACATTCTCGGACAAGATCTCTCCCTAGCAATGGATCAGCTGTTCGATCAATGTCTTCATCTTCCTCTTCTTCATCCTCAGAATCAACAGGTGCTTCAGGTAGACCTGTCAAATCCACATCTCCTATCTCACTTTCTGTAGCCTACAAAAAGAAACCATATCAGATTAACTATTCCATTTCACAACGTTTTATACAAAATAGGGTAAATCAATTTAAATATGATGACAAAAATAAGCTATTTTCTTTTTTATAGTATTTTATTTTTTTTCCAATTATATAAAGACAATTTTTAACATTCATTTTTTATAAAATTTTGAGTTCCAAATTTTCACCCCTCCTTCTCTCCCCGCTCCCTAAGATGGTTAAGCAATTTGATAAAGGTTATTTATGTGTAATCATGTAAAACCTATTTCCATATTAGTCATGTTGTGAAAGAAGTAACAGTTTGCAAAAGAAAAAAAAACATGAAAAAATTAAAGAAAATGAAAACAGTATCCTTCAATCTGTAGTCAGACTCCATCAATTCTTTCTTTGGATGTGGATAGCAAAAAATAAACTATTTTCTAGTCAGATACTCCTCTAAGCAAGAAATCAGAAAGAAAACAACATGGTGTTTGGTGAAAGGGGCCTCTAACACAAGTGCAGGAAAAACTTTTTATGAACAGTTATAATTCTCTACACAATTCTTCCTTGACAAATCAAATAAGCATCCATTATTAACCAACACTCCCACTAAATGAAATCCTAACATATTTTGTGTTCAAATTTAATATGAACTTTTTCGTCAAACTAAAAGTTTAGTTGTTTAATAATCCAAGACGTGCTCCTATAAAGAAGTTCACTGATTTTTTTAGTACATTCAGATGTAATTGCTTAAATGGGAAAAATGTACAAAAGAATCATAATTGTTTTAATATCTAATTCTGGACTTTTTTTATTTGCATCTCAAAATCATCGATTTCATTAGCATAAAAGACAATATTGCCAAAATACTTACGTCAAGATTGAACAAATGGAAAATAAT
This sequence comes from Phascolarctos cinereus, assembly GCF_003287225.1. Taxonomy (NCBI): domain Eukaryota; kingdom Metazoa; phylum Chordata; class Mammalia; order Diprotodontia; family Phascolarctidae; genus Phascolarctos; species Phascolarctos cinereus. The sequence continues at coordinate 349,276,771 of NW_027555625.1, forward strand.
GGAAAAACTTGTAGAAACAATAAGACTCTTTAGTTTACTATACAGAAGGACAAATATCCTAGCATTACATTAATAGTTCAGGAAGCTGTAATTTCATACAAGTAGGTATCCCCCCACATTCACATGCCTCTATAATTCCACAAATGGTCTTCAATATTTGTTATGGTGAAAAAATATATATATTTGTTATGATGAAGAATTCACCATTTTGATGAACCAGAATTAAAACTAATTTAACCCAGAAACAAGGTTATCAAAGGAAGCTGTGGAAACATCATCCAAATTATTTTCATGTCCATATCTAATGCTTCTTTTGGCTTACTCCACAAATATTCTAGCTTCCAATCCAAAGACTAATGAAACCATTTTTAAAGGTCAATAGTGATCTTCTAATTGCCAGATCCAATTACCCATTTTACTATCTGACACTGTTTACCAGCCAATCTTCCTTTACACTCTTCTTCTTCCTTAATTTTGTGACATAACTTTGGTCTCTCTGACAATTCTCTGGCTCCTGTTCCTTACCCCTTTTTTTAAAGGTGTTATTTGCCAAAGTTGTGCCCTTATTCTCCTTCTCTCTATTTTTTCCCTTGGCATTCTAATTCATATCTAAGACGTCAACTACTAAGTCTAGGCAAATAACTTCCAGAGATCTATCTCCTGACCTGTCTTTTGAACTACAGACCTTCATCTTCAACTGCCTCATAGGGTATCTCTATTTGAATATCTTACTAACACTAAAAACTGAACATGACTAAAATCTTAGTCTCTTTCTGACTTCTCTAGTCATGTCAATGGTATACCCAATCCATCTTCCTTAATGATCACATTTAACAAAATCACTTGCTACAGCTTATCAATTTAAATTCTTCAGACAGCTACATGGCGCAGTGGATAGAGCACCAGCCCTGAAGTCAGGAGGACCTGAGTTCAAATCCAGCCTCAGACCAAACACTTGACACTTATTAGCTGTGTGAGCCTGAGCAAGTCACTTAACCCCAACTGCCAAAAAAAACCAAATACATAAATAAATTTAATTCTTCAATATCTTTACCATATCTTTTTTCAATGTCTTTACTATCTGGCCTTTCACTGCCATCATACTATTGCTAATTTCTAATCTATCCTTCTTCCCTATGTATGATTGAGTGATTCCTCTACTTAAAAGCCTTTAATGATTCCACATTGACTCCTCCATAAAATCTAATTAGCAGGCATTAAGGCCTCCCCCAACTATACCGCCACACTAACCTTTGCAGCTTTAATCTCAATCTATTACTCCACATCACATATTCTAAATTATACATTTAACAATTTCTTGCTTTCACACTTATTGTTTATGCCCAAAATGCTTTCTTCCCTCATCTCTATTTCCTCCTATCGAAAGAACCAGGTAATTTTTACTGAAATATGCACATGCACACACAGATAAATATACAACCCACTAAGCAAAGTTCTAGTCATCTTTTTATAAATAGTTTATTTATTATTGTTGGCTTTTCCACAAAACTCCAGATAAAAACAATAATGTCACATTTATCTATTATTATATCAGAGAATGAGACATACTCCTTTCTCTCGGGTTTTCCACAACAGTAATTTCTCCTAGTTCTCTTCCTGCCTAACCAACCTGCATTTTTCTCAGTCTCCTTTGCTAGGTCATAATCTGGTACAGGTACCCCAATACCCCTAGGGCGACTTTTCATGTCTCTCTACATTTCCTTCTTTGGTGATCTCATCTGCTTCAGCAGGCTCAATTATCATCTCTACCTAATTGATTCCTCAATCTTTATCTAGTGCTAATTTCTAAAAAAGGAGAGTATATTTACTGAAACGCCTCATCAGTGTCATAGGAGATCTAGCTCAAAGTCAAAAGAAAGTAGTAAACTAAATATAATTTAAACCTTTTTTTAAAGACAAAGTTTCCATCACAAGCATCTATGATTTTGAGTAAGAAAAAAACCTATTATCTTTCTACAGGAAGTCAATTAAGTTTTGGATAGCTCTAAATGTTAGTTTCTGATAGGGACTATAGTTATAAAGGGCTATTTCCATCTTTATTAAATGGTCCACAGTAAGGGGTGAGAGTGATAAAGGATTAACCTCCAAACAAGTAGAGCATCACTACAGCTATAATTATGCTTGTCATAAAAGACAACCTAGTTACCAAATGATAAAAGAAAATTAAGGGAATCTTTGGAATTTAATTCTTATTATGCTGTATTACAATATCAAGTGTTATAGGAACTGAATAGAGATCATATGGAGCAAGAGAGCAGAGTAAGCCTCTGGTTGTTTTACAAATATCCCTAAAAAGGTACTATTAACTTAGTAAACTTAGGATCTGTCAAAAATCAGATATTTATGTCTGCACATTCCACAGTAATAACAATGTCAGGTAAACTGTAAAAATACAAAAAGTCATAGCTACATTATATTAATCTTATGAACCACAATCACATTCCCAAAAATATTAATACCTTTAACATTTGCCAATGGCTCTACAATTCACTATATACAATGATACCACCAGGTTTTTAATATCCAATTCAGTTATAGCATTCTTGGTGAAAGTTATCCAGCTCTGAACAACTGTGCAGTATAAGTATTACAGAACATTACTAAAAGGAACACCAACTTGAGAAAGCTGGAGAAACACATTAAGGGTCATATAAAATGATCCAGGGTAAAAGTTGTCCAACATAAACAACAATTATAAAAATGAACACAAATAGACCTGAAACCAAATACAATGACTACTGATGGTTCCAAAAGATTAAACACAGAGCACACTTTTTTCTCTCAGTATAAAGGTGGAAAACCATGGGTAAAAAATATTACATCCTCTGTCACTCATAACTGCTCCATAGGACAGTTTTGCTTATCTTTAATTTAAAAAAAAAAAAGGTAAAGTACTATAGAGGAGTTATTTTAAAGCACTTAGACTTTTTTAAAGGCATAAATAAAGGCTTGGTTTTTTGGTTTTTTGGTTTTTTTTTTTAAAAGAAACGTCATTACTCTCCATTAAGAATATAGGGACAAAATTCAATTGCGTGAAGCAAAAACTTGTAGAAAATAAAACAGGACTGCATACTCTGACATAAAGCAACAAGCAAAAAAAAAATCCCATTTCTTGTGTGTATAAATCATATCCTTTGTCCAACAAAGAAGAGAGTGATCTAGCTAAGCTAGATAGTTTATAATAACACAAGTTTAAGCATCTTCTGGAAAAGAGAAGAAAATACAGATCGTCAGGAAAGCTTCATGTTTTCCGGGGATGCAAAGAAAATTCTAAGAAACAGAAATATAATATAAAGTGCAAGGTTCAGATATACCATTATCCTGAAAAACTGAGATAGCTTTTTTCCCTTAAGACAAAGAAAAAAGCAAACAATTTTCAGAAAAGAAACAGGAAAAATTTACAACAACCTGATGTTCTGCCACTAAGCAGCTCTGTAACCTTGGGCAAATTACTCAGGCTTCAGTTTCCTCCTCTGTAAAATCAAAAGACTAGACTAAGTGATCATTACGGTCCCTTTTATAACTACAAATTCTGGCACACAGTAGGTACTTAATGTTTGTTGAATGAATTGAGTGAGGGAAAGGACACGTTAGATTGAAGATAGAGACTGGGTTACCCTGAGCACATCCATTATTTGTGTACTCAGTTTTTCAGTGTTAGCTCTTCTCTAATTCTTTAGTGTTGCTCTGAATCAAAAAGTTTTTTGGTTTAAAAGAAATGTATTAAGAACCAATAAAAATCAAAGAGCTAAAGATAAGATTTATGTATCGCAACTGATCAACTCAGTAACCTGAAGAAAAACTTAGCTTTAATTAATAGTCATTTTTTTAAAATAACCTTTTAACACAAGTGCTGAAAAGTATAAAAAAGCATGAGAGACAGAAGAGATAAGAAAAGAAGAAAGAAGGATAAGCATCATGAAGGTCAGAAATAGTAACAAGGCATTGAGTCACACAAGAGCAGAGCCAATAACCAGCAATGAAAAAATAAAAACATCAACTTCTCTGCAATCTGGAGGGAGGGACCACAGGGGAAAGAAAGGGCAAAACAAACAAAACCCATAGATTTCAATGATCTTTGAAAACACACAAGAGGAAACAAACAAACAAAAAATCTAAATTTCAGTTGAATGAGGCCAGTTACTTGGTAAGCAGGTGTTCTCACCATTAGCAAAATGTTTAATCTGTTTCTTACTTTTTTGTGTTCCCTGCTGGATTGCAAAAAGTAAAACTGTCCACATTGGGTTCTTCCACTGTGACATCATATGATATATCATGTGAGAAGTTTGCTGACAGATAGTATTCACCAGATCTATCTGCAGGAAGTGAGAATTTGTTTGCTTACATAAACATCTATGATTTCAAAAGCTGATGGTTATTTGTAGCCAGTATTGCTATAATGTGGAATTTGCTATGAAGTTAAAGAACGAGACTTTTTTCTTTAAAGATCACTTCTATAAAATGATCTTATTAATACAAGAATGGGGTTCTGAAGGATTTGTTAGAATTTACACAGTGGAAAATGTACTGATTTTAAAGTGTGACAGAGATGAGGAGAGAGGAATACTGTACTTTGGTCCAGGATAACTCAACTAAATTTTTTTTCCCGAAGGACCTCAAATGGAATAAATGAGAGCCCAGGATATACTGGATTTCCACAACTTTTTTCTAACATATGTGTGTGTGTGTCTACATACACACACACACACACACACACAATATTATATATAATATATATCTGCTTATTTTGATTATTATTAAAAGATAACCTATGAATCACTGGCCCATATAAAAAATATTGAAAGTTATCATTGGCACAACAAATGATTTTATAATCACTAAAAAAAAAGTTATTTCATGGTGAAACAGGTCAAATTCAGAAAAAATGTTATCAGTCAACAAGAAGCATTTATAAAGTACATAATATGTGCCAGCCACTGTACTAAAAGTTCTGGGGATACAAAGAAAAGCAAAAAATTGTCCCTCCCCTCAGAGAGCATATAATTCTAATAAATAACTGTTCTGGGAAACTATAAGCTTCCAGAACTTCGGGTTTCGATCAGGCAAGAGCCAATTCTAGAACTGAAGAAGTTTCCAGACCGTTACTCTGCTTGGAGAGATGGGCAAATATTAAATCCAAAGACCGAGCTGGTTCACTACAAGAGAGCCTGTAAGGCACATCAATATTCAAGGGTCTAAAATGAAAAGGATGGGCTGGTTGCCAATCAGAATTCAAAGCACATGGAATGTGAAGACTGGTGAGGCACACAATACAGGGTGTACAGGACACAATCAATGCTCTACCCAAGTTCAAGCTGTTTTCCAGAAGCCTAGGTCTTTCTTATCCTGGAGATGCATATATCCTGCCCTGAATGGTTCCCAATTTGCAGTTATCTCTTACTATCTCTGCCACTCCCTAAAATCTCCCACAGACACACACCGAGTCTGGACTGCAAGCACCAACTTTCCACCAACAAAAACACTAACAGGTCTAAAGGCCATGGTTTAATACAAAGGCGTTGGGAGAAAACATCTCCAAATCTGGGATGTGAACACTGATTATTCTGTTTCTCATATTTTCTCCCGGGACTTGCCAGACTATCAGGTAATAGAGGTGGTTCCTCTACTTCAGTACAAAGTGGCAGGAGGTTTCTGTAACTCCAATACAGACGTCCCACAACGGTATCAAGAGCCAGAAGACAACCTGGGATGGGGCATAATACGGGCCTTCCCTGAGCCCCTCACTTTCTTCTATTCTCCCTGAATCTAACAGTAGAAAATGCCTAGTAGTTTAAGGGACACAAAGACAACCTGAGATTTCATATATAAGGCCTACCTAATCAGCCAGGCTCTACTTTTTGAAAACACCACCAGAAATCCCACGTATCAGGAGCCAGAAGATGATTTAGGGTTCATGTGCCACTATTGAGCAACAAAAAAACCACCTGGTATGAGACTTGGCAGAAGTATTCCAGTACACCAGAATTCAAAATTCCCATACAAATTTTGGAGGCAAAATGGCTCAACTCAGAGGCAGCATAACATAATGGATGGAGCAGCCTTAGAACCAGAAGAACCTGGATCCAAGTCCCACTTCTGACATACTGACCCTTTGTAATCCTAAGCAAGTTACTTAATCTCTCACTGCTCTATAGAGACAGCTCTGTAGAAGGAACTTTCAGAATTCTCCATATTTATGAAAACATCAGTCTAGTTCCTATCCCTATCCTAACAAAAGCTAACATTCATTCAACCCACAAGCCTAAACTTATTAAATTGATTGTCCTAAAGTACAAGTCTGATTATGTCACCCTTCTCCTGCCTACTCACTCCAATCACCATTCAATAAATTCTAGTGGTTCCTTATCACTTTCAGGATCAAATATAAAATCCACTGTCTTGTTTTTTAAAACCTTCATAATCTGGCCTATTCCTATTTTTCCAGTCTTCTAGCAATTTACTCCCCTCCACATATTCTTATGATCCAGTGCCGTAGGTACTCCCTGTTCCTCACACAAAACACTCATCTTCTGACTCCATGTCTACACACTACATGTGGAACTCTGTCCTTCTTCACCTCCATTTCCTGACCTCCCTGGCTTATTCAAATCCCAAATAAAACCCTACCTTCTACAAGAAGTCTTTCCTAATCCTCCTTAAAGCTAATGCCTTCCTTCTGTTAATTATTTCCAATTTATCTTGTATATAGTTGTTTGGACGTATTTGTTTGGGTATTATCTCCCCCCATTAGACTGTGAGGTCCTTAGAAGCAGGCACTGTCTTTTGCCCTTCTTTGTATCACACTTAGTATAGTGCCTAGTGCATAGTCAGTGTTCAATAAATTATTGCTGAGTTGACTAAACTCCCATCCACATTCTAATCAATCGAACTCTCGTATTTCCTTGCCCATTCTATTGGACCCCTTGGAATGCCAGACTTATTGTCAATATAAACTTCCCTATATCCTTAAACTCTTCAACACCATACAATTTTTCCCATCTCCTTTCCAAGGACGCTAACATCCTTTTTCATTCATTTTCACAGAATATCCTCCAAAACCACAAAACAAGGATCAATCAATCTCAATTTACCTCAATCTCCACTGCTATTTCAAAGTCATTACAATGCCACCATCTCCAAATGACCTTTCTTCTTTTGAGGTGCATGCAGTTTATATGATCTTTTCTCCATCCTTGCTGTAATCTGCTAACCAACAGATTATTCTTACAACTTCTGTACTCAGCTCATGATTTCCCTTTTTCCATACCATGCTAACAGCCTTTTAAACAATATTGGCCTTCAACTGCAGTGAAGTCCTTCTTTACCCCACCTTCAGCAACACCACACTGTCACTGTCACCTTCAAACTCTACCACCTCCACAATAAGGAAAACAGAAATCCCTCTCTTGGCTCACAAACATTCTATCCCTTTCCACCAATCCTACTTTGGAAGTATATAAGATTCTCAGTTGTCTTATAAAAAAATAAGAAAGCACATTATGTTCTGAAATGAAGCCCTTGGTCTCATTTAAATTAAAGGCGTAATCAGTCTTTCTCGAATAGCAGATGTAATCAAGTTCAGGGAGGGATCTCAATGCCTGAAATGAAGATAAAGTTGTGGCACAGGAAGAGGAAATGGACCTATGCTTTCACGATTTGTGAAATTGCTAAAGCAAAGAAACTCCTCTTTACCAACTCAGGTTGGCACTTAGAATTTTAGAGAGCTGCCTACAGGACAACAGGTTTAAGGAACCTGTCCAGGGTCACTCAACTAGTATGTGTCAGAGGCAGGACTTGAACTCAAGGACTTCCTAGATTCCAGAACAGCTCTCTAGCTATTAAAAGAAGTCATGCTGCCTCTTTTCTTGTTTATGGTGACCCAACTAAGACACAGGAATGCCTTCTTTTTGTTGCTGTTATTGCTGTTTAGTCATTTCATTGTGTCCGACTCTTCATTAACTCATTTGGAATTTTCTTAGCAAAGACACTGCAAGGGGTTGCCATCTCCTTCTCGAGCTCATTTTACAGATGAGGAACTGAGGCAAACAGAATTAAGCGACTTGTCCAGGATCACACAGCTAGTTAAGTGTCTGAGGACACATTTGAACTCAGAAGATGAGGCCTGGAACTTACTGTGCCCCCTACCTGCCCCAATGCCTTCTTATTTAATCCAATTAACAAAGTATCTTTTTTGGCTACAAAGATGTACAAAGTACAACTACAATGAAAGAGAAACTCTTAGAGGCAATAGTTAAAGACACATGTTGAAAAGATATGTTCTCCAAGGCTGGGCTGGCATTAACACCACCCTTGATTTGTTCAGGTATATATAAAAAATAAAACAAAACAAAACAAAAACCCCTAAACTTAAGCAACAAGTCTGTCCCTCACAGACAGTAACTAAAATCCAGACTAAGGAGTTTTTCTTCCACACTACTCTCATTCACACTAACCTACTATTCATTTTACCTAACCTTAGCGTTTAGTCCCTTTACTGAAATCAATCTTCTAAATCTCTTTCCCATTCTGGTTATGCTTGTCTCTTTAACCAGTACTGACCTTGTGGTTAGCCACTTAAATGTTTCACTAGCTATACCACAGACACCCTTGATTATTTGACTTTCCATCACACCTAATATAAATCTTCATACCTGGGCTACTGAGCATGGCTAGAGAAAATTATTAAAATAAGATGAAGTTACTACAAAAATTATTTTATATAACCCAGAAGGGCCTTACCAAAAGATGTACTACCTCATCCTACCAATCCTTCTAATACATATTTATCAACTCCCTATTTCAAACCCGTTCTCTTCTCTTACCTCCTATACCACCCTCAACCCTCACACATTAGCATATTCCCTAGTCACTTACTTCAGAGAGAAGATAGAGGTCGTGGTGTGAGTTCCTCAGGCTACATGCTCTATTTCCCTAAAAACTTCTCGGTGTAAAACATACTTTATCTGGCCACAAATGAAGATGTACTACTTATTCTTAACTAAGATTAGTCCTTCTATCTGAGCCTCTTTATTCATTTTTCCCCCACTTTGCTTCATGTTATCACTTTAGAAGTGCTGTAAGAAGACACAGGCAGCCATCCTAAACTCAAGTGTCAGAGTGGCAAAAGTTACAGATGCAAAACAAGCAAGAGGTATAACAGCAGGTTTACTTATCTTGTAAGGATAAAACTATCAAACACAGAGGAAGGATACATGCTGTTAGCTCTAGTGAGTACCTGATTTTCCTTGTCTCTTTTCCACAGAGACATGCTTACCTGTCTTCCTAATTTCCCTATTTCTAAGGTACAACTATTCTTCTAGTGTCCCAGGTTCTTATACTTGGCATTAATCTTATGCTTCACTCTTCCTCAACCAACATATCCAATCCTTTGCCAAATCTTACCATTTCTAACTCCACAACATGTTTCACATTTGACCCTTTTCTTCACTCACACAACTACAATGTTGGCTCAAGTCAACATCATCTCTTAGCTATATTACTGCCTTAGAGCCTCCTAACCGATCTCCTTTTCTCAAGCTGCTCACGACTCCTTTCCATCCTACACAATGTTGCTATAATAATTTTAAATGCAGATAAGTGATTCTCCTAACTCAATAAATTCCAGTGGCTCCCTATAGTCTCCATTTGGCTTTAAGCCTTTCAAAACCTTGCCCCAACCTATCTTTCCAGACATGTGATACATCATTTTCCCTAGCCAAAATGGACTTCTGTTCCTCAGATATTCTTCCCATCTCCTATCTCCATGTCTTTGCCTGGGCTGTCCCTCCTGCCTGGAATGTACTCCTTTCTCACCTCTCTTTCACAGAATCCCTCTTTTTCTTCAAAATGCAATTTAAGCCATGAAGCCTTCACCAATCCCCTCAACTACTAGTATCTTTCCTCTCAGGCTACCATGTATTTACTACTTACGTTTTTTCTGTATGTGCTTACAAATGTCTTTATGGTTTCCTCCATTCGAATAATAATAACAATAATAACAGCTAGGATTTACATAGCACTTTAAGGTTTGCAAAACTCTTTATAAATATGATCTATTTTATGCTTACAACAACTCTAGGAAGTAGGTGGTGTTACTATCTGAATTTTACAGATGAGGAAAGTGAGGCAGATAAAGCTTAAATGACTTGCCAAGGGTCACAGCTACTAAGTACCTGAGGTCATATTTGAACTCAGGTTTTCTCGACTCCAGTCCAGAGCTTAATCCACAATACTATGTAAGAAACAAGGAACAAGGACTACTTCATTTATTGCATTTGTATCCCCAGTGCCTAACACAGTGTCTGCCACAAAACAGTATGTGCTCAATAAATACTTGTTATTTGACGGGTGTGGCCTGAAAACACTAGGCTGAGGAAGACCCGAGCTTCAAGTAGAAAGTGGTACTTGAGCTATATCTTGAAGGAAGAGAGGATTTCTATGAAGCAGAGGTGATAAAAGAGTGCATTTCTAGGCACAGGGCAAAGCCAATGCAAAGACAGGGAGATAAAAGATGAAATGTCATGTGCAAGAAACAGAAGTGTTGGGTGCTTTTTACACACCCACAGGGTCCATGAGGTAATACAGCAATACTAGAAAGCCTTCCAGTATACCTGAAGTAAAGAAATCTTTGTACCATGCACGCACGTTTCAGGTTCTACCAACAGAAGTACTCCCTAATTCCCACAGAGCTTGAATTTCTAGCTGAACCGCACACTAGAGACTTCCTCTTTTAAAATTCTAGCTGTATTACAGGATCACTCCCTTGTAATATGTACAGGCCTGGCTACAGCCTAATCCCTGTGTCTCACAGACAGTAGCTTTAGAACTGGAAGGAACTTTAAAGGTCATCTCCCTCTGAGGCCCAGAGGTAAAAGCTACTCCAAGGCAAAAAAAGTACTAAGCATCAGAGGCAGAATCTGAATTCATGTACTCCAACTTCATGTACTCTAACAATAAGGCTACTAGTGGAGGTGACAGAATTCCAGCCAAGCTATTTAAAATCCTAAAAGATGTTGCTATACTCAATATGCCAGAAAATTCAGAAAACTCAACAGTGGCCGCTGGTTCGGGAAAGATCAGTTTATGTCCCAGTCCTAAAGAAGGGCAATGCCAAAGAATGTTCAAATTACCAAACAATTGCACTCATTACACATGCCAGCAAGTTTATGCTTAACATTCTGTAAGCTAGGCTTCAGCAACATGGGAACTGAGAATTACCAGAAGAGTAGGCTGATTTTCAAAGAGGCAGATGGACTAGAAACAAAATTGCCAACGTTTGCTGGATTGTGGAGAAAGTAAGGGAGTTCCAGAAAAAACATCTACTGCTGCTTCACTGACTATGCTAAAGCTTCTGACTGTGCAGATCACAACAAAATGTGGCAAGTCCTCAAAGAGATGGAAGTACCGGATCATCTTACTTGTCTCCTGAGGAACCCGCATGCAGACTAGGAATAAGAAGCAACAGCCAGAACCAAACACTGAACCACTGATTGGTTTAAGATTGTAAAAGCAGTACAAGGCTGCATGTTGTCACCTTATTTATTTAACTTACATTCAGAGTACCTTATGCAAAATGCTAAACTGGACTAATCAAAAGCAGAAATTAAGGTTGCTGGGGAAAACAGCAACAATTTCAGATATGCAGATGATACCACTCTGATGGCAGAAAGTGAATTAAGAAGCCTCTTGATGAGAGAGAAAGAGGAGAATGTAAAAGCTGGCTTGAAATTTAACATTAAAAAAAAAAGAAAACAAAAACAAAACTAAGATCATGGCAACTGGTCCCATCACTTGTTGGCAAGTAGAGAGAGAAGTGGAAACAGTGTCAGATTTTATATTCTTGGGCTTAAAGATCAAGGCAGATGGTGACTGAAGCCATGAAATTAAAAGACATTTGCTCCTTAGAAGGAAAGCTATGGCGAATCTGGATAGCATGTTAGAAAGCAGACACCATCTTGCTGACAAAAATCCATACAGTCAAAGCTATGGTTTTTCCAGAAGCAAGGTATGACTATGAGAGTTGGACTACAGGTAAATCAGGCAATACTTCAAGAAATTAATTTAGAGCATTCATGAGAACATCAAATACTGAAGCTGAAGCTTAAATACTTTGGCCACACAATGAGAAGACAAAGACATGCTGGAAAAGATCCTGATGTTGGGAAACACTGAAAGGAAAAGGAAAGTGCAACAGCAAGGAAGGAGATGGAGAGTGTCATGTACGCGATGAACATGAGGTTGGAAAAACCTTGGGAGACTGTGAAGGATAGAAGGGCCAACACGACTGAATGACTGAACAACAACTCCTCCAAAACTGAGGGCTTTTTCCACTGCCTCATGCTGCCTGCTATCATGCATCCTCTCTCCCTTTCCCTCTCTCCCTTTCTCTCTCTCTCTCTCTCTCTCTCTCTCTCTCTCTCTCTCTCTCTCTCTCTCTCTCTCTCTCTCGTTTTGATTATATAAAATTTTAAATTTTCTGAACAAACAAAACCAATGCAACCAGAATTTGAAAGAAACAAAAAACTGGGAGAAAAACGTACAGCAAGTATCCCTCACAAAGGCCTTCTTTCTCATATACACAGAGAACAGAGTCAAATTCATAAGAATATAAGTCATTCCCCAATTGATAGTCAAAGAATATGAACAGGCAGTTTTCAGACAAAGAAATCAAAGCTATCTATAGTCATATAAAAAATTTTCTAAATCACTATTGATTAGAGAAATACAAATTAAAACAACCCAGAGGTAACACCCCCTACCTATCAGATTGGCCTAATGGGACAAAAAAGGAAAATGACAAATATCGAAAGGTATGTGTGAAAACTGGGACACTAACACACTGCTGGTGGAGTTGTGAACTGATCCAAACATTCTGGAGAGCAATTTGGAACTATGCCCAAAGGGTTAAAAAATTGTGAATATTCCTTGATCCAGCAATACCACTACTAGGTCTGTATCCCAAAGAGATCCAGAAAAAAGGGGGAAAAGACCCACATGTACAAAAATATTTATAGCAGCTCTTTTTGTGGTGGCAAAGAATTGGAAATTGAAGGGATGATCATCAATTGGGGAATGGATTAACAAGTTGTGATATACAGTTAAGACAGAATATTATTGTGTTATAAGAAATGACAAACAGAATGATTTCAGAAACACCCAGAAAGACATTACATGAACTGATACAAAGTGAAGCGAGCAGAAACCAGGAAAACATTGTACACAGCAACAGCAGTATTGTATGATGAAGAACTGTGAATGACTTGGCTACTCTCAGCAATACAATGATCCTAGAAAATCCCAAAAGACTCATGATGAAAAATGCTATCCACCTCCACAGAAAGAACTGATGCTATCTGAATACAGACTGAAACATACTATTTTTCACTTTCTTTCTTCTTTGTTTCAAGTCTCTTTGCACAAAATGACTAATATGGAAATGTTTCATATGAGTGTACATGTATAACCTATATCAGATTGCTTACCTTTTCAGGGAGGAGGGAGGGAAGGAAGGGAGGGATAGAATTTGAAGCTCAAAACTTTAAAAAAAAAACATTTAAAATTATTTTTACATGTAATTGTGGTTTCCGGAAAATAAAATATTATTTAAAAAAAAAGCCAAACAGATGATTTTATATTTCCTGCTGGAGTTAACGGGGAGACACTGGAGTTTTGTGAATAGGGGGTGGCATGATCAGACTTACACTTTAGGAAGAGCAATTTAACTGGGTGGAGTTTAAATTAGAATGGGAGAGAATTGAGGTGGGAAGGCCAAACCTACTGCAAAAGTCTAGGTGGGAAGAGATGAGGACCTGCAGTGGTGGTGGCAGTATCAGAACAGAGAAGGGGTCATGTTGCAAAGATAAAAACAAGAACATGGCAATTAATTGGATATGGGGGTGAAAGTGAGGAGTTGAGGATGACATCTAGGTTGAGAACGTAGATAACTGGGAGGTGGTGGTTCCATTAACAGTAATAGTGAAGTAAGAAAGAGGGGAGATATTTGTACACCAACTCCACTCACTTCATGAACCAGAGCTGGCTTCACTGCCTCATGCTTAAATTCAGTCACCACAAAGGAGCTGAGATTCATACATATACACAATATCCTAGCAAATGGTTTATCCATCCTAGACTTAACTACTACCAGTGATGGGGTAACTTATTACCTTCCAAAGCAGCCTTTTTCACTTTTGAACAGCTCCTAAAACTATTGCTTTATATTGAACCAAAATTGGTCTCTGTCTAATTTCAACCACTCAGACTAGCTCTGCCTACTGGGACCCAGGAAAACAAATTTAATCCCTATCAATATGACATCACTCTAAATATGTAAAAGTAGTAACCATATCCCCTTTCTCATCCTCTCCAATTTTTCTTTCCCTTTCTATAGGCTTAACTTTCTCAGATCTTTCAACTAATCCTTATGTAGTAAGGTTTCGAGACCCTTCACTATGGCCAAATAAGTTCTACCTTGTCAATGTCTCTTCTGAAATGTAGTACTCAAAGGTAAATACAAAACTCCACATGTGGTATAATAAGGGCAAGAACAAATCAGAATTATTACCTCTCAATATTAGGATAATGTCAGGAGACCACAATTCGATTTCTGATTATCAGAAGTATACCAATGAACTTTTCTTAGTTATTCTACAATACTAGTAATGCTGGCAATTTTATTCCATTACTCACATGGTATTATAATTAAAAATAAGACCAACATTCAATAAATATTGCTTAATTGTTAAGAGATATGAAAGTACTCTGAGCTCTTCTAAAGGAAACTTCTGTGCAAAAATCAATTTAACATTCCTTTTAACAAAAAATAATCATACTATATACTGTAATGCATTAAAGTCAGTAGGATTATTTTCTCCATAGCAAAAAAAAAAAAAAAAAGTTTTAGGCAGCTCTTATTTCCCAACACATACAATTATGGTATACATTACTCTCTACATGTACTCTCCTAAACTGATGGCAAACCAAGATGATTTAACCCTAATCAGAGTACTCCCACTTTCAGTCTTCATGTATTTATCAAATAAATGTAATCAGTACCTTTACTGAACCTCTATTTGTTCAAAGTTTAATCCTAGAGAAAGAAAAGAAATAGAAAAGAATGGAACCAAAGATAAAGACAGAGAAGGAATAAAGGGCTACATTTCTGAGGTAAAGAAAAGGACCACAAGCCTTATCACCACATATAATCTTCTGGTGTCAATGGCAGAAACAGCGCATTGTGTTGGAT
This sequence comes from Phascolarctos cinereus, assembly GCF_003287225.1. NCBI lineage: Eukaryota > Metazoa > Chordata > Mammalia > Diprotodontia > Phascolarctidae > Phascolarctos > Phascolarctos cinereus. The sequence continues at coordinate 349,292,036 of NW_027555625.1, forward strand.
GGTCTGAGGTACTGACCAAACAATGCATTTCTTACTTTTAAACTCAATATTCTGAGGCAGCAAAATTAGAATAATAAGAAACAGTGGTTTCCAAAGGCCTTGTGATGCTTTTTATATATATTCAGCCAGCTAAGATTGTTTCCTTCCTACCTCGTAAGACCTCCTTACTCTTTACTGCCCAACTAACTTCGTCTTTTCTCTCCAAACTGGCATAACACTTATAATTTCTATCACACAGTTTTAGAACATGTTAGCTACATAAGCACCATCATATATTTTCAGTCTTGTCTCCCCAAGTTAAGAACAGAGATTGAGTGTTTCTTATGATTTGTATCCTACAATGGTGCCTTAGCAAGGAAGCTCAATATTTAAGATACAATTCTATTTTTGTTTTAAATCCTTTCCAAATAAATTCTAAGTGTATTTATTAAACTGTGACAACAGGCAAATGAGCCATTTTAGGACAATTATCAATGCAAGTATAGTTTATTTTAAAGAGAAAGGAATTTCTTAACATTCCCTCATGCTAATGCATATTTTTTATAAGGAGTGTAGTGATGCTAAGTCATATGCATAGAAGAGAGAGGCAATACTTAAAAGTAATTTATAAAGTAAATATAATTCAGTATACATTAAAAGGCAACCATCAACTCTATACAAAGCCACAGGCATAAGCCATTAACCCTAAGTAAAAAGATCACAAGTTTTATCATTTGGCACTATTTCAAATTTCCAAAATCATGTGGATTACATTACTAGAAAAAGGTAAAAGGACACATTAATTATGTTCCCCCCCTCTGCCAAGGAAGGTTTTTTACAGCATGAACAGAATGAGTCAAACAGGCCATGGCAATTTTCTGATGACCCAGCACCTTCGAAAAACAGCAGATGGTCTTTTCCTGTTTTAGCATCCTGAAGTAGAATGACGTTGAAAATAAGGGGAACAATATTTCAAAGTACAATCTAAACAACAACAAAAAAAAACCTCCTTTTTCAAGCTTAGAAAGAAAAGTTATACAAGACCATATCTCACTACTTTCTCATTACTATTTTTTCTTTTTCTTTTCTTTTTTTTTTTTGGTGAGGCAGTCGGGGTTAAGTGACTGGCCCATGGTCACACAGCTAGTAAGTGACATGTCTGAGACTAGATTTGAACTCAGGTCTTTCTGACTCCAAGGCCAGAGCTCTATCCACTGTGCCACTTAGCTGCCCTCATTACTATTTCTTCTAAGGTCAATATGAAATCTTCAATATTGCTGTCAATTATTTTTAAAAGGCATAATATACCAATTGTTATTAGTGTCACTTAAAGCTATTCCCTTTTATTTACTTCATAAACCAATATGGTTGGGCTTTTCTCCGGCCCATTTCACTATTCACTACAACATACACTAGATGACAGAAGGGTGAAATTTTTTTTTAAAAAAAGCTGATTGTCTTTACAAGACGTTCTTCTCTCTATTTGCCAGTTCTCAATTCCTGGTTTTCAAATGGTATGCCAAAGAAGCTCAGTTTAGTAAATAGAGTCAACTAGCATAGGAGGAATGGAAGACAAAGAACTGAAAGTCACTACTAAGGAGGTTCAGGCTACCAAACAATTCTGATTCTTACTCCTGAACAAACTTACGGGGTAGAGCGCTGCTGTCTGCAGCATGGAAGTAGTGCCAATATGGTTTACAGTGATATAATTTATATTTCCTAGCCTCCAAAACAGTATGGCTCAAAGATTATTTCTAGATAAGTATACCAATTTAACAAGCCAAGTTAAGCTGCAATTCATAAGATCACAGAATTTAGAGCTGGAAGGAATTTTAGAGATAATTAACACCCAAATTTACATATAAAAAAACTGATGAAGCAGCTGGGGGCTAAGTGTATATAGGCACACCTCCATTTATTGTGCTTCACAGATACCACATTTTTTACAAATTGAAGATTTGTGGCAACCCTGCACGCAAGTCTATCACCACCATTTTTCCCAATAGCTCGTGTTCACATTATGTCTGTGTGTCACATTTTGGTATTTCTCACAATATTTCAAAGTTTTTCATTATTATTATATCTGTGGCGATCTGTGATCAGTGATCTTTGAAGTTACTATTGTAACTGTTTTGAGTACCACAGACTGCACCCATGTTAAAATGGCAAACTTAATAAATGATGTATGTGTTCTGACTGCTCCACCAACAGGCCATTGCCCTTCTCTCTCCCTCTCCTCAGGTCTCCCTATTGCCTGAGATACAACAATATTGAAATTAGCACAATTAATAACCCTACAATGGCCTTTAAATGTTCAAATGAAAGGAAGAGTCGATTGATATGGCAAATATCATTGTTGTCTTATTTTAAGAAATTGCCACAGCCGTCCCAATCTTCAGCAACCACAACACTTAACCAGCAAAAAGATTATTATTCGCTAAAGGATTAGATGATAACATTTTTTAGCAATGAAGTTTTTTTAAAATTAAGGTATGTATATTTTTAGACATAATACTATTGCACTTCATAAACAGTCTACACTAGAGTGTAAATATAACTTTTATATACACTGGGAAACTAAGAAATTAGTGTTATTTGCTTTATTGTGCTATTTGTTTTATTGCAGTGGTCTGGAACTGAACCCATAATATCTCTAAGGTATGCCTGTAGAGTGCTAACCTAGGAAGACCTGAGTTCTAATCTTACCTCAGATACTTAACAGCTATGTAACCTTGGGCAAATCACTTAACCTGTTTCCCCTTACTTAAAATAGAGATAACATTAGTAATCTACCTCAGTCAGTCAATAAACATTTATTAAGCACCGTCTAAGTCCCACGTACTATGCTAAGTCCTGGGATACAAAGGAGGCAAAAGATAGTTTTGCAATCTAATGAGGGAGACAAGCCCACAAATACATACAAAAAGCTACATATAGGTTAAATAGGAAATAATTAAAGAAGGAAGACATCAGAATTAAAAGGAGTTTGCAAAAGCTTCCTATAGAAGGGATTTAAAGGAAGGCAGAGCGGTCAAGGGCGGGGGGGGGGGGGGGGGGGGGGGGGGGAGTGTGAGAGAATGCTTAGAACTGTCACTGGATCCAAGAAAACATGAGCACAAGGTGTAAGAAACATGGAAAGGCTGAAGGAGGCTAAGTTATGAAGGGTTTTGAACCTCAAAAAGATGATTTTGCACTTGATCCATTGATGCATTTGATTGCATAGGGAGCCACTCAAGTTTGCTCAGTAGGGAGTGATATAGTCATATCTACACTTTAGGAAAATAACTTTGGTGGCTGAATGAAGGAGTGATTAGAAGGGGCAGATACCTGAGGCAGAGAGACTCATCAGAAAGCTACTAAAATAATTCAGAGTGTGATGATGAGGGCCTGCACCAGAGTGCTAGCAATGTCAGAAGAGAGAAGGGGGAATATTGCTGCAAAGATGAAATCAACAGACCCTTGGTAAAGGACTGAATATGGGGGGGGGGGGAAGAGGGCCCGCACAAGACAGTGAGAGGCTAAGAGATAACAGGAGATAATAAGAGATAATAATATCCAGGATGACTCCTAAGTTATGGCTGGGAAGATGCTGTTGCAATACAACATGGTCCCTACAAGAACAGGAAAGGGAAATGGGGGGGGGGGGAGTAGAGTTTAGGGGGAAAGGTTTTGAATATGTTGAATTTAAGATATCGAGTGGATATCCAGTTCGAAGTGTGTGAAAGGCAAAAGGAGATGTGAGATAGAAAGTTAGTAGAGAGATCAGGACAGAGTAGGTAGATTTGGGAATCATCAGCATAAAGATGAAAATTAAATCTGGGAGCTGATCAAGTGAAGCAGTAGAGAGGAAGAAGAGAAGAAGGCCCGGGACAGAACCCTGTGGAGCACTTATAGTTAGAGGGTGTGATCTGGATGAGGATCTAACAAAGGAGACTGAGACGGAAAAGTCAGATAGGAAGAGAACCAGGAGAAAGCAATGCCTCAAAAACCTAGAGAAGAGAGTATCAGGAGAAGGAGATCAACAGTGTCGAACACTGCAGAGTTCAAGAAGAATGAGCATTGTGAAAAGTCTATTGGATCTGTCCATCAAGAAATCACGATAACTTTGGAGAGAACAGTTTCAGTGAATGATGAGGTTGGAAACAAGATTATAAGGGGTTTAAGAAGAGAGTGAGAGGAGAGAAAGTGGAGGCCTTTATCAGAGTTTAGCTACAAAGGGCAAAAGAAATATAGGATAATAGGGTGATGAAAGGATCAAATGAGTTGTTTATTTTGGGGGGTTTTCTGTTTTTTGGTGAGGTGATCGGGGTTAAGTGACTTGCCCAGGGTCACACAGCTACTAACTGTTAAGTGTCTGAGGCTGGATTTGAACTCAAGTCCTCCTGACTCCAAGGCCAGAGCTCTACCTACTGCGCCACCTAACTGCTCCCCAAATGAGTTTTTTTTTTTTTAAGAATGAGGGAGACATGGGCAAATTTGTAGGTAGCAGGGGAGGAGCCAATAAACAGAGAAAGATTTAAAAATGAGGGACAGAGTGGGATCGTTGTGAGGATCAAATGAGATAACATATACAAAGTGACTTGCAAACCTTAAAACATTACATAAATGCCATTATTATCATTGTTTTTACCACTGTTACATTTTGTTTCCCCAGGCTCCCAATCTAGATGTCATTCTAGACACAGCACTCTCTCTCATCCTTCATCACCTATCTGTTGCCAAGTCCTACTGATTCAACCTTTGCTTCAAGTGTTGTAGGCACTTATTACCTCACTCCTGGACTATTAAATAGTCTGCTACTTGACCTTCCTGCTTCTCCATTCAACCATCAAGTGATCTTCCTAAAGTGCAGTTCGTCTAATCATGTCGTCCTACTCAATAAACTCCAGTGGTTTCCTATTACCTCTAGGAGCAAATGCAAAATCTCCTACTTGGCTTTTAAAACCCTTCATAACCTGCCTTCTTTCTACCTTTCCAGTCTTCTTACCCCTTACTCCTTTCCACATACTTTACAATCTAATACTACCATCATCCTTACTGTACCTTGAACAAAATACTCCATCTACTGACTTCAGGCATTTTCACTAGCTGGCCTCCAATTCTGGCATTCTCTTCTTCTTCACCTCCCAGCTTTCTTCAAGCTCCAGTTAAAATCCTACCTTCTGAAACACTGTTGAATTAGAGTGTTTCAATACTCTAGTAGCATATATATTTCATCAAACGAAAAAAAATCACATAAGGTCACAGACTCATTGAGACAATAACTGGACTGAGGTAATACAACTGTTAATAATACTTAGTTATTTGCTGTTTATAAAAGTGATAAAGACAATCTTTTTGATTACTGTAACAACACACAAGTCAGCTGTTCTTAAAATATTACCTGGTAGATATCAGATAAACTGCTGCTCCCTGAGTCACTGGCAATGCTACATCCAGACTGGCTAGAAGGGACGTGGGTCACCTGTGGATGAGGGTTTTCTGTAAGGTGCAACTTGTTAAGGTCTGCTGGAAGCTGAAAAAAGAAAAAGGAAAAAAAATTCAAGTGTATACCCTTTAAAGTGTTCTTGATGAGATAAAGTCAAAATAGGTACATGATTCAGATATAAAGGCTGATACTATAAGCAAACTAGGAGAGCAAGGAATACTTTACCTGTATTTATGAAGAAGGGAAGAATTTATGAACAAACAAGAGATAGAGAACATTATGAAATGCGAAATGTATGATTTTGATTACATTAAACTGAAAAGGTTTTGCACAAACAAAGCCAGTGCAACCAAGATCAGAAGGAAAGCAAAAAGCAGGGAAACAAATTTTACAGCCAGTGTCTCTGATAAGGGCTTCATTTCTAAAATATATAGAGAACTGAGTCAAATTTATAAGAATACAAGTCATTCCCCAATTGATAAATGGTAAAAGGATATGAACAGGCAGTTTTCAGAGGAAGAAATTAAAGCTATCTAGTCATATGAAAAAATGCTCTAAATCACTAATGATTAGAGAAATGCAAATCAAAAAAACTCTGAGGTAATACCTCACACCAATCAGATTGGTTAATATAACAAAACAAGAAAATGATAAATGTTGGAGAAGATGTGGGAAAACTGGAACACTAATGCACTGTTGGTGGAGTTGTGAACTGATCCAACAATTCTGGAGAGCAATTTGGAACTATGCCCAAAGGGCTTTAAAACTGCATACCCTGGGGCAGCTAGGTGGTGGCAGTGGATAGAGCATCTGCCTCAGTCACGAAGACCTGAGTTTAATTCCGGCCTCAGACACATAACATTTACTAGCTGTGTGACCCTAGGCAAGTCACTTAACCCCGACTGCCTCACCAAAAAAAACCCCAAACAAACCAAAAAAAAATCTGCATACCCTTTGACCCAGTAAAGAGATCATACAAATGGGAAAAGGAACCACACGTACAAAAATATTCACAGCAGTTCTTTTTCTGGTGGCCAAGAATTGGAAATTGAGGGGACCTATCAACTAGAAAATGGCTTAACAAGTTGTAGTACATGAATGTAACAGAATACTATTGTGCTATAATAATGGCGTACTTCAGAAAAATGGAAAGACTCGTGAACTGATGTGGAGAACAATGTACATAGTTATAGCCACACTGTGAAATGACTAACTTTCATAGACTTGGCTCTTCTTAGAAATGCAAGGATCTAAGACTCATGATGGAAAATGCTGTCCATATCCAGAGAAAGAACTATGGAATCTGAATGCAGATCGAAGAATACTATTTGCTCTCTTTTTTTGGTTGTTATTATTTTGTTTTGTTTCTTCTTTCTCATAGTTCCTCCCATTGGTTCTAATTCTTCTTTATAACAAGACTAATGTGAAAATATGTTTAATATGAATGTATATGTAGAGCTTATATGAGACTGCACACCATCTTGGGGAGAGGGGAGGAGAAGAAAATTTAAAACTCAAAAGCTTATGGAAATGAATGCTGAAAACCCAAAAGAAATTAATAAATTAATTTTTAAATAGTATTAGTGATGTTAACACTTCTACATGAAATAAATTTTCACTTTAGGTATATTGAGTGCACCTCAAAATTTTAATAAGAAAATAAATGTCTCTTTTAGAACAGCATGATCCAAATATGCTTTTACTATGATTAAAGATACAGTTTTAGAGTTCTAAGGACACAGAAAAGTTTTCAGACAAGAAGTCAATACAACTCACAGAGAAAATTTGTCACCCTCCTCCTTTAGCAAAAATCTTTTCTCCCTAGGATTTGGGGAAAGAAAGGACCTTAAAAATCTTATGATCTACCCCCTCATCTAACAGAGGAGGAAACTCTGAAAAAATTTTAAAAATGACTTCAATTTCACTTTAGATGTTATCTCCCTGATTAATGGGAAACAATAAAATGAAACTATTTTGTTGTCTAATCTGGATACAGAAAAAAAAAATACTTGCTTCCATCAAAACAAAAATGTTTCTGGACTTTAGCAGAATATTTGTTGTACAAGGCTTCCGAGTAAAAGAGGCTTTTTGTTTTGTTTTGTTTTTTCATTCAACATAGAAAGAATATTGACTAAGCACATAATGGCACTGTGTTATATCATAGAAAAGTTGATCAATACAAAAGATTAGGTATAAAAAATCCAAAAGAAATCACTCATAACAGTATAGTGCTCAATGAATAAATTTCCAATTGCCAGGGTAAAGAAGAGCTCTTTATCTCACAAAAATTGCTAGGAAAATAGAAAGCACCCTTGTAAATTAGATACAGACTAACTTCTCACACTAAATACCAAATTAAGTTCCAAATGAATATATGACATAGATATAAAAAGTCAAATCATAGTTAATAAGCATTTATTAAACAAGAATATGTTTCAAGCATTAGGGACACAAAGAAAAGCAAAAAAAAAAAAAAAAAGCAGTCCCTGTACCCAAGCAGACAGTCTAATGGAAGAGGTAAGTAAATTATGTACAAAACACACACACACACACACACCACACACACACCCCAGAGATAATCTCACAGAGAAAGTACTAAGATTGAGGAGGTCTAGGAAAGGCATAGAAGCGCCAGAAGATGGAGATGAAAAGTAATATTATTCCAGGTATGGGGAGCATCCAATGAAAACGCCTGAAATTGGCACAGTATCTTGTTTGAAGAGAGTATCACTAGATTATAGAGTATGTCAAGGGGACTCAGATGCAAAATGATTTTTCTCAAAAGAAAGGAGGAGCTGGATTACAAAAAACCAGAGGGTTTTATATTTGATCCTGAAGATAATATGAAGCCAGCAGAATGTACTGAACTAGAGGGTAAATGGGGGGGGGGCGCCCAAGGAGGGAGAAGAGAAAGTGACATAGTTAGAACTATCCTTTATATTGAGCCTCCTGATGGCAGATGGACTAGAGTGGGAAGCTCCATGAGGCAGAGAGGCCAACCATCATGCTATTGGTCCAGGTGTGAAATAATGAAGGCTCCCAACAAGGTGGTAGGCTGTATCAGAAGAAAAAAGGGGATTTATAAATGAGATGTTGCAAAGGCAGAAACAAGGACTTGGCAACAGATTGGGTATGGGGGTTGACATAAAGTGAGGAGTCAGGATGACACCTTGGTTTCAAGTGTAAGTGCACAGGAGGATAGGGGCATTCCAGATAATAACAGAAAAATTACCAAATGCATAAACGACCTAAATATAAAAGGTCAAATCACAATAAAATCTGAGGAGCAAAGAAGGAGACATCTCATTTATGGATAGAAAAAAGTTTTTGATCAAACAAGACATAGAAAGGCTCATAAGAATTAAAATGGGTAATTTTTATTACATAAAACTTTTAAATTTTATACAAACAGATCAAAACAGAAGAGAAACAGTTAACTGGGAAAAATCTTTGCAGCACCCTTCTCTGATAAAGGTCTGACAATCAAGATATATAGGAAACTAATACAAATATATGAGTCACTCTTCACAGAAAAATGATCAAAGAATATGACGTTTTCTAAAGAGAAAAAGGCAAGCTATCAGGAACCATGTGGAAAAAATAATCCAAGCTATTAATGTTGAGAAATGAGAATTAAAATAGCTCTGAGGTTCCATCTCACATCCTTATATTGGCAAAGGTGACCAAAAAAAGGAGAAAATGACAGTTTTGAAAAGGATGTGGTTTGGACCAATAAGTTATGAACTGATTCAACTATTCTAGAAAGCAATATGGAGGTGTCACCAAAAAGTCACTAAAACTATGAATTGCTCTTCATGATACCAACTAGGCTTACAGCCCAAAGAGACTGAAGGAAAAAAAAGAAAAGGAAAAAGTACCCATACATACAAAAATATTCATAACAATGCTTTTTTGTTTTAGAGAAACTATAACTGTGCCAGGCACATAGTAAACATTTAACAAATGCTGGTTGACTGACAAAGAATTGGAAACAAAGAGGGTGTCCACTGACTGGGTAATGGTTAAACAAATTATGGCATATGAATGGTACAGAGTATTACCACACCTTAAAAAAATTACTATAGGAATAGGTTGAGAGAAACCCAGGAGAACTATGTAACATGCATCATGACATATTCATAGCCAAGAAAAACATACAATGACTATAACACTGATTATAAATCTACAGATTACACGAAGATGGGAGGACAGCTAATATGCTGAAAAGCAGAATGAGAATTCAAAAAGGTCTTGACTATAACAGGTCAAATCCAGTTAGATGACATACAATTGTTATAAATGTAAAATTTTGTATTTAGGGTAACATTGTAACATGTGCCTAAACTACAATTTGAGTGAATTCTAGGTCTAGAGACCCAGACTTTTAGAAGACTAAAAAAAGCTCAATAAGTCAAGATTGTAGCATGACATAACAAGGATACCAGTAGAGTACTCTGCCTGTTCACCTACAATCTCTCAACATCACATGTGACCAGCCAATCTTTTCTTCCTATCTTATATTTCCTTGAAGACATCTTTTATCCCTGTCCTTCAAAGTTCCTCTTGATTATATGTTACTGACTGCCTTCTACCCCTCCTCCTGTTCAACTCTGGACCCAACCGGTTGCTAATTTATACCATTTATTCCAGATACACACACTAACAGAAAAGCTGTACAGGTGTCACATGTCATAATCTGGGAAATAAATGTTCATTATAATTTTGCCTTTCTTATGTCAAGATTCTTTTGAATGATCTTTTCCAGGAGATCTATAATGTTCTAGGCCTGGACAAAAGCAGCACAATTATCATCGACAAAAAGGAACCTTTTGAGGACATCATCACCCAAATAGAAACATCCTTCAGTTTGGAGTCTGTGCTGAATCTCCTCCATCAAAATGTTCATTACTGGTGAACATACAGACAGATCTCCTTTTATACCCACTTTGTTTTTATGAATGGCTTCTGCACAGAGCTGTTTCTACTGTTATATCTGAATTTCAAGGACACTGAATTATTTTTAATGTATGGATGGGAGACATCTTGTTGGAAAAGAGCCAGGATTTCGCTATACTAAGTATATTCTCATCTTCAATCTTTCCCTTTCTACTGGTACCTGACTACAAACATGCCCCTAAATTCTGTCTTTAAAAAAAAAAAATCTTCACCAGAGCTCCTACTAAAACTACCAGCTATTGTCCTACATTTTTCCTGCCCTCCTCAACTTTTAAAAAGCCATCTATGCTACAGGTCTCCACTTCCCATCCTCTCACTCTTACAAATTCTCTGCAGTCTGGCTTCTGACTTGATCATTCAACTGAAACTGCTCTCTCCAAAATGACCAGTGATCTGTTAATTATCAAATTCAATGGCCTTTCCTCAATACTCATTCTTTGTAACCACTCTTCAAGCATCTGATATTTCTCCTCCTGTCTATTTTCTTTTCCCCAGGTTTCTCAGATTCGAGTTTCTCATGATTCTCTTCCCGTCTGACTGATCCTTCTCAGTCTCCTTTGTTGGATCTTTATTCGTGTTACATGTATTAACTGTGGATGTCACCTAAAACTGTACCCTATGACATTTTCTCTTTTCTCTCTATAATACCTCAAGTATGAAGGAAGGAAACAAGCATTCATTAAATACCTACTGAAGTCCAGATGCTTTACAAATATTATCTCATTTTACTTGGCTAAGTGCTTTAAAACTGCTATCTCCAGACCCAGCAGCCTATCCCACTGTACCACCTAGCTGCTTAGCTATATCTCATCAACCCCCACGGGTTCAATTGTTATCTCTATGCAGAGGGTTCAGATATATACACACAAACACACACATCTGTATATGTGTGCATATGTGTATATATATATATATATATATATGTAAATATATACGTATGTGTATGTGTAAATGTATATGTTGTATATATATATCCAGCCCCAGTCTCTCTTGAGCTCCAGTCTCATAATACCAACTTCCTATGTGACATTGTAAACTGGATGTCCCATAGGCCTCTCAAACTCCATATTCCCTGAATAGCACTTAATATCTTTCTTCCTAAATCCTTTCCTCTCCCCAACTTCCTTAGAGGGCACTGCCATTCTCCCAGTTACACAGGTTTGTGGCTAAGTGTCATCCTTTATTTTCTATTTGCACTCAACCCACATGTCCAATCTGTGGTCAAATCTTATCTGCCTCCACAATGTCTCTTGTATATATCTCCTCTTAATTCACCTTTCCCCACTTCTGCACTGAAGTATCTAGTTTTGCACTGAACACTAGTTCAGGAAGGCCCTCATCACTTCTCACCAGGACTACTGCAATAGTCTTTTAATTGATATCCTTGCTTCAAGCCTCTTCCTACTCCAATCCATCTTTCATTCAGCTGCCAAAGTGATTTTTCTAAAGTGTACATATGACCACGTTACCCTTTTCAATAAATAGCACTGGTTCCCTCAAGGACCAGATATAAAGTTCTCTATCATTTAAAGTTCTTCATAACAACCTAATCTGTCCAGTATTCATATACACTGCTGTCCACAAAAACATGGAGAAGTCATACAGACCTACTTATTACTCAAACAACGGTCCATTTTCCCATCTCTATACTTTTGCACTGATGTCCCCCATACCTGGAATGCTTCCCTCAACTTTACTTCTTGGCATCTCTGGATGCCTTTAAGCTTCAATGCCACCTTCTACAAGAAGCCTTTAATCTGGAGGTGCTTTAACTTCTATCTATACTCTACCTTGTATTACAGATTTATGTACATGGTATCTCCATTAGAATGTAAGCTCTGTGAGCACCGGAAGAGACTATATTATCACTGTATACATAGTACCATGCAGAGCATACAGTACATACTTAATAAATACTTGCTGACTGATTCATAATCAACAAACAATAAGTCAACAGAATATTGTATTCTCCACATCTTTCATTCAACTGCAAAATAGTAAAGATGTGACCCAGTGTTTAATATCGCTTACAGAAGTCCAATCTTTTCCTACTAATATTCTCATTAAGGATACCTTTAATTTATACATGTACTATATTCACATAACAATTTTAACAGCTGGAAAACAGGCATATAGTTGAGCACTGAGTTGATGTTCTCAGTCATCTTCTGTTCATTATTCATAAAGTCTTAGTTTTTTCCCACATCTCTTTATTGCCTTTTCCTTCAGATACCTTGCATATCAGTCCCTCAATAAAACTGAATCCTCTCCAATACAGATTTTTGCTATAAAAATTTGGTCCAATTTGGTTCCTTTTCCTGTCCTTGTTCTTTTTAGTAGCATTTCTACCTCCCATATATGCACATCAAGAACTACGATGTTACATGTAGGGACTCTACTAATCTTGATGGTGAAAATAACTTGTGAAAATAATTTCTGTAGACCTTCGCTATTTTTCTTTTGTTTGCCATCCTATTTTCATCCTAAAATGTCCATACAATAATTTTGCTTTGGATCTCTTGTCAAGATTTCTTTAAGCTAGTTTTGACCCTCCACTCTTCTCAGCTTTGACACAATATTGCTGATGATCATCCATCATCTGTTATATTCTTTATTCATATTCTAACAAATTACAATCTGACCTGGTAGTGCCTTTGGCCACTATTTGTCTCCAGTTGGCAAGTAAGTCAAGCTTTTGCTGACCTGGATCCTTTCTGAGTTCTTTTTATTTTCTTACTGTGGCAATTAATTTATAACAACTTTACTTATGGAAAAATTCATAAAAATCAGTTATCAAAATCAGTATAAAAATCAGTTAGTTTCTCATTTTCAAGATCAATTATGTAAATAGCTCCGAAATTAGCTGTCAATTGAACGACAAATGTTTTTCTCATTATTCTTTCTCCTTACTTTTTATGTAATCTGATCCTTGCTCTGATTAGTGAGGTCTAAATATATATAGCTCATTCAAAGTTTCCTTGCCTGTTAAAATATAAACTATTTCATTTTTGTGATGTTATTTAATGCTTTCTATGTCTAGCATTTCCACCTTTTTTCCAGAAGAAAGTGTTCATGATATAAAGACATTAGGAGTCTAAGCAGCATCTTTGGCCTCTCTTCATTCCTATTTCTTCAACCATTTTTTCCCAAATACCTTTCACAATATTCACCTTTCCCCACTTTTGCACTGAAGTCTCTGATTGCCCTAAAACAATCAGAGTGTATGTTGATTTAATTGGACTGTCTTATCAAATCTGTCATAAAAGTTCTCTACTTCCTCCATCCTCTGTAACCAATTTTGGTGAATATGCTGAAATTATTTTCATGGCAGTCTTTTTGCAAACAACTGTCTTGAATACTACAATATAAATAACCAAATATTCCATGAAAAATGTTTTATGTTGCTTTTGGGCACATGATAAAATCAACTCTGCCAACTTCTTTGCTTCTACAAGTAGTACCTGTGAGCCACCCTTCCAGTTAGCTAAACATCTTTCTTCTGATTTCATTTATAGCCAAGAATATAAAAACTGCTATGATTCAGCTCCTCAAGTAATACATCCACTAACTGGCCATTTGACAAGCTCTCACATTTAGAGTAACATCAGTCAAAATGAAAAGATTCCACAAAGTTCTACTCTAATGTGAAGTAGATGTGGAGGGGTTGTGATCATAGGTGATCAAAGGCTGTAAGAGAAAGAAAGATCTGGCAAGTATTACCAAATTGAAAAAACTTCCAACATGGCCCCAGTAATAGAATGAGCTAATCCCATCAAGGTTACCCACTTGGTGATGAATTCTTTAATCATGGTAAGCTATTAAAACAAAGAAAAATATAAAATGGCCCTCAGTAATGTATGGCATTAGCAGCAGGGTGGCAGAAAAGGAATCAAAATATACTTAAGAATCAAAATTTATCATCTAATAATTAGATTATTTTTATGTAAATAAAAAGCATATAACAATTGCATAAATACCTAAAAAACTGAAACATTATCAAGTCAAATTTTCCCTTTTTTTCCAATCAAGATTATATTTTCTCTCTCATTTTCAATCTTTCACCGAATAACTTCAAACCAATCTTCATGTCTTGTCACGAGCAAAAGGCTCAAATCCAAGGGATACATCTGTCCCTTAATTTAGTTCAGTAAAATGCTTCTGACTGAATAATGTTCAAAAGGACATTTGTCATTACTTAATGGAAACGTGAGGTCTAATCTTGATAGCTTTTATTCAACAAAGGCATAGCTTTTAGACCATCCTAGAAAGCGTTTCCATTGTTCCTGACCAAATCAAGACATCTACATGGAAAGCTTATCTTTATGCAATGGTACAATAAAGAAGAAAATGTGTTAAATCATATAACTATGAGTATGCTTTTTGACAGTAGGAATCAGAATACACAACATATTACTCCAAATAAATAAAAATTTAAAAGGTGGAAGGTGTGGCAATCACTACCATTGTATCTAATATCTAGTAACTCGTTCAAGACAGACCCATACAGAACAAACCACATTAAATAAAACTATTTTAGTTGGGTCCACTGATAGAACTTTCTGAAGAATAGTTAACAAACTTTTCTTAAAAAGGTAATAAGGTTTTTCATAAGCTGTAAGCTGCACATGAACAACTTGTGTATAAAGAGAAACCCAGTGTTAGGTCGCTAAAGGTTCCATATCACTAACTGGATGACATTTAGGAATATTACTGTAGCATTTTTTGTTCATTACATAAAGATCATATTGCTAAGGATATCGATTACCAGTAATGGTAATCATTCATACTCCAAAACATAGCATAACTAAATTATGATTTATTTCAAAATACATATTTATAATTTTATCACAATTAAAAATGTTAAACATAAGAGTTCTATATACCAGCTAATTTCATTTCTGCAGAGTCAAACTAAGATCAGAAATGTGGTAGCTTTGTATAAGAAAGATCTTGGTAAGCTGGTAGCGAAACATCATTTATCCAAATAAAAAGCCCAAAGCCATGAACAAATGTTATATGAACACCAAATTCTGACAATATCTGGTTTCTAGAATATAAAACTTGAAGTTCAATGTATTTAAGCTTTACCCATTATGAAACAGGCATTTTCTAAATTTTTCTCTTAGCTCAGTCAAAAGTTTAGAGGGGTTTTTTTTTCCATTTTATTTTGAATAAGAGGATTGAGGTATTTATTCAAATAAGAGGAGTGAGGTTTTATATTTATTCTTAAAAGTTTAGAAATCAGATAGATGCTGTCAGGAATACTAAAAGCTCATTCACAATTTAAAACCGCATATATGTCATGCTTAGTTTTAGGAAACAAAAATACTATTACTGTTCATCAAGCTCAAGGAAAACAATGATAATCACTTACTTTGGAGGCCCATGGCTGCAGACAATTGGCATAACAGCGAACAAGAAAAGCCATTTCCTGGACTAGAAAGTAAAGTTTCCTTTTTTTAAACCGAAGGCACACGGAAAAGAATACTGCCAAAATCCTTTCTGTTTTCTCTTCACAAATCATAAACCAATGTAGTAATGTATGAAGGAAACTTAGGATTCCTTTCCACAGTGAATTTCAAAATTACTGGCTTAACTGGATTTCAGTACCTTTGAGCCTTAGACTGACTCAATTCCTATAAAAATGTTCCTTTTAACAAGCATACAAATGTAAATCAAGATGTTTTTGTGCTTCAGGCTCTGGGCATTCAGATATCCACATGCTTCCTCAGTCGCTTAGCACATACCTACACAGTGGTAACCAAACAGTTAATTCTGGATCAGATTAAACAAGTAATGCAACATACACCAAACCTGAGCTTCCAATACTTTCCAGCATTTGTTCCCAAAAATGTAGAATCACTAACAAGAGAATATCTTCATGCCTGCTTTTCTTCTACTTATTTCATTCCATAAATCAAACATTACAATGATTCTTCTGCATCTGAAGCAAACTCTGTCTCCTTAAAATTAAGTTTCTTCTTTTTTTTTTCCTTACCAACCAAAAGAGAGGAAGAAAAATCCAACTAATGAAATATTCTAACAGGTTTATTCTGTGTTGCTTCTGAATCTTTGTAATCCAAATTCTTTTCCTTTTCTTTTTCACACGCACGATTTACAACTCTGCAGTGCTGTTTCCAATCCTAAAGCACCAGCCAGATACTATGGTTAATCTAAGCTTCGCTTTTGCAATTAAAACATTTATACAATGAATACAAATATTACATCTTCTGCCACAGCAAGACTGAGTGCTAGTGTCTTAATTCCTGCTATCTGTGTCTGCTTCCCAGAGGCTCCCTGAGGAGAAGCTCCTATCGATTCTATGCTCCGCAGTAAGATGAAATATCTAATAAGGAGGAAAGAAAGTGGGAGGGGAATGGAGCTAAAAGGATGACATCACCTGTATAGAAAGCCTTCAGAAACTGCATTAGATCAATTGGCTACTGTATCTGCAGATGTAGCACACGGGGCAACTTTACTGAAACCTCCACCCCAACACACACATACATACACCCCTCCCCTTCATGAAATATATCAGCATGCTCTTTATTTTCTTCAAAATTCGTCAATTGAGTGTTCTAACCTGCAGGATAAAACATATCGCTGGTAGCACATAACCTTTCTTCTTTTATAATTTTTCTTTGCTTTAATTCATAATGAATCCACAATTGGGTACATTGGGGAATAGTGCTTTCTAATTCTAGTATTCAAATTTAACACACTTCTGTGATCCCAAGGGAAAAGAGAATGAGCTGCAGCAATTCAGTCTTGCTTTCTAAGCATCTGAGGCAGCCCTTGCTCTCTCCCAGCTGTCATGTTTGTCTTCGTAATACTCATTTCCAGAGCTTCTGCTTCATAGCTATTAGGAAATAAATATTCAGAAGAGAATGATCTTCAACAAGACTTTAATGTATGGAAAACATGAATTTTAAAAGTGAAATCAAGTCATCTAAGATTAAAAAAAAAAAGCCAAATGTCACCACTGCAGTAACAGCTAGCCAAGGAGGGACAATTTAACTGACAAGTAGGAAGAAAATATAATCTTGCAAAAATTAAAACCAAAAAGATCCAGCAGTACAATAATTTTGTTGGTATCATGTACAGTTCCTCTAAAGAACTAGCCTTTTGGGTTACCTGAAAAAAAACTGAAGAGAAGCTTTGTTCCTAGAAAGAAATCTGGCTATGACACCAAAAGAGAAACGGTATATCTAATGTCTGAACACTTCTGCGTTTTGACAAAATGAAAATGTCTTCCCAAAATGTCATGATTTATAGAATCTATGGAAAACTCCTTAATTCTCACACACACACACCAATACCACCCCCTATATTTTACTGGATAATTCCTCTAGTTGTCATCATTACTGCTACGAGTTCCTATCACGTGATGGATATCCACTCTTCCAACCACTTCAATCTCACACAAAAAATGCACTTAAGGAAGTAGGAGTATTTCCTCTCAGTAGCCAAAATAAGATGTATTTTCCAGGAGTAAAATATACATCAACAGCAAGAAACGGCAAACTCTGATGCAGCAAACTCACTGGAGTAATGACAACATGTAAACAACCTAAAATTTACTTTTCCTATAGGAGAGGTTTGTTTGGGGGAAAGGGAGCAACTTGGGAGAAGGGCATAAAGATAGAACCTTAAGGAACAAGGTTATTAGTTAAAAGAATCCCCCCCAAAATCTCTGATAGTTATCAATTACCCAAAGACTGAGTTCCCTAACACCCCTGAGCAAAGGATAAGTTATCTTGTAAACAGCAAGGAACTGTCAATCTAAATAAAGGTGTCATTATCCAGACTTTAATTAAGCTTAGGAAAACTTTAAATATTGTCTCAAAAGTAACAAAGAAGCAAGCTGGTAAAAATATAATGAGATTTGAACCTAAGATCTCACAAACTGCATAATTACTTTTTAAAAACACTGAAATGTAGCCATGAAAAGACAAAACTGTCATTTAAGACTAATTAAATCTCACAAGATGGAGCAAAGAAACAATCTAGCTTCTAATTATTATATGTTTAGTTTGAGTTTTAAGCAACTAATAAACTAAAAATGATTTCAAGTGTCCTGAAAAGAAAATCCATTAAAACTACCTTAACTATTATTTTCCAGAATTAAAGAAAAATACATTAGGCAACAGTGGTCAGTAATCTTAATGGATAAAATGAACTTTCCTAGTTTCATTAAAAACTCAAAAAAGTAGTCATATTTATAAAAACATTACAATCTCAAGAATATCAGACAAATCTATGGTCATAGAACTAATTACAACCCAAAATATGAAAGGAAAATCTAAAAGAAGCCTTTTCCCCCTTTGTTGTATATGTGCTGACTATACACTTATAAGCCCTTAACAGCTTAGCTACTGAGATGTTCATCTCCTAACATTTTAAAAGCTACTTCAGTGCACACAAGATTCAACCCACTACCACGTGCATGTGCATGTATTTTATAACCACTGTAAACAAAACCTCAATAATGGGGGTGGGGGGAATCTATTTCCTTCTAGCTTTGCCTGTAAGTGAAGATGACATCATCTATTCCTCTTTTCTACCAATCAGCTCACAGTAACAGCCATTTCATGGCAGACCAACACCCACAATCTTCCAGGCTAACACAGCTGCTAACAGAAACAAAGTAACCTAATTCTATATACCAGGGTATGTGTCTACCCAACCTCCTTTTGCCACTACATTCCACAGGTAGCTTCATCAAATATTTGCTTAACCTAATCCTCTAGAGACAGAGACATTTCTAGAGAAAATGAAGAATAGGTACCTTTCCTGTACCTAATTTTTAAATTTCTCTAGACCCTTTCAATTTTTTTGAACCAGCTGCAGGAAAACATTAGCAGAAAAGGGATAGAGGGCAAAGGATGAGGGAAAGAAAAAAGATTTGCTCTGCTTTGTTTTTTCTAGGAAACATGTATATGGTCTAGCCACCTTAAGAACATTTTTTTCCTTCTCTGGAATGATATAATACTTAAAATATAGCAATGTTCAAACCTGTCTTCATCTTAAAATTGTAGACTTACAGCATAAATAAACACATGGCTTTAATAAGCTTTAAACCATAGGATTGGAAGGACCTTACATATTTTCCTTCAAACCACTTATTTTACAAAATAGGAAACTAAGCCCCAGAGATATATTTTTAAAAAAAAAACCATGATGAAAGTTTCATAAGCTGATGGCAGGGCTCAATCTCTCCCACATCTCCTGAATTCCAAATCCTGTATATGCCCACTAAAGGATAGCATTTTTATTAAGAATTAAAATATGTAACATTGTTGAAAATTTGAAATTTTAGTATTTACCTGTAAGACTAATAAATGATCCCCAAAGGACCAAGAGTCAATGGAAATAACAATTTTAAAATTTTAAAATAGCATGAAAATACGCTCAAATTGCCTAGTACTCAGAAAAGTGAAAAGCAAGACAACTTAAATAGCTTTTTTTAAAATCTGAAATACTTCGTGTGTTTAAAATATTTTTCCATTAAAGGACCAATGCGCAGGGCTGAGCTCTTCACCTCCATCTTCAAGGTCAACAGTGACCTCTCCAGAAGTTGTCAATTCAACAAGTATTTTTCTTAAGCATCTCACATAAAGAAGATAAAAAAGCAATCCTTGCCATCAAGTAACTCACAATGCAAAGAGGGGAAGGGTGGAGAGGGACAACACCAGTACAGCTATGTACAAAAAAAAAAGATATGTACCAGATAAATTGAAAACAATCTCAGAAGAAAAGCACTAATAAGAAGAAAGAAGGTTTTGAGCATTACTTTTTAAAAAAAAAGGAGCATTTTAGCTAAGACCTAAAAGAAGCTAGTAAAGTCAAAAGGTAAGAGCTGAGGAAGAAGAAAATTACAGGCATAGAGAAAAGTCAGTGAAAATGCAGTCAGGAGATGGCATGTCTTTTGAGAGCAAGAACAAGGAAATAAGGGTCACTGAACTATAAAGCATTTGGGAAAGGAGTAAGGTATAAGTAGACTAGAAAAGTAAAACTAATAGCCAGGTTATGACAGGCTTTAAAAGCCAAATAGAGGATTTTACGTGCGCGTGTGCGTGCATGCGTACGTGTGTGTGTGTGTGTGTGTATGTGTGTGTGTGTTTATGTAAGAGGGAACAATTAGTATGCTATTACAATAGGCTAGGTGAGGTGACAAAGGCTTTCACCAAGGTGTGGTAGTGTGAGAAGGGAGCATATACAAGAGATAATGTAAAGGCAGAATGAAATAAGACTTGATTGTGAAAAAGAATGAGGAGTGTGACACCTAGGTTCTAAGCCTTGATGGCTGTGCCTTCAAAAATAATACACAAAACAGAACTAAGATCTTGACTATACTCTTAGAATGGAATTCAGGCTGGAATACCCACACAACACTAGTCCCTTCCACACACACACCCCCCCCAACCGAATATTACCTAAAACATCACCCTACAGCTGCTGTTTTTGCCCTTAGGAGCCAGGAAGGCTCCAGCTGCCCCTGGGACCACGGGAGGAAAAGAATGTGAGATTCCTACAATAATGCCTTTGATTTTTGTGCTCACTCAACTCTGCCCTGCTCCTATACTGTGCACTTCCCCTCCTATACAGTGATCGAGCACTTCAACTAGAGTTACTTTTACAAATATATGCCCATTTACCGACAGGAATTTGACTATATGCTGCTCCATGAACAGATGGCTTACTCTAACCAGAACCCTTACCATCTTTGTGATTCCACAACCTTCAGATATACAAGCTAGACAGGCCATTAGGAAATTCAGGGGACAAAAAGTCTTGGTGGGAAGAACGGGTCGCAACATTTTTTTTATTTGTCCACCAACTTGAGCCTGAAAATAAGATGTTGGCCTTTTTGGCTTTTAATACAAGATGAAAGCAAGTGCTCACATGCTTGCGCGCGCTCTCTCTCTCTCTCTCTCTCTCTCTCTCTCTCTCTCTCTCTCTCACACACACACACACACACACACACACACACACACACACACACTCTCTCTCTCTCACACACACACACACACACACACACACACACACGCTTTTAGAGCTAACGTAGTGGTCCAGGTTACATGAGATCTGGTTCTCAGAGTTAATGAAGTGATAGGCTATGTCAAGCTTATCAAATCTGAAGATGCTTGCATCCAAATCAATTTGAGTATATAAGTGGACATTCCTTTTCCCAAATTCGAGAACTCTTCTCTCTTTTTTTAAACCAGATTACACACAGCACCTACAATTAAGGCACCTGATTATAGCCCATGACTTTTCTGCCAAGTAAACAAAAGGCTACCATTAATCCCATACTCTGCTTACAGCCTCCAGCCAGCCAGGGACTTTATAGAAAGCTCCTGAGCTGGACTTTTAAACAATGCGACAGCAAGTCCTTTTAAGGGCATTCACTTGTTTGGACCCTTGTCTCCACCCAGTGGTCTGTTTATTTTGCTTTTGAAGACATGTGTATATTTGTTTTAAAGAGATAACTTAAAAAAAAACTTTTAAAAAAAGAAATTAAAAATATTGGCAATACTCTACAAATAAGATCTTTAGATTTGAATATGTCATGAAAGAAAATTTTATAAGGGATCTTATGCTTCTATTGTATTTATAATAGACTCGTTTATTCAAGATGACTAGGAAATAGGGTATTATGGAACCTTGATATTCCTAGTTAAATAAGAATACTTCCATAGAAGTAATACATCACATAAATGTGATATGTCCATTTTCAAAGAACTACAAAACATTTAACACTAAACTGTACTGAACATAATTTGTTATTATATCACTCTAATAAGGCTCCAAATATAGCTCCACCACTAAAAGACTGAATCTGTTTTCTGAGGACCAACTGAGCTAATCACATAGGCACATCACAAGTAGGTTGACCACCTTATGATGAATTTTTTTTTTGGCCACAACAATCTGTGAAACAAAGAAAAACTTAAAACTAAATTCAGTCTTGCATAGACCTTTTCCATTTCTGATGTGATGGTGCCAGAGTGGCGGGAAAGAAAGCAGAGGGTGCTAAGAATCAGGCACCATGGATAATAGTCACACAGGGTATGTAGACATGGGTGAATTTCAAACTGCTTCATTGGAGGTAAATCACAAAAAAGATGGTAATTACAGACCCATCTGAGTATTTTACAGTATCCTAAATTTGAGGCAATAAGGAACCTCAGAGGCCATTTAGTATAACCACACTTTGCAGATGAAGAAAGTGACACTTGGAGAGATTAAATGATTTACAACCGAGTCTGAAGGTACCTAATCATGAAATGTATCAGGGTCACCATAATGATTATCAGTTATTAACACTGACAGACAGTAGCCCCAAAAAAGTACAAACAGAAAATTTTAAATGATGTAAATATCATTACTAACAATACTTTAAAGTTCACAAACCACTTTACATACACTGTCTCATACCACAAGTATTTAATCTTCATTTTACAGATGTGTAAAATAGGGCTCAGAGAAGCTCAGTGATGTGTTCATGATCACACAGAGGAAAAGTCAAATTTGAGTCTCTCCTGATTCTCCTCATACATTCTCTTTCCCTTGCTCTAGTCTGCAATCTTTCCTAAAGCCTATAAATACACCCCACTTCGCTCAGCCTTCAGAAACTCTCCTGATGAGCTTCTATCACCTGCAATTGTCTGCCAAACTCCTATAAAAAGATGCCTTTTCACTTACTTCTCAATCCTTTGTAATCTGACTTCAAATCTGAGTAATACTCAATTGAAAGTGCTTCTCTCCTAAGTCACCAATGATCTTTTAATTGCCAAATCTAATAGTCTTTCCTCAATTCTCATCCTTCTTAATTTCTCTGCATCATGACACTAACAACTGCTATTCCTCCTACACTCTCTGTCCTCTGATGCTGCTCTCTCTTTGTTCTCCCACCAAGTTACTTCTAGGTCTCCTTTGCTGACTCCTCATCCAGATCACATCCTTTAATTGCATAGCCCAAGGCTCTGTCCTTGGACCCACTTTCTCTCTCTACACTCTTTCTGGGTAACTTCATCTAATGGGTTTAAATACCAACCAAGATGTAGATGACTCCAATGTATTCAGCCCAAGTCTCTCTATTAAACTCCAATCCCACATTAGCAACTACCTATCTGTACATTTCCAAATAGAGGTTCTTCAGGCACATCAAATTAAACAGAACTTATGTCCAAAATAAAACTTATAATCTTTTCCCAAAAACCCACTCCTTTTCCCAACTTTTCTACTTTAACCAAAGGGTTCCAGTAACCCAGGTTTACAACTTTGGTGATATACTTAGTTTCTCCACTTCCTTTCACTGCACATATCCAATCAGATGTAAAATCTTGTTTCAGCCTCCATAAAATCTCTCATATTCTTCCCCCTTCTCTCCAGTCACAAAGTCACTAACCTAGTTCAAGCCTTCATCATCTCTCAACTGGACTATTGCAAACATTCTCCAAATTTCTCTTTGTCTCATCTCTCCCTACTCAAATCCATGCTTCCACCCAGCTGCCAAGGTGATTTTCATTACATGCAGGTTTGACCATGCCACATCCCTGCTCAAAAATTTCAGTGCTCCCCATCACTTCTAAGATCAAATGAGAACTTGTGAATATGGCATTAAAAATTCTTCAAATTGTATTACATATTGCCAATCCATTTCACATTTACTGTAGTCTAGTCAAACTAGCCTTCTTATTATCTCTGTGCCTTAACATTGGTTGTCCATGCCTAGGATAAACTCGCTTCTCATCTTTGCCTTGTGGAATTTCCTACAAGGCTCAACTCAAAGACCACCTTCTCCAGGAAGCCCTTCCTGACTCCACTCTCCACAGCTACTAGTGCCTTCTTCCCAAACAGCCTGTTATCTGTGTTATATATACACCTATTTATGTACATGTTGCTTTCCATGGCTAAATCATAAGCACTTTGAGGGCAGAGAATATTTTACTGTTGTCTTTGTATTCTTAGCACACAGCAAAATAGTAAATGATTAACTGACTCAGATTCTAGCATCTTCCACTCCACTGCCCTCTAATAAAATCATAATATAGGATGACTCAATTCTACACCTAATAATAATTCTTAAGTGCTTGTGCACAAAAACTCCTTGTTTCTAAATATATTTCAAGGCAGGCAAGCTAGACAGGGTACTGTTTGAGAGGCTATTTGCTAGTATTATCAAGATCCCTGGGCAACTAGGTTGCACACCAGCCTCAGACACTTAGACCCTGGGCAAGTCAGTTTCCTCATCTATAAAATGAGCTGGAGAAGGAAATGGCAAACCACTCGAATATCTCAGCCAAGAAAACCCCCAAACACAACTGAAATGACTAAACAACAAAAGAGTTCCACAAGTAAAGTGCAAGTGGGTTTTTGTACCTATCTCAGATATGCATATATTATTTTGTTTTTAATCTTAACAGTTATTACCTACACTAAGGGGAAACTCTCAATAGATGAGAAATGAAGCAAGAGGGAAAAATAAAAATGTAAGGGTTTTTGGTTTGGGGGGAGGGGGCACTGAACTTAGAAGCCAAGATCCTTAAAATAAAAGGTTAAGCTTTTTCCTCTAGTTTTTAAGAATTTTGGGTTCTGAAATTAAAACCTGGAAAAGTTGCACTGCTAGTTTATAATGCTGGGTCACTTAAAACCTTTGGAACGTTAATGAGCAAACAATGATTGTAATCGATAGCAGTAAAAGATGTAGCACCACCTGCAAGTAGCCTGGATCAACCCTCTTTGATGAGTATCACTGTGATCTGCTTTCCAATTCTTTAAGTTTAACCTGAAACATTTAAATGAATAACTCTGAGTAGTAGCCCTTTGTAACATTTGGCTCAAAAGTTTATTTCTCCCCAAACTTCCTGAGCCTAGTAAAGAAAAGCCACAAGCTGCCCTTAGTTTTTTCCAGCCTTCTGACTATATACTTTAAGTACATTAGCTGCCATGACTGCTAAATGATCACTAAACTGCTACAGAAAAACTCAGTGAATAGGATCAGTAGGACCCAGATGTAGTATAAAAATATGATACATCCTCAGGGAGGTATAGAGAAAAGGTAATGAGGGAGGGAGAGAAAGTAAGCCAAGACGGGCAGTTAACAGAAGCAGTCATCACAACTAAGGTGATGTAAGCTTCTAAAATTAGAACCAGTAAAACTGAAGGAATAATAAAAAGACAGCACAGATTCAATTTTCCCTACAATCTTTGCAGCTGCCTGCATAAGCCATTTTTTTCCTCAGCTGTTATGTTAGCTAAGAAAGGGTCATCTTTCACAAAGATATGTCACTTGGACATTGATAAATTATGTATGAATCTAGGCTGAGTTTCTAGAAAAATAAAAGCAAAAAATGTAATAATCACCATTGTTGGGTTTTTTAATCTTCCTTTTGTAAAATTTTGAAATTAAGAGGGATGTCTTAATTTTTTATCCTGTTAAAGACTGCTTACTCAAAAAATCACAAATGAGTCAAGTACATCAGTGCCATCTGATATAGACAATTTGAAAAAAGTCAGATAGAAGGGTATCAGAGTTTCTAGTTAAGGAAGCAGAAGTCAGGAAGACTGATCTTCCTGAGTTCAAATCTGGCCTCAGACACTTACTAGCTATCTGACTCTGGGCTTAACCCTGTTTGCCTCAGTTCCTCACCTATAAAATGAGCTGAAGGAAATGGTAAACCACACCAGTATCTTTGCCAAGAAAACTCCAAATGCAGTCACAAAGAATTGGACATGATTGAAATGACTAAACAAGAACAACAAAATCATAGGGGAAAAGAGGATGATGATCCACGTGCCAAACTCCTTGAGAAATAAGAGAAAATGACCTGGGGATAGTATACAACAGCCACCATGATCTGGATTTGCATGAAATTTTTTTTATTTCACAAACTTCAAAGGAGGAGGCTGCTAAGTGACAGAGGTAAAAGGGATGGTCTGGGACAGGGAAAGGGCAACAAGGAATATATCCACTTTCCCTCCAGAATCTGGGTAGAAGTGAGATTTCACCATTATAACAAGATTTTAGGTGATGAAACTTCTTCACTAAATGGAGATCAGCCACAGCTCTTATTATCCTGGAGAAATGTCTCAAGCAATAAGAAGTTAAGTGGTGAACTGCCCAAGGTCACACAGAATAGGTGTCAGAGGAGGAGCTGTTCCCTAGGTAGTACTCCAAGCTATCACACTTAACTGGAAAAATACTAGTGAAGGCAGGTTTTTGTTTAAGACAGATCAGAGTCAATGAAAGTGTTACACAACCAAAACCCATTCAGTTCCACCTATTCAATTTTGAGCCCAGCTCAATGTCATTTTCAATATGTGTAATGATGGACCCATTTTGTTAAGTCTGTTAAAAACCTAGGCATATAATTCAGGTAGATCTCATCTATCAACCCATAATACCAAAATACCAAAAGTATAAAACAGTCTGTTGAACGAAATAACCTACGTGTCTGTTGAATGAAAATATTCTCTGAAGGATATAAACATACCTCATACTACCCATTCAACCAAAAAATACCAATGCTGATACCCTTCCCAGGGATTTAATTTGACATTCGGATTATACTAAAAAAAAACAAGATGAAGATAGTTCACAAATAAGGAGCTCTTCCTCCGAGTCAGTGACTCCCGCCTCCGTGTCTTTACACAGCCTGTCCCCCAGGCCGAAAATGCTCACCCTTACCTCCATTTCCCCTGGATCCCCAAGCCTCCTGTCCAGGCTCAGTTCAAGTGCCGCCTCTTTCATTTAATTCTCTGCTTTTTAGTGTCCCGTCCCCAAATCACTGCATATTTATTCTGCAAATGTCCTGTATTTTACTAATTAGTGAATATATTATATATTCAAGTGAAATATATGCTCCTTGAAGACATGGGCTGTCTCTCTTTTGTACCTTTCCAGAGTTTTGGGCATGTAAGAAATGCTTAATAAATGCTTACTGATTATTAATTTTCTACCACAGTGTTTGCATATGCCACAAATTATCATTAATGATGACATTTTAAGTCAATACCTGAAATTTAAGCTACCATAAGCCAGTTTTTTCTAATGATCAATCCCATCAGTTAAAAAAAAAATACAAATAAAATAGAATATTTCTCTTTTCTATTCCATACCTATAGGTAAGACAGACAGGAAGCTCAATTTTCTAAAGGCCATCTCCAATAGCCTGGTAGCCAGATCAAATACCTTTCTACAGATGATATTCAGCAGAATAAAAACAATCTACAGATGAATATACAGTTTCCTCCCTTCGAAAAATTGTACTAAATGCAAAAATGTAGATTTAACAAAAAGTGAAGTCTGCTACTTCAACTCTATTTAGAAATCAGAAATACCACAGACACGGCATCTTTTTGTTAACAGGAATGAAATGGTCAAAGTTCATCCACATATAAACAAGCCACAAATAAAGAAATTTAACAGATAATCCAGATTCTATCTTAGTTTACTTTTACAAATATCCAGTTTGAGACGTCTGAAAGGCAGTTGGAGAGGCAAGATTGGAGGTGAGAAAAGAGATAAAGATGGCAACTAAATCCATGGGAGCTGATGAGGTCACCAAGTGAAACAGTATAAAGGGAGAAGAGGGCCCAGGACAGAACTCTGAAGGACACTTAAGGATAGAGAGCATCATCTGGAAGAGGATACAGCAAGAGAGATAGAGTATGAGTGGTTAGAAAGGTAGAAGGAGAACCAGAAAAGAGTAATGTCCCAAAAATCTAGAGAGAAGAAAATATCAAGGAAGAAAAAGCAGTCAGCAGTGTCAAAGGATACAGAAAGGTCAAGGAGAATGAGAACTGAGAAAAGGCCATCGGATTTGGCAATTAGGAGACCATTCTTTGGAGAGAGCAGTTTTGGTGGAATGATAAAGTCAGAAGCTAGAAAGAGGTTAAGAGAAGAATGAGAGGAGAGAAAGTAGAAACACTGCCTATATATGGTATTTTCAAGGAGTTTAGCTACAATGGGCAGAAGAAACATAGAACAATAGTTAGCAGGGACAGAAGAATCAAGTGAGGGCTTTTTGAGGATAGGGAAGATATGGGTTACATACAATAAGGCTTATGACTATAATCATAAGTCATTCTGACATCTACAAAAAATACTAATATCTCATAAAAATAAAATCAGAATAATATGATGGTTCCAAGCATACTTACAGTAAGGTAACTGTTAGCATCCACATTGTCAGTAATGGTCTGTCGTTCTCCCCTGTGGTTAATTTTCCTAAACCTTCTTCGAGATTGTCTTCCAGCAATTTCTCTTTGGAGGAGATCTTCTTCATTATCTTTGGAATTCTCTACCTGAAATACATGTTGGAGCTCCTGGTTAAACTTCCAGTTTTCCCATATCATTGAAATTCTATTGAGTCTTATGAAGCTCATAAGGAAGTCATATATATAACTTGCTATGACCCAACAAGTTACCATAAAAAAGGAGGTTATGTAATTATGCACTCACTAGTTCAACAAAATCTGAAGTGACATTATGAGAAGGCCAGGTTAGCTTCCAGAAAACTGACTTTCTTGCTCTCTTTTTCTAACTGAATTACACATTCTAGAATTACAATTAGTGAATATAATTATATACTGCCTGATGACATTTTATTAGCCAACATAAAATCAAAGTCAGTAAATCACTAGAATAAAAATAAAATACTAAAAACAAAAACACATTCACAAGCCCCCTATCTTGTCTATATAACTACATATTTAATAAAGATTTGGTTAATTTTTATACTTATTCTAGTCACAATATACCAATAAGTATGAAGCCAAATTGATTATGTATACATTGGGGAATTCACAGTAACTCTGCTGTCAAAGCACCTATGTCATGAATGCTCACTATAACCTACTGAAGTAAGCTCAGTAGCAGAGCAAGTGACATGACACACCTACTATAAACTTTTTCTATGCTCAAGTTTTGTATCTTACTCCTAGCACTACCTTGCCCTCTACTCTTTTGGAATATCCTAGAATATTTGGAATGAACTTCCCTCAAACTTCCCTCAGAGTTCCTCTGTATCTTCACTTGGTCTCTCCTGTCCTTTCTTTTCAAGGAAAACCCTTTCACCTATGTCCTTGATTTCCAATCAATTCCCAACCCCTCAAGTTTAGTCCAAGATCTTAGTGAACGAAGCACCCACTTCTAATATATCTTTATTATCTTCCTCTCCAATATATTTTTCTTCTGCTTAGTTCTCAACAATCCTCCCCAAATCCTTATCTCCTCATAATTTTCTCTGAAAACACTTAACACAAACTGTCCTAAGAGTTGTGTGCTTTTGTCTATCCTATTACTTTAAGTTCTTTGAAGGTACAGCTTGTGTATCTTTGTATACCCCCATACACTGAATCTAGTACAATGACTTACAGATAAAAGGCACTGAATAAATAAATCTAATTAAATCATGATTATTTCATTACTATTTATTTTAGATCATAAGTTTAAATTTCTAAGTAAATAAAAAGACAAATATTTGTGCAACAGCTATTGGGCAAGTTAAAGAAAACAGTAAACCATATAAATTTTTCATTTAACAATAACTTGGTTTAAAACTTTTCAGACCCAAGTACGAATGTAAGACATTAGGAAAATGAGGTATATCATGGGTTAACATGCTTAGACAAGGACAAACAGATGGAGGGGAGGGAAGAGAACGGTAGGAAGGGGATGAGAGGTAGGTAGAGTATTTATTTATTAAGCACTTATTATGTGCCATTATGGTCAACACAGGAGATAGAGAAAGAAGCAAAACACTGTCTCTGTACTCAAGGAGCCCATTATTTAATAGGAGAGTACAAGCAAACAAATATATACAAGCAAGCTATATATCAGATAAATAGTAACTAATCAAAAGAAGGAGAGCACTGGAATTAAGAGGGGTTGGGAAAGGCTTCCGGTAAAAGACTGATTTTAGTTGGGGCTTACAGGACGCCAGGAGGCAGAGATGAGGAGGGAAAGCATTCCAGGCACGAGGGACAGCTAAAGAAAATACTCAGAGCTAAGAGATGGAGTGTCTTGTTTGTGGAACAGCTATGAGGATGGTGTCAATGGCTCAAAGAGTATGTGGTAGGAAGTCAGGTATAAGAAAACTGGAGGTTGCCAGCTTGAAGAGACTGGGAGGAGATGATGTTGCCCTCGAGTTCTGTTTTGGACATATTAAATTTAATCTAGATGTCTACTGGACATCAAGGTTGAGATTTCAGAAGGGCAATTGGAAATAAGAGATTAGAGGTCAGCAAAGGTTAGGACAGGATAGGTATATTTGAGACTCAGCATAGAGATGTTAGTTAAATCCATGAAAGCTAATGAGATCAACAAGTGAAACGGCATAGACAGAGAAAAGGGCCTAGGATAAAACCCTGTGGAACACCTATGGTTAGACGTCATGACCTAGATGAGGATCCAGCAAAGGAGACTGAGGAGTGGTCTTACACACTGGAGAAGAATCAGGAGAAAACAGTGTGCCAAAAACCTTGAGAGAAGAGACTATTAAGGACAAGAAGATGATCAACAGTGTCAAAGGTTGCAGATTTCAAGAAGAATGAGGATTGAGAAAAGGCCATGGATCTGGCAATTAAGGTATCTTAGGTAACTTTGGAAAGAGCAGCTTTAGTGGAATAATGAGGTCAGAAACCAGGTTGTAATGGAAAGTGAGAAGAGACAAAGTGAAGGCACCTATTTTAGGTGGCCTCTGAAAGGAGTTTGATCACAAAGGGTAGAAAAAATATGGAATAATAGCAGAGATGGAAGGACTAAGTGAGTTTTTTTAAGGATGGGAGAGACATGCTTATGTTTGTGGGGGGTAGGGAAAGAACCAGCAGACAGAGAGTCATTAAAGTTAAATAAGAAAGTGAAGATGACAGAGGGAGGTAATCTGTTGAAGAAGATGGATAGAATGAGATTGCTTGCACATGTGGAAGGCTATGAGTGATATGAGATGAGGAAGAGGAAAAGAGAGAATTCAAATGCCCTCAATTTTTTCAATCAAATATGAGGCAATGTTCTGAGGGGGTGGGGATAAGGGGCCATGGGAGGGTAAGAGGAAGTTTGGAGGAGCTACTACAGAGTGGGATAGTTAAGTTGATAATGGAAATGTAAAAAGACTTCCTTATAGCAGTGAGGGCCCACTTCAGGTTGTATAACAAATGTGTAGTGGATTCCCTTCAGAACAGTTACATGATTTTCCACATCCCTGTTCAGGAGCACATGTGTAGGAGCAAAGGTAGCAGATGGTAGAAATGATTCAAAGCTAAAGTTTGGTAGGGTATAATAGGTGATACAAGGTGTCTAGGGACTCATGAGAAATGGGCAGTGTACAGCTGAACTAGTTCGGCAAGTGTAAAACTAGTTCGGCAAGTGTAAAGTTGAATTAAATCGCCAAGGGGTCAAAATGAGGGAAAGAGGAAGGAGTGTGGCTAGTTAGAGGGGAGATAGCCTGGGAGAGAACAGAGAGGTCAGGGTAGTAGAAGCCACAGAGTGGAAAAAGAATAAGATTCAGTAAAGGAAGGCAAAAGACATTGAAAACCAATAGAATATGGTCAGATAAGGGAATTTTAGAATTCTTGATCATGGAAGTGATATATATATTTGTGGATGATGTCACGATCAAAGGTATAATCATATTTGTATGTGCCTGAGTTTGGGTGGAGGAGCAGCTCATGGAAAGCAAGTAATTAGAGGAACTAAGTGGTTTATGTGTTTGCTGGAGAATCAATATACTTGCTGAAGATCCCTAGCATGGGGGCAAGAGCTGGAGAGAAGAGACAAATGGTGAACCAGGCACCAAATTCACTGGGGAAGGATGGTAGTAACCTAGGAATCTGTAGATAACATTTACCAGGATTTTGATTGGGTGATAGATATGAATAGCATGGACTTCAAAGGAGAACACGTTACTCACTGGGGAAAGTAGGAGGAGAACTTAGAAATGGCACTGAGAAGAGAAGGAATATTCTAACTTCTCTGCTTTGACTTGTGAATGAAAGGGAATGAGTGAAGGTGTAGCCAGTACTGCAATGAGTGGTCAGAGAGGTTGTATAATTGGGGGGAGCAAGGTTTAAGTGACTAATATAAGACGGAAGGAGTAGAAGAAGAAAATATTTAGGATGAAAGAAAATCTGATGCCTACAACACAGGGATTTTAGAAGGCAAAATGGAAGAGGTGGGAGGCATCCGGTTCGGACTTGGGGATAACAGCATTGAAGGGGGATGGGAACAAGGAATCTAAAAGTGGGGGATGAGGAATGGGATTTGGATAAATGGAAGCTGGAAAGGAAAAGGGGAAAACAGAAGAACGAGGTACTACACATTGAGTATGACAAGGAATGAGCTAGAAAAGTCATGGAGACTGGGAGGGTAAGATAAAAGCTGACCTATCAGAGCCAAAGGACCTAGTGGAAGCAAAGTGAAGCAATGGTTTCAGTAGAGGCAGCATGGCAGGTAGTGGCCAGTAAGTAAAATGTCCTAGAGGTTAGAGAGTAGTTTTTGCTCTGTCTTTATATCCCATGTGCTTAGTGCAACTATTTTTAAACAGCATAACTGATAAATATTGTGTACCTACTGTATGCCAAGTACTGGATAACAGAAATGCAAAAAAAGAAACAGTCCTGATCTCAAGGAGCTTACATTCTATGGAAGAAACAACATGTACACAATTAAGTACAAAGTGAATTCAAAGTAATTTCAGTGAGTAGAGGATTTGGGCCTAGCAGCAAGAGTCATCAGGAAAGGATTCATGTATGAATTTGCACTTGGAGCTTTGAAGGAAGCTGGGGATTAGGTAGAAGTGAGTAGGGAGCACATCCTAGGTATGAAGAAGTAGAGAAGAGGAGAACAGCAATCATTCAGTTTGATTGGTTGGTAGAGTGCATAAAGTGGAATAATGTATAATAAAAGCAATACTGGCATCTGGGCTGTTCTCTTGGCTCTGGGTATTTTCTCTGGTTGACCTCATATCTGGAATGTACCCCCTCTTCTGCTCCAACTACTGACCTCCCTGGCTTCCTTTAAGTCCCAACTAAAATCCCACCTTCTAAAAGAAGCCTCCCACAACCCCTTTTAATTCCAGTGGCTTCCTTCAATTATTTCCCATTTATCTTATATATAGCTTACTCTGTAAATTTTTGTTCTCATGGTGTCTCCCCCATTAGACTGTGAGCTCCTTAAGGGCAGAGACTGCCTTTTGTCTCTCTCCCCAAGGCTTATCACAGTGCCTGGCACATAGTAAGTTCTTAATAAACACTGACTGATTTGATTGAAAGATAGGCTGAGGTCAGCAGAGGCAAGATGATGGAGCAGAATGAGCATTCCAGCTGAACTCTCCCAACAGTCCTTTCCAAACAACTTTAAAATACACATCAAATTGAACTCTGGAACAGCACAGCCAACAAAAGGTTAGAGTGACACAGTTTTCTGGTCCAAAACAGTAATATCGGGAGGAGGGCAGGTCTACAGCGCACACAGCAGCAACACCAGTGGTGGGTCTTGGAGGTACCAACAGCGGCAGCAACATACTCAGGAGCTCTGAGCCCAGAGATAGTAAAAGGATTGGACATCAAGTCAGAAAGAGATTACAGAAGAACCTTAGCTGACACTGGGCACAGGACTAGGCTCTGTTAATATGGCAACTCCATTGCCCATTGCTCTCCACTGAGAACTCCAGTTCTTAGATGTACTTCCAGGGCAGAAAGGAGAGCTTATGGTTGCTCACAAGGGAGCAGAGGACCTGGTCAGAGTTCCATGGCTGAGAGGCTCACTAGCACTTGTGACTGTAGGGGAACAGGGGCCCTTCCTAGGTAAAGAACAGAGCACAGACCAGGAAAGCAGTGACCATACCTGTCCTCAGATCACACCACCTTAGAAGCACCAAAAGCTTACAGATCTCCCTGTGCCTCCACCACCCCCACAACTAAGTCTGAAAACAGTAATACAAAAAAACCCTGAAGCTTGGGACAGTACATCCCCACCCCTAGCTGAGCAAAGCAAACTTTAACATAAAGTTCAAAGTCAAGAATAGGCTGGAAAAATGAGCAAACAAAAAAGAACCTGACCATACAAAGTTACTGTGGTGTCAGGCAAAACCAAGACACAAACTCAGAAGGCAATAATGTAAAAACAGCCATAAGCAAAGTCCCAGAGAAAATAATGTGAATTAAACATAAGCCTAACAAGAATTCTCAGAGGAGTTAAAGAGATAAAAGTGAGAGAAGAAAAACTGTGAAAATAAATGAGAGTGGTACAAGAAAATTATGAAAAGAAAATTAACAGCTTGGTAAAAGAGGCACAAAAAAGAAGAAAATCACACACACACACACACACACACACACACACACACACACAAACGAGAATTAACCAAATGGTAAAAGAGACACAAAAATTCACTTAAGAACCCCTTAAAAAACAGAACTGACCCATTGGAAATAAAGGTACAAATGCTATCTGAAGAAAATAATGCCTTAAAAATTAGATTTAGGCAAGTGAAAGCTAATGATTCCATGGGACATCATGAAATAATAAAAATTTTTAAAAAACATGTCAAAAGAACGAAAAAAATTGAAGAAAATGTGAGGTATCTTGTCAGAAAAACAACTGACCTGGAAAACAGATCAAGGAGAGATAATTATTGGACTACCTAAAGAAATGACCAAAAAAGAGCCAAGACATCATATTTCAAGAAATTATGAAGGAAAACTGCCTAAGTCCAGAGGTTAAAATAGAAATCAAAAATGTTCACCAATCAGCTCAAAGAGATCCCAAAATGAAAACTCCCAGAAATAGCATAGCCAAATTCCAGGACTCTCAGGTCAAGGAGAAAATGTTGCAAACAGCCACAAAGAAACTATTCAAATATCATGGAGCCAGTCAGAATCATATAAGATTTAGTAGCTTCCATGTTAAAGGAGCAGAGGACTTAGAATATGATATTCCAGAAAGCAAAGGAGCTAAGATTACAACCAAGAAAAACATCTACCTAGCAAAACTGAGTATAATGTATCAAGTGCTAACTGCATATTTAATGAAATAGAGAACTTTCAAGAATTCCTGATGAAAAGCCCAGAGCTGAACAGAAAATCTGACATTCAGACATAAGACTCAAGACAAGCATAAAAAGGTAAAAATGAAAAAGAAATCATAAGAGTTAATCATAAAGAAATCATAAATTTAAAGTGTTTACATTTCTACATGGGAAGATGATACACATAACTCCTAAAAAAACATTATCATTAGTAATGCAGTTAGAAGGAGTCTATGGAGACAGAGGTCATGAGTGTAAGTTGATTATATTAAGATGATCTAAAAAAATTTTATTTAAAAAAGATAAAAAAAAATTAAGGACTGAGAAAGAGCGATACACTGGGAGAAGGAGAAAGGGAGAAAAAGAATGGGGAAAATTATCTCACATAGAAGGGGTATGCAAGAAAGAGGCTTTACAGTGGAGAAATGCAGGGATGGGGCTGGCAGGCAACACTGGAACCTCATTCTCAGCAGAACTGGTTCAAAGAGGGAAGAACATATACACACACTCAGCAAGATATAGAAATCTAACAAGGAAGTAAAAGGGGGAAAAGATGGGGGAGGGGGAGAAGACAATAAAAGGGAGGGTAAATTAAAGGAGGCAGTGATCAGAAGCAAAACAGACTTCCAAGGAGAGACGGGGGTGGGGGAAGTAGAGAGCGACAGAGAGAGAGGAAAGAAAGAAGGATAA
The DNA here is from genome assembly GCF_003287225.1 of Phascolarctos cinereus. Taxonomy (NCBI): domain Eukaryota; kingdom Metazoa; phylum Chordata; class Mammalia; order Diprotodontia; family Phascolarctidae; genus Phascolarctos; species Phascolarctos cinereus. Next base: position 349,328,123 of record NW_027555625.1, read on the forward strand.
ACAGAAGAAAATAGACTGGAAAGAAATATAGAGTTATCATAACTGTGAATGTGAATTGGATGAACTCACCCATAAAATGTTAGCAGAAAGGATTAGAAATTAGAATCAAACAATATATTGTTTACAAGAAACACATTTGAAACAGAAAGACACACACAGAGGTAAAATAATGGACTGGAGCAGAATATATTATACTTCAGCTGAGATTAAAAAGAAGGCAAGAGTGGCAATCATGACCTCAGATGAAACAAAAGCAAAAATGGACCTAATTAAAAGAGATAATCAGAGAAACTATATTTTTCTAAAAGGCATCATGGACAACAAACATTTTTTTAAATGTATAGCAAATTTCTCTGATAAAGATCTCATTTCTCAAGTACACAGGGAATTGAGTCAAATTTATAAAAAATAAGGGCCATTTCCTAACTGCTAAATGGTCAAACGATATAAACAAGAAGTTTTCAGAATAAAAGTTATCTATAGTCATATGAAAATGTGGTCTAAATCACTACTGACTAGAGAAATGCTCATTGAAACAACCCTAAGGTACCACCTCATACCTATCCGATTGACTCATATGACAGAAAAGGAAAATGACAAATGCTGGAGAGTTTATGGAAAAACTGGGACACTAATGCACTGCTGGCAGAGCTGTGAACTGTTCTAACCATTCAAAGAACAATTTGGAACTTTCCCCAAAGAGCTATAAAACTGTGCATATCCTTTGACCCAGCAATATCACTACTAGGTCTGTATCTCAAAGAGATCAAAGAAAAAGGAAAAGAACTAATGAACTCTGAGTGCAAATTGAAGTACAACTTTTTCACTTTATTTTTCTTGCTTTTTTTGTGACATGTAATATAGAAATATTTTGCATGATTTCACATATATAATTGATATCATATTGCATGCAAAAACTGTTACCAAACAAGTTAACAAAATGGAACATAAGAATTGTTCCTCATAAATCAGACAACACAACAATCTTCTCAATGTGGGGGGGGGGGTTTGAGGAAGAGAGAGAATCTGTAACTCAAAAAAATTTTTAAATGGTAAAAATAAAGAATAAAATTTGAAACCCTTAAAAAAAATTTTTTAAGAAGGTAAGATGAAACCAGAACGTAAAGGACCTTAAATGTCAAACAAAAGACCCTATATTTTATTTTAGAAGCCACTGGGATTTGAGCAGGAAAATATTATGGCCAGTATTATGCTTTAGAAATACTGCTTTGAGGGGAAGCTAGATGGTGCAGTGGATAGAGCACCGGCCCTGAAGTCAGGAGGACCTGAGTTCAAATTTGGCCTCAGACCAAACACTTGACACTTACTAGCTGTGTGACCCTGGGCAAGTCACTTAACCCTAACTGCCTAAAAAAGAGAAATATTGCTTTGCCAGAATTTTTTCAAACCAGCATCAGTGGTCCCTGAGCTTGGACAAGCACCTGTAGTAGCTGTGTTCCAGTCATGAAGTCCTGCTATGAATCCAAATTGTCTCATTATTGCTGTTACCCCTCTACTGCCAGGGCTACAGCCATTAAATATTGAGATCTGTCCACACTAAAGTTGATCTCCTACTAGGAGACCCGGCATATATGTATCTAGTTTCCCTCTTCCAATGGAATAAAACTTTTTGCTTACGACCACTGCTATCTCTTTTTTATTATTATTATTATTTTTAGAATTGACTGTGGTTTTTATAACCTGTAAGCTCTCTGGTTTTTTTAGAGTTAATGCAGTCGTAGAGCTGCCGTGGCATTTTGGTCATTTGGTCAGGGCTAACAACAACATCTACCTCACAGGACTGCTGTCAGATGAAGCACTCAGAACAGTCTCTGGTATATAGTAGGCATTTTATAAATGTCATTTCATTATCCACCTCCAGAGAAAGAATGAATGAAGTCTGAATGCAGATTAAAGCATACTATTTTTCTTTTCTTTTTTTTTCTGGGATAAGAATTCACTATTTTATTTATTTTTGATGTAAATTTATTTATTTGTAGTTTTCAACATTCATTTCCACAAGTTTTTGAGTTCCAAATTTTCACCCCGTCTCACCCTCCCCCCACCCCAAGATGGCATGCATTCTGAACATCCCTTCCCCCAGTCTGTCCTCTCCTCTCTCTCTCCCCCCTCTTCTCTTATCCCCTTCCCCTTCCATTCCCCTGTAGGGCAGGACAGACTTCCATACCCCATTTCCTGTATTTCTCATTTCCCATAGCATGTGAAAACTTTTCTCTTAAACATATGTTTCCAAAACTTTAGGCTCCAAACCCTCTCTCCTCCTCCTTCCCCCCCCACCCCATCAAAAAGGCAAACAACTCAATACAGGTTGTACATGTGCAGTTATGCAAAACACTTCCACAGCAGACATGTTGCGGAAAAACCAACTCCACCTCCCTTAATCCCATTCTGCCCTCCCATTTATTCTACTCTTTCTTTTGATCCTGTTCCTCTGCAGAAAGTATTTACTTCTGATTACACCCTTTTCCAATCTGCCCTCCTCTCTATCATCCCCCTGCCCTCTTGTTCCCTTCTCCCCCTATTTTCTTGTAGGGTAAGACAAACTTCCATACCCAATTGAATGTGTATGTTATTCCCTCCTTAAGCCAAATCCTATAAGAATTAAAGCATGCTATTTTTCACTTTGTTTATTTTTGTCTTTTTTTTTTACTTTTTTTTTTAACAACATGAGCAATGTGAAAATGTTTTACATGATTGCATGTGTATAATCTATATCAAACTGCTTGCTGTCAGGGGTAGGGGGGGTCAGAGACAGAGGGAAGAAGGAATTTGGAATTTGAAATTTTTAAAAAAAGAATGTTAAAAAAAAGAAATATTGCTTTAGCAGCAACATGGAGGGCAGATTACAAAGGGGACAGTGGGAGACAATGAAACCAATTAGGAAGCAACAGCAATGGTCTAGATCAGAAACAATTAGGGCCTGAATTTGGGAGGTGTCCATGTAAATGGAAAGAAGGAAACAGAAGCTGCCAATATTTTGACAGAATAAGATTTGAAAAATTATTAAATATGTAAAAATCCAAATGGATAAAAGAACTCATTACCTACCTTAAGAAATAAAAAATTCACTGTTGCTGGAGGTATTCAAACAGAAGTTAGACTTATCATATAACACAAAGTGGACTAGACAATGCCCCTTCCAACTCTATAATTCTATGAACTCAATAACTCTCTAGCATATAAAGGTAATTCATTTTTTGATGATTACAGCTACCTATATAAATCTAAGATATCATAATATTTTGATAACCCAATTTTTTTCCTATGAAAATTCTCTATTATTAGGAGCTTCATTTCCAGAAAGAGAATTACATAAGAGGCTAAGAAATGCATTTCAAGGCTTTAGAAAAAGTAGTTATTTATATTGATAATTGCTACAATGAAACACCATAAAAACTGTTTTAAGTGTCAGGTTAACAAAATGGAACATAAGAATTGTTCCCCATAAATCAGACAACACTGTAATCCAAATAATAGTCTACACTACTGTCTTTGGAGAGTAAGAATTGGAGAGCAAAAATTCTTTTCAAGAACTAGTTTTTGGTTCTTTTCTCAATTGAAAATTAATAATGCCAGGATTTCTATAATATGGCTTTTCATTTTTTGTGGAAATATATCACTCAAATACACTCAATTAAGTAAAATAAAATTTTAAAAATTAAAAAAAGGATATTTATCTTTAGGTTCTGTGAACAGGAAGAAAAATCTTCCCTTTAAAACCAAGTGAATATTTTTATATTTAACATTTAAAGCTATCAAAAAGACTTTCAACTTTCTGTTCAATCCAATTCATTCCTTCAGGCTTCGCAACAGCAGAAGTAATTTGCTGAGTATTTTCCAGACATTTACCCTTTTTAGGCCACCTACTCTTTAAAACATAACGTATTCATATACTGTGATAATAACTATTCAAAGCCAAGAGTCTTCCCCCAAACAGTGTATAAATAAATATGTAAAAGCATTTGTTTTAAAATAAATAAAAAGGTTCATTTTCAAATAATTGGCAAATGGATATATTATTATTGATTTTATATTGTACTAACTGGAAAGAGTAATGATATTATTAAAATTCATTTTATACAGTTTTTTTACAGTTTACAAATTGGACTCTTCAATAATTCTATGGTATAATAAGTAAATTAAAAAATCTCTCTCCCCTCAAATCCAAAAATTTGCAACTCCTTTGAACTTATTACTTTTCAGGGCTCCATCTTCCATCTGCTGGAGGTACCCATTAGCTATGAAATGTTCAAAGCAAAGGATAGCAAGAGATACTATGAAAGCAGAACATATCTATCATAAAAAAAAATGGAGTGTCAGTTTGAGAAATTAAGGGATGTCTGTCAAGAATTCAAAGAATACAAAAGGATTCAGAGCTACATATACAGCTTGCCTACCAGTAACTGCCATCAACTTCCCAATCATAACTTTTATCACCACCTACTACTGTCCCCTTTTCACGAGTTGGCACACATGAGTGTCATCCCCTTCGTGAATATGAAGAGAGGTCAGTTATTTACCAAGCCATTTTGAATACGATACCAAAGGGGCTCTGGATGATGCAGTGGATAGAGCACTGGCCCTGAAGTCAAGAGGACCTGACTTCAAATCTGGCCTCAGACCAAACACTTGACACTTACTAGCTGGGTGACCTTGAGCAAGTCACTTAATCCTAATTGCCTTAAAAAAAATTAAATGTATTTATCAGTTAGTAATCATCACATATTTGCTAAAAGAAGTTATCATCTTCAACAACCTCTATGGAGGAAAAAGATTTAAGCTTTGCAATGAAATGGCATAGTATAAAATGGCTTACTCAGGGATTAGAAGAGTTAAAATCTTCTTGCCTTTCTTAAAATCAACCAATGATATATTTTCTAAAGAAAAATAAATCAGTTTCTGCTCACTGATAATTTTCCAAAGCTTCACATAAAAGCAAAGTATCAAATAAGATATTTGCTGCCAAATATTACAATTTCTTATACTTAATACTACTGTTTTAATGACATCCCAAGTTTAAGCTTTTCTTCCAAACGTTTGCTATTAGAGGATTTTAGTTTTTTCTTCTCTTATTTTTAATTATAAATTTTTTTAAATGCTGGAAATGTTTTTCTTTATTCTGACAACAAATCAGTATCGGACATTGAGGTAGCTAGTAACTTACTGTCAGAATAAAGAAAAACATTAGCTGTCCTAGTCAACAGTACTAACACTAACGCTCCTCACCTTCCCCAAACTAGCTCCTCCTTGCCTCCTTATTTCATTCTGTAGTGCCATCATATCTCCAGTTAGGTTCAAAACCTCAAAAATCTTGACGCTTCATCTCCTTAAAGAGCCACCAAGTTTTGCTGCTGCTTCCTTCCTATTCTGTATCTCAACTGGTCCTTCGTTGCTATTCCACTGCTCTCTGGCAACCCTTATGACATCACAATTGGACCAACTCTTCTGTCTCTATTCTATTCCTTTATAATCCTTCCTATTCCTGTTGAAGTAAATAATCTTCCAAAAATAGCACTTACATTCTTGTCATTCCCTTGTTGAATTCCCCACCCCCGCCCAATGTATACAGAATAAAGTCTGACACTCAGTATGGTATTTAAAGATGATCATAATTAGATCTTTCTTCCAAACAAACTTATTATTGCCTTACAGACCAAGGGTACATTTACACCTTGGGGAAATGATTTCTTTTTTTAATTTAAGAAGTGGTGCAGTGGACAGAGCACTGGTCCTGGATTCAGGAGGACCTGACTTCAAATCCGGCCTCAGCCACATAACATTAGCCATGTAACCCTGGGCAAGTCACTTAACCCCACTGCCTAAACAAAACAACAACAACAAAAAAAGTAAATGTGTTCATTTTTAAAAACCTGGAAAATCTTGGACTTACAACTAAAATATTTAATTTATCCCATAAGCAACCTGAAAGGGCTCTCAGATTATCTAATACAACCCCGTTCATTTTACAGATAAGATAGCAGCTGACCAGAGAGGGTAAAGAAATCTATCCAAGGTCCCACAGGTAAGAACCAGCAGAGCTTGGGATTCAAACCTAGTTCCTCTAACTTCAATCCAGTGCTATAGTCACTGCCATAGGCTGCTGGATGGTACTGTGAAAAGAGCACAGGGCCTGGAATCAGGCAAAATGGAGTTCAAATCTGGCCTCAGATATTTACTATCTGTGTGACCCTGGGCAAGTCACTTAAACCACTGTCTGCCTCAGTTTCCTCAACTGTAAAATGAGGATAATAATAACATTCACCTCCCAGGGCTGCTATGAGGATCAAATGGGATAATATCTGCAAAGTGCTGGTGTTTTCTTCCCCCTTGCCACTACACCACACTGAATATTTAACTAAAAGCTGGTAATAATAAATTACATTTCATAGCACTTTATAGTTTGAAGAGATCTTTACAAGTATCTGGTATGCTATCCAACCTCTGGTCTTTCTTTACATAAAAGAAAGATCCTTAATTTCAAAAACTGTAACATATAAAACAAACAGAACATTTAATTGTTCATAACCACACCATTAAAAAAAAACCAGTAAGAATAATTCTGCTGACATTTCCAGAAGGGTTTTATGGAATGCTCTTATATATTATACAAACATGGCTTTAAGATAATATGTAAGCAATATATAATAAGAACATTCACAACTACAGGTTTACAAATTCATGGCAGGATTGAAATATTTCCCTTTCCAGGACCAATCCAACTATTCCTTCTTGTCCTGTGAGATTTTTTGTCCTCATTCTACCATAAATCCACCACAAAGGACCCACCTAATGTGCCAGGGAAGGGGAACTGAGGGATTCTTCTACATAGTTTAACATTTCATAGGTACTAGAGCTATCAGGAGTGTCCATCTGTTATTCCTCCCCATCTTACAACATTAATAGACTCACCACTACCTTTTTTCAACTTTATTGTACAGGTCATCACTGGAATATATAGCAGCTCCCTTGAGGCCACAATGAGTCACAAGTTTGATTCTTCAGAGCCTGTAGCTGTGCAAAATTCATGACCATATGACATTATATTTGCAAATATTTGCATTTAAAATTTGTATCATTATCCTAATTAATGGTTTGGGATCATAAAAAGCATGGTACAGTTTTCCAAAGGTAAACCAGTCTATTTTCTTCTTTCCAAATCAATGACCTAAGTTACTAAACAACGTGCCTATCTCAGACATATGTGCTACCATACTAACAAAGAGGCAGCATGAGGAGTAAGAGAGTGGCCTCAGAGTTAAACAAGACCCGGGTTCAAGCCCCACCTCAGACATTCACTTCTATGTGACCTTCACCTCTCAGTGACTTGAGTAACTAAGACTAAAAGTTGCAGAGAAAGTGCCAAGCTGAAGTGGTGGAAAGAATCTCCTCATCTGGAATGTCCCCATGCCAAGGAAATTACAGGCCTAGTCCACTGCTTATACGATATTCAATGTAATACAATCGTAGGTGTGGGGGGGGGGTGGAGAGAGAGATTCATTTATCTGCTATAGTGTATAAAGTGAGGTACATCACCTCCACTCCTTACTCTTACTCAATCTCAAGGACTGCCCATCTCCATCAACAGGTCTCTAACCCCCATCTGTGAGAAGTTTCCTGCTGAAAGATTCAGCTTTGCAAATGCACATTCACTACAAGCCATGGCAACTTACCCAGACAGATACAGCCCTCTTATGATAAATAACTGCTATGTTTCAAAAAGGGGTAGTGCTTCTACTAACTAGTAGAGAACAAAGCAGAGCCAAGATGGCGGAGTAGGAAGTACGTCACTCTCACCCTCTCTTACTGACCTCTGAAAGCCCAGAAAATATCAATCCAGGAAAAACCCTGAGCCAGCCAAAAGACAGGGTGCAGCAGTCTTGTAGCCCAGCTACAAGTCAAGCTCTGGGGATTGACAAGAAAGGTCCCTCTCACTCAGGGGGAGGGGGAGCAGTATAGGACAAGAGGTGTCCCAGAAAATCAGTGGCAAGCCCCACCTCAGAATACCAGAGGGGGGCCCTGAGACCCACCTTGGTGGAGCAGGCAAATGGCAACACCAGGACCCCACCCCTACCCCAAGAGTCTCAATACAGGCAGGGGAACCAGTAGATACCAGCTTGGAAAACCACCATGGGCAACGGTGTTCTCCAGCAGCCGAATCACCCAGTGCCTCATCACAACTCTTCTTTTTCAAGAATTTTCAGGTGATAAAAGATAATTCAGAATAGTCATAATTTTGAAGAAAATTATTTTATTAGGGAAGAAAACTAAAGTTCAAATTGAAGTAAGCCTTTCTCAAATACTTAAATATAAATAACAAATTTAAAAGTCTGTCAATAAGATTTTTTGAACTAATGTGTCCAACAGAATGATCTTATGAAATCTCATATTAACTTTACCAAAGAGCATATCAATATTTAGCAAGAAAAGTCTATTGCTATTCACAGAAGGAAATGAGTGGGGCAGGCAGTCTGCCGGAAATTGGCATTTTTCCATAAAAGTATATCATGGGACATGTTTAATAAAAAGTTTGCGATCTCAATACTAAAGCAGGCAAAGTATCAATTTTAGTAGACTATTTTCTACCCTAATAAATTAGCAAACAAGATAAAAGACAGGTCACAGGTAACTTTGACAAAAATTTGCTGAAAAAAAAAGACAAGTTGAGTTTTCTACACGATAGAATACTTTTTTAAAAAACCTTATCTTCTGTGACATTGGAAAGCAGGAAATATGAACCATAAGTCGTGGGAACAATACTAACTATAATGATGTTGGCACTAAGAAAAACTGAGCATAATATTTAATAACTATAATCTAAAAGCAAAAAATAAAAATAAAGGAGAGAATTGTACCCTTCATTCATAAGAAAATCTTTCACACTTTGAAGAACCTAAGCAGAGAATCAATTATGTGTCATTCTTCATTATGAATAGGAAAAGGCCAGTTAATTCAATCAGTGTACTGTGTGCAGTGACCCATGCTAGGCACTATGGGGAGACAGAGATCTTAAGATACAATCTCTAAAATACATAGTCAAATGGAATGAATGAGACAAAATACATTACTACAGTAAGAATGTTAAGTGCCATAAGAGGTACAATAAGTATTTGGGGGGGTAGGGCTAAGTAGGTAGGGAGGGGTTACCTCCAGTTGGAAGGAAGATAGCAGAAAAAGCTTCAAGCAGAAAATATCATTTCAGACTGGATATAATTGAGCAATATTCACAGGAAACCTCTCCCAAAATATCCTCCTTCCTTTCTCAACAAATTCAGTACCTAGCTCACCATCTTGCTCCTACCCTCGTATTAGGGGACTTAAAACACACAGGTAGTTTTTCTTACATCTTAATTTCCCAATTCATCAACCCACTCAACTCATCCATTCTACATCAGTTATACAACTTGTCATCATTTCCAGGATCAAGAACTCTAAGCTGTTCTTATCTAACCATGATCTATCATAAAATCTCTCCCTATGTCTCAGACACTAAGAACTAGACCTATGATTCTGCAGACAAATAAAAATATATAAAGCATTTATTAAGCACTTACTATGTGCCAGGCACTGTGCTACATGCCAAGAAAACAAATACAAGCAAAAAAGAAAGACAGCCCCTGGCTTCAAGGAGCTTATATTCTTATGGGAGAAGACAACACATAAAAGGGAGATGAAAAACAAGAAGAAGGAAATTCCCTCTACCAATGCAGGTTGACCCCTCCTATGAAATACGTAATCTTAAAGAGTTGTCTAAAGCACTAAAGGATTAAGTGATGTGCCCAGGGTCATGCAGCCAATATGTGTTAGAGGCTGGACACGGACCAAAGTCTTACTGGCTCTGAAACTAACTCTCTGTCCATTAAGCCAAAACTCTCCTAAGTATCTTACATTTCTTTGAGTTCTTTCCTGGGCCATCACCCCTGTACATGCTATGTTCTCCTCCTTTGATAATCCTGATGCCTTAATGAAATCAATTCAACTCTACACATCCTCTAGTCTAAAATTCCTTGATACCCCAAATTGCTGCTCATATCTTAAGCTCCAACTCAGGAATGTTCCCATCACTTGAATTCTCCAATTACTTCTGCTTTGCTGTAGAGAGCTGGGAAAAGTCCTGGAGGGGAGGAGGGGGTTCTGACGGGATCCACTACTAATATATGTTTTCCAGTTAGAACTTGTCCTCATTGAAGCAAAGAAATCCTTCTACTTCTCTCTAAATGACTTCCTATCCCATTAACAACACTGGTTTCACATCTTCTCAAGACCCTCCTCTCCCAGTCCTCTCAGATGAAGACCTCAATTGATAATTTATGGAGAAAATCAGGGACATTTGCTGAGAAGTCTCTTTTCTTCATCTCAAATCCCCTTGACATCATCCCCAATTATCTCATGCTTTACTCCAGTCTTTGAAGAAGTGGCCTTTTTCCCCAAAAAAACTAACCTTGGTACATGTATGCTGGATCCCATCTCCTTCCATCTTCTATAGCAAATTGCTCCCACTATCATCTCTTCTCTCTCATTAATCTTCAATCTCTTCCTTTCTACTATCTCCTTCCCTGCTTCCTAAACAGGCACATTTCCCCCATCCTTAAAAATACTCTCACCTAATCCTACCATCTGCACTAGCTATTATCCTATAGCTCTCCTCCCTTTCCCAACCCAATTCTTTGGGAAAACAGTCTATCTTCAGTATTTCCACTTTCCCACCCTTCTACAATCTGGTTTCCAACTTCATTACTCAACTGAAACTGCTTTCATGAACAATCTCTTAACTGAAAAATGTAATGGCCATATCTCAGTGCTTACCATTCTTGACCTATTTGCAGAATTTTACACTGCTGACCACTCTCTCCTAAATATTCTCTCTTCTCTGGGTTTTTTACTACACTGCTCTTTCATGGTTTTCTTCCTATCTGTCCAAACATTCTTCCATCTCCTTTGCTGACCACTACCTGGACGTATAGGCCTTCGTCCTACCCTGAGCCCTCTTCTCTTTTCTCTCTACAGTCTCACTTTGTAACCTCATCAACTTTCATGGGTTTAATTATCATCTCTATATAGATGAATCTGAGATGCATACGTATTTCCAGTCGTAGTCTCACTCCTGAGCTTCAGTTCTGTATTACAGACTATTTATTGGCCATTTTGAACTGGATGTCCCATAGGCAAATCAGATTCAATGTTTAAAACTCAAACTGTTAACTCCCCGAGCCCCTAAACCTACCCTTATTCCCAATTTTCCTATTTGCATTAAGGATACCAACATACTGCCATTCATTCAGATTCACAACCTCAGTATCAACTTTAACTCACTCTCATTAACCCTACATATCTAATCAGGTGCTAAATCTTGTCATTTCTATGTCCACAACATCTCTCAGATATACCACCCCCCCTTTTTTCATCTACACAGCCAACACCTTAGTACAGGCCCTCATCACTTCTCATCTGTTCTTGTCCAACAACTTCTAGATAAGTCTCCTTGCCTCAAGTCTCTCCCTGCTCCAGTTCATCTTCTACAAAGTCACAAAAGTGATCTTCCTAAAGAACAGGTCTGACAATGTTACCTTCTCTCCCAGATTCTCTATTACCTCTAGGATCAAATACAGAATCTCTGTTTGGCATCTAAAGCTTTTCACAACTTGGACCTTTTCCTTCTTATTTACTTAGGACATTATTCCCACCCATATTCTCTAAAGACTAGCTTTACTGATCTACTTGAGGATTCTCACACACAATAGTTCATCTCTCATCTCTGTGTTTTTGCACAGGCAATAATGCACAGAGCATTACTGAAATGCTCTGCCACCATAACGCTGTCACCTAAAATTCTTTGTGTCCTCCATGACTCAGCCCAAGTACCACCTTCTGCATAGGGCCTTTCCTGATCCCCCCAGATATTAAGGTTTTTCCATCTAAGGTTTAACTTATATGTGATTTGTATATACTTATACACATATGTATTATTTCCCCCATTTAAAATGTAAACTTGAGGGCAAAAGCTATTTTGTTTTATCTGTATGCCCAGCACCTAGCATAGTTCCTGACACATATAACTATGCTCTATGTCAAGAAAAAATAAGACCTCCTCTTCTTCCCAACACACAACATTTTTAGACTGGGAAGTGGTATGGGGAGAATACTGCATATCATAATATTTGAGGGTCACTAAGTGTTTAGCACATTAGGTGACAGAAGAGATAAAGAAAAAATAGAGGTTATATTCCTCCATCCATTTAGAAGATAACAACTTATACAAGGCCATAAAATACAAACCACACATAATAATTATTAAACAATAATTATATTATCTTACATTTATGTAACGATAGTTACATCTTTATGTGACTTGATACTTATAATTATCCTAATACAGGGTACAATTTTTGTCTCCATTTTTCAGATGAGGAAACTAAGGATCAGAGTTTTAGTGACTTATGTGAGGTCACATAGCTGCTAAGTTTTCTGACGCTAAAACAAGAACCCTTTGCATTATAACTTGCAAAGAAATATAAGATTATGGGCCCAAATGAGTGGCAATGGACATTTAAGTGCTACAATTTAGGGAAGTACAGAGTAATGGGTGTTTAACATGGGTTCAAGAAATCAAAGATGGCTAGAGTTAGGTGCTTAAGAAATGTCTGGTAACTTAAAGTAGGGCTTATCTTTGGATAAAAAAGATGGGAAGGGAGAATTCTAGAAGAATTCTAGAAGAGGGGAATAGCTTTCTAACCTTCAAGTTCAGATTGATCTTCCTAACACTGTCTGAAGTATGTAAAAACTCAGCTAGCTTCTGGGAAACAGTGATAGTAAGGGTATATAAAGTTAAATATCTACTAAATTTACTGTTCTTTTCCACCATCTATGGAGATCTTAGCTTAACCAGGCTGTAAATTTTTTAACTGTCTCTCTGGGTTCTAACTCTTCCCTAACGTCTCTAGTCCGATGCTACAAGGCCTGAAGGTATTTAATAACTGCTAATGAAATTTAACAGCAATTGAAGAAATCAGTTATTGAAAAATCATGGTCCCTATTTCCATGCCTTCAAATTCAAAACTTTTGATCACAGTAATGATTTAATCAGCATAAGCATCATTAAGGCCAATAGGGAAACTAGCATATCTAAGCCACCATCCAATGCCTGTATCATATTCAAAGAGGTTTGGTATGTGATAATAAAAAAACTACAGTCTAAATGAAAGAAGTAGTTCTAATGTTCCTACTGACAACATCTCTTATTGGTACATCCAGGTACACAGTGATCTGCACATGGTGTTTATGAGCACTTTTTCATTTATTCATTCATTTAACCATGGGATATAGTTTTGCTAAAAATGCACACAAAATAGGAGTAGGGAGGGTGGGGGAGAGAAGTTATTGAAGCACATTAAAACATATGCAACATACTTTAAAGTTCTTACCACAATCATTTCTGAAGGCTCTAGTACAATACAGTCACATCCTCTTTTTCCTCCAAACTGTTTACCAAAACTGTGAAAACAGAAAAACAAGTTGTTTGTTTTTACCAACGTGGGATGGTGAGAAAACAATGTAGTAAAGAGACTATAATTATCAGAATACCATTTGATAAACACCTTTTTTTCTAAGTTGGTCTCTAATTAGTGATATGAAAAGTACCCAAGTCTCAGAACTTCCTAAATACTGCAATTTACGTTGAATTAAGGAAATATAATGGGCAGTAACTGACAGAGAGCTTTTAAATTTACAAAATACTTTACAGACATTATCTCCTTTAATTTTTTACAATAATCATATGAGATAGAGAATGAAGACAAAACAAAGAGTGGTGAAGTGATTTTCCCAAGGTCGCACAGTTAGTAAAAGAGTCAAATAGAATTCAGATCTTCCAACTTGCAGTATATTATTCTTTCTATTTTTTTACACTGTTTCTATGCTTCATAAATATTTGGAAATTATACTGAAATACTGGCTCAATCTGTCTTTCATTTTGAACTTAATGCTGTTTCCTGTTTCTTCCATAATTGTCATAAGCTAAAGACTATAATAAAAAGCGATCCAAAACAAAATAGCAATTCAGTGAATCTTTTCTATTATTCTAACACACGGTTGTTTCCTTCTAAACAAAGAGAATATTACATGAAGAAGTTAAAGAAAGCTAACTTTTCTAACTCTAATAAAAATAATTAGTAAGTGTAAATCCAAGTACCAAGTCTTATGATGCTCGATATTACTTGAGTACACATCTTTAATACCATCATATCAAAATTAAAGAAGGAAATTCCAGGGTTGCTATGGGATACAAACATAATCTTGTTTTATTAGACACTAAGTGGTTTTGATACAAGTCAAGGCAATTTATATGAAAAGCCAGAACTTAAGGTTCTGATTCAGAAAACCATCCGGAGTTTAAAAAAAAAAATAGCACTCATTTTGACAAGACTTTCTACAGAAAAATAGCAGAGAGCTCCTTCAATGGTCCAGAAATTGAGACCAATATAAAAAATGATCCCTCTAGTCTAGATTACTCAAAAATCAATTATGTTAAAGTCTGGTGTGATTAAATTATGATTATGGTATGGCAGTAATTCAAAATAAGGAAATATAGCATAAGGTGGTCAATGAGGTAGCTTCATCAAAGAAGCCAGGAATATCCTCTACAACCAGCCATAGATCAAAAACCAGGGAAACGGCACCTACTGCACCTTAACAAAGTTATGTATTTATTTTACTTATTTTTAAATGATGTATTATGAACTTAATTTTAAACATTAATTTTATGATATGTTAGAGTACCAAACAAATTCAAAAGCCATGGGTTGGGATTTCAGCTTTGCAATGTATTAGCTGTTTAATTTTGGGCAAATCACTTTAACCTCTCCTTGTACCTGGTTTTCTTAATCTGTATCATGGGGATAAATGTGGCGCCTACCTCACCCCACGGTCACTGTGAAGATAAAATAAAATCATGTACTATGAAGATTAAATGAGATAAAATATGCAAAGCATTTTATAAACATAAAGTGATGGACAAATATGAACAATTATTATTACAACTATTTTAGAATGCACAGAAGGCAAACAGCCAATTTCTTTTTTGAAAAGCTCTAAAACTATTGTCTATCTTTAAAGAATTAAAACATTAATCTACTCACCTAATATCTAAGAACAAACATAAAACCCTTTCAGCATAGCAGAACATTTACTTTTAATGAAGAAAGCTAAGCTAAGTTACTTTGATCAACACAGCATTTGTTAAGCACCTACTGGCTGAAAGGTAGTGTATTAGGTTCTATATGAGATAAAAAGTTTAACCAAGTTAGGGTACTTAAAAATCTTGGAATTTACAGAATAGAAGGGAGATAAGACAATAAAGAATTTTGATGGACATTACATAATAAGTCCAACAGAAAGCTGCAAAATAAAATGCTACTTTTGAGAGACCTAAAGGTGACAGTCACTACAAACATGGGAAGGTATTATGAAGGAGGTATATGAATTGTATGTAATTTGCATTTAACTACACCTTGTATTTATCCCTATTGTCTTTTATTTCTTCTGTACATGCTTTTAAATTAAGTCATTGTTCATTTTAAATGAACTCATCCACCATTAGAATGTAAGCTCTTTAATAGCAAGGATTATATCATTCTTTACATTTGTATCCCAAGCACCTAGCATCAGGCTTAGCACTTAATTAATTCATGATGATTGGCTGAATGACTGACATTAAAAGAATAGTAGAAATGCAAAAAGGCATAAGAACAGCATAAGCAAAGGCAAGAAAGAGGAAAAACACATGGAGTTTTTTCAGAACAGAAGGAAGATAGGTTTGGCTAGATCAATCAATCGAAAGTATTTAGTGGAATATATTGAAGGAAGTAATACAAAATAAGGCTAGAAAAGTACAGTGGCACCAAATTGTAAAATGGCCTTGAATGCCAAGCTAGGCATTTGAATTTGCAACATGATGTAGTGGAAAGAGCACTGGGTTCTTTCTTTCCTGACTGTCTGTGTTTGAGTGAAGGGGCAGTAACTGTTGTGAGCCTCTGGATTCGAAGAATGTCAATGGCCTACTCTCCTAATCTGAGCTGACATGAAGCTATGAGGACATGGACTTGCTATTGAAGGATTCCTGCTGTGTCTATTCTTTCCTGCCTTAGATAAAGGAAATATTAGAGAGTAAACAGACTAGGGTGTGATCTTGTGAGCTTCCAAAAAGGTAAAGAGAGCATCAGGGGGTCAAATAACTAGAATGAACACGCTTCACTCCGCCCTGCAATAGAACGACTTTGTCTACCAACTACATTCAGAAATAAACTTGGTGAATTTAGTGCCTTGTTACAAACATCTTAATTTAAGCCCACTGTCCCTAGGGACTGAGGCACTTAAGGGAGAGTGTGCTCCTAGTCCCGGGGGAATGTGTACTTCCTTACTTGTCCTATCTTTTCAGTAAATATTCTTTTTATAAAGGCTAATTGATGTTAATTAGTTAAATGATATTTGGGCACCAATTAATGAGTTATTGAGAAGATATTAATAGGCACAGGTTAGGTGAGAGGGAAGAGATACCTAAGTGACTGATATTAGGAAGAACACACCAAAATGGGGGCTCAAATTGATAGCATTAGAAGATAATCCTAACTCCTTTGGCGTACTTCTAGTGTTTATATAGATAGTCTTGCTCTGGGATTTATCTTGCCAGTATATACAATACATACAACATACAACATACATACATACATATATGTATGTATGTATATAAACAGTAACGAGTAAACATTAAGTTCCATGAAGACAAGGGCTATGTCTTATAACATCTTTTTATCTATCATTCCCCCTTACACAATATTCTATGTACAGTAAGCCCTAATAAATGTCTGCTAAATCACGGAGCTAATGAACAAATGCACACATATTATACAGTATGGGCACTGTAATAAAGTCACTGGGGATAATAAACCTTAAAAAAAAGGATTAAATTCAGAGTCTGCATAAATCTGAATTTGAATCTCCCCCATGACACTTACTAGCTGTATAACCTTGGGCAATTACCTCAACCTTCCTAAGTGTCAGCTTCCTCATCTGAAAAATAGGGACATGGTAATTACATCTTACAAGACTGGTCAAATAACATTGTGTGTAAAAGAATTTGAAAGCCTTGAAGTGCTATAAAAATGTCAGCTATCAGTATTATTACTTGACAGTAAATAGTCAATGAAGACTTTTTCTGTGTAAGATTGCTATGTTCAGTTCTATGTATCGAAAAATAATCTGGCAATGGGCTGAAGGATGGATAGGATAAGGAAGAGAATGAAGGTGGGAGAGCCTATTAGGAGGCTCCTACGATAGCCTGTATTAAGGGCCTGTACTAAGGCAGTACCAGTAGGAATAAAAAGGGAAAAATATGAGAGATGTTCTACAAATGGCAGGATTCAGTAACTGGCTACATCACAATGCCTTATTTAAAACTTTGGAGATACAGGCTACATGCCAGCAACTAAAGCAGAAACAGCATTGTTAATCTACAAGTGGCAGGGCTTACATTTGATAAAGAGTAAGTACTGATACATTCACAAGTGCTTTTGTTTACAACGTATTAAGTAAAGCGACTATCTCCCCCCAAAGACAGTTAAAATGCATTCTTAAAGGTCATGCAATATCTAAGTCACAATCTACAGCAGCAAAAAAACAAAAAACAAAAGAAAAAACCAAGAATCTGCAAAGCTTTCATGAATCATAGGTATCATCTACATTGTTCACCTTCCCCCCATCCACCTCATCCAGAAAATAACAGGAGATTTCAGAAAGTTTTTCTGTTCTCCAAAATAAGATCAAATTCATTTGGGCTGAAATATAATACCTAAACAAACAGCAGACTGAAGTGATGAAAGGAATTTGTCAGATATTCCTTTAAGATAATTAATCAATTGATTGATAAGATAATTATATAAGACACTCAGGCATTTTGATGAACCACATAATTTAACAAACCCTATTACTTCCATAACTATATTTGTATGTTACCATGATCTGAAATTTGGAAATGGCCTACCGACAAATTCACTGACAAATATAATCATGTACAATTAACTCTCTCACACTTGTTCTGCCTTATTAGAAACCTTTGACTCTGGGGTGAAATTTTATCGTTAATCTTTGGGTTTAAATTTTATAATATACTTACACTGTTGTTGTTTTTTAACATGTATCCTAAAAGCTGTGGCAAATGGCTGCATTTTATTAAACTCAAACACCTTTCTAACCTTTTGCAATGCTGTATGCTACTAATTTTCCTAATAATCACATTAAAAGTGCAGCTTGTGAAAATTGACATCATTTACCTACATCTAAATTTTTTGGGACTCAGTTACAATTTTTCCTCACATTCACCAAAGAGTTAATAATAGCCTAAAAAAAACCTGCCAAAATGATCACTTCAATTTTTAAAGGTTTTTTAACATCTTATAATACACCCATGAATTATCAGTTTTATGAAAAACGAAGGAACTGAACACAGAACTACCCCTTGATGAGAGTTAGAAATGATGCCAAAAGGAGAGGATAGCATGTGTAACTCACATAAAATCTCAAACTACAACTTCAATAAAATATTAACTTCAATTATTCGACTTTGCCAGAGCTGCTAATATGTAACAAAAGACCTGAGCTTTAGCTTTAATTACCTTGAAAAATCTGGTAAGCAATAAACTGGGTATAAAGTAAATAAATAATAGCACTGTTTGAATCATTAAGCAAAGCTAGAATTATAGAAGTGAGAGCTACATTGCTCTCTCACCAGAAGAGTAACATTAAAGAAGCTACATGGTACACAGCAGCAATGTGGTAAATTAAGCAGAGATTATAACCCAGCCCTAACAGTAATTCATAGCTATCATCTATAGGAGGCAAATCTCTTTCCCTCTTTAGACTGCCATTTTTCTAGCTACAAACATTGGACTGTACATCTCTAATATCTCTAACATCATGTCTAGCTTCAAATATTATGGTTCTTTCCATCTTGGCCCTTCTTTGCTCTAACATCAATAAAATTTGGAAACTTTGTTGTGTTTAAAGGAAAAATAAAAAGAAAGGTAAAATTCACATTGCCTAAGGTAAATGAGCTTCTAAGATTCTCATAGTCTAAAATTCAAAAGATCTTGGGGTTCAATAAACTGATACTAGCAAACCTTCCCTAAATATAGCTCTTCCACTACCACTCCTTTACTCACCTCAGAAAGATCTACCTACTCATACTCCTAATAATCTTTGCTTTTTTCCCCCTAATTCTACTCAAACTATACTAGCATCTGGTTCCTAGGAGATCCATTAACTTTAGTTCTTTTATGCTAATTAGAGGTTCCAGGGATGGAAGCATTTTACATTGATCCAGATGTAACATATACAGTTAATCTTCTAGACTATTTTCTCTTCTCCCCTGAATGGAGAGCATGCTAATTTTTTAAATGTTTTATTGATGACATTTTTTACACCAATATCACTTCCCAATAACCCATATCCTCTAAGAACTCTCTCTTATTATCCAGAAAAAAAGTTGAGCCAGTCAGTTAACACCCTTACTATGTGCCAGGCACTGGGGTAAATGCTAGAGATACAAAGAAGGGCAAAAGCTAGTTCCCTGCCTTCAAGTGGCATACACTCTCATGGCAAAACAATATGCAAATGACTGTGAATCTATAGGATAGTCATATACATATATACATATATACACATACACACACACAAACATAAATATACACATAGAATATATGAAGGTAATCTGAAAGGACAAGATACTGGCAATAAGATTGGGATTGGGAAAGACCACTTAAACTTGAGGATGCCAGGGAAGGCCAGAGATAAAAGTGGGGAAGGGAGAGAAATCACCCTGTGAAATAACCAGGGCAAAGGCAGAGTGACAGGAAATAAAAGTGTCACGTTCAAGGACCAGGATTAAGGTATAAGAAGGCTGGAAAAATAGGAAGGGGTCCAAGTTATGAAGAGCTTTAAATAACAGAGGACTTTATATTTGATTTTAGAAGTAATAGAGTGCCACTGGATAGCATGGGCTTGACATGGTCACACTTATACCTTAGAAAAATAAGCCTAATGAAATAGGCAAAAATTCAAAGCAGGAAAATCAACTAGAAGGCTAATGCAGTAGTCCAGAGAAGAGGAAAAGAGGACCTGAACTGTAGCTTCATGAATAAAGAGAAGGAGTTAAATACAGGATACTGTGAAGGCAGAAATGACAAAATTTGGCAGTGGACTGGAAATGCAGTATAAGTTAAAGTCAAGAGCGAAGGATGATACTGATGTTAGGATGATACTCATCCTGAGTGACTGGAAGGATGGTGGTATCCTTGACAATAATAAGTAAGTTCAGAAGGGAGAGGGTTTGAGAGGAAAGAAAATGAGTTCTGTTTTAGACATGTTGACATTGACATGTCTACAGCAGAGCCAGTTCAAGATGTCGGAAGGGTAGTTGGAGATATGTGGTTTAGCTCAGCAGAGAGACTAGAGTGGTTATATAGATGTGAATAGATATATAGACATGTGTATTGAGATGATAAATGAACCTGTGGGAGCTGATGAGATCATCAAGTGAGATAATATAGAACAGAAAGAGGAAGGTAAGGATAAAGCCATTATAGGACATTCATGGTTAGCAGGCATGGTATGGATGAAGAACCAACAAAGGAGACTGACAAAGACAGGTCTGATAAGAAGGAAACCTACAAGAGAATAATGTCATGAAAACCTAGTAAGGAAAGAATATCCAAGAGGACGAGGTCAACAGTGTCAAATGCTGTAGACATTCACTACAAACAGGTCAAGGAGGATCAGGATTGAGAAAAGGCAATTAGATTTTTACAATTAAGAAATTGTGGGTGACTTTGAAGAGAGCAATTTCAGTCAAATGGTGAGGTCAGAAGCTAGAATGAAAAGAGTTCAGCAGAGAGAGTAAGGAAACACGCTAAGGTCTCAATCCTAAATGGCTTTCTCACGAAGTTTAGCCAGGAATGGCAAGAAAGCTATGACACAATAAGAAACAGGCACTGTAACTGCTATCTTGACAATAAATGCATTGTTCCACACCTGTGGTCCACCACTTCTCTACCAAGAGAAGAGAAACAGGCACCCCTCATACTTTAGTTTCCAAAACTATGGTGTATATCTGAATTTGGCCAATGTAGAAATAATGTAACATAAAAAGAGCAAGCACTACAAATGAAGGCTCAAAGTACAGACTGACCAAATAAGCTCTAGGTCAGTTCCTTAACTTTTTAGGGGTCACTGACCCCTAGTATGGTGTAGCAGTATGGTGAAACCCATGGATCCCTTCTTACAAGGTTATATTTAAATGCATGAAATAAAATATACAGGATTACAAAAAGAAACCAATTATACTGCAATGTAACTATCTTTAAAAAAAAAATTCACAGGCCCAAGTTTAAAAACCCCTACTCTAAACATTTAAATATAATGCTATCAGAAATAGAAACTACAGTCTGATCCCTGTCAAGCATCTTCCATGACAGATGCTAAAGAACTGTCTCTTTATTCACATAAGCATAAGCATCACAAAACCAAGCAAAACAGTTTATAATACAGATTATCTGACCTGAAATCACTACTATAACAACACTCTTATAACATACCTTTGAGGAGCGAAAATTACAGATTCATTCATAAATACAGATCCAGAAAGAAGAATATACCAACATCTGGCAATGGTTTCAGGGCTATAAAAAAGAAATATTTAGTCACATTTATTTAGTCTCAATACTAGGTGAATTCAAACTTTATGCAAGTCATCGAAAGTCTTTGCCAATAAGTGTTCTCAGTATAATGATTTAAAGAAAATTTTTAATTGCTAATCAAATGGGTTATGCTACTCAGATTTCTTCAGTATCTAGATTACCACACGGGTCAAAACTGTTCAAATTACATTTAACTGATAGGGTTTATTAACTCATGTGGCTAAATTACTTTAGACACAGCCTAAAGGTCACATATTCCATTTCTATATTGGCTATCTAGCTTCACAGAAACAAAATTCTGTTACATAGTAAATACTAACTCTGGTCTAATTACAAAATAAACCAGAAGAATACATGTGAAGAGTCATGTCATTTCATAAAACTACCCCAAAAAATTAACCCTTTAAGCTTCTTTCCTACTGATGATGGTCTAAGGATGTCTGTACTCAAAATAAAATATTTTACGTATACACCCAGTCCCTGAATGCTTAACATTTGTGTGCGTAGGAACTGTTCCAAAATCATGATATCTAGCAACAGTCTAAATATTGGGTGTACCAATGTCATTAAATTGGAGACCCTAAATAAATTTGGTAGCTAAAAAATTCCATTCATATAGGTATTAACTTTTTTTGGTTTATCTGGTTTTCCTTTGGCAACTGGTACCAATCTGCCAAAATGTAGACCTAAAAGTAATCATGCTTTACAATTTTATATAATTCATAAATGACCAAAACAAAATCAATCATTTCTAGTTGTCTGTATAATTTCTGTTTCATAACAACTGATACCAAAGGTAAAATTTAATAAAACATTAAAGCCACCCAAGTTAGTAACACTTACCAAAAAAGAATTTGATTGCCATTATATCTTTCATACCGTGCTCTTGCAGATATTAACCTGATAAACAAAAATATAAGTTAAATCTTTTATAACAGACTATTATTCAAGTTACATAGCTTAAAGGACGACCTTTGACATAAACTAAGCTATCACTGAGCAGTGTTACATTATTAGATCCAATCAGTTATAAATCCCATCTTCTGTTCAAAGAAGCACTTTCAAATATGTTTTTAAAAATCATATTGTTGTACAATATATTTACTAAACTTTCCTTTTTGACAAATCAAGCTTATCAATTTATCACTAAAACACAAAGCATGGCTTAATCTCTACATTTTAAAAACATTATTACTTCAGGTCAGTCATGCTCTTTCCCTGTGTCGAGCCCTTATCTGACACATGGCAACAATTTAATAATTTCCATTATCCAGAAGAAAATAAAAAACTCCCTGTATATCTAGAGCATTACAGCAAAAGGCACCAAGGCTAGGGCGAGAAGCCTTTAAGAATAACATGGTTACTGAGGGATAAAGGATGTCATCTCTGGAAGTTAGAATCAGCTAGACAGGAAAAGAGAAATGAGAAAAGCAGCCAGTCAACCACAAGCAGACAAGAAAAATAAACCAGCACGGAGGTAACACAATCACAACAAAAGAGATGAAACCAGGATACAATCTGAGTCCACATCTAGACTACTGAGTCACCATTTACATAAAATATAATAGAACCAAAGGATCATAAAATCATAACTAAAGCTACAAAGGACCTTATAGGTCACAAAGATTTTTTTTTTTAAATGAAGGAACTGAGGCTTAGAGAAGTTAAGTGACTTACCCAAAGTCACCGATTGGGACAGTCAGAATTCCCAGGTCCTCTGAGAATCAGGTCCTCTGACTATGTTCAGCAGGACAAATTCAGCACTCTTGCAGATAATATGAAATTTCAGACCAGATTCCTCAGGCACCAAGAGTGCCCTAAGACTACTGCCCCTGCCATAAGTTCATACACGCTCAGTGAATTCACACCAATTTTAATATTAAGCTAAATGAAAAAATAAGCTCCAAATCTGCTCAAAAAAGTTCAAATTATTTTTTGAATATTTACCCCACTGCATCCTACCCCAGACAATAGCTGCCTGTATAGAAGTTAGAAAATTCTTTAGATCAACCCACATCTTTAAATAAATTAGAACCTGAGCTCAAAATCTGCCCTGAATGTGGGGTCTACAATATTTTGTACAAAGTGTTACAATATTCTTCTCCTTCATCAATATTATTAGCAATGATATGGATATTTATATCACATATTAAGACTTACAAAGCACTTTACATCCCTCATTTCATTTGGTCTTCAAAAGAACTTTGTGAGCTAAGTGCTAAGGATATCATCACCATCCCTCACTCTCCCTCACGCCACACATCCAGTTAGTTGCCAAATCCTGTAGTTTCTACCTCCAAAAAAATCTCCTGACATCCAATTTCTCCCTAATTCAGACAACCATCAGCGTAAGTTCAGGCCCTCAACTCAGGCCTCATGAGATCCCTCACCTGGACTATTTCAATGGTCTCCTAATTGGTCTTCCAGCCTCAAATCTCTCCCTTCGCCAATCCATCCTCCACATAGCTGTCAAAGTAATTTTCCTTAAGCACTGTTCTAACTATGTTTCTCTCCTGCTCAGTAAACTCCACTGTCTCTCAGTTGACTCTAGGATCACATACAAACTTCTCTATTTGGTTCTTAATGCCCTTCACCACTGGCCCCAATCTATCTTTCCAGACTCATTGTCCATTATTTCCCTTGTTCACTCTAGCTTTGTCTCTGTAAGTCACACAACAAACTCTACATGCTTCTGAACTAGACATTCTTCCATACCCCACATGTACAGCATGCACTCCACTCCCTCCTTACCCCTGCCTCCAGAGAATCGTTTCTTTCTCACTTCTACACGAAATCTTCCCCTATTTCCCCTTCTCCAATTACTTTGTATTTACTTTGTATTTATTTTATATTTTTTCTATACATATTTATTCTGTATATGGTTATATATGGACATACTGTTCTCCAAAAGAATATAAGCTTCAAGAGGGCAAGAGTGATTACAGTTATCCCTTCCACATCGAAGGTGTTAAGGGCTCGTGACAGCCTCATGATCTGGAAAACCTGTGTAAAATCTTTTGGCCCTCCCTTCATACCAGATAAGTCTGAATTTTTTCTTTTTCTTTTATGGAGTGTTTACAGTACCTTATTGTAAAAATATGGGTTAAGTATTTGGTCACAGGCTCTGTGTTGTCTGCTGGCCTTCACATATCTTCTGGAGCTTCCACAAAACTCCCCAAAAATTCCCATTTAATTTCCTATGCCAATCCATAATATATCAAAAGCGCAATGCAAAGTTGTGATGCAAAAGGGATAACTGTAATTTTTCTTTGCATCCCCAAGGCCTAGCACAGGGCCTGTTACATAGCAGGTATTAAACCAATGCTTATCGATCAACTAATCTCCTTTGTACAAAAGAGGCTCAGAGAGCAGGATGGCACAGCACATTAGATAGTATGCTACACTTCAGAATGAAGCAGACCTGGGCTCAAATTCAGCCTCCGATACTTCATAGAATTATAGATTTGGAGCTGTCAGGCACCATAGAAATCAGTCTCTAACAGAAACAGGGTCCTCTTTCCTTTATCCCCCATGTGGTTAATCTAGTTCTTTTCCTAAAAGACAAAGAAGCTAAGATTTGATTGACACAAGAGGATAAGGCTCAAGTTATCTAGCTGTTGTTGATACAGCTTCAAGCTGTATTGATATAGCTTAATATTCAACTAAGCCATAAAAAGGCCCACCTGTATCAAGTATAGGCCCTTCAGATTTGGCAGGCACCAGACTCTGTCTTGCTGACCAGAATGGTTTCCACACAGAGGTAAGGGAAGGCCACATCCTGTATCCTAGTTCAGTATCCTTTCCAAACTCTGACCTATCAGTGTTTCATTTAATTCCAATATGAGACATAAACTACCAGGAAACTGGCTTGAGTCAGGTCTAACCCATTCAGCAGTCCAATCTTTTCATTTACAGATAAATAAACTTAAGACCCATAGAAGGAAAAGTAATTTGCCAGGGACACACAAGTAATAAGTGACAAAGATGAGACCTTAACCCAGGTCCTGCACTCCAAATCTAGCATTCTTTTCACTAATGGCTAGGTGACCTTTGGCAAGCCACTTCATCTCTCAGTCTTAGTTTCCTCATCTGTAAAAAAGGGATAACTATAGTACCCATCATTTTTGTGAAGCTAAAGTGAGTTAATGTACATAAAATGCTTTGCAAAGTTTAAAGTGCTATATCAAATGTTAGCTCTAGTAAAAGAGTCAAGATACAAACTCAGTTTCTAGTATCCGCAACTAGAACACTCAGACCTACACCAAACTCCCTGCAATGTTAGTCAAACTTTTCTTTTCAAAAAACCTTCCCATAATCTACTCTACTAAGTGTCATTAGCAAGCAAGCTGAACTAAGACCCCTTCTCCCAACCAAAAATAAATTCTTGAGTTTTCAAGTATGTTGTATTAAAAAAAGCTTAAAAACACAGGAATGAAGTATCACTGCCTTAAATTTCACTTCTCAATTTTTTTCATGAGTAAAGGGGTCTAGCGATGCCTGCCGGGCCTTGAGAATAGGAGAAATATAAAGCAGGCCGTCTGTTGTAGACTGTAAACCTTGGTTGGCAGGCCTGTGGGGATTGAAATTGTCCAACCTACAATAAAAGAAACTGAGGCAGAGTTCTGAGCCAAAGGCACTTCATTAAAGGGTCCATGGTTCCCTCTAATGAAGTGGACCTCAGATCTTCCTCACAATTTGAGATCCCTCCTTCCAGGACCTTGTTTTCATAGGGTTTGATACCCAAATATGCAAAACAGGCATGGTAAAATACAGAATCTCATTGGTCACCTTGCTCTTGAGGGCCAAAAATGACATATTAACAGGAAGGGTCTTGGGTTGGGTGAGGCATGGGGCATCTCCACTAAATGGTCATAAGATGGTCATCTACTCATGCTGGACAAGAGAGAATAGTCCATAAGTACAAAAATAAGTTGGCCTTTCCAATGCATCAAGACATCCCACCCACGCTGGGTTTGGAAAGGGAATTCAAGCAAAGCAGAATGGCGGTGTCTTTGTCAGGATTCCCGTGGGTGTGTAAGTGAGCCTCATAACTCAGGCCTGCCTGACTCCAGGCCTGGTGCTTTTATTCTCTGCACCACTTTGCTACCCAGACCCCGAAATGCCAAGGAATGGGAATGATGATGACTCTTCTACCCAACACCCCAAATCTTGTACAGATAAAGAAATCAACAGAGAACACATCATTTTCAAAGGCAGAGAGCAGCATCGAAATATATTATCATTATCATCACCTCTAATAGTCACAATCTAGGATGAGGCTTCAACTATAAGTGAGTAGGACACTCACATCCTTCAGTTCTATAATATATCACTAGATAAATTACACTTTTTAAAAATACCAAGTGACTATTACAAAATAAAGATGATTTTTAAAAAAAATATGTTAAACTTAATTGTTCACAATACTGAATTTCATAACTATAACAAAATCAACTAAAAGGAGTTTTGAAATATTTTTCACTATTATGGATTTTTTGTATAACAATATTTAATCTTTATTCAGTAAGCCCTGTCTACAATGAAAACCACTAAAGGGAAACAGCTTTTTATTCTTTCTAGGTTTTTGTTTGTTTTGGTTTTTTTTTTTTAGGCAATTGGGGCTAAGTGACTTGCCCAGGGTCACACAGCTAGTAAGTTTTATTCTTTCTAATGACTCACATCTTTCTTCTTATTCTGGGGTATTTGTTGGCTATTTACCTTAGCTGATGTTCCCTGAGATTTGACAAAATCTCCATCCCGTGAAGATAAGAATAAATAGTATTTAAATCCTGTAGAAAGAAAAACAGAGATTTTAGGTTTTCATTCAAATAGAAATTTCTAAGTACAAAGAGGTCCTCCTCCCTTCTTTGTACCCCACCTTCAGTCCCTACCCCCGTCTCCACATTAATTTGGACTTTAGATTTCTGGCAATCTCAACCACCCAGGACATAGTTGTGAAATCTGCAGTTAACTGAAACAGATCTTTGATGACAGCTGAGTTTGGAATCAAAAAGACCTGAGTTCAGATCCAGCTTGAAACATCTACTTAGCTATGCGACCCTGGGGAAGTTATTTGACCTGTCTGCTCAACTGTAAAATGGGGCAAGTGATTTAACCTATCTGCTTCAGTTTCCTCAACTGTAAAAGATTCCATCAATCTCCTAGGGTTGTTATAAAGATCAAATAAGATAATATTTGTAAAATGATTAGCCCAGTGGTGCCTATATAGTAGGCACTATATAAATACGTATTTCCTCCCTTTTCTCCCTCCCTTTAAAGGTAAAACAGCTGTCACAAAGCTCATCAATTTTACTACTTGACAAAGAAGGCACAGAAAACAACCAAAGAAGCTTGTGACAAGTAGTGCGATGGCTGGGATTTCGTGCCCCCTACAAAGGGAAGCTATGGAATGAGTTTTTTGCTCTACCCTCTAGCCATCCAATCAAGATGGGCTGAAGCAAGAAGCAACTAGGGGTACTGACAAGATGAGTACCAAGATGAGTACGAATGTGATGCTATGAAAACACACTGAGGTGAGAGAAATTCAGGAAGAGGGATGGGAAAGGATTCATGAAGGAAGCACTATCTCAAATGAACCCTGAATGCTGGTCGTTATTTTAATAGGTAGAGATTGGGAAAGAAGAGAATGAGAAGAAATCTTTGACTTGTTGCTCCTTCTCTCTCACTGAGTTAATTACCAAGTCCTGTCATTTCTACCTCAACATCCTTTGCATTAGTCTCCTCCTCACCATTCACTTTAAAACAAACCTGGTTCAGGCCTTCATTCCTTCTCTTTTGAAGTATAATATTATACCCAGTCTCTTCTCTCTTAAAACCATGCTTTTCATGGCTTCTAAAGTAATTTTCCTAACACTTGGATCCAAACACATCACTTTGATATTCAAAATAGTTCAGTGGGTCCTAACTTCCTACTATAAGCTCCTGATCTTATCATTCAAGGCCTTACAGCCTGGGGCTCTACCTTTCCAGCTTCATCTCACCTTATTCTTCATGCATGCTATCCTACTGACTTGTCTTCTCTCACTCAGGCACATTTGCATAGACTTACACTGTCCCTATACATTTGTGAATCGACTAGACATTTCAACCTATTGAAATCCTTCTCTCTCTCTTCATCACACAGTTTAGTGGCTTCACCTTAAACAATTCTGAATAGAAAGAGACTTCTCCTCACTTTACAAATACAAAAATTGAGACTCAAAGGGGTAAAGTGACTTGCTTAAGGTGATGAAAGTGGTAAGCATCAGAGTCCTCTGACACCAAAGTAGGTGCTTTTTCCAGTAAGAAGTGATCCCCTTCTGCCCTCAAGGTCTAAACACAAAGATTTGGGAGTAATCTTCATAGAGATGATGGCTGGAGGCATGGAAGTGAATAAAAATGCCAAGGGAGAAAATACAGATTGTTTATGGCCCTCTTTAATTCTCTTTTGAGTAACATCAACATTTATGCTTCTGAAGATAACCAGCCCATGAAGGCACAGAAGAAAGAAAACCAGGATAGTGTGTGATCTTAGAAACCAAAAGAATTCTAGTAAGAGAAGAATACTGAGCAGCATCAAATGATGTGGGGAAACCAAGAAGGGACAGGGAGTGGAAAGTGAAAACCCCATTTGACAATTAGGAGGTTATCAGTGATCTTGAAGAGGGCAATCCCAGTAAAGTAGTAGAAGCAGGAGTGATAAATAAATGGAAGAAAAATGTAGACTATTTTCCCCAAAATTTAGTGATAAAAGGGAGACAGAGACAGAAGTACCTTTCACTGGCAGAGTAACACTAGTTAATATTTATTTCTAATTAAATGCTAGATAAACCAATTCTAAATATTTATATTACAAGGATTCCTAACTGTTGTTGGGTCATGGACCCTCTGTTGTCTGATGAAACTACAGACTTTTTCAGAATAATGTTTTTAAATATATAGAGTAAAATATGTAGGATTACAAAGGAAACCAACTATATTAAATGTTAAAAAAATGTTTTAATGCTCATGAACACGAAGTTAAAAACTCCTGAGCTAGCCCACAGCACTTCTTAAACTGCGGGTTGCAACCCCTGAATGTGGAGGTTGCAAAAAATATGGCAACAGTGAAAGATTTCTGAATGAGCAATCACTAAAAATTAATTCAAAACCAAATGTGTAATGAATCCAAGGTGTTTCTGGCAGCACTTGCCCACGTTGCATCATGCAACTTCACTGCAGCCTTGATCCTAAACATACAACATGCGCACTTTGCACTACACATGCCATGTCACACCATGCAATGCCAATAAACACTGCCAGAAACACTTCACCTTAGATTCAAGACTACTCTATGTTATGAAATGCAGTGCTTTTACTGTACATACAAAGTTTTCTGCTCTTACAGAAACATAACAATTTAATTGCAGAAAATTAAGATTTTTAATGTTTGCCTACCACCATTTCTCAGCATATAAGTATCAAATTAGTATATCTTTGGATTGGACTGCAACAGAATGTTTGATTTTTAAAATTGCCGTTATCTCCTTCTTTTACAGAAACATAAGCATTTAACTGAAGCAAGTAAAGACAAAAGCCTTTTAATAATATTTCTCCACCATTCCCACTGTATGTGTATATAAGTTGGAACATCAATTTTTCAAATTAAGCACAAATGTAATTTTATAAACCAAAGCTAGTATTTGAGAAATTACTAGAAATATTTATTTATATTTTAGGACAAAATATTTTTCAGCTATGGATAAGTAGTTAAATTTAGACAGAAGAGGTAAAAATACTGATGACAATGCAGCAGAGTCTTTGCTACCAGGTTGTAGTGCACCTAACTGACAAGAAAAAAAAATGTCAGATTATTTTTGCAACATGGATTTACTTCTAATAATGATGATATGGAAAAACTTCTTTGCTTAAGTTTTAATGAAGTTTTGGCTGCAGAAAGCATGAAACCAGTCCAACTAAAATGGCATCTTAATACCAAGCATGCAGTGTACTGCAATAAACCAAAGGAAGGTTCTGAATGACTTTTAAGATCTTCAAATAAAGAAAAACAATGTTTTGCAAAATTTGTTACTGTCAACAAAAAGTATTGACTTGCATCTTATGAAACTTCTTATTTAACTGCAAAAACTAAAAAGCCCTACATGATAGGAGAAGATTTCACGTTACCTACTGCTATTAAAACGTCAGAAATAGTTCATGGGAAAAAGTATGGGGATGAAATTCATAAAATTCTCTCTTTTTTTTTTTTTTTTGTGAGGTAATTGGAATTAAGTGACTTGCCCAGAGTCACACAGCTAGTAAAAACTCATAAAATTCTTTTATCGAATGATACTGTTTCCAAAAGAATTTCTGAAATTAGCATTGACAAATACCAGCAGCTTATTACGAGGCTTAAGAGTAGCCCAAACTTCGAAATTCAGTTAGATAAAATAACTGATATTTCTAACATGGCACAGCTGTTATTTTATGTAAGATAAGTTTATGAAGGAAACATACATGAGAAATTATTGTTTTGTCACCTTTTGGAAGGGAACCCAAGAGAGGAAGATATATATCTTGAAGTTGATGAATTTTTCACAAATGAAGGTTTACAGTGGGAAAACTGCATGGAAGTCTGTACAGATGGTGCTGGAGCAATGATGGGCAAGAATGCTGGATTTGTAGCAAAAGTTAAAGCTGGTGGCAATGAACGTATCACTTTTACTCACTGCATGATCCATCAGGAGGCACTCATAGCCAAAAAGAAATCACCAGAATTAGCTGGCTTAATGATACTATCAAAACCATTAACTTCATTAAAAGCCATGCCCTTAACAGTCATTTGTTTTCAAACCTTTAGAAAGAGGTGGACTCCAGTTACAAAAGCTTATTACTCCATATGGAGGCAAAGTGGCTCTCAAGAGAGCGAAATTTAAACAGA
Source organism: Phascolarctos cinereus (assembly GCF_003287225.1). Classification (NCBI taxonomy): domain Eukaryota; kingdom Metazoa; phylum Chordata; class Mammalia; order Diprotodontia; family Phascolarctidae; genus Phascolarctos; species Phascolarctos cinereus. The sequence goes on from NW_027555625.1 coordinate 349,359,803, forward strand.
TTTACTGAAATTGAAATATGAAGTTGTTATATTTTTGACTGAGCAGAAATCTAATTTTGTTAATTTTTTTCATAATGACATGTTTTTCAAAACTGTGTTATTTGTCAGATATTTTCAAAAAACAATGATTTAAACATGTTGCTTCAAGGAAAAAAATTATAACACATTTATGTTAAAAGGTAAAACTCAAAATTTTTACTATAAAAAGTTAACATGTGGAAGAATAGTGTGGAAATTGGTTCTTTATAAATGTTTACAGCTACAGATGATTTTATAATTGAAAAAAATCTTCCCAAAGATTTAATTGTAAGTTATAATTGATCAGCTGAAGTGTTTGGAGACAGTTTTAGAAATACTTCCCTTCAAATTCTGATTCTAAAAAAAAAAGTTGGGTTCATAAACCATACTCAATTGAAATCAAAAACGTCAGTCATTTGCCATTAAAAGTTCAATCAGAATTTGCTGAGTTATCAAGCAACACAGGTTTAAAACTTGAGTTTCCTAAAAAATCATTAGATGAATTCTGACTTGGGATTAGGGCATATTTTCCAACAATTTCTGAAATGGCCCTAACCATACTTCTGCCATTTTATACTACGTATTTATGTGAAGTGGCATTCTCAGCATCAATGATTATAAAATCAAAATATTGATCAATTCTGGAAAAATGTTGAAGATGCTCTATGACCTACAATATCAAATCTTCCCCCAAGATTTAATTCTTTATGTAAAAATAAACAAGCACATCCATCTCCTTAGTGTGCAAATTTGCTTTTATCTTTAATAAATGGTAAAATTATATGTATATCAAAGAATTGTTTTAAAATAAATTTCTTTATGATTTATCATCACCATGTTTTCATTTGTGTACCTATTTTACATACCTATATAGCCAGGGTCGCATAAAAATTTCTCAGGCAAAAAGGAGTCACAAGTGGAAAAAGTTTAAGAAGCCCTGAGCTAGACAGTAAAATTTCTTTTTAAAAAAAAAGGGGGGGGCCTGATTATGATGACAGATCTAGGACAGAAAGGAACTTCAGATACCTATAGTCTAATCCAGGGGTGAGCAACCTGTGGCCCTCTAGGTCTTCAAGTGGGGCCCTTTGACTTAATCCAAAATTCACAGAACTTCCCCTTAATAAAAGCATTTGTTCTATAAAACTTATACTCAGTCAAAAGGCTGCACCCAAGGACCTAGAAGGCTACATGTGGCCTCAAGGCCACAGGTTCCCCATCCCAGGTCTAACCTCTTCATTTCAGATACGATGAAATTTAGGCCAATGGAGGTGAAATGATTGTCCTCACAGATAAAGTTAAGTATCAGAGGTGGCATTTAAATCTAAGTCCTTCTCTGACTCCAGAGCCAATGCTCTCTCTTGCATACTCTGCTACCTCCGGTCAGAAGTATCAGGAGATGAAATATCATGGAGATGCTTGGCCTATCTCAAACTTCAGTACTGAAACAGCTAGTTTTACACCTTAGGCATAAAAATTAACATGAAATGGTTAACTGCTGAGTAATGCAAATGCTGAGTAATTGTGAAATATAACTGTCTAACATGAAATCCAAACAACAGTTCTACTTACTAGTGTCTACAAATGTCCACAAATACCCTACAATCAAAGCTAAAGCTAAAAGTCTCTTAAATAAACAATTACCGTACTAAAGTATAAAAAGGGCTTATTAAATCTGCTAAAAGTTATTCTCAGTTTGAGAGAAATTAAGTCCCATAAAATTTTAATTATTTATATAAGTTTAACAAAATTCATTATGTATTTTCTATTCTAATTAAAGGACTGTGATTGAAGACAACTAAGCAATCTTCAGTCAACCAGTAAGCATTTACTAAGGGCCTACTAGGCACTGAGGATATAAAAAATGTCAGTACTTGCTCTTATTGAGGCTGGAGTAAGGCGGCCTGGGTTCCAATACTGGCTCTGCCCCTGATATATCTCTACTTCGGTTACCTTGGGCAAGTCCCTTAATACCACTGAACCTGTTTCTTCATCTATAAAATAAGGGAAATGGGCTTTGTGACCTCCAAGGTCCCTGAATCTACGAACCTATAAGTAAATTTATAGTATTAAGTATACCTGAAAGTGCAAATAGGAGGGAAAAAATATGTATTTTTTTCTATATATTTATTTATATATATATTCTATAGTACATATATTTTCCATATAGATATAAATATATACATACATATATTTATAATGGTTATATTTATAGGTAAATGAAGAATGAGTTTTACTTAAACAAAAATAACATACTAGGGCTGGGACAGGAGCAATTCTGGGCTTAATTATAATAAGTAAACCAAAGGCATGAATAAAACTTTTTTTTAGTTATAATATTCATAAATAAGGTAAAATAGCCAGGAATCCACAGCAATTTAAGATTTGTGTCTTTAAAGTACTACCTGGTCACAAAAACTTAATTTAACACAAAAATTCTATTTTCATCAAATGTGTAAAATCAAGAACTTAAAATTAGCATAGCATCATTATATGCCACAAGCTATTACCTATAAAATAGCTACAGACTACTCAAAAAAACTCTTATGTGTATTATATAAACTTTTGCATATCAAAACTCTCAACTCCCTACACTAAAACTAGCAACAAGAAAAGCCTAAGAATCTTTCTGAAATATAAACCTCCCTTGATCTGGAGCAACAGATTGCTGAGGAACCCTACTGTTCTAATAAATTCAGACTGTATTCAAAGTCAGTCTAGTTAGTCTTACCAGTTCTTTATTATACTCAGTCAGACAATACTGAATGATATTTGCTAAAAGTTGTCTACAAGAAAACAAAAGTGCCTTAGCACTGGCATAAGAAGTCATGTGCTTGTTTCCAAGAACAAGGCAACACATTCATCTCTTAAAACAGCATTTGTCCAGATCAACTGATCTTTAAGTTATGCATAAAATGCTTGGGGGAAGAGGAAAGGGAACACAAAACAAGGAATTTATATGTGATCCTAGTTTGTGTTAGGCACACCAAAAAATTAATTTTTCTTCCTTTAAAATTAGGGAGGGTAATTCAGTACAGCAGGAAAGTATCTGATATGAAATCAGAGGAACTAAATTCAAATTCTCCTTCTAAAGCTTATTTACCTGGGTGAGTAAGAAAAGTTAGTTTCCCTCTCTGGGCTTTAATTTCCCCATTTATAAAATGAGGAGACTGGTTTCTAAGGGACCCTTCCAGCACTAAATCTTGAATACGGAAAAACAATCATTAGTTTTATTATTACATCTGCCAATCAGAAGTCTCTACTCCAAATAATCTCCATTATATATTAAGAAAATACCAACAAATACCCCAAATTCAGGTTGTCATTTCAATTCTAGTCAATTTATTACATTTCTAAGTGCAAAGCACTGTGCAAGATGCTGGAAATACAAAGATGAAAAACAGTTCTTGCCCTCAGAACAAGGAGCTCAACATTCTACTGGGAGGACAGGGAAGAAAACCATATGAGAGATAAACATCTAGGAAGGAGAGAGCACTGACAACTAGGAAGATTATCAAAGGCTTCCAGTAGGAAGAGAAACCCGAAAAAAGCCAGGGATTCTAAAGGAAGCATTAACCATTAGGACCAGGATGGTTTCCTTGAAGGACATGAACTGAATCTTGAACAGCCTCCTTCAGGTAAAGAGGAAGTATGCATGAGGAATGGTCCCAGAAAAGGCAAAGGCAGGAGATAGGATGCAGAGTTCCAAAAGCAACAAGTAGGCCAGTCTGGCAGCAATAAAGAGTGTGTGAAGGAGAGAAAAGCTAAGTAAGTCTGGGAAGGTAGAGAAAAGTCAGATTGTAAAGGGCTTCAATAACAATGAAAGAATTTGCCTTTTATCCTAGAGGCAATATACAGCCTTAGAAGATTCTTGAGCAGGGAAATGGCACGGTCATATCTGTAGAAGATGGAACGAAGAGGGAGAGAGACTGGAAGCAGGTCACTCAAGCAGAAGTCTAGTGTTATCCATCCATATGAAAGACCCCAATGGCCCACCTGTACTAGGGAGGTGGTCTTATGATTAGAAAAAAGAACAAATGAGAGATGTGGTAGTGACAAACTGACAAGACTTGCCAACTGACTGGATGTCAACTTTAGGGAAGGTGGATGACTTCAAGGTTGCAAACTTGAATCACAAGATGGACAGAAATAGAAAATTTCTAAAAAGAAATAGGTACGTTTGGGGAAAGTATGAGTTTAGGTGGAAAGGCAATGAGTTATATTTTGCACATGTTGAGTTTGAGAGGCCAAAGAGATATCCAAATGGAGATGCTGCTGAGGGACTCCAAAATCTATTATGGGTATGAGCAGTCAATAGGAATAAAATGGTGAGCAAAAATAATTCCTCCATAAGAGAAACTATGATTAAATTGTTTTACTTACTATAATGAATAACATCATAGTAAGACCTCTCAGGAAATAACTGACTTATTGGCATGACATAACAATCCATCATATGACCTTTCTAATAATTAAAAGTCAATGATCACTTAGTTAAATATAAATCACCCAAAGAAGGTATATTTATGCAACTCTTTACATCTAATCATCATATCTGTAGAGTCTACGTAAGACAGCTGCTCCAAAAGTACAGTTACAAGGTTGATTACTAATGTAGGAAATAGTAAATTTTAGTGAATGTGTAAATTTTTTTTGTATATATGACAGATCAACTACAGTTTTTGAAAACAGTTAAAAACAACTATTCCTATTAGGTTCCCAAATACTGTGTGTCCTGCTACTAACTTAATCTGTGCATTCAAAATAAGTCTGTGCTGCAGCAAGCTATCAGCAGTTTCTTTACATTTAGGGATAGAATATTGGCAAAACACAAGAATGAAGTCCACCAACTACAAGAAATGCTATTAAAGTAGAAAATGAACAAAATCAAAAATTCCTAAAAGCAGCAAATCAGCACCATTCTTTGAGACAAATGTTACAATCTGTTGACATTTGAAATAAATTATCACTTAGTGAAAGAGTCAAAGACTCACCCTCTGCCATTACACTATCATTGAGAAAGGAAAGGAGCTCTATGGCATACTCCCATCTTCTCCTAATTCCTGTGAAAAGCCAAGAGCTACTTAACTTTTAGTTTCAAATTCCTTATTTTCTCCTTCCACTGTACACTCTGGAAATACCACTCTATAAGCTGACAAATTTCCCTTCATCTCAGAACTCTTCCTTTCACAAGTTTTCCAGTGTCTTGCACTTAAGACTGAAACAAAATTCTCCCCAGAAGACACTACCTGGCCATCCTCTCCAAGGCCCAGTGTTCCTTCTCTTCAGCCTACCCACACACAAAGATAATAGCAGTTGTTGACATTCTCCTTGGTTCTCACTTCTATGTATCTCTCTCTCTGCCACTATCACTCAACCATCCTTCTCCCTTGAAATTCATCCCATCTATGTATATCACTTGATCCAGATTGGGTTGAAGTTATCTATAGGGCTCTAGGTCATTCTCCCCCATTTAAGTAGTTCAACACCTGGCTTGGTTTTCATATCAACCCATACCCTCCCCTCTTGTACTCAGGCACTCCAATATACAAGTTGATGACCTCTAAAACAAGAAGTCTCCAAAGCAGGGGCTGGGGATCTCTAAGAAATATGGCTTCACCCTAAGTGGAGCGTAGCCTCATTAGAACTAATCAAAAGGTGGGAAGCCAGATATATATCAAAACTTCCTGCAACAGCCAATCACAGGGCTCATATCTACCCTTATTTACCAAGAGTGCCCAAGAGTTCCTCTTCTGCAAGTACAAGCTTCCAACCTTTCACTTTCTAAGAATGAGACAGCTAGGTGGCACAGTGGATAGAGTGCTAGGCCTGGAGTCAGGAAGATTTGAGTTCAACTCTTGCCTCAGACACTTACCACATGACCCTGGGCAAGTTACCTAACCTCTGTTTGCCTCAGTTTCCTCAACTGTAAAATGAAGATAACAACAGCACTTAACTCATAGGGTTATTATGATATTCAAATGAAATATCTGCAAAGCATTTAGTATAGTGCCTGGTACACAGCAGGAGCCATATAAATGCTTATTCCCTTCTCTGCTTCCCCTAAGGAAGTCACCTCTCAAGGAAGTTATAACCTAATCTAACCATGCACAAGGGGCTATTGGAAATATTTCACTCTCATCCCCTACCCCCACATCACCCCATGGTTGTTGGAGACATTCCTCGGAAGGCAAGCTCTGGTCTTGGGCACAGTGACCAATGTGTAAAAATTCATCTCCCTCCTTTTAATTTTTGTCAGGACAGAATAAGTCATACAGATGAATAAGCATGAATTATAGTACGGTTCACAAATTTCATGTACAATTCCATACAAAACTCATCCATCTTCTAAATCTGCCTATACCTTTGAGAAGCTGTCTCTCAGGCTTGGAATATACTCTCTCCTGACTACTACCTTACTCATGTGCAACCTCTCATAAGAAACCTTTCCTGACCTTCCCCTAGTAATTAGTAATAAGATCTCTCTCCTCCCTTAAATGAATACACACATCTCTATTTACATTTTGTATGCTCCAATAGAATGAAAACTCCTGATCACAAAATCAAGTCGTTTTCTACATAACTTCTCCAATCCAAAAACCTCAAAAAAAGGAATTATGTGCCAAATATGGAGTAATTAAAATTAAGTCTATACAATAATTAGACAGAAACACTGTAGAAAGTATCAACCAATAAGCAATTACTAAGCACTTACACAGAAAGAAAAGGAAGATCTGGCCTCAAGGAATTTATATTCCAATGGGGGAGAGAAAACATGTATATACATAGGTAAAAACAGGAGATGTAATAATATACAGAGTAGAAGGTAACCTTAGAGGTAACCTCAGAGGCACTAGTATGGGAAAGATCTGCAGCAGACGGTAGAGCTTAAGCTAAATTTCCATGCAACGCTGAGAGTCTAAAAGGCAAAAATGAGGAAAGAGAGCATTGCATTCCAGGGAGGCAGCTGAAATGATGTGTATAAGGAACAGCAATTAGGGCAGTATGGCAGGTCTACAGAATTCATTAAAATTAAGGTATCTTCTGAGGGGGTATCATGGGAAAATGAAGCATGTTAGAACCTAAAAAAACAGATATTCCCCACAAACATTTGAAATGAAGCTCTAAAAACATACCAAGATTAATGATAAAGAAAAAGAGCTATAAGCTCCTCTATCCATTCCAGGACCCTAAGGAAGCACAAACAAGCCACATTAAATAGAAGGCAAAGCGCAGTATGTATCCAGAGCACAAGACAGGGCCAGATCAGTCCACAGGGCTGGTCCCTGGCAGCCCTGCCTGAGCCATAGCAGGAGACAGAGCCAACCGGACAATCCACTCAGAGACACAACAGAAGACAGGGCCCAGGCAGCTGGAAGGGGTGCAGTGGCCACAGAAGAGAGGGCCAAGCAAAGCACCTAGGAAGCCTAGTAAGTAGGCAAATCAATCTGACATAGACAAACCCAGACCAGCACCCAGGCAGTCTAGTGTCCAACTACACTACCTAGGCATCCTCACTGGAGACAAAACCAGACCAGACAACCCAGGGCAGGGAGCAGAGGAGAAAAAGGCCAAGGTACCACCTGGGAAGATAAGTAGCTAGCATCTTACAATACAATCAACAATATTTTGTCAGTTTGTCAGATTCCCAGTAAGAAGGAGCAAACTCCAGACTACAGAAGGAGACAAAGAAAGAACCAAAGGCAAAACCTATGCTGAGTCACCAGGAGACAGAACTAAAACCCAGAAATTCCCGTAGAAGCCTGGGCCTAGGTGTGAGCCACAACACCCAGAACCAAGCACGACCTGTCAATACCATACAAGAGAATGGGATTAACAGAGAATGACCAAAACACAAAGCTCCAGTACAGAAACTGAGGCTGAGGACATGAGCAAACAGAAGACAACGCAGAACATAATGAAGAACTGCTATGGTTTGAGAGAAGCCCAAGAGGTAACCCCAGAAGAAAAAGAGTAATGACATAAGAAATCTAAGTAAAGCTTCAGAGAAATGAATATCCTGGCCACAATACCTGGAAGAAATGACATAAAAATAAGAAAATGTTATATATTAAATGACAAAACAGCTAGGAAGGGGAAAAAATTGCAAGGTGAATTAACAGCTTACAATATAATGAAATAAACCTTACCAAAAATTAAACTCTAAGAAAATCAATAAACCAACCAGAAAGCAAGGATTCCATTGAACAACAGAAAATATTAAAACAATTTTTTTTAATTTTAAAGAAAACTAATATACACCCCATCAAAAACTGCTGACCTGGAAAATAAGTCGTGGAGATATTATCTCAAGAATAATCAGACTAGTATTTAGCCTAAGCAAGCCTGACATCCTCCTCTGTGCTCCTCAGGCCCTTGACTCCTCTAACTTCCCCCACAGACTGACTAGCCTGAATGGCCTCAGTCATGGCCTCCTACTCATCCCGAGTACCCAGCTCCACAAAAAGTACTGCCAGCCACAAAGAAGCTGAGCCTGGTGGATGTGACCATTGGCTAGACTTTCTGCTTTCTTGCCAGCTGGCCAGATCTTATCCAACTTGGACAGCTACAAATAACAGGAGGAAAGGAAGAGGACCCATGAATTCTCGTGATTTAATAATCTGCCTAAGCCCTTTCTGACCAGAAACTCTTCCCTGAATTCCTGATGAGTTTACTAATCATGACTTCTTGCTATTTCTATAGCAATCTCCTGGGACCAGACATATGGGTTTATAAGTCCTGGCCCAGTTAGACAGGGCTTTTATCTGTTACAATGAAAGCTATTTAAATCTCTAAGAAAAAAAAATCCTGGATACCATATTTCCAAAAAAAAATAATAACAAATAAGACTGACTACATGTGTTAGAACCAGAAGGCAAAAATGAAAATGGAAAGAATTCAGCTGCCACCCAAAACAAAATCTAAACGTCCAGGAACATCATAGCCAAAATCCAGACCTTCCAGTATGAAAAATAATTCAAGCAAACAAAAAGAAAGAATTCAGTTAACAAGGAGCTACAATCAGAATCACAGAAGACTTGGCAGCTGCTACTTACTATACATGAGAAAATAGATTCATATACAATATTCTAAAAAGCAAAAGATAAAGGCATAAACCCAATAATTACTTATTTACCAAAACTGAGTATAATATATATGGGAAGAAAATGGATCTTTAATGAAATAGAGGATTGCAAACATTCCTGAAGAAAAGGATAGAAATAACTGGAAACTATGAAATGCAAATGTAGAAGTCAAGTGAAACACATAAATATAAACACATCTGATCAATTGGAAGGGACTAAATGAGGATTTTTTTTTTACAATCTAATGGAGGGAGAAGAAACAAGTGTCATCACAGAACCCTAATGTCTTTAAAAGTCATAATGAAAGATAAATATGATAGGCAAAGGGCTCAACGATGGTTTTGTTCTGTTACCATGGTCTTGTTAAAAGAAGGAAATGGGGGGCGGAGCCAAGAAGGCGAAGTGAAAGCACTGACTTGCTTGAGCTCTCCCCCAAACCCCTCCAAATACTCATAAAAAATGGCTCTAAACAAATTCTGAAGCAGCAGAACCCACAGAAAGACAGAGTGAAACAAATTTCCAGCCCAAGACAACCTGGATGATTGATCAGAAAGGTGTGTCGCGCCGGGCTGGGAGCGCAACGCAACATGGCGTGGGCACGCAGGCCGCAGCAAACCGGGAGCAGGCCTCAGAGGACTGAATCGCGGGCAGCTGTGGTTTCCAGACTCCTCAATCCACCAATGCCAAAGACAAGTTAGAAGGTCAGTGGGAAAAAGTCTGTTTCTGTCCGTGGTCAGAGAGGAAGGCGGGGTCTCAGCTCCATTCCCCAAGAGCCTGGGCCCTGGGGGGGCAGCTGCTTCCCGAGCTTCCGGCCCACAGACTGTGGGAGAATCCAGTGGCTAATCAGAGAGGGACTGCAGGGATCTCTTTGCCAGTGCTGAGGCAGGAATCTCTTGCTTTGCCCGGGTTTGGATCTCGGTCACAGTTCTGGGCGGCAGTGCTGGGGTGAGGAGGAGGGCTGGCATGGTGGAGCTTGTAGTGGCTGTGGAGAGGAACCCCTCCTCACAGTTACAGGACAGAAAGGAATACTTGTGGTCACAGGCCAGGAAAGGAGTAAACACCTCGCCCCTTATCATACCACCTTGGAAGATCTGAAAATTCACAGGTCCCTACAAGTATCTCTGAAAACAGCTACACAAACCCCCGATGCTTGGGACAGTACATTCTCCACATTGGAAGCAGACTCTTACCTTAACAAAGAGTTTAAAACTCAAGTAATTGGCCGGGATCATGAGCAAGCAGCGCAAAAAGAGTCAGACTATATTATCTTACTTTGGTGACAAAGAAGATCAAAATATACAACCAGAAGAAGACAACAAAATCAAAGCTCCTACATCCAAAGCCTCCAAGAAAAATATGAATCAGTCCCAGGCCTTGCAAGAGCTCAAAAGGGATTTTGAGAAGCAAGTAAGGGAAGTAGAGGAAAAACTGGAAGAGAAATGAGAGTGATGCAAGAAAATCATGAAAAACAAGTCAACAGCTTGCTAAAGGAGACCCCAAAAATACTGAAGAAAATAACACCTTAAAAAACAGCCTAACCCAAATGGCAAAAGAGGTCCAAAAAGCCAATGAGGAGAAAAATGCCCTAAAAAGAAAAATTGGCCAAATGGAAAAGGAAGTCCAAAAGATTACTGAAGAAAATACTTCCTTAAAAATTAGAATAGAGCAATTGGAAGCTAGTGACTTTATGAGAAATCAAGACACTGTAAAACAAATCCAAAAGAATGAAAAATTAGAAAACAATGTGAAATATCTCATTGGAAAAACAACTGACCTGGAAAATAGATCCAGGAGAGAGAATGTAAAAATTAATGGACTATCTGAAAGCCATGATCAAAAAAAGAGCCTAGACATCATCTTTCAAGAAATTATCAAGGAAAACTGCCCTGATAGTTTAGAACCAGAGGGCAAAATAGAAATTGAAAGAATCCACAGACCTCCTCCTGAAAGAGATCCCCAAAGGAAAACTCCTAGGAATATTGTAGCCAAATTCCAGAGTTCCCAGGTCAAGGAGAAAATATTACAAGCTGCCAGAGAGAAACAATTCAAGTACTGTGGAAACACAATCAGGATAACACAAGATTTAGCAGCTTCTACATTAAAGGACCGCAGGGCATGGAATATAATATTCCGGAGGGCAAAGGAGATAGGATTACAACCAAGAATCACCTACCCAGCAAAACTGAGTATAATCCTGCAGGGGAAAAAATGGTCATTCAGTGAAATAGAGGACTTTCAAGCATTCCTGATGAAAAGACCAGAGCTAAGCAGAAAATCTGACTTTCAAATACAGGACTCCAGTGGAACATGAAGAGGGCTCACAAATGATGTATGCGATCCACATTTTGTGAAGACATTTGACATACAATCTATTAAAGAAAAACAGTTCTCTTTCACACGCTTTCCAGGTCAGAAGGTAAAATAAGTGGCATTATAAAGGCAGTCTATGTAGGACCAATTTGACTACAATTTCTCCAAGAAAACTGAACAGTTTAAAAGGATTGTTATAGAAACATTAATTGCAGTACATGTTGGGTTTGTTGTTACAAAAAGAAAGAGGGATGACATTTATTTTCCTAAAAAAATCATCTTTAGAAAAATAATATGGGTGCATAGATAAACACTACCATCCTGTGACAAAAGGTTAAGTGAAAATGCAACATGCAAATCCGTCAATTTGCATTACAGAATTAAACCAGGAAATTAAGAAAAATAAAAATAAAAGAAGGAAATGGGAGGGAAGAGTAATATGCTGGGGAGAAAAGGAGGAAAAAAGGAGGGAATTTACTATGTCACATGATCAATTTACTATGTCACATGATCAAGTTCACAAGATGAAGAGCATACAAAGGTAGAGAAAGAGTAGAGGATAAGAGGCATTCCATGAACTTTACTCATCTGAACCAGACACAGAGTTTGGTGCAGAAAAACATCAAACTCAACATAGAAATAGTCAAGGACGAGGAAAAGAGAGAGTATAGTTTAAAAGAGAGAAAAGGATCAGAAAAAGAATAATCATTTAAAAAAAAAAGAAAACCCAAGTAAATACTGAAGTAGAAATTGTGAAAATCAATGAATAAATCAACAAAATTGGAAGAAAAAAACTGAATATTAGATTTTTAAAGAAGCTAGTAAAATAGATAAATTTAACTGAACTGATTTTTTTAACAGAGGAGAAACCAAACTATTTGTATCAAAAATGAAAAGAGGGAATTAATTACTATTGAAGATGAAATAAATTAAACTATAAGAAACTGTATTGCCCAATTATATATCAACATAAGATGAAATGAATATTTAAAAACTATAAAAAATCCAAATTAGAACAAGAAATAAATTATTTTAATAACCTACCATCAGAAAAAGAAACTCTGAAAAAGCCATAAACTTACAAAGAAAAAAAAACCTAAAACTATATACCTATGTTAATTAGATTATCATTCAAATAATAATAAATAAAATGTGTGTGTGTCTGTGTGTCTGTGTGGGTGTGTGTGAAAGAATCCTTCCAAATTCTGTTACGCAAATGGTCTAACATAGGGAAAGACAAAGCAGAGAAAGAAACCAAAGACCAACAGTCTTAATGAACATCGACACCCAAAAAGAGAGAAAAAAAAAAGATACAAGCAAAGTGGCTACAGAAACATATTTTGTTTTATATTAAGAATACATAAATAACAAAATTTATTTTTAAAATATGATTTTGAAAGAACTTGTGACAAAATTCAACATCCATTTCTAAAACACTAAAAGCCAAGGAATAAATGGACCTGCCTTTAACAGAATATTATCTACCTACAATCAAGAGCCAACATTACATGAAATGAAGACAGACTAGAGGCCTCTCCCACAAAAATCAGGGATAAAGGAAGAATGATCATTATTGCCACTATTATTTTACATAGCTCTAGAAATGCTAGCTATATATGTACAAAATATATGTAGTGTGTATATACATATACTATATAGCTACAGTACAATAAGAAATTAACAAAACTACAAATTTTTGCAGATGATAAAGTGATTCTAAAGAAGTCAAATACAGGAGTATTTGAGTGAATTGAGTGAAACAGTATCTTCAATAAATATCTTCAACAAAGTTGTAGGATTTAAAACAAACCCACATAAAGCAAAAGCATTTGCTTATATTGCCATCAAAATCTATCATGAACATACAGAAAAAGAAATTGCATTCAAAAATAACTATGGAGGGTATAAAATGTTTGGTAATCTACCTACTAAGACACATACACAACAACTATATGAACACAACTACAAACTATTGCACAAAAATAAAAAGTTAAGTAACTAGAGAAAAATTAATTGCTCATAGGAAGGCTGTGCCAATATAATAAAAATTAAATTTTATATGAATTAATTTATTTAGTACCATACTAAACTACAAAAAAATTACTTAATAGATCTAAAAAAATTCACATGGATGATCAAAAGGTCGAAAATTTCAAGGAAAATGTGGGAAAAAATGAGAAGGTAGGTAGATTAGCTGTTCCAAATTTCAAGCTATACACAGCAGTAATCATCAAAATGATTTAGCATTAATTAAGAAATAGAGGTCAATCTGTGGAGTCAACTGGCTATACAGAAGCAAAAGAACGAAGTTCAATAAACTCAAACACCTCAGTTGCTAGAATCAGGACTCAATGTTCAACAAAAAATGCTAGAAAAACTGTAAAACAATAAGGTAGAAAAATGAGATTTGGACTTCAGACCAGTATCTCATACTACATAACAAGGTATACTCCAAATGGATATATGACTTAAGAGTCACATTATAAAAAAATTAGAGGGGAAGGGAAGAAATTACCTGTCAGATCCATTGAGAATGAAAGAGTTCATGACCAAACAATAGATAGAAAGGATCACAGAAGAAAAATGAATAACTTCGATTAAGTAAAATCAAAGGTTTTCTGGTTAGAAGGGAAACTGTTAACTAGAGGATAAAAAAAAAATCTTTGTAGTAAGGTTCTCCAATAATCATCTCATAGCCCAAAATACATAAGGTACTAAATTCCAGTTTATAAAAATATTTCTCAATGGCTAAATAGCCAAAGGATAAGAATAGTCAATTCTCAAAAGAAGAAATCCCAGCCATCAACGACCATATTAAAAAAACAGTTATAATTCATTAAAGAAATGAAAATTAGAGCAACTCTGGGACTTGACCTCCCCCTCCCAAAAAATGAAAAAATGACAACTGTAAAAGGGCTCTTTTGAAAACAGTAACACTGAGACAGTGGTGGTGGAGCTGAGAACTGATCGAGTTTATTCTAGGAAGTAACATGCAACTATGCCCAAAAAATTACAATTCTAAAAAAGAGCAAAGGAAAATGACCCATTATATAAAAATGTGTGTAGCCATTCTTTTTTATATACTAAAGAAGTAGAAATTACGGGATTCCACATGAATTAGCTAGACAAAAATTGTGGTTTGTGAACATAAGAATATTATCATGTCATAATGAAAGGTGAAAAGGGTAGATCCAGAGAAAACTGGGAAAATTTAAATGAAGTGATACAGAAACAAGTAAAAACAGGAGAACAATTTATATAATAACAATACTGTAAAGACAACTTTTAGGGACTTAAAAAATGACATGTAATGATCAACCACAGCTCCAGATCACCTGTAATGAAGCATGTTAGTCTCCTCTGGACAGAAATGATAGAGTCAAGATGCAGAATGAGACATGTATTTTTGAACGTGGTCAATGTCAAAATTTGTTTCACTTGACTACGAATATCTGTTTGAATGGTTTTGTCACTGACAAAATAAAGGCTCCATATATACCAAAATATTCATGGCAGCACTTTTTGTGGTAGCAAAGAACTGGAAACAAAGTAGAGGGCTGTCAACCGGGGAATAGTTAAATCATGGTGTATGAATATAATGGCATATTGTACGACTTGTTCAGTAGTGTCTGACTCTTTGTGACCCAGTGGACCATACGTCCATGGGGTTTTCTTGGCAGAGATGCTAGAGCGATTTGCCATTTCTTTCTCCAGCTCATTTTACAAATGGGGAAACTGAGGCAAATAAGGTTATGTGATTTCCCAAGGGTCACACAACTAATAAGTGTCTGAGATCACATTTGAACTCACAAGATGAGTCTTCCTGATTCCTGGCCAGGAGCTCTATCTACTATGCCACCTAGCTGTTGTAGGAGATTACAATTCAGCAATTCAAATCAAATATTTCTTAAGCTTCTATTATGTGCAGTGGCTTGAAAGTAAAAAAATGAAACAGTTCCTGCTTTCAAAAAGCTTACATATCCTTTCAAAAAGCATAACCATCATAATACAAGATGGGCAATGAAAAACCGCTTGCATCAAACTCTCTTCATCTGCTTGGCCTAATTAGATAAAAATATAGTGTTTACTAATATATTATTGTCTTCAGATCTCATAGAAAAGTTTTTAAATGATGTTTTGTATCTCCAATCAGGCTACGACCCTCCTACGGGCAGGGAGCAAGTACTTAATTTCTTTTGAAGTACAAACTGTGTACCACAGAGCAGCACTCTTAGGCAGCAGGAACTCTGTTTCTGACGTCAACTTGGAATTAAGCAAAATGAGATGAAAGAAACTTGTCTGGTAATCTAGAAGCAGTAAAAGAATTTTGCAGCAGGCAATAAATTTAAAGGTCATCGAGTCCGATACCTTCAATCTTGAAGAGCAAGCTGCAATGTCAGGCTAAGAAATTAGTAAATAGCAGGGAAGTCAACAAAAAACTAAGGGCAAGGTACAGTTTATGCTCACCCTAAAGGGTGGGGGGGGGGAGGGGAGAAAGGAAGATGACTCAGCACTTCCTTTTATTGATCTACCACACCCTTGCCAAGGGTTAGCCAACAGGAGGGCCAGGGTGTGGCAAGCCTTTCACCAGTATGTGCACACACACACACACACACACACACACACACACACACACACACACATTTTCTCTCTCTCTCTCTCTCTCTCTCTCTCTCTCTCTCACACACACACACACACACACATTCCCAGTCTATTAAACTACTCAAACAAAAGTCACACAGAATTCATTACAGTTTTATTTTCTAACTTCTCAGTTTAATAATTATATGTACAAAACACTTAATTGTTAGAAATACCTAATAAAAAGAATCAATCCAATTAAGGAAGATTTTTAATTCCCATTTTTAAGATGGGGCAACAAATCTGTATGAAGTATTTCTTTAAAAAATAACAAGAACCATTATAATATGACTAAAACAAATTCTGCCTAATAACCTAATGTATACATCCTACACCTAAAAGACAATATAAATACTGTATTTTATTGCCCTTGATCTACCAAAAATTAAATTGTAATACCTACATTCTATTTAGGAAAATACAGTACATTTTACAAATATTTTCAACCAAAAGGGTTTTCTATCTAACTGTTTATTAGACCAGAAAATTTTGCCCAACAATATACCACCCCACAAGAATAACAGTTAATCCAAGTGCCAGGCCTAAGTAATCACCAATTCCCACTTACACTACTTTTCCACTAGGCTCCCTTAGAAGAGACTATTTTGTTGTTAACTTTATGACAGCAAAAGACTTGAGGTGAAAAGGAAAAATGAAGATTCAAAACAACTTGGACATGAAAGTTTACAGAAAAAAGAAACTAAAAACAGTAAAGAATATGAAAGAATAGGGTAAAATCTTGCCTCTGTCACCTTCCACAGTTAATCTTTCTACTCTGTGTTTACTGTTTAAAATTTTAAAAATTATAAAATAGGCTCATTTAAGAAATTTTAACTAAACTATACAAGATTACTAACTATGCAAAAACAAATTTTTGGATGCATGTACTCCTAATTACTTTGATTGTAAGCACAGTAATCAATGAATGGCAGGGAACTATCTCTAAAACTTAAAACTAGATGATTGTACTGAATATTAGAGTTTGAGGAACCTCAAAGTCTTTCTAGTCAGCCTCATAGTATAAGTAGGAAAACTGGAGTCCAAAGAAAAGAAAGAACTTGTCCATGTCAGTACTGAAGTTGTCAGCGGCATAAAAGGACAAGTAAGATATACAGAACCAGTCAGCTGGTGCTACAACAAGTCAAAGGTAGATGTGGTAAAAGATAAAATATCTACTGGAAGTTCTTACAGGACCTCACTGGTTGACCACTACAGAGGTCCTCTGTATAGAAGCCTCAGTATTTTCCCCTTCACAAGGTATAAAGATCATGATAGTATCTAGAAACAAAAAAAAGGTGAAATCCAATCAATATACCACAGCATTTACTGTGTCTCAGTTCATTACACTGATTTAGCCCAAAGAAATCAAAGAAAGAAGAAAAGGACCCATATATACAAAAATACTTATAGATGATCTGTTTGTAGTGGCAAAGACCTGGAAATGAAGGTGGTACCCCTGAATTGGGGAATTGGCCAAACAAATTATGAGTGTAATGAAATACCACTGTAACCTAAAATATGAAAGAATTGGTTTCACAGAAACCTGGGAAGACTTGCACAAAATGAAGCATGGAAAGAACAAGAACTTATCCAACAACATTGTAAATACAAACAGCTTTAGAAGACTGAAGCTAGGTGGTGTAGTGAAAAGAGCACAGGGCGTGAAGTTAAGAACCTAAGTTCAAATCCAACCTTGGATACTTACTAGCTGTGTGACCCTGAGCAAATCATATAACTGCTCTCTGCCTCAGTTTCCTCAACTAGAAATTAGGGATAATAGTAGCACTTACTTACAAGGTTATTACAGAGATCAAATGAGATAATATTTGTAAAGCTCTTATCAGCGTGCCTAACACACAGTACCTAGCTTAATAATGCTTGTTTTCTTCCTGTTCAATGCAATGACCAACCACAATTCCAGGGAACCAATGATGATGATAACTAAGCACAATCTTGATTCCAGGGGGCCAGTGATGATGCATGCTAGCCAGTTACTAACAGAAAGGTTATGGACTTAAGATGCAGAATGACATATACATTTTTGGACGACGCCAACACGGAAATTTTTTTTTGTTTCACTGTTATATTATTCTTTTTCCAAAGGGAGAGAAGAAAAAAATAAATCTTTGTTAATTTAAAAAATAAAAGACAGTTTTCTAATATGAAAAGTAAAAAGTGGGCCACTAGTTGAATATCAAAAGTACTTATGGAAAGTAAAAGCCAGAGCACTATAACAAGAATAGCAACCACAATTATTGTAAGACTACAAGGCTCTTAAGACACTGAAAAGTCAACCCTCTCACATATCACTATAAAAATGGAAAACAGATACCTATAACAAAGCATTTATATCAATGACATGATAGGTTTTGGGTGGCCCTCAGCTAGGGTTCCTGCAAAGCCCGACCAATGTCTTTCTTAGAGGTGTAGGCAGATTCCATCAGGGAAACTTCAAGGTCAGATGTCCCCACAGACCCATGCCCTCTGCTAGAAAGACTTCACTAGAGGATTGTAAAGGGAAGTTCTTTGCCAATTTGTTGACGCAATTCATGCCATGCAAATGGAAGATCCTCATTAGGGCACCCCTAGCCCTATTACCTGAGTGAATACACAGTAATAGTCCCTGGTCAATCAAGGAAGAAAACGGCTACATTTTCCCCACTGGACAAATAAAATACTTAAATGTTACAAATTCAGCAACAGCAAAATACATGTGCTAAGTATTGAGTACTATAAACAACTTTATCTCCCTCAATACATTATATGTCAGGTGAAAGTATCTTTTTCATTTGTAAATTAACTTAAAAACGTCTTCAGTATCTACTATCAGTTTTGTCATTTGTCAATTTTAAATTTAACTGGACTTATGGATATGCACCACAAACATCTGAAATGTCCCTATTTTTGTCCTTTCATAGAAGTAACACCTTTCAAAAACAGGTTTTACAAAATGTTACCTTTAACATTCTTTACCTGTGACTCCATCAAATATGATCATTTTCATGACAGTCTCATAATACTACTGGATATCACATGACTTACATTTCTATAATCTAATCTAATGGTTCTCAAACTATAGTTCAGGATCCTCTTATATTCTTAAAAATTATTGAGGAACTCCGAAGAGCTTTTGTTTATATGGATTTTTATCTACCAATATTTACCATATTAGAAATTAAAATGTCTTAGTAATATTATGAAAATAGTTTTGAACTAATAGGTCCCCCCAAAAGGGTCTCAGAGATCCCTAGGGAGTACAGGAAACCACAGTTTGGGAACTGCTGGATTCAGTCCAACAACTAAATTCAATCTAATAGGTATTTATTAAGTACCTACATAACATGTACCCAAGCAAGCACTCACCATTGGGGATCAGTAAAGTCTCCTTAGCAGAGTCTCTATAACTGTTAAGCTTAGAAGGAAGTTAGAATTCTAACTAACTGTTTAGCTTTGAAGGAAGCTGAAATTCTAAGAAGTGAAGGTGAGGAGAGAATACATTCCAGGAGAGAGGATCAGCCTCTGCAAAGGTAGAGAGGCAAGAGATGGAATACAGCATTCCTTTGATAGCCACTAAGTCAGTTTAGTAGGAACAAAGAGTGATTAAAAGGAAAAATATAAAACAAGCCTGGACAGGTAGACTGGAGTCAGATGTTGAAGACTTTTAAATGTCAAACTAAGGTATTTTTATTTTAATCTAGAGGCAATAGATCATAAGCAAAGGATTGGCATGGTCAGACTTTTGCTTTAGGAAGATTATTTTGGCAGCTGTATGGAGGGATAGATTGGAAAAGTAAAAGACTAAAAGGAGTCTAAATAGCAGACTGTTATAATAAATAAGCCATGGGATGATAAGAGTAAACTAAAGTAGTGAACATCTGAGCAGAATGGGAATGAAAGATGTGTTGCAAAATTAACAAGACTTCCAACTGGTTGGATATTAGGGGAAAAGGGAGAACAAAGAGTATGGGATGACTGAGGGTGGGTGACTGGAAGAATGGTAGTAGATTCCACAGAGAAATATGTGGAGGACCAGTGAGGTTGGGGGGTAGAAACAACAATGTCTTTTGCTTTATATATCTAGAGTTTAAGATGCCCATGGCACATTCAGTTGGAATAACCAACAGGCAGCTGGTCATGTGGCAACTAGAGATTAGGGCTGGATATAAAGATCTAGGAGTAATCTGCATGGAGATGATATTGAACCCTTAGGAACTGATGAGATCATTGACAGAGAGCAGAGAGAAAAAAGAGGATCCATGATAGCCTAGGAGAACACCCATGGTTGTAGGGGCAGGGCATAGATGATAATGCAGCAAAGACTAGGAAAAAGCAGTCAAGTGTGTGTAGGAGCCTTTAAGATGTACAAGTACTTTACTTATTAGATAGGAAGTATAAGTAAAATTAAATCCATTTACAGATAAGGTTTAAAATGAAGTTCTGAACAATGAAATGATGAATCTAAGAACACTATTCTACTGCTTAAATGTCTCCTATGGTACACAGTAAAATAAAATTATAAAAAACCCTAGCTTTTCTCTTAATGTGATGATATGCACATTTCACTGAACATAACATTTTTCATACAACAAGCCTTCTTCATTCAATGGTTAAGATTATTTTTTTCTTAATTGTCTTTTCCCACACTATTTCTTTCTCCCACCCACCCCTAAACCTTACCACATCTCTAAATTTTCTTCAATTTGTCAGGACAAAACTGCCTCAAGCAATATTCTCTGACAAGGCTTTCAAGCTAATGCACGTCACTGACTAACTTCAAAACAAGTTGAGGCATCTCAATTCTCTCATTTTGGCATTTCTATTTTTTTTTTCTTTAAGACTGGTTCTCTCCATCTACCCAGGGTGGAAGTAAAGGGTCCACTACTGACAGGCCTGATGTCACTACTGATCCTCATGGGAACTTTAACCAGCTCCAATTCCCACCTGACCCAATCTACACTTCCTTCCTTTGTCCCTTCCGCCAAATGGGGGCTCATCATATCAATGCTGAATTTAGTAAGAACAAGTGATCAGCGTAGTCCACGGAAAACGAGAATTCTCACGCTCTACAGATCACCATCCTCATCCTCCCTGGTAGCTAAGATTACAGGCTTGTGCCACCTCACCCTGCCAGTTTGACATTTCTTCACCTAAACTGATCAGACTATATATCCCTCCTATTGCTAAAAGGTTGTTTGTGCATATTTTTCCCTAAAGTGACAAAATGTATAATTACAGTAAGATATTACTTGAATTAAATGAGAATTAAAAATCAGGAATGAAAGTTCTCTTTAAAAAAATTAAATCTTAGGAAATATTTTGAGATACAAAGACACTAAAATGATTATACTTCTCAAAGACAAAAAAATCAAGCACTGAGATTATAATTCACCTAAATTTCTACTACTAAACTATCTATAAGTACATGTTTCTAAAAGACCTATTTGCAGTC
The DNA here is from genome assembly GCF_003287225.1 of Phascolarctos cinereus. Lineage (NCBI taxonomy): Eukaryota > Metazoa > Chordata > Mammalia > Diprotodontia > Phascolarctidae > Phascolarctos > Phascolarctos cinereus. The sequence continues at coordinate 349,381,304 of NW_027555625.1, forward strand.
AGCCATAAGAATTCCCAACCAGTGAGACATCTGAAACATTCTGAATCTATTCCAATCCCTAATATTCAAAGACATTACATCTAAAGGTAAGTAATGCAATCTACCTTTTTTTAAAGCTGGATCTATGATTTCACTGGGAACTTCAGGTGAGGAAATTTCCTCTAAGAATGCAGCTAAGTAACTCCATTGCAACTTAAAATCTTGGAGAGTTGTCTGTAACACTGAGAGGATGATTTATTTGCACATAGTCTAACCCTTTCAAGGCCCTATTCAAGCACAACCTCCTCCATGAAGTCTGCCTTGACTGCTTCAGAGTCAGAAGCTTTGAAAACCCCCAGCTGATCAGAGACATTACTTTGGGTCTTGATCTGACGATAAAAACCATTGCCTCAAAGCAATATATGCTGACCTATTTTTCTGTTTTTCTTGAAAACTGAAAATTTAATCTGATCTTAAATGTTCAAGATAGCTCTTCAATACAAAACAAATTTGTTTAGCCCCAAAGTACAAACATAAACTGAATGCAACCAGCCAATCTTCTTTCAATAAAAAGTTAACATACAGATAGCAATCATCATTAACTGTACAAAGTTTGATAATCTTTCAGCCATGAAACTGAATGTTTTTAGTGGCAAAAAAGTTTTTTATTATTTGACTTTTCAGAATTCAGCATTCAGAGAGTTCAGGGTGTTTTGCATGCAAAGGGCTTAAAAGCATATGAAACTATTTAACCTCTTTAAGACTATGACATGTGCAACAAAAGTCATTTTTTCCTGTTAATTAAAATTCACAACACTCCATATTCCTTAACCCTCTTACCCCCCCTGCTACTCTTTCCAGTCTGCAGTTCTCACTTGACTAATCTCCCTAACTTCTCAAGCCTTTATATTTGCACATAATCATAAACTGATGCCTTCACAAACTAACACATCTAAAACTTTAAACCAGAAGAGTAACCAAGTGGCAGAATGGTTAAGAATTATGTTAACTTCTATTTCCTTCTATATGTATGGGAAAAACAGTACGCCTGGCTTATCAAATATCTGAAAAGAGAAAAATAAAGACAGAAGGAAGCAACTGCTTGTTTCCCCAAGATAGTAGAGCATGTTTGAAAGCAGAAGGAAAGGAGTCAGCAGAGGAGGGAAACAGAAGAAGATAAATTGAAGGAAAGAGACAAAATGATTGATCCTCTGAAGTTAAAAAAAAAAAGAATATAAATAAGATCAAGGTAGGAAAACTCACACTCAACTGCAGATTACAAGGCCCCCTACAGCCCTTTATACAAGTGAATAATCAGACTAACAATTTTCAAAGAGAAACAATGATTTAGGTAACTGGCAGGACAAAGACATGAATATTATAAACAACCAATTTATATTTAAGACAACAGTACTAAGAAATAGTAGGAAAAAAGATTTGGCTTTAGAAAGAAAAAATATTTATTGTGACATTGGAGAGGATGAAAATATAAGTATCCAACAGAGACAAGAGAATTCACACCAGATGGTCTTCTTAATAAAGTTGGTCATGAGGACATTTGCTGCTTGTAAGGAGAGAAAGTGGAGCTGAGAACTTGAAGAGAAGGTCTGGGACATAAGTAAAAAAAAAAAGAATTACTGAGTTGCATAAGTTAAATAAATTGGGTTGCATGAACCTATAGTGAATCAAGGTTTGCTAAACAAATTTGTTTTGTATTGAAGAGCTATCTTGAATTCAGCTTTGTTCACCAACGGTATTCTTTGAAAGCATAAGCATAAAGCAGACTATTCGGAGTGACTGTCTTAAGGATCATGAGCAGCACTAAGAGATGGACACAAATTCTCTGCTGATGGAGCTTTTGGGGAAAACAATTTAGGATTGTGTTGTATAGGCCTCTGGTTGCAGCCCTAACATTCTGCCTCCTCAAAACCAAAGAAGACGCACCTTCAGGAAGGCAGCAGCCCCTCAGCAGAGAAGCAGAGACTTGCCATTAACTCTCCCAGATGAGGCTCCCAGAGAGGGAAGAGTCCGCCCGGTGGGACAGGGAGCACTAAGAAGCTGGTAGCACTGGAGCAGCCTACATGAAGTGGTTCAATGACCTCTTAACCACTTTACTACAGATGACCGTGGCCAATGATGAAGATCACTGAGGGTGCAAACAGTGTCATTATTTGCACTATACTACTCATGTTCCTACTGCTTCTCCTTTTTAGTGTCTTTATTTTTACATGGGAGATGCACTGTGAACTGCACTCAACATCACTTACTACATAACAGGCCTAGTATCCGGTCCTCCCAAAGCACAGAGGGCAAAGCTGGGATTTCTGCTCTTTTCTATCCTGCAAATTCAATCACCCTGGTCCTGCACTACTTTAAGTGAAATTCATATTGTCTTTTTTTCCTTTCTTTCTTTTCTTTTACCAGTGCTAATTTCCTCCTCCAGTGCCATCTATTCCAGTATTCTTCCAGCCTCAAAGTGAGGACTGTCCACTAAGGCCATTTAAGACTTTGCCATCAAAGGCTGGACTGTTCTAGGAGCAGAATCTTGCATGTAGGGTAGGCTAGGTTCTTTTCCCTAAAAGGCAGAAATTCTGATCCTGAAACTGAACTGGTCCAGGAAGCTAAAGTCTGAGCCACTGACACAGCTTCCTGGTCACCTGTGGCATAAAAGGCCAGCCCAAAAGAAAGCAGCTCTCAGACTTTGAAGACAGCCCACTGCTGTATGACTTACTATATTCAACACACCCTGGTGAGCAGACGTGTTTCCATGTGGAAATGAAGGGAACTAAGACTGAACTCTTGCTGAGTTCTGTGCTACAAACAAGTAAACTTCCTTTTGTTAACTCTTAGTCTACAAGTATCTCATTTCATTCTAATCTCAAAACATGAAGCACCAGAACAGCTTGAATAAGGTCCAGCAAAAATGAATCAAAATCTCCAACAAATTAAAATTATGGATCTCCCTTAGAGAACTATGTAAATGGCAGTGGAAGAACACATGAGAATAAAAGAGACAGAAGTTTACCCACTGTGGTAAACTTTAAAGCACTTTATAAATGCTAGTTACCATTATTATAGCCCCAAAGATAGAAAAGTAAGACATGCATTGTAATCTACTACTGGACAGAAAACCTTCCCCAAGTCTCTCCCCATTCCAATTTATCTTCCACATAGCTGTCAAGAAGATTTTCCTAAAGTGTAGGTCTAACCCTCAACTCTGCTTACTGACTTGCCTAGCTTCCTTTCAGCTCCAACCAAAATCCTATGGGGGGGGTTGGCAGCAATCAGGGTTAAGGGACTTACCCAAGGTCACACACCTAGTGTCAAGTGTCTGAGGTCACATTTGAACTCAGGTCTTCCTGACTCCAAGGCCAGAGTTTTATCCACTGCACCACCTAGCTGCCCCTAAAATCCTATCTTTTACAGGAAGCCTTTTCCAACCCCTCTTAATTCTAGTGGCTTCCCCATGTCAATTATTTCCTTAAGGCAGGGACTGTCTTTTGGCTCTTTTTGTATCCTCTGCACAGTGCCTGGCACATATCAGACACTTAATAAATATTGATTGACTGATATCACTTCCATATTCAAAAAACTTCAGCTGCTCCCTATTACCTTTAGCATCAAATATAACCTCTTTTCCTTGGCATTTAAATCCTTTCACAATCTATTTTTACAATCTATAATCTAGCCATAATGTCTTATTTGCTGTTCTTGACAGATGATTGTCTCTCTTCTCACTTCCCATTCCTCTGACATGCAAGCAACCCTTGGCTCAAAAAATCTATTCAATCAGAATGCAAGTTTTTGCAATTTCCAAGCTAAGAAAGGCTTCAAATATAGGCCTGGTGATAGAGCCCTATGTAAGCTAGGCTAAGAACCAGCCTAGCTAAATACAGAGATGATTATCTGGGTGATGAATTTTTCAGTTTGAGAAATTTCTGAAAACCACCTACTTAGACAGGAACTGCATGGATCCTTAAAGTATTGAAATTACAGAATCACAGACTTAAGAGCTAGAAGGGATATTGGAGGCCACCTACCCCAAATCTCCCCCATTTTACAGATGAGGAAACTGAGGCTCAGAGAGATGAAATGATCTGGTCCAGATCACAACAGCAGGATTTGAATCCAGGTCAGTCAGTCAATAAGCTCTTAATAGAGCCTACTTTTGTGCCAGGCACTGTGCTCAACATTGGTCTCTCTACCTCTCAAGTCTGTGTTCTTTCCACTATATAACACAAGAGTTAAGTACACAAATTATTTCAGTATAAAAAGACAAAAGACGGCAAAAATCAAAACACTGTCTACTACAATGCAAGTTGTACAGCAGACTTCTAGAAAACCTTAAGACTAAAACACCTCAACTTGATTGTATTACTTCTTAAAAACAAAAACAAAAAACTTGAAATCTGCATTCGGGTAAAGCAGATGGCAAATTTCCAAACAAAAGGTACAACTGCCTGCAATTCGTCTCTTGACAAGTTTCATCACCAGCTCAAAGGTTACATAATTTAACAGAAAATGCATTGAGGTCAGTGTTCAACTACAGAAACTGTTTAAAAAATATTTTTTTAAAAATACTTTTAAGGGGCAGCTAGGTGGCGCAGTGGATAGAGCACCAGCCCTGGAGTCAGGAGGACCTGAGTTCAAATGTGACCTCAGACACTTGACACGTACTAGCTGTATGACCCTGGGCAAGTCACTTAACCCCACTGCCTAGCTAAAAAACAAAAACCTTTTAAAACACTATGAGAGCCTTATTTAAGTAATTACTTAATTTCAGGTTCATTTCATGCTTCAAGGAGTCTTAATTTTTTGGTTAATTCCTTGTCACCTGCCTGCACAATTTCATTTAGGAAAAGTATGATACTTCACCTATTCTGCTTCTCAAAGCTGCCCAAGATTTCTGTCAAAAGTACATTTAGGGATTACAGAAAAATAGGAAATGACTGGAAGTAAAGAGAGCAGCTGCTCTGAAAGAGAAATGTCACTTACATTACAAAAGGTAACCTACTGAACTGACTCAATTTCGAGAAAATATTCCAAGTTGGACACAGAGAAAGATCAGGGAGGCGCAAACCATCTAGCTAAAGGTATGCTGCCAAAATTGAGACTTAACCTCAAGTAAGCCACTGTAGATCCAGGGGTCAAGTTTCAGGACCGTGCCTTGTGGCAATCTGGCAATGTGTACGAGACACCCGGGGAGCAGGTTCCTTTTGTGTGAAGTGTCCACAGCAGTTGTTGCCATCATTGGGACAAACGCAAGGTCAAAGTGTCTCGTCCAGCGGGTCCCATCTCCAGAAAGGTGGCACCCAAACCATCATCCTCTCGCCGCTATGTGCCCAGACTACCCAGGGCGGCCCAAAGCCCCCTGTCACCGGGGAGCTCTGACTGCTTCATGACCGCCGGGCCGGGCGCTGACAAGTCTCGAATACTACTTTTCAATCATTTGCACCGACGCCCCGGCCAAGTGGGACCCCGCGCCCCGGGGCGGCGCGGGCGTTGAGGGCTGGCGGGGCGCCCCCAGTTATACCAATCCCTACTGCCCCCAGGAGTGCTGCCCTCTGAAAAGTTGTCAGGACAAGCCGGCCAAGCTCCCCACTCCTCGCCGCCTCCACCCCGCCCCGCCTAGCGCAGCTTCCTGCTCCGGCGGCCCGGCCGGAGCCGGGGCTCGCTCACCTCCGGGGTCCTTTCGGGGGGCTTTTTCCTCAGAGCCTGCTTGGCGCTGGGGTCCACGGGCGAGTGCATTCTTTCTCCGGGCGCGCGGGCTCCGGGGCGCGGCGCGGGGCCCCAGCCTTGGGGCCAGGGGCTCGCTGGGGACCCGGCGGCAGTGGCCGGGGTCGTCCGCCCTCCGCAGCCCACGCGGCGGCGGCCCCTCAGCCCGGAGGGGCCCGCGGCGGGGCCCGGCGGCTCATGGTCCCCGACACGGCGGCGCGGCTGAAGCCGGGACCGCCGCGAACCCAATCGTCTGCGCGGGGGCGGTGAGCGGAGTGGAGCTGGCGCCCGTGACGGGCGCGTCCGGTCCCTTCCCGCCCAGGCCGAGCTGGGGCCTCCGTAACTTGCTGCTAGGTTCTGGCCAACGAGTGAGTCCTCTCGGCCAATGCTGCCTCACTACCCTGTCCCGCTCCCCCAGCACTATACGCGGCGCGCGCGCGCCCACCTCGCCAAAGCTGACGGCCGGGGCACGCGCCGCGCGAGGACCCGCGCCAGCGCACGCTCACAGGAGAAGGCGACGATCAACCCGGGGGCGGAGCCGAGGCTCATTGGGCGGGACTCGACGCTCTGCCTGGGCGGGGCAGGGAAAGGCAGAGCACGGCAGGGCCCCGCGGGCCTCACTCTCCGCCCCCCTCCCCGATAAAATCTCGCGAGCCGTTTTGCGGCAGACTCTCGGAGCTGCAGATAAGCCCCTCCTCTCGCCCGGAACGGATCCGCAGGTTTTGTCTAGGCTCGCTTCGGTCTTTCTCCCCACCTGATGCTTCTTGCACGTTTCCTGGCTTGGGGGGCTCTAACCTTGTTGGGTCCCGACAGGTCCGAGTGTTAGAGCCGTAACAGCGCGTGCAGCTGTCCCGGTGTGCGCTGACCGCTCAACACTGCTCAAACCCAGGGCACTTTACTAATGCCCGGGAGAGGCAGCGGAGCCTACGATGATAGAAAGCAGACTTAGAGCCAGGAGGAGGGGGGTTCGAGTTCGCTTTGAGACCCTAGGCAAGTCTACAATCTCCTCATCTGTAAAATGGTAATGATAATACGTGAACTACTTTCGAAGAGTACAAAGCATTTTCTAACCTTAAAGTTCTTCGTAAATAGGAGTTCTTGTTATATATAAACAAAGCGGGGGGAAGGAGGGGGGAGAGGAGAAGTTCCGTAACTTCCTCAGAGATTAGGAAAAGCTTCCTGGAGGAATTATTATTTGCCAGGGCGATCTTAGCCCTCATTTATTCAATTATCATAGTTAAAAGGACTCCGAGAGCATCTCCAGCTGCCTGCTAGATAGGCATCTCCACCTGGATGTCTCCTGAGTATCTCAAACTGAACAGATTTAAAACCAAAGCTGATTTTTTCCGTAAATCCACCCCCAGTCCCCTCCACACTTATAAATTTCACCACTATATGAAAGGCAGCATAACAAAATGGAGAGAGCACTGGATTTGGAATCAAAGGATCTGCTTTTAAAGTCTTGCTCACCACTTTCCTATGTGTGTGACCTTGGGCACGTTACTTCAAGGATTCACAGAATTGCAAAAGTTGGAAGGGACCTCAAATACCATCTAGTCCAATCCTTGCCTAAAAAGGAATCATCTCCACAACCTTCTAGAGACAATATGCAGAGTTTGGCCTGGCTATATGTTCCAGCCGCTTAAGAAGTCAATTCAACAAGCATTTAAGTGTCAGCTACTCATTATGACCTCTTTTCCATCTAAGCTTTTATGGCTTCTATGTTATGGAAATGATATAGAGAACTTAAAGGTTATGCTAAGGAAGCACAAATTCTGCCCGATCTTGCCATTCTGAATCTCTTTCCCTTTGAACAGACTATTCCCCCATACCTAGAATGCACTCTTTCCTTACCTCCGATTTTCAGAATACTTAACCTTCTTCAAAGATTAATTCCCACCCCCACTCCTGTTACCTCCTTCCTCCCCCCCAAAAAAGAAATTACCTTTGTATTGTTTTATTTACTTGTGTAAGGGGCTTTTGAGAAAGAATTTCTGCAGGCAGAAGAGAAGTTTTCAGAGTCTACCTGGATGAGATTTCTAGGAAATATAGTTACCGACAGACAGCTTTGTTTTCTTTCTTACCTGGGAGAAAGAAAGAGCTGATTCCAAGAGCTTGTGTGGGGTTAGACATGGCTGGCACCTGTAATTTAAGTGAAGAGACTGAATGGAGGTACTAGCAGGAGCCCAAGGACTGGAAGGCAGTTATTGGGAGCAACAGGAATTGAGCTGTTGCTCTCAGAAGAATGAGACAACTTGTTTCCCCCAGTGGAGACCTTGATGAAAAGAGTATCATTGGCTTGCCCCTTCTTCCCATATCCAAGGATATGTTAAACCCGAAGTTTATCTGTTCTTTAAAGTTCATTATTTGCTGATTTAAATAGTATTTTAAAGCTAGCTTTCTCTGGATAAGAAGAAAATCCAAGATTAATAACTGTTTTTGATTATTCTGTGTCCTAAATTGTAAAGGGCTACAAGAGAGGAATAGTGTTTGGCTTTGGTATACACAGAAACAGAAAGGGCCAAGGTTCAAATCTTGGTCCAAAAGTAACAAGCTTGGAAGACTATTAAAGAAGGTAGAAGAAAAAGAAGCATTACAACTAGATTTCTGAGGGGGAAATCCAGGAAGAAATAACAGTGGGACACTTTTCTAGCCCAGGTCAGCACAGAGAAACAGCTTGAGACTCACAGGCACAGGAAGAGGGTAAAAGCCAAAAGAGTCTGCTCAGAGCCTTTCAACATGGGGACTGGGCCAGAGCCTGCAGCTTTGCACATATGAACAAAGAACCACAGTGGATCTAGAAGGGAGGGGAACCTGAGGTCATGTACAAGATAAGGAACAGGAAGAGAATAGACCCCTGGGGTTCCAACTAAGGGCAAGCCTGTAATTGTGTTGCACTTCCCAGATATGATCAGAAGCTTGACAAAAGTTCACATCTGAAGGGCGATGATCAGATGTCACCCTATATTATAGCACTTAGGATTCACAGAAAGCTTACGTCTCCCTGACCTCAGCCACTTCTGAGATCCTTGAAGCACTCAATATCCAGAGAAAGCAGGAGTAATATCAACAGAGACTACAAATCAGGACCAAAAATTATTCTGGCATTTCCTACAGAAGTGTGGAGAGCCTATCCCTAACCTAACATCCCAGTTCAGGAAGTAAGGCCAAAAGAAAGAGTAAGCTAATGAACAAAAAATGCTTTTGGTAAAGAAATAGTGTTGAACCAGGGGCACCCAAGAAACAAACCAAGAATAGAATGATTTGACAACATCTCCTGTTAAAACGTAAAGGAAAACATGGCTTGGATTCGAGGTCAAATAGAATTCATAGAAGAAATTAAATGAGAATTTAAAAACCAAATTATAAATATAATCTGTCAGTAGTCAGTCAAAAAACATTTATTAAGCAATTACTACATGCAAAGACGGGAAAAGACAATTCCTACTCTCAAAGAGTTTCATGGAGAGACAGCATGCAAACAACTACGTACAGGCAAGTTACATACAGGATAAACTGGAAATAATCAACAAAGAAAATCACTAGAATTGAGGGAGATTAGGAGAGGTTTCTTATAGAAGGGGGGATTTTAGCTGGGACTTGAAGCAAGTCGGGGAAACCAGAAAGCAAAGATGAGGAGAGAAGATATTCCAGTCATGGGGGACAGCCAGTGAAAATGCCCAGTCAGGAGATGGTGTTTCTTATTAAAGCAACAGCAAGGAGGCCAGTGTCACTGTATCACAGAGTACATGCTGGGGAGAAGAGAGTTTAAGGTGCAAGAAGACTGGGAAGGGGTGGGGCAGGTTATAAAAGGCTTGGAATGCCAGAGGATTTTGTATTTGATGCCAGAGGTGATAGAGAACTATTGGAATTTATTGAGTGACAAGGGAGAGGGGAAGATATAATCTAGTCACCCCTGCACTTCAGGAAGATCACTTTAACAAAGGAGTGGAGAATGGACTGGAGTGGGGAGTGACTTAAGCAAGAGACCAACCAGCAAGCTATTGCAGTAGTCCAAGTGTGGGATGATGAGGGCCTGGACCAGATTGGCAGCAATGTCAGAAGAGAAAAGGGAATATATATGAGAGAGATATCATGAAGATAAAATCAATAGGAGTTGGCAACAGGTTGGATTTGGAGAGTGAGTGAGAGTAAAGAGTTGAGGATACACTTAAGTTGCAAGCCTGGATGATTGAGAGGGTGATGGTATCCTTGAGAATGATAGAGAAGTTAGGACGAGGAAGAGTTTGGGGGAAAAGATAATTAATTCACTTTTGGACATGTTGAATTTAAGATGGCTACGGGACATCAATTTCAAAATATCTAATGGGGGGCAGCTAGGTGGTGCAGTGGATAGAGCACCGGCCCTGGATTCAGGAGGACCTGAGTTCAAATCTGGCCTCAGACACATAACACTTACTAGCTGTGTGACCCTGGGCAAGTCACTTAACCCCATTGCCTAGCAAAAACAAAAACAAAAACAAAAAAAAGAAACAAAATGTCTAATAGGAAGTTGGAGATGCAAAACTGGAGGCCAGAGAGGTTCTGGGTGGACAAGTAGATCTGAGAGTCATCTGTGTAGATGAAAATTGGATCCACAGGAGTGATGAGATTACCAAGTGAAATAGTATAAAAGAAGAAGAGAGGGCCCAGGACAGAGTCTTGTAGGATCACCAAAGTTAAAGGTTATGACCTGGATGAAGATCCAACAAAGGAGACTGAGAAAGAGCAGTCAAATAAGTGGGAGTGATCTAAAAACCTAGAGAGATTCAACAGTGTTAAAAGTTGCAGAGAGGTCAAAAAGGGTGAGTCTCAAGAAAAGGTTGTTAGATGTGGCAGTTAATAACTGGCAACTTTGGAAGGAGCAGTTTTAGTTGAAAGATGAAATTGGAAACTAGGTGGTAGAAAGTTAAGAAGAGATTAAAAGAAAAAGAAGTGGAGGCACCTATAGGGGTTTACCTATGAAAGGGAGGAGAGATATGGGGCAAAAGCTATGGGGGATAGATGGATCAAATGAGAATTTTATGAAAATATGGGAGACATGGACGTGTTTCTAGGCAGTAGGGAAGCAGAAAATGATGTGATAGAGTGGGCAATTTGCTGGAGATTACAGTATGGATTGAGATCACTTGTTCAAGTAAAGGTGTTAGCCTTGGCAAGGAGAAGGGCCATTTTCTCATTAGAGATTGGGGGGGGGGAAGTGGGGGGGGTTAAAGGCAGAGAATAATGGCTGAAGGCATCTAAGTGATTTCAGATGAGGAAGAAGAATTGTAATTAGAAGAATGAATTATTAAAAGAAATAGAGCATTAGAGAAAAGACAATTAACAGCTTACCAGAGGTATAACCTTACCAAAGTTACAGACTAAGTAAAAATTATAATGAAACAAATATGAGTTAATGATTCCATGAGACAAGAAATATGAAAGCAAAGTCACAAGACTGATAAAAGAAAAAAAATAAGATACCTCAGGAAAAAAACTCTGACTTACTGAACATTGTGAAAGCCAGCCATTTACCAAAAAAAAAGCCTGTATATTATATTGAAGAAATCATGAATTTCTTTTATTATGCATATATATATATATACATACATAGGTACTGAGTCAAATTTATAAGAGTAAGAGGCATTCCTCAATTGATAAATTATCAGTAGTTTTCAGAGGAAGAAATCCAAGCAATCAATAGCCATATGAAAAAATGTTCTAAATCACTAATAATTAGAGAAATGCAATTTAAAACAACTCTGAGGTACCATCTCACATCCATAAAATTGGCTGTTGACAAAAAAAAAAAAAGGAAAATGAGAAATGCTAGAGAGGCTGTGAGGAGACAGAAACTTTAATGCACTGTTGGTAGAGCTGTGAACTGTTCCAAACATTATGGAAAGCAATTTGGAACTATGTCCAAAAAAGCTATAAAACTGTGCATACCCTTTGACCCAGCAATAAAACTACTAGATCTATACCCCCAAAGAAATCAGAGGAAGAAGGAAAAGATATATATGTATAAAAACATTTATGGCAACTCTTTTTGTGGTAGCAAAGACCTGGAAGATGAGAAGATACTCATCAATTATGGAATGGCTGCACAAGTTATAGTATATGAATGTCATGGAATACTATTGTGCTGTAAGAAATGATGAAAGGGATGGTTTCAGAAAAATCTGGGAAGACTTCTATGAACTGATAAAAAGTAAAGTGAGCAGAACCAGGAGAACAATTTATATGATAACAACAATAATATAAAGATAATCCATTCTGAAATACTTAGAAACTTTGATCAACACAATAATCAACCATAACTCCAAAGGAGTCATGATAAGACATGCTGTGTACCTCCTAATAGAGTAATGATAGACTCAAAGTGCAGATTAAACACATTTTCTTTTCCTCCTTCTTTCCTTCCTGCTTCTCCCATGCCTCTCTTCCTCCCTCCATTCCCTCCCTTCCTCCCTTCCTTTCTTCCTTTCTTTTCTTCTTTCTTCCTTTCTTAATTTCTTTCTTTCTTGGACATTGTTAATGTGAGAATTTGTTTTCATGACTACACATATTTGTAATGGGCTTTATTTTTCTTGCCTTCTCAAAAGGTGGAGGAGGACAGGGGAGGAAGATTGAGGGAGAGAATTTGAAACTGAAAATAAAATAAAATTGAATTTATAAAAAGAAATCATAAATAAAAACTGTCCAGATCTAATTGAACCAGAAAGATTTCACTGATCATGTCCTAAAAAAAACCCCAAAATGAAGACTCCAAGCAGTATCATAACCAAAATCCAGAGCTTCTAAAAGATAAAAATACTGCAAGCATTGAGAAATAAAGAATTCAAGGACTTGGGAGCCACAATCAAGATCACACAAGATTTGGTAATGACAAAGGAAAGGAGCACTTGGGGTGTAATTTTCCAAAAATCAAAAGATTATGGTCTTGCAATCAAGAATAACACATTGAGCAAACTGAATATAATCCCTCAGGAGGGACAAAAAGGATCATGAGTCAGATAGAGAACTTCCAAGACATCTGGCTGAAAAGACCTGAGCTCAGTAGGAGCTTTGGAATACAAACATAAGAATCAAGAGAAATATGAAAAAGGTAAATATAGCAATCAGGAGAAAAACAAGGATGATGTTTCTGTGTTCTAAGAGAGGGAGAAGAAAACAAGTCCTGCCCCAAAGAAAAAGGGCAATTGGCAGCCTTAACTTTCTCCACTCTTTCACTCCCTGTGTCCAAATAATTTCCAAGTCCCATCATTTCTACCTTTGTTACATCTTTTGTTTGTTGACCCCTTCTCACCTCTAATACTTCCTTCATCCAAGTGCAGGTCCTCATCACCTCACCTGGACTGTTGCGGTAGCCTGTTGGTTGGTTCCCCTACCTCAAGTCTTTCTCCCTAAAGTTCATTCCTGACCGTGTTACTCTCTCTTCTCTGGTCAATAAGCTTCAGTGGCTTCCTATCACTTCCAAGATCAGATGGAAAATCTTCCATTTTGCTTTATAGCCTGATCCCTTCCTTCCTACTTATGCAGCATTCTTACTTTTTATTCTCCTCCATGTACTTTATGATCCAGTGAACTGGTCTCCTTGTTATTTGTCAAATAAAACACTCCATCTCCTGACTCTATGTGTTTTCACCAGCTATTCACAGTGCCTCCCCATTCTTCCTTCAAGTCTCAAGTAAAATCTCACCCTCTGTAAAATTTTCTTTTTTCTGTATTCCCCAACCCTGTACTTCTCTCTGTTGACTGTTTTCCAATTTTTTCCTGTTTCTAAGTTGTTTGTACATAGTTGTTTGCGTGTCATCTGCCCCATTAGATTGTGAACCTCTTGAGAGCAGGGATTGTTTTCATCTTTCTTCATATTCCCAACACTTAGCACAGTGCATTGCACATAGTGAGTACTTAATAAATGTTTATTGACTTGATTTTGTCCACCAGAGGGCCCAGATAGGGAAGGTAAGAGACTGTAGCCAGTGCAATGGCCTAGGAGAGAACTGGGGGCATCCAGAAATTGGTGGTCACTATGAAAATGAAGAACAGGATTTGAGGTTGTAAGGCAGAGGGAAAGGTAGAATTGTGATAAGATAAGGAAATTTCAGAGTCCTTGAACATGGGAGAGATACATTTATAAGTGAGGCAAGATCAAGGATATGACCATCTTTGTGTGTGGCTAAGGTGGAATGGAGGTCGTGGGAATTCAGTAGATTAAGGAACTAGGAAATTAGGGGGTTTTTTGTTATTCAGTCATTTCAGTCATATCTAACTCACTGTAACCCCATTTGGAGTTTTCTTGGCAAAGATACTGAAGTAGTTTGCCCTTTCCTTCTGTCACAAATTTTGCATATGAGGAAACTGAGGCAAACAGGGTTAAGTGATTTGCCCAGAGTCACACAGCTAGAAAGTGTCTGAGGCCAAATTTGAACTCATGAAGGTGAAGCTTCCTGACTCCAGGCTTGGCACTCTATCCACTACATCACCTTAACTGCCCTTTGGTGCTTGAGGGAGTATCAATATGTATTTTGAATTTCAGTAGCATGAGGGCAAGTGTTGGTTTGGAGAGAAAGATTGTGAGCCAGGTCCTGAAATCATAAGGAAGGAGAGTGTCCTAGGGGTTGGTATATAGTAGCTACCAGGATCTTGATTTGGTAATAAAAGTGTATTGAATGAATCTCAAAGAAAGAGAAATTACTGAGCAATGATGGTAGAGGGAGAGTCTGGAAGTTGCAGTAAGGAGCTAATATGTATACTCTCCAACCACAGATCAATGTGGTCAGGGAAGGGAAGAGGAAGAGCATGAATGAAAGTACAACCAGTATTGGAAAGGTTGGCCAGGGACTGAGTATCATCTGGAGTGACATCTGGGCCTCAGTGAGAATCACAACACATAAGTACAGGGAGAAAGGAAAAGTTTAAGGTGAAATCGACTTTGTTAACTATAGAACAGGCATTACAGAAAGTACAGTGAAAGTGGCACATAGATTTGGAGTGAGGTATTTGGGAAGAATGGTTAGGATATATGGGAATACAGGAGTGGGTGGTAGGGAATGAAGGAAACAAACAATAATTAAGCATCTATGTGCCAGGCACTAGGCTAAATGTTTTACAAATATTATATCATTTGATCCTCACACCAACCCTAGGAGATAAATGTTATTATGATCCCCATTTTACATTTGAGAAAATGAGGCAGATAGCCATTAAGTGACTTGCCCAGGGTTACAGCTAGTAAGTATCTGAGGCTGGATTAGAACTCAAGTCTTCCTGACTCCAGGCCCAGTACTCTGATTACTGTTCCACCTGTCTGCTTCTTTGTTTCAACAAAGATAGGAGAGGTTCAAAATCAGTGGGATGAGGAGAGTATGACAGGTGAAAATGTGCTAACCATTAAAGAATGAGTCCCTGAAAAGTATCTGAGGCTGGAGAGAAGGCCACTGAGGGAGGCAGGTGATTAGATAGTCCAAGGCCCTCCTTTGAGGAAGAAGTTTACTTGGGATGATCTCATCTACTCATTGAAAGAGGAGGCCAGGTAATCTTCTGTAATTGCAAGGAGTAAAGGTTAGGTTGGAAGCAAGAAGAAGGAAAGAGTCATGGTAGGGAGTAAGATAAGGAGTCAATAAGGAAATAGTAGAAGGACTGTCTAGGAGAAATGAGGGCTCAGCTTAGAGTGTTTTGTTTTAGTCTGTTTTTATTTTGGACCAGATCTCTGATGTTACTGGCATAGGTAATATATTCTCAACCCTGCCTATTCACTTCCCTGGCTTCCTTTAAATCCCAACTAAAATCCTACCTTCTACAACAAGCTTTTCACAATCCTCTAGTACCTTCCCTTTGTTTATTTCCTATTTATCCTGGATATAGCTTGTTTATACATATTTATATTTATGTCTCCCACATTAGATTTTAAGCCCCTTGAGGTCAGGGACTCTCTTTTTTCCTCATTTTGTATCCCCAGCACTGAGCACAATATATGGCACATAGTAGGCACTTAATAAAAGTTTATTGATTGATTGATAGGGAACTTCAAGTGATTCAGCTTCGTCTTTCAATGCAGATGTGCACCAGCTCTGCATTTTATATTCTTAGGGTGTTTCTTGGGGTATTGAGAGGTTAAGTAAGTTCCCATGGGTCACACAGCCTTTATGTGTCACAGATAGGATTTGACCTTAGGCATTGCTGACTTCACACTTCTCTAACCACTATGGTGTGCTACTTTTAGCTTAGGTTCTATACTGTGAATTTAGAGCGGGTGAAATCAGATTGATTTTGTGACTCTCTCCAGCTATGTTCAGAAGGTCTGGAACAGGAACAGAAAAATCAGATGCAGGACATGTTATAGAAGCAACAACATCTAACCCTGCATAGGCTAGGCTAGTTTTTCCTTAAAAGGTATTGAAGCCATCTTTGAAATTTAATTGGTTCAGGGGCCTAAGGTTTAAGCCATTGATGTAGCTTCTTGTTGGCTTAAGAATATGTCACCCTACAAAGAGCTCCTATTTCAGACTTGGCACATACTTCTGACAGGCTCCCCAGCATGGCCAATTCAAAGGTGGGGAAGCTGTGCCCAACTGAATAAATACTGTACTTTTGTTAAATGTTCTTTCAGAGCAACAGAGAGGTAAATTTCCTTCTGTTAATTGTTAGGTGGTCAATCAGTGTCTAATTTCATTCCAAGCCTAGACCTGAAACACTGGACCAATATGGCCTACAATATTTGGTGCCATCAGCATTGTATCAGAATGACTGGTCAGGTGGGGGAAAGACAATGTGAAGGAAGGTGAGGCTCAGGTGATCATAGAATTGTGGCCTTCAAACTGGGCTAAACCTTAAAGAGACCCAGCTCCCTTATTTTGTAGATTGGATAACCAAGACTCTGAGAAGGAAAGTAATTTGCCCAAGGTCACATGAATTGATAATTAATTTATGAAATTATGAAATAGGGATAGGCACATCCAGTTCTTTGGGTACTTGCCATGAAAGAGCATGAGGCAGCAGGAAACCACACTTTAATTAAACACAGGGGTGTGATGGCTGAAAGCTCAGAAAGGTAGAGACAAGCAGTGAAAAGTGGTGTAGGGGCAGGTGGTGGCATAGGGACAAGGAATGGGATGATGAAGGAAGGCAGTTGATGCGGAAGAATATGGGAGGAAGGAGAAGCAGAGAATATCACTCATGTAACCATGGACTAGAGTTGAGAGCACTGGGCAGCATGGACCTGATGGAGATGGAAGAGTGCTGAGGGAGGGGAAGGAGTTTGAGGTTCCATTTTTATAGGGTTTTTTTTTGGGGGGGAGGAATATACCAACTCCTATCTGTGCCACCTTGGGGTTAGTTCATTAACATAACCAAATTATCTCAAAATTATCAGCATCTTTTTGATATTCTGCTGATCTGGAGGTGTGGAGGTCTGGATTTTGTCTGGAATTTACATATCATAGGCCAGAACCTTGACAGAGCCTAGATGGTTTTCTCTGATTCAGCACATATTACCAGGATTTGAATTTTAGTTAATATATGATTCAGTTTGTAAATTATACTCCCTAGATCTTTGGGGTGGTTTGCATATGATTTCTAGGTTCCCCTTTGCAATCTTATTTCCTGCTAAAATGTATATACAGACTATACAGACTGGAAGGGGAAGGAATGGTCAGGGGGACCAGAAAAAGATGCAGTTTTAGCACATTGCACTTGGTTAATAAGTGGCTGGACAGGAATCAGAAAATCAAAGGATACCCTGATACTGAAGCCTATGGCCTCTTGTGGCCTCTGTGCTTCTAGAAGTTCTGGCCATAAACTGTGAGGCAAATACATTTATTTGACTGAAGGAGATGAGACAATAAAATGTTTGTGAGCATTTAGCAACTAGGGACAGATCTGAATAGTCTTTGTGTCTTTAAGAACCATGCCCGGAAGATGATAAATGCTGCCAGCTGTCATTTGTTGAATTCACATACTTTTTGTTTTTGGAGATAACAGTGTAGGTCGGAGCCAAGATGGCAGAGTGAAAGCAGTGACTTGCTTGAGCTCTCCCCCAGACCCCTCCAAATACTCATAAAAAATGGCTCTAAACAAATTCTGAAGCAGCAGAACCCACAAAAAGACAGAGTGAAACAAATTTCCAGCCCAAGACAACCTGGATGGTTGATCAGAAAGGTATATCAAGCCAGGCTGGGAGCACAGTGCAGCGTGGGCACGCAAGCCGCAGTGAACCTGGAGCAGGCCTCAGAGGACTGAATCTCAGGCAGCTGTGGAGGTTTCCAGACTTCTCAATCCACAAATGCCAAAAACAGCTTAGAAGGTCAGTGGGAAAAGTCTGTTTCTGCGGTGCTGAGACAGGAAGGCAGGGTCTCAGCTCCATTCCCCGAGAGCATGGCCCATAGACTGAGGGGGAATCCAGTGACTGATCAGAGAGGGATTGCAGGGATCTCTTTGCCAGTGCTGAGGCAGGAATCTCTTGCTTTGCCCGGGTTTGGATCTGGGTCACAGTTCTGGGCAGGGTGCTGGGGTGAGGAGGAGCGCTGGTGGTGGAGCTTGTAGTGGCTGTGGAAGGAACCCCTCCTCACAGTTACAGGACAGAAAGGAATACCTGTGGTCACAGGCCAGGAAAGGAGTGACCACCTCGCCTCTTAAACACCTCGCCCCTTATCATACCACCTTAGAAGAACTGAAAATTTACAGGTCCCTACAAGTATCTCTGAAAACAGCTGTACAAACCCGCTGAAGCTTGGGACAGTACATTCTCCACATTGGAAGCAGATTAATACCTTAACAAGAAGTTTAAAACTCAAGTAATTGGCCGGGATCATGAGCAAGCAGCGCAAAAAGAGTCAGACTATATTATCTTACTTTGGTGAAAAAGATCAAAATATACAACCAGAAGAAGACAACAAAGTCAAAGCTCCTACATCCAAAGCCTCCAAGAAAAATATGAATCAGTCCCAGGCCTTGGAAGAGCTCAAAAGGGATTTTGAGAAGCAAGTAAGGGAAGTAGAGGAAAAACTGGGAAGAGAAATGAGAGTGATGCAAGAAAATCATGAAAAACAAGTCAACAGCTTGCTAAAGGAGACCCACAAAAATACTGAAGAAAATAACACCTTAAAAAACAGCCTAACCCAAATGGCAAAAGAGGTCCAAAAAGCCAATGAGGAGAAAAATGCCCTAAAAAGAAAAATTGGCCAAATGGAAAAGGAAGTCCAAAAGATTACTGAAGAAAATACTTCCTTAAAAATTAGAATAGAGCAATTGGAAGCTAGTGACTTTATGAGAAATCAAGACACTGTAAAACAAATCCAAAAGAATGAAAAATTAGAAAACAATGTGAAATATCTCATTGGAAAAACAACTGACCTGGAAAATAGATCCAGGAGAGAGAATTTAAAAATTATTGGACTATCTGAAAGCCATGATCAAAAAAAGAGCCTAGACATCATCTTTCAAGAAATTATCAAGGAAAACTGCCCTGATATTTAGAACCAGAGGGCAAAATAGAAATTGAAAGAATCCACAGATCTCCTCCTGAAAGAGATCCCCAAAGGAAAACTCCTAGGAATATTGTAGCCAAATTCCAGAGTTCCCAGGTCAAGGAGAAAATATTACAAGCTGCCAGAAAGAAACAATTCAAGTACTGTGGAAACACAATCAGGATAACACAAGATTTAGCAGCTTCTACATTAAAGGACCGCAGGGCATGGAATATAATATTCTGGAGGGCAAAGGAGATAGGATTACAACCAAGAATCACCTACCCAGCAAAACTGAGTATAATCCTTCAGGGGAAAAAATGGTCATTCAGTGAAATAGAGGACTTTCAAGCATTCTTGATGAAAAGACCAGAGCTGAATAGAAAATTTGACTTTCAAATACAGGACTCAAGTGGAACATGAAGAGGTAAACAGGAAAGAGAAATCATAAGAGACTTATTAAGATTGAACTGTTTACATTCCTGCATGGAAAGATGATATTTATAACTCATGAGACCTTTGTCAGTATTAGGGTAGTTGGAGGAAAAAAATTATACGTATGTATAGATAGATAGATAGAGGGCACAGGGTGAGTTGAAGATTAAGGGGTCATATCTGGAGAATAAAATTAAGGGATGAGAGAGGATATACTCGGAGAAGAAGAAAGGGAGAGGTAGAATGGGGTAAATTATCTCACAAAAAAAAAACAGAAAAGAAAAGTCTCTTACAGTGGAGGGAAGGGGAAGGTGAGAGGGAATGAGTGAATCTTATTCTCATAGGATTTGGCTTAAGGAGGAATAACATACACATTCAATTGGGTATGGAAATCTGTCTTACCCTACAGGAAAATAGGGGGAGAAATGGGACAAGAGAGCAGGGGGATGATAGAGAGGAGGGCAGATTGGGAAAGGGGGTAATAAGAAGTGAATACTTCTGAGGAGGGACAGGGTCAAAAGAAAGAGTAGAATAAATGGGAGGGCAGGATAGGATTAAGGGAAATAGAGTTAGTTTTTCACAACATGTCTACTATGGAAATGTTTTGCATAACTGCACATGTACAACCTATAGTAAGTTGCTTGCCTTTTCAGTGAGGGTGGGTGGGGAGGGAAGAAGAGAGAAAATTTAAAACCTAAAGTTTTAAAAACATATGTTTAAAAAAAATGTTTTCACATGCTACTGGGAAATAAGAAATACAGGAAATGGGGTACAGAAGTCTATCCTGCCCTACAGGAAAATAGAAGGGGAAGGGGATAAGAGAAGGGAGGGGGGAGAGATAGAAGAGAGGACAGACTAGGGAAGGGATATTCAGAATGCATGCCATCTTGGGGTGGGGGTATGGGTGAGATGGGGTGAAAATTTGGAACTCAAAAACTTGTGGAAGTGAATGTTGAAAACTAAAAATAAATAAATTTATATTTAAAAAAAAGAGATAATAGTATCTCAATGCTCATCAGGTAAGTCTAGAGTCTAGACCAGGGACGGGGAACCTGTGGCCTTGAAGCCACATGTTGCCTTCTTGGGTCTTCAAGTGTGGCCTTTTAACTGAGTCCAAGTTATATAGAACAAATCCTTTTATTAAGGGGATTTGTTCTGTAAAGTTTGGATTCCATCAAAGGGCTGCACTTGAGGACTTGGAGGGCCACATGTGGCCTCAAGGCCACAGGTTCCTTGCCCCTGCTCTAGACCTTCCTTAAAGACTAGAATTTGGGGATTTCTAAGATCTCTACTGAAGGAACTGTTTAAGACTTTTTATATGGCATTTTGAGAATTTTGCCACACTGACTTCATTGGGACTCTGATGGAAGACACTGAGGGAGACACTTGAAAGGACATTAGTGAATCCAGGAATCCAGAAACCTTTGTAGAATGAATATACCTCAATAGGATTCTTGAGGCTAGGGGCACTTCACTACTTTAAAAAGACAGACTGATTACATGCTCACTTTGACAAAATGTGAGTCCCATTTTTCGCAAGATTTCTAGTAATGGGTAGATAAGCGGGTCCCAAACATTCTCTTCCACCCTGACCTCATCAATGGGGTGGACCAGCTAGGGACAATATTATCCTGGCTCGCAAAACCAGCAAGGGTTATACAGCCCTGGCATAGTGAGGCACCATTCTGGCCCCAGAATGGATAGGATATGGGGGCTGCTCTCTCACTGGTACAGGTGGTCAGTGGCAATGTTTTTGGGAGTGTTCTCTCCATCCCTGGCACAGGAGGCAGAGTCAACACCTTTAGCAATGCTCAGGCTTAGGTAGAGACAAGGGTGTTATTAGACCCTGTTGCAGAGGAAGTACATTCTGGCAGTGTCATGTTACCTGGAACTTCCCATTAGGACAGTAGGGAAAAATTGGCTTTCCTCCTCCCTCTCCTGCAGTTGCTATGTACCATAAGCGAATGGGAGCTGAGGCCCTATGGTGCATAGACAAGCCAGATCCAGGGTTTGGGGCTTCCTCTTCTGTGTTTACTCTTTCCAATCTTAGGTGAATGAGCATGCATTGTTCCATAAGCTAGAAGATTGTGCACCAGGCCTGGTTCAGGTTGGTCTAGTGCTTCAGATTCAGGATTAAAATGAAATGTGGCACATCTAGCAATTAAGAGGAAATGTAGTGTGTAGGCTCTCTCTCTGTTAGAGTCAGGGTGGCTACACCTGTCCTTTGGAATTCCAGGGGGTAACTCTGAGGAGTTGATATGTCTCTTCTCTACCACTACCAACTCAAGTTCCCATTATCTTGCCCCTCACCATTATCAGGGACCAGTGACTAGGTCCCAGTTCCATTTAACCACTTAACACTGGGTAGCTTTTGTGAAAGGATATTTACTTCAAAGATATAGCAAGAAGAAAGTACAAAACTTTCCCTAGTACCTCAGAGGCATTACCTAAGGTCTGGGTTACCTAAGGTCTGGGGGGGGGCTCCGACATAGCTCAGTTCCTTCATAGCATTGGTTCCATCAAATTCAAGTCCAAAAGTGGTATCCCTGCTAGATGAATTCTTATCTCATTTATTGATGGACTAGGGTCCTGAAGATCACTCCTGGAAGGTTATTTCTTACTTCTAGGGGCATTGAGGGCATGCTGACTGCAGACACAAACTCTGGAATGCCGGAGTGCTGAGATGCCTTAGGAACCTTAGGAACTCACAAGGTTAAAGGCTGTACTCCCTTTACCAGTGGCTGTAAGCAACAGGAACACTGAATTTCTTGGCTATGTCTGAGGCTGACAGTTTCTTTTTGAGGCCGCTGCAATCAAAGACTTTCTTCTTTGTCACAAGATTAACCAGCCAGAACCAAATACAGAATGTCCCCACATGCTCTAGAATTTCTCCGAGATATTTCCATTCCACATCATCATGACTTTCCCAGAAGCCCTAGCCCTCCAAGTGGAGAAACACCATCTGAGGTACTCTGTGCCAGGCACCTACCAAAGAAATAGTTTTATCAAGGATCAAATTCAGTTGATTCAGCATAAAATTCAGCATTGATTCAGTTGGGCACAGCTTCCCCAAATGGGTATTAGCCATGCTGGTGAGCCAAGTCAAAATTGTGTGTCAAGCCTGAAGGAGAAAGTTACTCCTGCCTCTTAGTGAATTGGCTTTTATACTTAGGCCATCAGGCAATTACATCAACAGTTTAAACCTCAGCCCCCTGGACCAACTAAGTCTCAAGGATAACTTCAATACTTTTTAAAGAGAAACTTGCTTAGCTTATATTAGAGTAAATGTTGCTTTTATGATGGGGGGCTCCCAGGAATGAAGAATGGTGGAAGATCAGTAGCTGGGGAAAAGGGAAGGGATAAACAGATTTTAAGGTAATGCCTAGTGAAACATTAAAGTGACAGACCATGGCTAGACATGGAAGTTATTGTATCCAAAGTAAGGGAAATGAGTTGGAAGGATAATGATGGCATAGGGGACCAATCCATTAGGAGGCAGCTAGGTGGCTCAGGGTATAGAGTGCTGGGCCTGGAGTCAGAAAGACCTGATTTCAAATCCTGTGGTAGACACTTAGTAGCTGTGTGACCCTGGGCAAGTCATATAACCCTATTTGCCTCAGTTTCCTGATCTGTAAAATGAGCTAGAGAAGGAAATGGCAAACCACTCCAGTATTTTTGCCAAGAAAACCCCAAATGAGGTCACAAAGAGTCAGACATAATTGAAGCAACTTAATGGCAACAACAAAAGGAACTCAAGATCATCATAAGGTCTAAAAGTAGGTTTAGCATTGTGTTAGGATTGGAGATTGTGGTTGATGGGTAGAATTTTAAGGTTCTGGATGTTGGTGAAATCTAAGGTGTGACCTATGCTAGTGTATGTCTGAAATGGGATGAACTGGAATTGAGGAGCTTAAGGAATTGTGTGGCCAGATGTTACAGATGTTGTCAATATAAATCCTGAAGTCCCCAGGATTAATTGCAAGGGACCAGATGATAGGGAAGGTGGTGAATCAGGTACAAAAGTCACTGAAAAAGTTAGAATAGCCTGGAGGTAAGCAAATGACAGCAGCAGG
Source organism: Phascolarctos cinereus (assembly GCF_003287225.1). Taxonomy (NCBI): domain Eukaryota; kingdom Metazoa; phylum Chordata; class Mammalia; order Diprotodontia; family Phascolarctidae; genus Phascolarctos; species Phascolarctos cinereus. The sequence continues at coordinate 349,404,957 of NW_027555625.1, forward strand.
AATAGAGAGTGGACGGTACTAGCGTATTGCATAGACTCCACAAAAGGAAAGGTCAGTGAGAGAGGGAGGTAGAGAAATGATCTAGGACTGGTGGTGATGATGAACCAAAAGTATAAGTGCTTTTTTTCCTACCTTTGTGAGTTGAGGGGAGAGAGAAAGCATAGCCACCAGTGGAGATAGGAGATATAGAATCCTTTTGTAAGATCTGGGTGTATGTTAAAGGAAAGAGGTAATTGGTTTAAAAGGTTAGGGAAGTAGGGAAGTTTGTGATCAGTAGACCAGGGTTCTAAAGAGCACAATGGAATGGGCTAGACAATTAATGAAAAGGCTTGGAGTGTGCCTAGGGAGGAGTAAGGGGTAATTAGAATAGAAAAAAATGAGGGAGCCAAGAGATAGTATGGGCTTGTTGCTTACACCTAAGGCAGTGAGACTGGATGAACAGGACTGGGCAGCCAATGTAACACCTCACCCTGGCTCAACCTTACCCTGTCATGGCACAAGCCTTCTATTCCTTCCTATCCTTCTGGGCCCAGATCACTGTGGGGCTTGAAATATACTGAGACTCCTTCCGAAAGAGGAAGTGACAAAATTATAATGCAAAAATGAGGAAATTATTTTAAAATTTAGAAGTTATCCCAAATATTTTAATAAAATATCACATGTATAGGGGACCCATCTGACTGAACAGAATACATTTCCTATGAGGTTCTAGCCTGATTAGAATTCTCAGGACTGCAACTTTACTGAGAGTTTACCTAAATACAAGAGATTTTATCAGAGGATAAGGAGACGGAAGAAACTGAGCCACATGGAAAAGGAGCCAGGCATAGTTTCTAGGGACGTTCCTGAGCTACGGAGTGTGGATAGTTTAAGTGGAGCAGCCTGATGGAGGATGCGGGACATGTGGATGCCTCCACAGCAAGCTATATGCATTATGGAATAATTCTAGAGACTTGGAAGAAAAGGAACCCAGGAGCCCAGGTGGAGGGAGCCAGCAGCACCCAGCGCCAGAGCGAGCCTGGCTATACTAGATGAGACTAAATGGAGGAGAGCACAGAAAGAGCTCCCACCATTGGTGACTGAGAACAAAAAACAAAGTCTTCCCAACCTTGGGTCTAGATATATGGCAGAGGTTTTATTCCCACCCATTTATCTGGGGAAGAGACCCTAGACCTCCAAATTCATTAAGAGACTTTCCACCCATTTCTTTACTAATTGCTTTAATCTTATTTTCTAAGTATGATCTAGAGACCCCTTGGGATTCATGAGACACTTCCAGGAGTTCATGAGGTCAAAACTATTTTCATAGAAATACTAAGATGTTTTAATTTTTAATGCAGTAAATATTAACATTCCCCAAAGATTTTTGTGGTGTCCTCACTTATTTTTAAGATCGTAAAAGAGTTGTGAGGCCCCAGCATTTGAGAACCACTGATCTTGGCTAAAGGTTTTACTTCTTTTTTTTTTTAGGCAGTTGGGGTTAAGTGACTTGCCCAGGGTCACACAGCTAGTAATTGTCAAGCATTTGGTCTGAGGCTGGATTTATCCGCTGTGCTCTATCCACTGTGCCACCTAGCTGCCCCTAAGGTTTTACTTTTAAATGGACTTTATCCAAGTTGGCTAATAGTTACTGAGACTGACTCTAGATGACCTTGGAGGTTCCCTTCCTATCTCAGATAAGATAAACTTGTGAAATGTACTTAGCATCCAAATTATCCCTATACAGAAACCAGTAATCTTGTACAAGGTAAGTACCGTGAGGGAGGTACTTATTATTCTTCAATAACTAATCTGTCTTAGGACATAAACAGGCAGTTTTCAGAAGAAGAAATCCGAGAACAACTATGAGAAAGAATTCTCCAAATCACTGTTCATAAGAGAAATATAAATTCAAACAACTATGAGGTTTAATCTCGTACTAATCTGGATTAGCAAAGATGACAAAAGGCAAAAATGGCAAATGCTGAAAGGACTATGAGAAGGAAGGAACATTAATGCTCTGGTGGCCCAATTATTTGAAAAACAATTTGGAATTACATTAAAAAAGTCAATAAACTATATTAGAACTCAGGCCTTCCTAACTCAGAGTCCAGTGCTCTATCTGCTATACCACCTATTTGCCCTTAAGAAATGATGAATATTAAAAATGTTTAAATTAAATATTTTTTCAATTAACTAAATTCATGTTTGCTTTTTCTTACTCCCTCACCTCAAAAAGAAAGAAAAAACAAAGCCCTTAAAACAAATAAGTATAATCAAACAAAACTATGTATAGTCCCACATTGGCCATATTAAAAAAAATGTATACGTCTCAATCTGCATTCTGAATTCATCACTCCTCTGTTAGGAGGTACTTAGCATGTTGGCATGTAGGGTGTTTAGGGAAAACTAGCACCACTGGTGTGAGGACTGCCAAGCCCTTTTCAGGTCTCACTTTGGTGTCCATCTGATTCACCCGACTCTCACCTGTGGCTACAAGAAGCTGTAGCATGTTCAGTGGCCACACCTTGGTAAAGCTGTCCTGGCAGATGGGTTAACCCAGGTTGAGAGTAACCGAGGGGTCTTAAGCCAGTCGGTGAGTTGGAGGGTGTCTGCCCCAAGCATGTGAAGACTTCTCCCAGCATACAGGACAGATAAGAACAATTTGTCCCAACAGCCATGAAGGTGGCTGAAGCAGGCAGCGTGGAGTGCTTAGAGCTTGGTTAGACATGGAAGACACCAAGGTCATCCACAGCATCCCAAGCCGTTGCCGGTCGTCTTCACCTTTCTCTTGCCATTGAACTTTGATGACTCTGGAGAGAGAGTGAGGCGATGACTTCACACAGCTCTTCCTCATTTAAATCCAATTTAGGCAGGAATCCTAAGATACCACCCATGCTGTTTTACATTTTTACCTACCTCAAAGTCCTACGGCAACAAGCAAGTGACAAAGCAGCAGGTGCAGTCACAGCCCTGCACACAGGCAGCCCAGGCCAGAGGGTCATCCTCGCACTGGACTGAAGCAGCACTAGGATTCAGTAGCCCCCAGGATGTTTGAGCAGCCTTTTTAACGGACTGTACTGCTTACGTCGTGGCACAAAGAAGGGGTTTGAAAAGTGCCCTAAAAATTGTCTGCTTCATGTAATCTAACCCTGACTTACTTCCTGCAACAGGTAGGGATCCCACCCTACAGTAGAAACACAAAAAAAGTACAAAAAATGTTTTGCAAAGATGATTCCACTCACTATTAGTACATGGAATGGCCATACTTCTGGATAACATGAAATTCAGCAGACCTAAAAGACAAACAGTTCTTGTTGAGAGAGAATTCAGCAGATATTGCATCCAAGTAGCAGCCCTGAGTGAAACAAGGCTAGCAAATGAAGAACTGATTACCAAAGTTGGAATTGGATACACGTTTTTCTGGAGTGGCTAGAGTGATGAGGAGTACCGTGAAGCTGCCTACATTTTGAAATCAAAACTGATCTAGTAAACAAGCTTGTGTGCCTCCCAAAAGGAGTGAATGACAGACTTATGACAACAAGTGATTTATGACAAAATTATGTGATTATGGCAAAAAGTGATTGCCACTTGTAGGAAAGCACCATGCCATCATCAGTGCCTTTGCTCCCACCATGACGAACCCTGATGAGGTCAAAGAAAAATTTTATGAAGACCTGGAGATCCTCATCATCAATATGCTAAAAGAGGACAAGCTTGTAATTCTAGGTGACTTTAATGCAAGAGTAGGCACAGACTACCAGACATGGCAGGGAGTCCTTGGGAGGAATGGAGACAGAAACAGCGACAGTAACAGCAGTGGTCACTTACAAAGGAAGACTTATGTGTCTCATGACTTTCTTATCACTAACACTATCTTATCTTTACCTAAATACAATAAAACTTCCTGAATGCACCTTCACAGTAAACATTGCATTTAATAGACTGTGTCTTTGTAAGGAGAAGAGACAGACAGGATGTGAGAGTAAGGAAGGCAATGTGTGGCACAAAGTGCTGGACCAATCATAGACATCTTCTCCAAGCTGACCACTGGCATTCAACAAAAGCAGAGATCCCAGGGCAAGATGACTACCAGAAGACTTAATGCCAACAGATTAGAGTGCTTCTGCCACCATGAACAGTTTGTTACTAACTTGGAGGGAAAACTGAGCCAACAATCGTCAGTATGAGTAGAGCAGAAGAGGAATGGACAGCTTTCTGGGTCAGAACACTCACAGACATCAGGATTAGTTTAACAAAAATGATGGGGAAATTCAGAAGCTGCTAAATGAAAAACAAGAAGAAGAAGGGTTTACCAGCAGGATATTTTATCTGTCTCTAAGAAGGCAAGGTTTAGCTCTATCAAAAGTAAAGTGCAAGCAAAGCTGGGAGAGATGCAGAATTCTTGGCTCAATAAGAAGACAGATGAAATTCAGTTTTTAGTAATAATAATACTATTACTGATAGTAATAATCCAAAGTGCTTTAATGGATTCCTGAAAGCTACTTGTGGGCCAAAGATCTATGATGCATCTCAACTACTCAGTGCTGATGGAGCCACATTGATTAGTGATAAGGATGTGATCCTAGAGAACATTTCTATAGTGTTCTTAACAGACTGTCATCAACCAATGATGAGGAAAGCTCCTTTGTGTCTTTATTTGTATTAATCCTATTGCTTTCTATTATATTTACATGTAGGGATGGGTCACACACTAGATCTCACCATTACCCACAGATGTTCCACTTTCCTAATTAAGAATTCTGACACCCCTCTATCTGGACATAACCTGCTATCATTCTGTCTCTTCCTATGCCTCGCTCTTCCTAACCATTCTCACCTTCATCAAGACCTCTAGTCGCTCCACCCATCAGTATTTTTAAAGCTACTATTCCTGCTCTAATTTCACTTCTTTCTCTCTTCAATACTGACCCCATACTCAGCCAATTCAACTCTACATTGTCCTCTGCTCTTGAATTCATTTCCCCCTTGTCCTAGTGCTGTATATCCTTTGCCAAACCTCAGCTCTGGATTACTCCCATCATCTGCTTTCTCTACTCCTACTCTACTACTCACTGATGAATGTAGCTTGAGAAAATTATGCAACTGTGCTGACTGGGTCCATTACACATTCATGGTATTCCATTTCAACTAGGCATCCACTGCAACAAAGAAATTCTCTTATTCCTCCTTATTTGACTTTCTATCTCACTCTCCACAAACATTTTCCCAAATCTTTTCTTCCCTCCTCAAGACTCAAACACCTTCCCTCTTAGATGAAGACATTGCCTCTTTCTGGAAAAAAAGTGAGGCCATTCAACATGAATTCCATCTTCTTTCCTTTTCTTCATCTCAAAAATGTCATGCCATTATCTTCCCTCTTCCTTTTCCTCAGTTTCTACGTGTTATGATCAAAATCCTAACTTCTTCCCCTGTGCGAGTTAGACTAGTTTTTTCCTGAAAAGGTATCGAGACCATCCTTGAGACTTGGCTGTCTTAGAAAAGTAAAAACTCATGCTGTTGACATCACTTCCTGATCACCTAAGTACAAAGCAGCCATGAGGAGCTCCAGGGACACCGTCTCTGATATATGGAAGTTGGATCATAATGTGCAACTCGGGAGGTGAGCTTCACTCAGCTGAATCAACTGGATGTGTCCTCAAAGTGTATACTTGTTGAATATCCACCTGTTGTGTAAATGGCCAAGTAAATCTCTTTTTGTTCACTCTGAGGTCTTCTTTCATTTCAACATCAAACCTAAACTTCCAGAGAATTGGCTGAGTCAGAACCAGCCCAGAACACTCTGATGATGGCTGTTGTACCAACTTCTGGAACACTCCCTTTCTTTCTTCACTTACTTCAGTGCCTGGCTTATAGTTTTTCTCTCCACTCCAACTCCTGCCTTCATTCTAGGGTACATGAACATATACTGATACTCCTTCAAACATCCTACCCTCATGGTTCCTAAACTTACTTATTTCCTATGACCTACTACTCCACCTCACTCAGCCACACAAATTGATCATACCCTTAATTTTGCCATCACCCACAAATGAATCCCTTCTAGGTTCATGAAGTCTGAAATTACCTTATTTGATCACAATCGATTGTCATTCTACCTCTTTGCTTCGCAACCCCAAACCTATTTTTTGTCTTCACAGTGACCTCCAATCCTTAGACCCCTCCGTTCTCTCACAGGTCATCAACCTTGCACTAGATACATTCTCCTCCTTTCCCCATCTTGACCGCTTCTTGAACTAATTCAACTCTGTACTGTCTTCTTGAGTCCCCTGGCCCTGTAGCCTATCTCCAACATTGCCCTGTCAAGTGTTCTCCTTGGATCACTCCCTCCATCTGCTGCCTTTGTTCCTACACATATGCTACTGAATGAAACCGGAGAAAATTATGAAACCATGCTGACTAGATCCATTACAAATTTATGCTGCATAGCCTCAAGTCTGCTAGGCAATCCTTTTACACCTCCTCAATTAACTTGCCATCCCACTTACCAATAGTGGCTCTCCCAAACATTTTCATCTTTCCTCAAACCTCCCAGGTTTCCCTACCCCATCCTCTCAGCTGAAAATTTTGCTTCATATTTTACTGAAAAAAATGAGGCTATTTTCCAAGGACTCCCTCTTTTCCCCTCTTCCTTATCTCACTTCACCCAGATGCTTTCTGCTGATCTCTTCCTTCATTCCTGTCTCACAGGTGGTCCTTCTCCTTGGCAAGGCAAATCCTTCTACCTGCACAAATGAACCCATTCCATCCTGTATTTTACAGAAAATTGATTCTTCTATCATCCCCACTCTTGCTTAATGTCAATCTCTATCTACTAGCTGCTATGCCTCAAAAAACCCTCAATTGATCCATTAATCCCTGATAGCTATCATCCCATATCTCTTCTTTCTTTAGTGGCTTAAACTCCTTGAGAAGGTTGTCTACATTAGGCACCCCCATGTCCTTTCTTCTTAATTTTCTGCAGTCTGGCTTTCAACTTCATCATTCAACTGAAACTGCTGTCTCCAGAGTTACTAATAATCTCTTAATTTCCAAATCTAATGGCTTTTTCTCCATCTTCATTCTTCTTGACCTCTGTGCAGCTTTGACTTTGTCAATTACACTTTTCTCCTTGATATTCTCTTCTCTAGGTTTTCATGACACTGTTCTTTCTTGGTAGTGACCTCTCTGCTGATCTCTGTCCTCAAATCTCTAACTGCCTATTAGACATCTTGAACTAAATGTCATATTTAAGATGTCACATTAAACTCAATGTCCAAAACTGAGCTAATTGTCTTCCTCTACATAATACTCCCCACTTCCAAACTTTGCTATTTTTGTTGAGGACACCATCATCCTCCTAGTCCCCTAAGCTTGCAATCTGTCATTCTCAACTTTTCATTCTCACTCACTTATATCTGATCTGTTGTCATGGGCCTGTCAATTTTACCTTAGCAACTTCTTCCTTTTCCATCCTCTGATACTGCCACCAGCCTGATGTACCTCATACCTGAATTATTGCAGTAGCCTGCTGGTTGGTCTCTCTGCCACCATTCTCTCCCATTCCAGTCTATTTTCCACTTAGCTATCAAAGTGATCTTTCCAAAGTATAAATCTAACCATGTCACTATGTCACCTCACTAATAAAGAAATTATTAGCTCCCTATTACCTCCAGGATCAAATATGAAAATCTGTTTAGCATTCTAAACCCTTCATAATCAGCCCCTCCCCCTTTCTTGCATCTTATACCTGCCTTTCTTCCGTATACTCCGCAATACAGTGACATTGACCTTACTTTTCCCTGAACTAGACATCCCATTTCCCAAACTCCAGCCATTTTCACTGGCAACTATCCTCCATGCCTAAAATGCTTTTTCTCCTCATCTTTGCTTCCATGGCCTCCAAGTTTCAACTAACATCCCAACTGAAAGCATGCCTTCTACAGTAAGCCTTTCCCAAATCCCCTTAATTATTTTTAATTAATTAATTTAAAACTATTTTAATATTTTATTTGCTTTTTTCAATTACATGTAGAATAATTTTAACACATTTTTTATAATTTTAAATTCCAAATTCTTTCCCACTCTCCCTCCATTCTCCCCTCATTGAGAAGGCAAGCAATTTGATAGAGGCTATACATGTGCAGTCATGCAAAACATTTTTCCATTTTAGTCATGTTGTGAAAGAAAACACAACACTCCTTCCCCCCAAAAAAACCAAGAAAACTAAAGAAAATTTAAAAAACCAGTATGATTCAATCTGCACTGAGATTCCATCATTTCTTTCTCTGGAAGTAGATAGCATTTTTCATTACAGGTCCTTCAGAATTGCCTTGGATCTTTGTATTGCTGAGAGTAGCCGTCATCCAGAGTTTATCATTGTACAGTATTGTTGTAACTATGTACAATATTCTCCTGGTTCTGCTCACTTCCTTTTGCATTAGTTCAGGTTAAGTCGTTAAAAGTTTTTCTGAAAGTATCTTGCTCATCATTTCTTTTAGCACAGTAGTACTCCATTACAATCATATGCCACAACTTGTTCAGCCATTTCCCATTTGATGGGCATCCCCTCAATTTCCAATTCTTTGCCACCACAAAAAGAGCTGCTTCAAGTATTTTGGTACATATAGGTTCTTTTCCTTTTTGTTGTCTATCTCTTTGTGATACAGACCTAGTAGTGATATTGCTGGGTCAAAAGGTCACACAGTTTTATAGCCATTTGGGCATAGTTCCAAATTGCTTTCCAGATGGTTGAATTAGTTTACAACTTCACCAACAGTGCATTAGTGTCTCATTTTCCTACATCTCCTCCAATATTGGTCATTTTCTTTTTCTGTTATATTCCCAATCTGATAGGTATGGGATTGTACCTCAGAGCTGTTTTAATTTGCATTTCTCTCATCCAAAGTGATTTAGAGCACTTCTTCATATGCTTATGATTAGCTTTTGATTTCTTCATTTGAAAACTACCCACTCATATCCTTTGATCATTTATCAATTGGTGAATGACTTGTATTATAAATTTGACTCAGTTCTCTATGTATTTATGAAATGAGGCCTTTATAAGAGAAACTTGCTGTAAAATCTGCCCCACACACACCTTTCTGTTTTCCTTCTAATCTTGGCTGTAATGGTTTTGTTTATGCAAAACCTTTTAATTTAATGTAATCAAAGTTACCCATTTTATATCCCATGATGTGCTCTCTCTTCTTTGATAATAAATTCTTTCCTCATCCATAGATCTGACAGATAAGCTATTCCACTTTCCCATGATTTGCTTATGGTATCACCCTTTATTTCTAAATTATGTACTCATTTTGACCTTATCTTGGTATACGGTATAAAGTGTTGGTCTATACGCAGTTTCTACTAAACTGCTTTACAGTTTTCTCAGCAGTTTTTGTCAAATAGTGAGTTCTTGTCTCAAAAGTATGAATCTTTCTGCTTATCAAATGCAAGATTACTATGGTCATTTTCCTACTGTACATTGTGTACCTATTCTATTCCACTGGGTCCATCATTCTATTTCTTTGCCAGTACCAGATTGTTCTGATGATTACTGCTTTGTAATACAATTTGAGATTTGCTATAGCTAGGCCACCTTCCTTCAAACTTTTTGTCCCATTAATTCTCTTGATATTCTTGACCCTTTGTTCTTCCGTATGAATTTTGTTATTTTTTCTAGCTCTATAATTTTTTGGTAGTTTGATTGGTATGGTGCTAAATAAGTATGTTAATTTAGGTAGAATTGTCATTTTTATTATATTGGCTTGGCCCTATCCATGAGCAATTGATATTTTTCTAATTGTTTAGATCTGACTTTATTTGTTTTATAATTGTATACATAAAGTTCCTGGATTTGTCTTGGTAGGTAGACTCCCAAGTATTTTATATTGCCTGCAATTATTTTAAATGGAATTTCTCTTTCTATCTCTTGCTTCTGGACTTTGTTGGTAACATAGAAATGCTGATGATTTGTGTGTATTTTATATCCTGCAATTTCACTAAAGTTTTTAATTACTTCAACTAGTTTTTTCAGTTGATTCTTCGGGATTTTCCAAGTGTACCATCATATTATCCGCAAAGAGTAATAGTTTTGTTTCCTCATTGCCTATTTTAATTCCTTCAATTTCTTTTCCCTCTCTTATTGCTATATCTAGCACTTCTAGCACAACAGTGAACAATAGTGGTGATAATGGCATCCCTGAGGGCTTTTTCAATTGCTTTTTTCTAAAATAGGATAATTTGAGTATTCTTTCTCTTTTGTTCATCTGGGCAATTAAATTTTTGTAAATATTCATCCATTTCACTTAGATTGTTAGATTTATTGGCATTTAATTGGGCAAGATAGCTCCTAATAATTGCTTTAATTTCTTTATTGGTGGGGGATTCACTCTTCACTTTTGATACTGGTAATTTGGTTTTCTTTTTTTAATCAAATTAATAAATAGTTTGTTTTATTGGGGTTTTCCCCCATTAAACCAGCCTCTAATTGTATTTATTAGTTCAAAGGTTTTCTTACTATCAGTTTATTAATCTCTCCTTTGATTTTCAGGATTTCCAATTTGGTGTTTAATTTTTAATTTGTTCTTTTTCTAGTTTTTTTTTAACTGCATGCCCAATTTATTAATCTGCTCATTCTCTATTTTACTGATGATAAGCATTTAAAGATACATGTTTCTCCTTGAGTACTGCTTTGGGTGCATCCCATAAAGCTTGGCATGTTGTCTCATTGTTGTTATTCTTTTTAAATGAAATAATTATTTCTCTGATTTGTTCTTTGACTCACTCATTCTTTAGGATTAGATTACTTAGTTTCCAATTAATTTTCAATCTATGTTTCCATGGCCCTTTATTGAATGTTATTTTTATTGCATTATGATCTGAAAAGGATGGATTTAATATTTCTGCTTTTTTGCCTTTGGCTGTGAGGTTTTTATGCCCTAATAATACATGGTAAGTTTTTGTATAGGTGCCATGTACCACTGAGAAAAAAGGCACATTGCTTTCTATTGCCATTAAATTTTCTCCAGAGGTCTATCATATCTAACTTTAAAAAAAAAATTCTATTCATCTCTTTAATTTCTTTCTTGTTTATTTTTTGGTTAGATTTATCTAGTTCTGAGAGAGGAAAGTTAAAGTCTCCCACTAGTATAGTTTTATGTCTATTGCCTCCTATAACTCATTTAACTTTTCCTTCTTAAAATTCTTAAACTTGGATGCTATATCATTTGGTGCATATATGTTTAGTATTGATCTTACTTCTCTGTCTATGGTACCTTTTAGCAAAATGTAGATTCCTTGCTTATCTCTTTTAATTAGATCTATTTTTTGCTTTTGCTTTGTCTGCGATCATAACACTTTTTGTTTTATTTTGTTTTGTTTTTTACTTCAGTTGAAACATAATAGGTACTGCTCCAGCCCCTTACCTTTACTCTGTGTGTGTCACTGTGCTTCAGGTGTGTTTCTTGTAAACAGCATATTGTTGGATTCTGGTTTCTAATCCATTCTTCTATCCACTTCTGTTTTATAAATGTTTATCTTATTCACATTTCCCTCCACCCTAAACCCCCCATACCCCAACCCCCACCCTCTGTTCACCCTGTCCATTCTCAAAAGTGTTTTGCTTCTGATTTTTACCTCCTCCAGTCCACTCTGCCTTCTGTCAGCACCACCATCCCTTCTCTTATCCCTTCCCCTCCTACTTTCCTGTGTGGTAAGATAGATTTCTATATCCAACTGAGTGTGTATATTATTCCTTCTTTGAGCCAATTCTGATGAGAGTAAGATTCATATACAGTCCCCTCCTTCCCCATCTTTCCTTCCACTCTAAAAGTTCTTTTGCACATCTTTTATGACACATAATTTACCCCATTCTACTTCTCCCTTCCCCCCTTCTCCCAATGCATTTCTCTTTTTCAACTTTTAATTTTATTTTTTTTTTAGATAATCATCCCCTCATATTCAACTTATACCCGTGCTCATTGTCTATGTATATCCACATTCTAACTGCCCTAATAATGATAAAGTTCTTAGGAGTTATAAGTATCATCTTCTCATATAGGAATTTAAACAGGTTAACCTTATTGAATCCCTTATGGTTTCTCTTTCCTATTTATCTTTTTATGCTTCTCTTGCGTCTGGTATTTAAAAGTCAAATTTTACATTCAGCTCTGGTCTTTTCATCAGGAATGCTTGAAAGTCTTCTATTTTATTGAATATCCATTTTCCCCCTGAACAATTATACCCAGTTTTGCTGGGTAGGTGAGTCTTGTTTGTAATATTAGCTCCTTTGCCCTCCAGAATATCATATTTCAAGACCTCCAGTCCTTTAATGTAGAAGTTGCTAAATTTTCTGTTATCTTGTCTGTGGGTCCATGATATTTGAATTGTTTCTTTTTGGCTATTTGCAATATTTTCCTTGACCTGGGAGCTCTGGAATTTGGCTATAATATTTCTGGGAGTTTTCATTTTGGGATTTCTTTCAGGAAGTGATTAGTGGATTATTTCAATTTCTATTTTACCTTCTGGTTGTAAAATACCAGGACAGTTTTCCTTGGTAATTTTTTGAAATATGATATCTAGATTCTTTTTTTGGTCATAGCATTCAAGTAGTCCAATAATTCTTAAATTATTTCTCCTTGATCAGTTTTCCAGGTCACTTGTTTTTCCAATGAGATAGTTCACACATTCTTCTATTTTTTCATTCTTTTGATTTTTTTTATTGTTTCTTGATGCCTCATGGAGTCATTAGCTTCCACTTGCCCAGTTCTAATTTTTAAGGGATCATTTTCTTCATTAAGCTTTTGTACCTCCTTTTCCGTTTGGCCAATTCTACTTTTTAGGGAGTTCTTTTTTCAGTGAATATTTGTACATCTTTTTCCATTTTTTGTGCTTCCTTTTTACCAAGCTGTTGACTTTTTTTCCCCATGATTTTCTTGCATCACTCTCATTTCTTTCCCCCATTTTCATCTACCTTTCTTATTTGATTTTAAAAATAAATTTTGAGCTCTTCTAGTAAATCTTTTTGGGCCCAAGACCAATTCACTCTTTTCTTTGAGGCTTTGCATTTAGCTGTTTTGATATTGTTAGCCTCTTCTGAGTTTGTGTTTTGATCCTTCCTGTCACCATAGTAACTTTTTGTAGTCACGGTTTTGTTTGTTTGTTTGTTTCTTTGTTTTGTATGTGTATGTGGCTTGCTCATTTTCCCAGCCTATTTTTTGACCTTCAAGTTTATGTTAAAGTTGGACTATGTTCCTGGAATGGAGAAGGCACTGTCCCAGGCTTCAGTTTTTTTTTGTTCTGGGGGTCTATAAGTTTTTGGATGTTCTGACGTGTATGATCTGAGGAGAGGGGTAGTCACTACTCTCCTGGCCTGCACTCTGATATGGAGTGACCATAAGGATTTTTTTCTTCCCTGGAACTGTGACCAGGGTCTCCACTTCCCTAAGACCAGGACCTCTAGTGTACTGTTGCTTCTTCTTACCCTGGGACTGCGACTGGTATCCACTATGGGTAATGCAATAGAGTCCTACACCTAGTGCCAAGAAGGGTCCCCTGTAATTTCCCTGTGACTAGTTGTCCAGCCCCCTTACTGTCTGTGGGCTGAGAGCTCTGTAAGTTGCTGCTGCAGATTCAGTTGCCCCCAAGATTTGCCGCTGACTTGCACCAGGTCTTGGGACCTTGCTGCTGGTTTACACCAGGGCTCGGGGTGGGCCTCGCTTCTGGCTTGCACAGGCACAGGGAGCCTTGCTGCTGGCTTTCTGGGCAAGGCATGCACTGGACTGTGCTCTCCTCTTACCCGAGTGAGACAAAGCTTTCCTGCTGGCCTTCTTGGTCTTTGGTTGGAATATTTTTTCACCTAGTCCTTTTGTTTGTTTCGTCACTCCAGAATTTGTTTTGAGGCAGTGTTGTTTGGGAGGAAATTTGGGAGATGCTGGTTGACTTTACTCCACCATCTTGGCTCTGCCTCAGCCCCCTTAATTCTGTTGATTCTTTCCAATTTGTCCTGTATAAAGTTTGTTTGTACGTAGTGGTTTGTACATGTGATCTCTAAAGAATAGGGACTGTTTTGCCTTTCTTTGTATTCCCAGTGCAAGCACAGTGCTTGGCACAAAATACACATTTAATAATCAATGTTTATTGACTGACTATCAAATAGCCTTTCTCCTTGCCTGTGAGTTTCCCCCCCCCCCGCTACATGTGCCCTTGATGCTATTTCCACCTTTCTCCAGCAGATTGCAACCTCGTATTATTCTCTCTCTCTCTCTCTCTTTCTCTCTCTCTCTCTCTCTCTCTCTCTCTCTCTCTCTCTCTCTCTCTCTCTCTCTCTCTCTCTCTCTCTCTGTGTCCCTCATCTTCAACCTCTTCTTATTTACTGTTTCCTTCCCTGATGCCCTCAAGCTTTCCCAAGTCTCTTCCATCACCAGGCTCTAGCATACCTTCAAGCTATCATCCTGTATACATATATAGCATGTACTCTTTCTTTACCTCTACCTCATAGACTTCATATGCAGGCATCAGTCTACATGAAGACATACTTGATTCACTTAACAGCTAGTGTCCCCAAACCCAAAATATTTTGTATTTAAACTACTTTGGTTTTTTCTCTTTATATATTTTTTCTGTATATATTTATTTATGTTTGTCTCCTTTGTGAGAATATGGGCACCCTGAGAGTAGGGATTATTTCATTCATTGTATTTGTATCTGCAGGGCTTATTACAGTGACTGGAACATAGTAGATACTCAATAAATACTTGTTGATTGATTGGATATGTTTACCTGGACTTTACCTCCCAACCAGAAAGACCATAAGCTTCATGAGAACAAATAACCATGTCTTAGTGGCTTAGATCAGGACCAATTCAGTGCTTTCAACCTTGTAAATACTCAGTAAATATTTGCTGTTGAATTAACAATAATAGCTGAGCTATCATTTATAACACTTTAAAGTTTTCAAAGTTCTTTACATATATTGTCTCATTTGATCAAGCAATAATCGATCAATAAACATTTATTAACCAGCTACTATGTACCAAGTGCCAGCTAGGTGGTGCAGTGGATAAAGCATTGGGCTTAGAATCATTTTCATGAGTTCAAATCTGGTTGTGTGACCCTGGGCAAGTCACTTAACTCTGTTTGCCTTAGTTCCTCATCTGTAAAATGAGCTGGAGAAGGAAATGGCAAACCGCTCCAGTACCTCTGCCAAGAAAACCCAAATGTGGTCACAAAGTGTTGGACGTGACTGAAACAAAAACAACAAAACAAAACAAAAAATGTATCAAGCACTGTGCTAAGCACTGGAAACTTGATGAAGATAACAAAAAGTTAATACAAATTGCTTTTCAAATAAAGTTAGCCCATAATAATTATGTTTTTAACTGAGTTGAAATATTAATTTTAATTTGTATTATATTTATATAAAAAGGGAAAAGAAGAATCCCAGATGTTGAGAGGCACATATTTTCATATTTCCCCTACCGTGGCGCTCCTAAACCCGCCCTTCTCTCAATTTGTTCTTTCAGTGTATGGCTGGAATCTTGCCAGGAAAATTCCAGATCAGCCACCCTGCAGAGAAAACAACTATAGACATCTTACTGGGCATTCCAGACTATCCACATTTCTTGTGGGACAGCCTCATTGCCTCTATGTGTGTGCTTTGTGTATGTGCACATATGTTCAAAGGGAGCCTGAGGAAGGAAATCACTAAATTGCGAGTCATTTAAAGCCCTTTACAAACTGTCTCCACCCTTCCTTTCCAGATCATGTCTTGCTCCTCTTTATTCATTCTGTGTTTCAGCTAAACTGGTCTACTAGTTGTTCCCTAAACTTGGGGTTCCATCTCAAGGTCCATGCCTTAGTGTGGGCTGACCCCCATGTAGGGAAAAGGCTCCCTCCTCACTTCTGTCTTTCAGAACCCTCTTTCTTTGCTTTAAAGCTTGACTCACTTCAGGTACCATCTCCTCTGGGAAGCCTTTCTTGGCCTCCCCTCCCCCCTCCAAATTACCTTGTATTTCCTACTTATCCATGTAAAGGAGCTACTTATAGAAAAGGAGACTGATAATGACATGTTAAACTAACTGTAAAAATTTGGCCATACCAGGTCATCCATTTGTGAAATTTAGATAAGTCTCTTGAGCAAATCAAAGGCAAGCAATGCCATAGGATGACAAATTATAGGCCATGCCTCCAGGTGACTTTTAAAAGTCAGTACAGTGAGTCTAGGAAGAGAAGTTCAAAGAAGAGCCAAGCCACTGCCTAGATATGTGGAAGGTGCACAGAACATGAAGAGGGCTATGATAAGCCATAAGGAGCTGAGAGAGCAGAAGCCAGAATGAACAAGGCCAAGATCCTGGATGTGAGGTTTTGGGGTCAATAGGGTACAAGGAATTTAAGGAAAGATGCTGTGTTGCTGAAACCCCCTCTAAACTATAGATCCGTAAGTCATAATCCTATATTTCCTTTCTTCTCTTGAGCTTTCTCTTGGAACACAGAAGTTTTTCTTTCTGGGCTTGGGAAAGTTTAACTGTCTTTGTTTTAAACATTTACTTTATTTTTATAAGTGTTAACCACAGCTCTTTACTAGTCTGAGTATAGTTACTAGAAATAGGAAGGTAATTTAAGGGGGAGCATTTCCAAAGAAGAAAGAAAGATAAATGTGATCCTATGGTCTAATACCGAGATGTTTTTGTAGGATACCATGGCTAAGGTTTTGGAGCTGAGAGAGAGATCGGTCCTTTGAGATAACTTCCCAGAGCAAAGTAGAAGTGTCATACTTGGAAACCTATGTAGGCAATGAATTAGTAGTAGAGTGAAGGGGACAAATAAGGGTGTTAAACCTTCTTTACATCACCACTTCTACATACAGATAAATGTTATAGGTAGACTGTGAGGTGCATGGGAGCAAGGGCAATATTACTTTCCGTGTTTGTATTCCTAGCTTAGTACAATGTCTTGCACTTAGGTAATTAATATTTATTGAACAGAACACAACACAGAAGAAAACAGACACAGACATAGAGACTATAAAGAAACTGTGGATGTTTTCATTGAGCTAAAACTTGGAATTCTGTAGAATGAAATTGTAGTTTAGTTGAGATACTCCTTCTCTTGGGTCCAATTCAGTTGACTGATTGAATTGTTTTTCTGAAACAAATGAAAAAATTACTTTATACATTTGTAACAGAGGACTGGCCCCCTTTCACCCTGAGCTGACATAAAGCCAAGAGTACATGGAAAGTGTAATGGGGACTGATCCTCAAGCCCAGTCCTTATGAGCATGTACAGAGTGCTTGGCTGATACAATTTCCATGTAGACTTGGACCATGTGTAGACATTCCATATCTGGTTTCAGTCTACTAACTATATGCTGAATACAATTATATTTGATTGGCTACAGCCACATATTTGGAATTCAGGGGACATTCAAAAGGCAATAGTTTGGGGTGGCTAGGGTGACACAGTGGACAGAGCTCCAGCCCTAGAGTCAGGAGGACCTGCGTTCAAATCCCACCTCAGACATTTGACACTTACTAACTGTGTGACCCCGAAGAAGTCACTTAACCCAGATTACCTCACCAAAAAGAAAAACAAAAACAAAAGCCAGTAGTTGGCAGAGCTAAAATGTCATAGGAAAGGTAGGGGCTTTCCCTTGCTTTCCCCTCCAAACATATTAAAAATAACACTTCAAAACAAATTCTGGAGCAGCAAAACCCACAAAAGGAAAGGGTAAAACAATTTTCTAGCAGAAGACAACCTAGAAGATTGTCAAGAAAAGTCTGTCGCACCAGGGCAAGACAGGAAGCACAGTACAGAACAGACAAACTCCTCCTTTCTCCTCTCCATCCCTCGCCTCCGCAACCAGCAACAGCCCTTAGGGGCAAGTGAATTGGCAGTAGAGGCTTCTGGAGCTCTCAACCCAGAGACACTCAGGGGGTTGGGCAGCTGGTCAGAGGGAGATTACAGGGGTCTCTTTGCTGGTACTGGGCACAGGATTCTGTTGTATTGCCCATACACAGATCCAGTTGCAGTCCTGCATCACAGTCCCAGGGCAAGAAGGAACACCAACACACTAGAGCTTACACTGGCAGGGATGCAGGGATCCTGGTCACAGTTCCATGGCATAAAAGAGCAGACCTTTTGGAGTGAAAGGGAATTGAAGTAGCTCAAAAGAAACATGAGCTGTGCAAATTTAGAGACATCTCTGTTCCTAATGTTCACCTGGACCATTTGTGCCTGAGCTGTAGTATACCAGAGCACAGGCCAGGAGAGTAGTAAACACAGCTCTCCTTAGACCATACCACCTTAGAAGAACTGAAAACTTACAGACCCCCAGAACTAGTTCTGAAAACAGCTGCACAAAACCTTGAAGCTTGGGACAGTGGCCCTTTGACCACAGGAGCAGATCACAACTTTAACATCAAGGTAGAATTCAAGAAATAGACTGGAAAAATGAACAAACGACAACAAAAGAACCAGAGTGTGGAAAGTTACTGTGGGGGCAGGGAAGATCAGAACCAACCTCAGAAAAAGACAACAAAGTTAAACTATTATATCCAAAGCCTCAAAGAAAAATGTGAATTGGTCTCAGGTCCAAAAAGAATTCCTGGAAGAGCTTAAAAAAGATTTTAAAAATCAAATGGTAGAGGTAAAGGAAAAATTGGGAAAAGAAATGGCAGTTATGAAAGAAAATCCTGAAAAAAGAGTCAAGAGCTTGATAAGGGAGGCAAAAAAAAATACTAAAGAAAATAGCATCTTAACAGAATAGGTCAAATGGCAAAAGAGGCACAAAAACCCACTGAAGAGAAGAATTCCTTAAAAAGCAGAAATGGCCAAATGGAAAAAGAGGTACAAAAGCTCAATGAAGAAAATAATCCCTTAAAAATTAGAATTGGGCAAGCAGAAGTTAATGATTCCATGAGGCATCAAGAAACAGTAAAACAAAATCAAAAGAATTAAAAAAGAAGATGAAAATGTGAAATATCTGGATTGGAAAAACAACTGACCTGGAAAATAGATTAAGGAGAGATAATTTAAGAATTATTGGAATACCTGAATGCTATGACTAGAAAATGAGCCTAGACATCATATTTCAAGAAATTATCAAGAAAAACTGATATTCTACAACAGAGGGTAAAATAGAAATTGAAAGAACTCACTGATTACCTCCTGAAAATGATCCCAAAATGAAAACTACCAGAAATATTATAGCCAAATTCCAGAGCTCCCAGTCAAGGAGAAATATTGCAAGCAGCCAAAAACAAAAAATTCAAATATCATGGAACTATGGTCAGGATAACACAAGGTCTAGCAATTTCTACATTAAAGGATTGGAGGGCTTGGAATATGATATTCCAGAAGGCAAAGGAGCTAGAATCACAACCAAGAATCACCTACCCAGCAAAACTAAAGATAATCCTTCAAGAAAAAAAAAAAAGGATATTTAATGACTTTCAAACTGTCTTGATGAAAAGACCAGAGCTGAATAAAAAATTTGACGTTTAAATACCAGACTCAAGAGAAACATGAAAAGGTGAACAGGAAAGAGAAACCATAAGGGATCCAATAGGGTTAAACTGTTTAACTTCCTGTATGAAAAGATGATATTTGTAACTCCCAGGAACTTTATCATTATTAGGGCAGTTAGAAGGGGTATACATAGACACAGGTCATGGATGTGAGTTGAATATGATGAGATGATATCTAAAAAGAAATAAAATTGAGAGGTGAGAAAAAGGAATGCACTAGGAGAAGGGGGGAAGGAGATGTAGAATGTGGTAAATTATTTCACATAAAAAAGGCACAAAAGAGCTTTTACAATAAAGGGGAAGATGGGTGATGAGGGGGGAGCAATTGAACCTCTCATCAGATTGACTCAAAGAGGGAATAATATCTATACTTAGTGGGGTATAGAAATTTATCTTACCCTACCAGAAAGTAGTAGAGGAAAGGGATAAGAGAAGGGGCATGGGACGACTGACAGAAAAGAGGGAGGACTCAGGTTTGTTGCTTGCTGTCCTTTGTTCTTGAAGAGGACCAAAATGACATCACTTGGAGTCAGGGTACAGTGTGTCCAACTGTGGCTGATCTGACCAAGATGAGCTTGGAATGCTCTACCACAGGTTGGACACCAATAGTCCATGTTAACATTAGGAACAGAGATGTCTCTACATTTGCAAAGCTTATGTTGCTTTTGAGCTACTGCAATTCACCTTCACTCACAGAACACAGTGCCTTCTTTGATGCAGGCATGCCATGCTAGGCAGTCCTGTGCCTGTGTCTCCCATGTCTCATAATCGCTTCCAGTGTTCTTCGGATACAATTTGAGAGTGTCCTCGTAGCACTTCTGCTGACTACCATGTGAGCCCCTGACTTGCATGAGTTCTCCATAAAACAGTCTTTTAGGCCAACATACATTTGGCATTTGAAGAACAAACAATATGGCCAGCCCATCAGAATTGTGCTTTCTGCAGTAGAGTTTGAATGCTTAGCAGTTCAGCTTGAGAAAGGACCTCAGTGTCTGTTGCCTTGTCTTGCCAGGTGATGTTTAGAATCTTCCTAAGACAATTCAAATGAAAGAGATTCGGTTTCCTGGCATGGTGCTGGTATACTGTCCAGGTTTCACAGGCATACAACAATGAGGTCAGCACAGTGACTCTGTAAACCTTCAGTTTGGTAGGCAGGCTAGTACTTCTTGTCTCCCGTGCTTTCCTTTGGAGCCTCCCAAACACTGAGCTAGCTTTGACAGTGTGTGCGTCAACCTCGTCTTTTGTGTGGATGTCCCTGGAAAGTATGCTGCCAAGGTAAGTGAACTTATCCATAGTGTTCAAAATTTCTCCATTGGCTGTAACTGATGATTTCACATGTGAATGCTGTGTTGCTGGTTGGTGGAGAACCTGTATTTTCTTGATGTTAATTGTTAGGCCAAAACCAGCAGAAGTAGCAGAGAATCAATCCACACTTTATTGCATCTCAGCCTCAGAGACTGCATTGAGGGCACAATCATCTGTGAGCAAAAAGTCCTGCACCAACTGTCCTTCCACTTTAGTCTTAGCTTGTAGCCTTTTCAAGTTAAATGTACCATCAGTGAAGCAGCTGACCTTGATGCCATTTTTGTCCCCACTAAAGGCCTCTGATAGCATTGCTGAAAACACCATGCTAAAAAGCATGGAAGCAAGCACACAGCCTTGCTTCACTTCATTGGTGGCTGGGAAAGCACAAAAGCATTGTCCGTTATCCAGACTCAGGCAAGCATGCGATTGTGGAAGTAGCATACAATATGGATGAATTTCTCCAGGAAACCACATTTTGCCATGATCTTCCACAAGCCCTAATGACTGACAGTATCAAAGACCTTGGTCAGATTGATGAACATTGTGTACAGACCTCTGTTCTGCTCCTGGAATTTCTCCTGGAGTTTTCAGGGATCAGACCCCATATGGACCATTCCTTGGCCCTTTCTGAAGCCACATTGGCTCTCAGGAAGATGACCATCTGCCGGGTGAAGGATCAGCACGTTGAGGAATCTGGCAAGTATATTGCCAACAATGGCTAAGAGAGAGGACCCCACCACCCCTGACGTTCACAGGACAATCTATTTCCTTTACCTGTATAGAGATGGCCTATGGAGGCATCCTTGAACTCTCGGGAATAACCTTTTCTTGTCATATAACTGGCAGATATCCATCAGTTTTTGTCTGAGCAGTGGATCCCCTGCCTTGGAAATCTCAGCTGTAATAGAATCAGCATCAGGCTCTTCGCCACATGGGAGGAGTCTAATGGCATACAGATATTCTTTTTCAATTGGAAATTTGACTAGAGAGGAATTGATTCCTGAGGTGAACGTTCAGTGGATTCAGCATTGGCCGATAATAGTCTGTTGAGAACACTATGGAAGTGTTCAGCCCATCTTTCCAGGAGCCTGTCCTTTTCACTAATCGATGTGGCTCCATTAGTACTGAGTAATTGAGATGTACCATAGATCTTTGGCCTATAAGTAGCCTTCAGGGAATCATTAAGGTGCTTTGGAAACTGAATTTTGTCTACCTTCTTACTGAACCAAGAATCCTACACCTCTCTAAACTGTGTTTGCACTTCACTTTTAGAGTTAAATGGTGCCTCCTTTTTTTAAAAAATTAATTTATTTTGATGATTATCAACAATCACGTCCATATGCTTTTGAGTTTAAAATTTTTCTCCCCCTCCCTCCCCACCACTGTCCCCAAGACTGCACACAATCTGATATAGGCTATACATATACATTCTTATTAAACATTTTCACATTAGCAATGTTGTAAGTAAGAATTAGAACCAATAGGAGGAACCACCTGAAAGAGGAAACAAAACTCAACAGAAGAAAAAAAATAGCATTCAAACTCCGTAGTTCTTTCTTTGGATGTGGATGGCATTTTCCATCACGAGTTCTTTGGAGATGTCTTAGATCCTTGTATTGCTGGGAAGGGTTAAGTTTATCAATACTAGTTATCGCACAACGTGGCTGTTATTGTGTACAGCATTCTCCTGGTTCTGCTCACTTCACTCAGCATCAGACCATACAAATCTTTCCAGGTTTTTCTGAAGTCAGCCTGTTCATCATTTCTTATAGCACAATAGTATTCCCTTACATTCATATACCACAGCTTTTTCAGCCATTCCCCAATTGATGGGCATCCTCTCAATTTACAATTCTTTGCCACCACAAAAAGAACTGCTATAAATATTTTTGTACATGTGTGTCCTTTTCCCATTTGTATGATCTCTTTAGGATATAGCCCTAGAAGTGCTATTGCCAGGTCAAAGAGTATGCACGTTTTTATAGCCCTTTGGGCATAGTTCCAAATTGCTCTCCAAAATGGTTGTACCATTTCACAACTCCACCAACAATGCATTAGTGTTCCAATTTTCCCACATCTTCTCCAACATTTATCATTTTCTTATTTTGTCATCTTGGCCAATTTGATAGGTGTGATGTGGTACCTCAGAGTTGTTTTGATTTGCATTTCTCTAATCAATAGTGATTTAGAGCATTTTTTTCATGTGACTACAGATGGCTTTAATTTCTTCATCTGAGAACTGCCTGTTCATATCCTTTGACCATTTATCAATTGGGGAATGACTTTTATTCTTATAAATTTGACTTAATTCTGTCTGTATTTTAGAAATGAGGCCCTTATGAGAAAGACTGGTTGTAAAAATTCTTTCCCAATTTTCTACTTTCCTTCTAATCTTGGTTTAAATGCTGCCTTCTTAAAAAGAGAAAAGTTTCCTGCTGTAAAACCCTGTGGAGTTCTCATTTTTCTTTAGCAGCTTCTGAATTTCCCCATCGTTTTCATCAAACCAGTCTTGATGTCTGTGAGTGTTCTGGCCCAGATGAGTCAATATGGTGCTGTGCACCAGATCTCTCAAAGCTGCCCACTGCTTTTCTGCTCCACCGTTGCCAGTCATGTGTTGGCTCAGCTTTCCCTCCAAGTTAGCAGCAAAATGGAGGAAACAACTAGGGAGAACTAGCATTCCCTGGTTGTTGACTATCCTGCTGAAGTTGACTTGCAGAATAACATTGAAAATAGCATGGCCCAACATATTCAGTAACTAGAGACAGAGATCTTACTTTTAAGATTCATACAATGAAGTCCAAGGGATAACTAATGGAGGTAATGACTAGGTGAGTAAAGGATCCTCTGTAGATGGAGTGGGGACTTAAAAGGTACAACCTACAGACTTGGGATGAAAGTAGAGTCTCTGACCCAGAGGTTTTGGAGCATCCTGCTTAAATCAGAGCCATAAGACAAGAGAATGAGAATAGAACTGAGAAAGAGACTTGGGAGCTCCTGCTGATGGTAAGAAAGCCCCAGACTTATTCTATTCCTACACACTAGAATGTGATTTCTTCCACTGACTGGGTGGCGGTGGGATACCACCAAAGAACTGGGTGCAAAAGAAGGTCAAATGGCAACCTGATGAGTGACTGGAGCAATGACCCCCAAGGATATGGGCTAAGAGAGCCAATGCAGATACTTTTTTCCACAGCAGAGTTACATAGGCTTGGGGAGCTCCCTGAGGACTTCTTGCACTCAGTTAAATCTTAGAGGTTACGGATGGAGACCACCCTTTGTCTTTAGGTGGTTGAGATACGGAACTACTCTTACCTAGCCTTACAAAGGAAGGGAGGAAATAAACATTTTTAAGCACCTTCTGTGTTTCAGGCAATGTGCTAAGCACTTTACAAGTATTATGACATTTGATTCTCACAACCCTGTGAGGTAGGTGCTGTTATTATTCTCATATTACAGTTGAGGAAACAGACAAACCAAGGTTAAAGGACTTGCCCAAGAATTATCTAAGGCCAGATTTGAACTCAGGTCTTCCTGACTCTAGGCCTCCCTGACTCTACCACCTAGCTGCCTCTAGATTAATTTATTGCCTGCTTCCCATAGGGATCTAATTATGAGGGAAAGGGTTCCATTTTTAAAGGAAATGGGTTCCATAGATTGGGTAGATTCAGGCTCCTTATGTCTGTCCCATGTTATGACCAGCCTGTCTAAAAAAAAAAAAATTTGATCCTGCCTTATATTGGTCTCCTTCCACCAGTTCAGGCAAGAAGTTTGCCCTTACTGATACCTACTCAGGTTATGTCATAGCAGTGCTAGTTGTCTGCCATTTACTGGAACAACCCTCAAAGCTCTTGTAGAGTCTATATTCCTTTCTTATAAACTCTCTTGCGCCATTGCTTCTGATCAGCAGACCCTCTTCATCATGAAAGAGGTAAGAAATTAGACCTACCATCATCACATCTGCCAGGTTTTATACCTCCCATACTGTCGTCAGGCAGTTGGCATTATTGAACTTTGGATGGGCTCTTGAAACAGCAACTTCATCCAATATCCTTGACCGTCATACTTGGGTGTCCCACCTGCCAGAGGCTATGTCCTCAACAAATCATCCCTCTTCCAGAAAAGGTGAGACCTTTGCAGCCCAGAAGTTCTTTGGTTCTAGCTTCCAGAAAGACTGGCCTGATAAGGATGGATTGCTTTTAGAAATAGTTCCATTTAATCCTCTCGGCTCCTTCCTTGTTCCATTCCTTACATGGAGTCACCTGGGACTCAAGGTCCTTGTTCCCTCTTTTGTTCTTGTCATTCTTCAGATGTGTCCAACTCTCCATGACCTTATTTGAGGTTTTCTTGGCAAAGACACTGTAATGGTTCTCCATTTCCTTCTCCAGCTCATTTAACAGATGAGGAACTAAGGCTAACGGGGTTAAGTCACTTGCCCAAGGTCATACAGCTCGTAATTGTCTGAGGCCAGATTTGAACTCAGAAAGATTAGTCTTCCTTGTTCTCTTGGGGGTGCCATATACCCCAGGAAAACAGCTGCAGATTTTTTCTTTCATCGGCAGGTCTCTTTTGCCCTAGGATGGTTTGGGTACTTATTTCCCATAGAGGGCTTGGGTTGGGACACCATGGGGTGGAATTGTTAGGAGGTGCCTTACTTTCTAATGACATGAGGGAGGTAAAAATGTTTCTGATTAACTATGGTGATTGGAATTTACATGGAAGAAAGGAGAAAAGAGAAAACTTGAGTGTTTTGATTAAAGGCAGGCCTTACAGAAGAAGAATGTCACACTGCACAGAGGTCTCTGAATAGGCAGAGATTTGTTATCATTGGCCTGATAGGGTTCCCAGGAAGGCTTTGGTGGTGGGCTAGGGACTAAAGAGTGAGTGGAGGTATGGGGAGAGCCTGTGTATTAATTGAGGTCCCAGAACAGGTTGCAGGCAAGAGGCTTATGACTTCTTAGGTACTTCAGCACTGATGACCTGGATGCATGATAAAAAATTGCTGACTGGGACAGAGGTCACACCACCAGTGCTGTGGCCCTGATATTTCTGGTGCTGCTCTAACTCATCATCACCTTATATCAGAAAATCCAATGTGAATTGCAAAGATTTGGCCTCACCCCCACATGAACTACATTGTTGAGATCTGAGACTCAGTCCTTCTGAAGTGGGAAAGAAAAGCCAAGGATTTCTGGTCTTCATTCTCCACATTTTCTTCTTTTTCTTTATGGTGACTTTTCAGGAAGGCTGTTTTTTTTCCCTCTCTATTTTTCTTTTTCTCCTCAATACTGCCTATGCCAGAAGAATTGTCCAGTAAAAACCCTAAAAACATTTAATTGACAGAAGATCATCTAGAAGGTCCTTAGGACCTTGTCACCATGGGTTACGTTATAGGAATGATATCCATAGTTCCCTTCTCCCTTTCAACATGAGTTAGGCTAGCTGTTGTTGTTATTGTTGTTGTTGTTTTCCTAAAAGGCAACAAAGCTGCTCCCTGGACTTGATTATCCCTAGGAACCAAGGCTCAAATCATACCTCCCTTGACCTAGCTTTCTGGTAGCTTCTGGCTATATTAACTGGCTTCCAGGTCAACTAAGATGACAGTCAGGCCCGCCCACATGTAGTCTTAACCTTTCAGATTTGGTGGTTGTCCTGAGGCTGTATGAGTCACCACACTCTGTCTTGTTGACCAGATGTATTTCCATGAGGAAGTGGGTATGTGCTGGGGTGGGGGTGGGGAGAATCACGTATTTACCAGAGCTAAATGCTACTGTATTCTTGATTAGCCTTTCTATGTTAGAATTAAGTAAACTTCTTTTTGTGGAATGATTTATGAGTGTCAGATTTTGTTCCAACATCAAACCTAAACTGATAGAGTTCAGTCCTGAGTCAGGCCTTATGATTAAAGCCTTCATAATTTATAATTTGATGCCTGGTGTTTGCTCCCATCCTACATGATCCTAATCTCTTTCTCAACTTTAGCTTGACTCTGAAGTAACTACTTTGCCACATAGAATACGTTTACCGAAATAAAATAAGGAATAATAATGAAGTGTTAGAAATGAGTATTGCCATATTCATAATAAAATGAAAAGGAAAGATTGTACATGAAACTTCAGATTTCTATTTTGTATACCTTTCTTTTCTTTTCAAGTATATAATAAATTCACCTTGTAGCTTTTAAAGTTGTCCTGTGTGTCTGTGTTTTTTCTTTTTCTGGTCTGCTTCCTGTTCTCTGCATTTAAAAAAAGATATCCTAATGAGCTAGCTTCCTTCCTTCCTTCTTTTTCTACACATGAGTTCTTTCTTTTTTCTTTGATCTCTTACCCAAAGATTTTTGTAGGGAAGTATTCAAAATATCCTTCCAGAAAAATTACAGTAGGAGAAATCATTCTCTGGTTGCTCCTTTCCAAACTTCTCTCCACTTGCTAGGGGAAAGTACTGCTCAGAGCCTTCATGGGTTGTTCGGTGTTCTTGCCATCTTCTGGTACTACCTCCAGGGAGGTCCCGATCAGATTGAAATAGTTATCCACATGCCAAGTGGACACTGCCAATTCAAACTCCTGGAAGGCTGAGTTTATATTCTTTAAATATCTGAGATTTTAGGAAGATTAGGGAACTAAACTTCATTACCAGTTTTGGAAACATTTAGGCCCCCCTCCCCCCCAGCCAAAGTCAGTTTTCAAACTGCATAACAGGAAGGGGATGAAGGGAAGGAATTTGACCATTTGTATAATACATTATATTGGGCATTATTTGCCCTTGGCTATAACACTACCTTGTACTTAAGTGGTGCTACAGATCAAAGATTAGTAGTATGTTGTATTTGGCATTATTATCCCCACTGAGAAACAAAGAGGTTATGACACTTATTGATGGGACACTTGTCAGTATTATCACTAAACAGGAAAGGTGGTATAGGACTAAAGAAATTCAATTATCCTGATTTTCAGAAAGAGAAAACAAAGAAAAGTGTAAACACTGTAAATCAGTGAATTTGACTTCAGTTTTCCTAGCAAAATTCTAGAATGTGTTATTATAAGCATTTAGAAAGGAAAGCTTGTTGAGCTGTTTCAATCATATCTGACTCTTTGAGACCCCATTTGGGATTTTTTTGGCAAAGATAATGGAGTGGTTTGCCATTTCCTTCTCCAGCTTTTTTACAGATGAAGAAACTGAGGCAAACAAGGTTAAGTAACTTGCCCAGGATCACAAAGCTAGTGTCTGAGGCCGGAATTGAACTTAGGAAGATGAGTCTTCCTGACTTCAGGCCCCGTACTCTGTCCACTGTGCCACCTAGCTGCCCAGAAAGGGAAGCAATGACAGCTAAAAGTATTAAGGCTTCATTACAAAGTGGAGGAGGCATCTACCCTATACAGGATTTTTAATGACCTAAGCCACATAAGGGAAGAAAGATGTGGGATGGTAGTTAGCAGGGATGGATGGATCAAGTGAAGGTGCTTCGAGGTTGGGAGAAGCATGGGCATGTTTGTAGGCAGTAGGGAACCAGTCAGTAGACAGAGAGAGACTGAAGATAAAAAAAGACAGTGGGAATGATGGAAGAGATAATCAGTTGAAGAAGATAGGATGGAGTTGGTTGTCTTGTTCATGTAGATGGGTTAGCCTTGGCAAAGAGCATGGCCACCTCTTTAGGAGAGGCAGAGGTGAAGGAAAAGATAGTGGCAGAAGGCATCTGGGTGGAAGAGAAGAGAAGGGGAAGTTCATGGACAATGACCTCAATTTTTTTCAGTAAAATATAAGGCAAGATTCTCAGCTAAGAGAGAAGGTAGGGGAAACCATGTGGTTTAAGGAAGGTCAAAAAGGCTTAGAAAAGCTTCAGTAGTGAATGGGATAGTGAGTTAATTGGGGAGGTGCCAAAATTTTGCTTAGCAGCAGGAAGGACCCAGGGAAGGTTATGTAACCTAAATTTGTAATGTATCCAGACAGCACAGTTTTGTGATTTTCTCCACCTTCATTTAGATGCTCATGCCTAAGAGCACAGGCAGAAGATGGTGGAAGTGATTCAAGGCTGAGGTTTAGCAAGGTAAGATCATGGATATGATAAAGAGACTCAAAAGAAGAGGGCAGTGTAGAATTGAACTTGTTTACTAAGAGGTCAAGATGGGGAAAGGAGGAAAGTGTTCATAGAATCATAGATTTAGAGATGGAAGGTACCATAGAGATTATCAAGTCCAATCCCTTAATTTAACAGATGGGGAAACTGAGGCCCAAAGAGGTTAAATGACTAATCACACAACTAGAAAGTGTTTGAGGCAGGGTTTGAAGCCAGGTCCTTATTTGACACAAATTGGACCATATGAATTTTGAGATCACTTTTCAGTCTAGGATTATGTGAGAATCAAAAGATCCATTACTATAACTTCCCTTCTAGATAGATATTTAGAAAGCACCACCTGTTACATTTAATATTATTGTAAGGGGTGATTATAGGTTGGCCTGGGATGTTATTATTGGGTAGTCCTTTAACATTTTTTTGTCTGCCTGCCTGTTTTGTTCTGTTAGTCAACTGACAAGTGCAATGGGTATAGTTTGGAGACATCTTGTAAGAAGGATGAGTTTACATAGGAAAGTGATAAGATAAACCAAGATTTCTATCTGAATTATAGGGAGCTGAAACCACAGTGAAGTCAGTGGAGGCTCTGGGCATGTGACTGTTTCATTTATTCATTCAATAAACATGGACTGAATGCTGGCTATGTACAATGTACATAACATGAAAGAAAAGTCACCAACCACCCAGCCTCCCAAAATTCAGATGAAGACCAATTAAATGTGATTCCCACTTCAACTCATCCTAAGAATTTTCTATAATTTAAAAAAAAATCTTCCAACAAGTAGCTTAATTTATCTATTTCCCTTGTGGTTTTTACACAAAGAAACAATTAAATTGTGTACTATCATTTGGAGTGGGAAGACATGGGTTCCAATATTAGTTCTGCCACTTACTGTAATGACATTAGAAAAGTCATTTCCCTTCAATTTCCTCATCTAAGAGACAGTTGAACAGGTCAATTCTCTAAAGTCCTCTCCTCTTTTAAATCCTATGATGTTAATTTCTAATGTATCATTTAGTCCATGATGCCTTGAACTTGTTGGGACAAATCATGTGAGGGAGAGGAAGGAAGGCCTCATTCTTCTATCCCTATCCTTACTCCTACCATTCAATTGTCTAACTTTGATTTCCGAATACTAATAACAACAAAAATAGATAGCATTAATAAAGTGGCAGGCACTTCCAAATATTCCTTTACAAACATTATTTCATTTATTCCTCACAACAATTCTGGGAGGTAGGTGCTATTATTGTCTCCATTTTACAGTTGAGTAAACTGAGGCATACCAAGGTTAAGTGACTTGTGACCAAGACAACACAACTAGTAAGTGTCTGAGGCTGGATTTGAACTCAGTTCTTGACTCTAGGCCTAGTATTCTACACATTATGCCTTTACTTTTCTCCCTTCTATTGTCAAAGGGGAACAAGGATACAACTAAGAATATTTGTGTAATCTAAGTGTATTGACACAGTGGTTAGAAAAACACTGTCAAGAAAGATTACTGGTATGGGAGTTAACAAAGGTCTTTGTGACCTTGTAAAAAGACTTTTAAACTTCTCTGGCCCTTGGTCTCTTGGCCATTTGCAAGATGGACATCCTATCTATCCTATGCTTCACAGAAATGCTACCAGAACTTACTAAGGGTTTTTGTTTTGTTTTGTTTTGATGTAACCCACTGGGAGGAGCCCATATACACATAAGGCATCATTTATGAGTCTCTGCAATTATAGCCGACAATAGCAGCCAAACCACTTGTGACACCTCATCATAGTATTTTTTAAATAGTAGCATATTATTTTCCTTCATTTAACTCTGACAGTCATGCTTTTTAAATATAATCCTCAAGCTAAGATTTAAAAGGTCATCTTGTCTAGCCCCTTGCCTCAAGATACAACTTAACCTAAATCATCTATGTATTTTCCGGTTTGAAAGGCTGTTTGGCAAAGGTTTCATAACCTCCCTGAATAGTTCCAATACTAAGTCACCTACATGATAGAAAGTTCTTTAACCTAAATGCCAATGGATTCACACGCTAATGGATTGTTACTTGCCATAAACTAATTCAGTAAAGATGATGGTGATTGAATTTTATTGAACACTTTCTCTAAATTAAAGGCTAACCATTGAATAGTTCTCCCAAGATCAGCATTGGAGTTGAAGGCCCTTTGCCAATTCATTTGCATTTGGGTTTGTTTCCCCCCTCTGCCTCTAATTATAGCTCCTAAAGCACTCCTGGCTTGAAATACACACACCCAGGAGATATGCAAATATTCTTGGCTCTCAGACAAAATTAATGTCTGTAAATAGTCTGTGTCTGTGACTCCAACCTAACTTTATGTAAGAAAAAAAGAAGACAGGTTTCTGTTAGCCTTTCAGTGCTAACTGACTTTTAGAGGGTTTTAGCTGTGAATGGGCTACTGGGAAGTTGTCAAGTCCAAGAAGTGGAATCTCCAGCCTTTGTTAGCTTGGATGCCATTTGGCCACCATTGGGTGATCGTTGATTTAATTATATCTGACTCAGGAAGCATGGGGTTTTTTTTGGTCGGTATTTTTTTTTTAAACTGACTTCATTGTCTTTTCACTCCAAAATCAAGCTTCTCAGCACTTTGGGCTGGCTCCATTTATCAGTCTGTTGATCTGATGGCTAAAAATTTTACATTTATAGTCACATCTTTACTATAAACCCCCCCCCCAAATCTCAACACTTTCACTTGAGCTTTTCTATCCTTTCTTTCCTGACAGATTTGTTTTTAGCTTCCTTTTCCAGGGTAGGAGGAGCTACAGTTTTAGTGGGGCAAGAGGGCTGAGGCTTCCTCACCCACTTCTGAAAGGAATGAACAGAAACAATCCAAAGTCTGAAGACCGAACCCCAGGCCTCTTTATGAAAAGGCCCAAGGCAAACAACAGGTCTGTTCTGTCTGAAACATTATCTACCTATCTTTATTTATCTATCTATCTATCCATCCTCAAAACACCTTCCCTTACAGCTTTGACTTGCCTTTCAAGAGAACCACAAAATTTTGATCTTAACAGTAGAAATGAATATACCAAGGGAAAATCATTCTTTACTTTTCTTCTTTCCCAGGTAGGAAGTCTCAGGAATCCTAGGAGAGTCTTACCTTACCAGCACACCCTTCAGACATCAGGCACTCTTCAGGAATTCACTCCTAAAGGAGGGTCATAGAAACTCAGCCTTACCGGTTCTGATATTGTCACAAGATTGTGGAAGTCTTGTTCTTAGAGGAAGCAAGAATCATATTCTTCCACATATCACCAGATTATGTTCACCATTCTCCAGTTACTATTGTAGGACTGGAGATTGTTAGCTAAACAGTAGTTTGTTTGAGCAGACTTGTTAATTGGATTGAACAGTTGTTAATTTTTCAGGAATTTTGTGAGCTTGGTTGTTAAATGCAGGAACAGTATTTAGTTCAATCAGTTCCTAAATCAGTAATGCCATGTGTTGTTGTAAAAGAATTCACATCAACCACAGCAGAATATATTTACAATATATTATTGCGTACTTTAAATGATTGTGGCTTGATAATGAATAGTTCAAAGCAAACTTAATTGCATTTTGTTTTGATGGTGCTAAAAATACAGTTCTGGGAACAAAATATGGAGTAGCTTTAAGGTTGTTAGAAAATTTTCTTAAAATCATCATTTTGCATTGTTTAAATCATTGATTGCAACCATTACTTGACAATTCAGTATCTGAATAAAACAAGCTAATTAATTAAAAAATATTTTTGGTAAAAAATTCAATTAGGAACTCTACTCCCCTTGAAGATAAGGGCAGTTTCTGGACTAGGACAGACAGGCCCTTGATTTATCCAGTTAAGAGAAGTATTCTCTTTCCTCATGCCTTAACTGGGTTAGGATCATCATCAGATTAAGAGAAAGAAGAAATCTTTGACTATTTCAGTTAATGGAAGTGTCTTTCTAGTTCATCTTTGATCAGGTGGAAAGAAGAATCTTTAGTGGGATTGATTAAAAAAGGACTGAAAGATTTTAGGGAAATGTTCTAAGGTGAACCAACATTTAAAATTACTATTATTCAGAGACTGTTGCCTTTCTCAACCTTGACCGTAATTTTATCTGTTGTGTTTTACCTCTGACCACCTGCTTACAAAGCTATGTAACAGAATTAAGATGATTTAAATTTTTTTTTCTAATTTGCAAAAAAAGTCAGTTAAAAAAAGGAAGCTAGATCTGACAACACAATTTGAAACATGATTTGGAAGCTGAGAAATACAAGATTGAGAAATTAATAGTATTAGAAAAGCATGTGCAGAATGCTCTGCTTAATGTAATCTCCAGGAGGAGGCTGGGGGTGAGCATACTTTTGGACCTTCATGATGATGTGGAATGGAGAGGCCTGGTTCTCCACTTCAGAGCACTCTCCAACCCTTTCCTGTCTGATTACTTTCTGGTGAAGAAAAGGCCTTTTAATTGGTTGCTTATGGAGAGCTAACTGTACAAACAAAATGCACTAAACCAGCTAAATCAGTCTCTCTGGCTGCATTTTGAGTGAGGAGGATGAAATGCTGTAATCCTCCAGGTAGGGAGATAAAAGCCCTAAGTGTTCGGCCTTCATCTCTTCATCTGGGTACCTCGATGTGGCCCTGATGTTGCTTCTGTCCCTGTTGTCTGTATTGTCTCCTGTTCTTCAATGAAGGATTATTGGAGATGGAATAGACTCAGCCATTACTGTAGGAGTCGGGCCACAAGGTCAGGAGAGGCACTAGGTATCCTGGAACTGGCTTCTGTGCTGGAGTTCATCGGCATGTGAGCCTGGTGATGCAGCAGCACAGCCCTGAGGATCAATCTACTTGACCCAGGACAGGATGCTTTGTCCTGCAGCAAGGGAGCAACTTTGTCCAGAAGCCTTGCCACACATGCAGGTCACCTTGGTGGGACAAATGCCTTGTAGAAACTGCTTTAATTTGGAATCTCCAGGGATGGAGGGGGTAATAGAGGAGATTTTGTTCTTGTTTGGAGGAGGGAAGGTTATTGCTCTATCTTTTCAGTAAATATTCCCTTGTGAAAAAGCTAATTGATGTCAACTGTTTGGAGGCCGATTACAGAGTTAATCAATGATATAGGGGAAATACTATTAATTGTAATTGAGACTGGGGAGAATCAACCTTAAAAAACAAAAACAACTACTTATAATTTACTATATTAATAGCATTTTGAAAGTTTTAACATTATTATTAAAGATTATAATGGTCCCTCTGCGGCTGCAATTTTAATGTGATATTTCCCTAGCTAATGAATACATCCTATTCAAAGGAATCCGAAACCTTTGCTGTGAAAAGTATAATTAGTGAGATAGGTCTACAACATAGTAAACAACCCAGGTAAAAGGTGAAAAATCCTTATTAGTTTGTGTGCAGACAAAAAGTCCAGGACCTCCCTCTTACTTTTCTCAATAAAGACTTCTGTGTTTACAGGAATCTTTCCTGAGAGATGGTTGCTATCTTTATCATTTAATTCAGTTATCATATGCCATTAACAAAACACAGAAAAGACATGGCATAGCTTCAGGGCTGCTTTTCATTACATGAAGCCCTATAACGTCAACATCTAGCATAGTGCCTGGTACATAGTATGGAGGGATTAGGCCTGTGATTTCATTGGAACAAGAACTCAGATGAAGAGCCTCCCTGTAGGAATGCAAGCTGGCATCTTCTTTGTAATTTATGGTCTTAGAGAGTTGCCTAGAATATGGAGGAGTGAAATGATTTATCCAGTGTCACACAGACAATAGGTGTCAAAACCTGAACTCAGGTCTTCTTGGCTCCAAGGCCAGGTCTGTATCCACTATCTATTCTGTCTATTGGCACATGATGGGCACCCAATAAGTGATCATTGATAAACACAAATGATAACTGGACAGGAAAGACATTAACAATAAAGTCACAACTCCAAAGTTTTCACTTATGTTTCTGAATATTTTTTTTCCCATTCAGAACACACAATAGCTGTGTGCTTTCGTACTTTCCAAATAGTAACAATTCCACAAGGGGCCATTAGGTGTCAGCAGTACACACAAAATAAACAGAAGCCAGCAGGACCAAACTACTCCTAGCTCCTGTGCTGTGAGATAATTATCAGAGACACACTGGACCCAGGAGCTGGTGGTACAAGAAGGAGAAAGTCTTTTACTTAGAAATGATAAAGGGAAAAATGACTGCCAGAGACTGATACCCAAGACAAGTAAGAAGATAGTAAGAGAGATCCTAGTGGCCTTTGATGAATCAGATCTCCTGGCCCAGATAAACTCTTTCGATCCTGAAAGAATTGGCAGCTAGAAGCAACTAGGTGACACAGTGGATAAAGCACAGGATAGAGGTCTTGGAGTCAGGGAGGACCTGAGTTCAAATCTGGCTTCAGACACATAACACTCACTAGCTGCGTAACTCTGGGCAAGTCACTTAAGCCCAATTGCCTCACAAAAAAAAAATAAAATAAAAAAATTGGCAGTTATGATTGCTAAGCTAACGTCGGTGATATTTAAAAGATCATGGAGAATGGGAGAGGCACTTATAAGTGCAAATATTATCCCTATTTTCAAAAAAAGGGGGGAAGAGAACTGAATCTTCAGACTATATGCCAGCAAACCTGACTGATTCCTGGAGATATTCTAGAATAGATCATTTAGAGAGCTGGTTGGTGAATACATAGAAAAAAAAGTGATGATCAAGAATAGGTGAAGCCACACTAACTTAATTTCACTTTAGATGGTATTTTTAAACTTTTAGGTTAGAGGAATTCTGTGGATATAGCTTATCTAGATCAGGGGTTCTAAACCTTGTTTATGACATGGACTTCTTTGACAATCTGGTGATGCCTGTAGATCTCTTTTCAGAATGTTTTTAAATGAATAAGATACATAGGATTACGGAGGAAACCAATGATATTGAAATAAAGATGTAATTTTTGTCTCCATCTAAGTTCATGGAACCTCTTTGGGAGTTTATAAACCTCAGGTTAAGAATCTCTGACCTAGATTTTAGCAGTGGATAGAGTGCTGGGACTGGCGTCAGGAAGACTCCTCTTCTTGAGTTCAAATGTGGCCTCAGACACTTTACCAGCTGTGTGATCATGGGTGAGTCACTTAACTCTGCTTGTTTCTTCTTCTGCAAAATGAGCTGCAGTGGATTTCAGAAAAACTTGGAAAGACTTATACGAACTGATGCTGAGTAAAGTGGGCAAAAGCAGGAGAACATTGTACAAAGTAATAGCCACACTGTGCAATGACTAACTTTGATAGATTTAGCTCTGCTCAGCAATGCAATAATCTAAGACAATTACAAAAGACTAAAGATGGAAAATGCTATCTACATCCAGAGAAAGAATGGTGGAATCTGAATGCAGATTGAAGCATACAATTTTGTCTTTTTTTTTCTTTTTTGTGGTTTTTCCCTTTGATTCTGATTCTTCTTTACAACATGACTAATGTGGAAATATGTTCAATAAAATTGTACATGTATAGCCTATATAAGATTACATGCTGTCTTAAGGAAGAAGGAAGGGAGGGAGAGGGAAAAATTTAGAACTCAAAATCTTATAAAAGTGAATGTTGAAAACTAAAAATAAATAAATAAAAATTTTAAAAACGAGCTGGAGAAGGAAATGGCATACCTCTCTAGTATCTTTGCCAAGAAAACCCCAAAAGTGGTCATGAAGAGTTGGCCACGACTGAAAAATGACTAAACAACAACATATTATTGTATTATTATTCTTGTGGAGAAGATAAAGCCGTTTGGATTAAACAAATATACAATCATATAGATTCAGAACTGGTTGGATGCCAGACTCAAACACCTATTAATGGTTCAATGTCAGCATGGCAGGTCTCCAGTGGAATTATCATGAGATCTGTACTTTTTAACATTTTTATCAGTGATTTGAAGGCATAAGTGATATGTGCATCAGATTTGCAGATAACACGAAGTTGAGAGGGATGGCCAACACTGGATGATAGACGAGGACTCAAAATGGATCTTGACAGGTAGAACAAGAGTTGGAAAATTATGGTCAGATTAGAAAGCCATATTTGATCCACTGTCTGTTTTTGTATACCCAAGCTGGGAATAGTTTTTTCTATATTTAAAAACCATAAAACTTTATTTCAAAAAATGGGGAAAAACCATTCTTAGCTTGAAGGGTGTGCAAAAATAGGATACAGGCTAAATTTGGCCCCTGGATTGTAGTTTGCTGATCCCCTGGGTTACAGCATTGGGCTAAATCTAACAAGATCAGATTTGGTAGGGATAAATGCAAAGTTTACACATTGGTAAAAAAAAAGTGTCACAAGCACAAGATGGGAGAGACATAGTTAGACAGCAGTTGTTATGGAAAATATCCAGGGGTTTTAGTATATGGCAACCTCAATATGAGTGAACAGTATGATGTGGCATCCAAAAAAAAGCTAATAAGATCTTGGGTTGCATTAAGAGGGAAATCGACTCTAAGAACAGGGAGATGATAGTCACACTGTAGTCTACCCTGGTGTTGTAGACAAATCTAATGCCAGGACTTTCTTAGCTTATGTTTGATGTTGGTTTGAATTGAGGCACTCAAAACTCATTGAAAAGTTAACAAAAGGAGGTTTATTTTACCTTAACACAGCAAAGATATGCAGCAAGAAAACAGTGGCACTTTGTTTCTCTGAAAGTGCCCACCCTACTCCCTACTCCCTCCTCCTCCCTCCCCCCCCAGCTCATTTCCATATGGAAATTGATCTGGTCATCAGATAGTGAAGGACATGGTGACTCACAAGGTCTTTAGAAATCCACCAAATCTGACAGACCCAGACTCCATGGGGTTACATCTTTTTATGCCCTTTGGAGAAAAGGAAGCTGGGGTCAATCAGGTTCTGCAGACAGCTTTGTTGGTTGGTGGTTGTCTTTTGTACTCGAAGAGGACCAAAATGACATCACCATGTTGGGGTCAAGGAACATCATGTCCAACTGTGGCTGATTGGACCAATATGAGCTCAGAAGGCTCTACCACAGGTTGGCCACAAATAGTTCATATGAACATTTGGGGTGGAGATGTCTCTAAATTTCTCAGATTTCACATCTCAGATTTCTTTTGAGCTACTGCAATTCTGCTTTGCTCATAAAGCACAATGCCTTCTTTGATGTGGGCACGCCATGCTGGGCAGCGCTTCCCATGGCTCACAATCAGAGAGACCTTGAGAGTGTCCTTGTATCACTTTTTAACCTTCTTGTGAGTGCTTGCCTTGTGTGAGATCTCATAAAATAGTCTTTTAGGCAAAATGTACATTTGGCATTCAGAGAACAAAGTTGTGCTCTTTGCAGTAGAATTTAAATGCTTGGCAGTTCAACTTGAGAAAGGACCTCAGTGTCCTATACCTTATCTTTCCAGATGATCTTCAGAATCTTCCCAAGACAACCGAAATGAAGCAATTCAGTTTTCTGGCATGGTGCTAGTATACTGTCCAGGTTTCAGAGGCATACAGCAATGGGTCACTACAATGGCTCTGCAGACCTTCAGTTTGGTAAGCAGTCTAATACCTTTTCTCTCCCCTTTTCTTTTGGAGCTTCCCAAACATTAAGATAGCTCTGGCAATGAGTGTGTCAACCTCATTATCTATGTGGATATCCCTAGAAAGCATACTGCCAAGGTGAGAGAACTCATCCAAAGTATTCAAAACTTCCCCATTGGCTGTAACCAATGGTTCCAAGTACAGATAGTGTTGCCAACTGGTGGAGAACCTGTGTTTTCTTGGTGTTAATTGTTAGGCCAAAATTAGCACGAGCACAGTCATATTCTGTTGTATCTCAGCCTCAGAGGCTGCACCGAGTGCACACTTTAGCCTTGGTGTCCAGCCTTTTCAAGTTAAATAATTGGCTGTCAGTGGGGTAGCTGGCCTTGATGTCATTTTTGTCCTCACTGAAGGCATCTGACAACATTGTTGAAAATATCATGCTTAAAAAAAAGCATGGGAGTAAGCATATAGCCATGTGTCACTCCATTGGTGACTGGGAAAACGCAAGAGCACTGTCCATTATCCCGTGCAAGGATGCTGTTGTGGAACTAGCACACAATATTGATGAATTTCTCTGGGCAGCCAAATTTTGCCATGATCTTCCATAAGCCCTTACAACTGATTATCAAAGACCTTGGTCAGATTGATGAATATTGTGTACAGACCTCTGCTTTGTTCCTGGCATTTTTCCTAGAGTTGTCAGGCAGCAAATCCCATACTGACGGTTCCTTGGCCCTTTCTGAAGCCATACTGGCTCTCAGGTAGATGACCATCTTTCAGGTAAAGGATCAGCATGTTAAGGAGGACTCTGGCAAGAATCTTGCCAGTAATGTCTAAGAAAGAGACCCACTAGTGATTGTCACAAAATTACCTATTTCCTTTGTAAGGATGGGCAATGGAGGCATCCTTGAACTCTTGGGGGACAATCTCCTCTTGTCATATAACCTGGAAGATTTCCACCAGCTTTTGTATGAACAGTGGATTCCTGGCCTTGGAAACCTCAGCTGGAATAGAATCAGCATCAGGCTCTTTGCCACGTGAGAGAAGTCTACTGGCTTTCAAATACTCTTCTTCAAATGAAAATTCAGCTAGAGAGGGATTGACTTCAACTTGAGGTAAATGTTTAATGGCTTAAGTGTTGGTCAATGTTGAGAATACTATGGAACTGTTCAGCCCATCTCTAGGAACACATTCTTATCACTAATCAATGTGGCTCCATCAGCACTGAATAGTTGAGATGCGCCCTAAGTCTTTGGCTCATAAGTAGCCTTCAGGGAGTCATAAAAGCACTTTTGATTGTTACTATCAGTATAAAACTGACTTTCCTTTGCCTTCTTACCAAGCCAAGAATTCTGTATCTGTCTCTAACCTTTGCTTGCACTTTACTTTTAAAAGATGGAGTTAAATGATGGCTTCTCAGAGACAGATGAACTATCCTGTTGGTAAACCCAGAGAAGTTCTCAATTTTCATTTAGCAGCTTCTGAATTTCCCTATCATTTTTGTCAAACCAATCCTGATGTTTTAGAGTATTCTGGCCCAGATGAGTAAATGCAGTGCTATACACCAAATCTCTGAAAGCTGCCCACTCCTTTTCTGCTCCACTGTTGCCAACCATATGTTGGCTCAGTTTTCCTCCAAGTTAGCAACAAACTGTTCGTGGTGGGAGAAGCACTCTAATATGTTGAAATTAAGTCTTTTCGTAGTCATCTTGCCTTGGGGCCTCTGTTTTTGTTGAATGCAAATGTTTAGTTTGGAAAGGATAAGTCTATCATTGGTTCAGTACTCTGTTCCACACATCTCCTTCATTACTCTCACATCCTGTCTGTCCTCCTTACAATGACATAGTTTATTAAATGCCAGTGTTTGCTGTGAGAGTGCATCCATGAAGTTCTATTGCATTTAGGTAAACAGAACATAGTGTTGGTGATGAGGTCACGAGAGGTACAAGTCTTCCGTGACTGTTGCTGTTTCTGACTGCATTCCTTCCAAGGACTTTCTACCATGTCTGATAGCCTGTGGCTATTCTGGCATTAAAGTCAATTAAAGTTTTTTTTTTCTTCCCCAGTCAGACTCTGTTTTGGGGAGGGGTAGGGCTTGAAAAGACGGGGCATAGAGTTTGGGCTCCAGAATTACAAACTTTTCTTCATTCAGCATCTTTTCTCCCAAGCTGTCCTGTCTTCTCAGTCTCCCTATTACTGTCAAGGGCACTACCATTCCCCCAGTTTCCCAAGCTCACAACCTATTGTTATCTTTGACTCTTCACTCTCAGTCACTCCACCTATCTAATCCATTGCCACATCCTGTCATTTCTACCTTCACAACATCTCTTGGATGACAGTGTCCCCTTGTCTTCTCTGACACAGCCATCCTCCTGGTGCAGGACTTCATCACCTAACCCTTGGACTATTGCAACAATCTGCTGGTTGGTATCCCTTCTTTTTCAAGTCTTTACCCACTCCAGTCCACCTTTCACTCATCTGTCAGTGATCTCCCTGAAGCACAGGTTTGATAATGTTCCTGCCCCTTCCTGGGGTGAGGGTGGGAGAGCGGGAGCCTGCCCCTTCAATAAACTCCAATGGCTCCCTATTATCTCCAGGATCAAGTATAAAATCCTCTGTTTGGCTTTTAAAACCATTCACAACCTATCCCTTCCTACCTTGCTAGGCTTATATTCTACTCTATTCCATGTACTCTATGATTTAGTGATACCTCCTTGCTTTTCCTCATGCATGACACTTAATCTCCCTGCTCTGTCTTTTTATCGGCTGTCCCGTATACCTGGAATAACCTTCCTCCTTGTTTCTGCCTCCTGGTTTTCCTTTTCTTAGCCCAAATGCTACTTTACAACTGTCCTCATAAGTGCTGGTGCTTTCTACCTGAGATTGCTTCTAATTTACTCAGTCTACTATTCCATTCTACTATTTCTCAAATTTTTCTTCTTATATTAGAATTTCTACTTCATCTTACTCATTATCAATGCTTTGGTGCATATAGATATTTGAGGCTATAAGTTTTATTGCTGGCTTCTTTCTTGGATTTTTTCTTGTGAACTACTGAATGTCCATGACATTTTTTCCTTTCTCTATTTGTATGAAGAACTACTTTATTTAGTTTGGCAGGTATAAGTAGGCAGATTTCTACTTCCTCCTTCCCCTTTTTACTTTAAAGCCCTTTTGACTTGATTTGTACTTAGTACAAGATCCTTGGCTAAGTGCCTATAATTACTATATTTTAAGCTGTAGTCCTGCAATCAGGGATTCCTTTAATTCACTCGTTCATAAACTATGTTCCTGGTGATGAGTTCCATGAAAATTTTCAAAACTAGCAATATTTTCCTTTCTAAAATATTAGTAAGGAAATTATGTGTGTATTAAAAATAACTGTGAAATTTGATCTTTTTTTAAAGTAAGGAAAATACTTAAGTTTCACAATTCCCCCATTTGTTCTTTGGCCCAGAATTTTTCCATAGTCATTGTCAAATGTATGAGTCAATGAAGTATCTGTGACCTGTATATCATGACTTTCATCATAAAAGTTTTGTTTTGTTTTAAGACCTGGCTTCAAAAGTTAGCTTAGACAATATGTCTTTTCTAAATCGTGGCATCCAAAATAATACAGAAAATACCGAAAGATAATGAGATTTTAAAATCATTGTATGTCACCTCATAGCATATACATAAAAGAGACAAAATCAATGAATGAATTGACATACATATTTATTGCACAAACTTCCCCTAAAATTGGGAATGGTTATTATAATACAAGTGCACAGTTGAGAAATATATACAAAACAAGAAACAACCAGTATGTACATTTGACCCAGTATTTTACACAAACCACTATCTAAATAATTTAGATAAAGCAGAAAATTGTCATAAAACACTTATCAGAACAGAGAAAAGTATGCAATGTGTAAAATCCAGGTTTTATTCACTTTTTGTGTTGAACATCCCAGTGTCTGTTGATTGGAACAAAAATAAATCTGTTTGAGTACATGTTTAGTGCACTTAACATTTTCATCCTTA
The DNA here is from genome assembly GCF_003287225.1 of Phascolarctos cinereus. Taxonomy (NCBI): domain Eukaryota; kingdom Metazoa; phylum Chordata; class Mammalia; order Diprotodontia; family Phascolarctidae; genus Phascolarctos; species Phascolarctos cinereus. The sequence continues at coordinate 349,447,394 of NW_027555625.1, forward strand.
CATTTAAGACATTTTCATAAAGGAGGAGAATATTTAAAATCAAAAAAGACTAACTTCTATACAAAAAGAAAAAAATTTAAGTCAATAATACTATCTGTTAAAGATCCCTTTTTCATTTGTTACAGCAAACAGGTTTCTGCATGTACCGTGTTTCATATGTACCATAACATTTCTGACAGGCTAAAAATCTTTCCCACATTCATCAAAGTGGTCACATTGAAAGCAGAAAGGGAAGTATCTGACATCCTCCAATGAGCAGAAAGCTTAGTTCTTCAGCCTTCAGTAAGGAAAGAAGAATTAGGACTAGGTAACAGGAGTTATAGAAGGTTCATTTACTATATTTAGATATCTAAGGGGACCAAAAATTTCTTGGAAGGACTAGAAGTCGTTTTCTCCAGCAAAACTTCCCTTTTCAAGGAGTAGTAGGAAGAATGTGGGCCCTCCATTTCTTACTTCAACATCAAATTTCCCAGGCACTCAAATTCCTGAGGTTCAACATCTATGGATTGGTTCATTTCTATTAAGAATTCAGAAACAAAACACTATCTATCTGGTGTTTCTTTTAGTGCCACGATAAAAACTGTCACCAAAAAGGGGAAAATATGTACCAAGTCCACAACTGCATTTCTTTTCCATATTCTGAATTCCAGCAAACCAGTTTGAGTCCAGTCAAAGTTTTCCAACATGCAGTGGAGAACAGAATTCAGTTAACAGATGTAATAAGAAAAAGGAGCCAAAAGGAAAAGAATTTTTGCTCCGATGTCATTTTAGCAACTATGACATCCAAGGGTTCTCAAATTGGTGAGGAGAGGATTTCCAGTCACACTAGCTAGGTAAGCACCTAGCCCAGCAATCAATTATGCACTCTAACACCATCAAAACAGGTTATTTTCTTAGTTTAATTGAATATCTCTATCATACATAAAAGATCCAAGGCAAAATTTGCTAAATAAACTTAAGGTAAAAGCACTTTGCCAATCACAACACCACCACATTTTGCAAATTAGGGAGCAAAATGGATATGAAAAACATGAATGGACTGATTAGACAACTGATGTATTTAGTAATTCAATAAGCTAGGATGGCTCAAGATTGTTTAGGTAAGCAATTAACTATAGTGAATGTTGTAGAGAAAAACAGAAACCAACCTCATCCACAACTTTGATGATGCTTAGATTAGACAAGTAAAGAAAAGACTACAATGCAGTATTCAATTAAACTGAGGTAGTAGAGCATGTTGGAAATTTTATCCACTCACCTACTCTATTTACATTACATACAAGAGTTTGGTTCCATATTAGCTTTTCTTATACATAACACATCTACAGTATATACAGAGACATGACAGATAAGTAACTGAAATCTTGGGAAACCCAGAATTACTTTAAGAGCTGTGGATGAGTACCACTATAGCACAAACGAAATTAAAGTATTTGTTGGGTTCATATGAAAAGAGAAAACCTTTTTTACCTGAGCATTTTAAAAGATTACAACTTTACTTTTGCCAATGCTTTGGTGCATTTGATCTCTTTTCATACCACTTTCTCACTAGCTGTGGATATAGGGAAGCAGAAAGAGCCTGTACTTACCAACAAAATAAAAAAGTATCAAGTTATATACTCTTGCTATTTTGGGAACCCATACTCTTCAGTCTTAAAGATAAATGTTGGCTTCATCTCTCTGTTTTAAAGTGTGAAACAAAAGTATCACTGTAAAGCAAGATGTCAACTTTACTGACAATTAATATTAGTTAAAACACAAGAAATAAAGGTCATGTTTACCAATCTTACCTGTCTTCCTTCCTTAGCCCTTTTAGGAAACCAAGATCTATTTATATATACACTTGGGCATATGATACAAACAGACTCACATGTTTTTCTCAGTTCTATGTCATAAACAAGTATTCTGAGAAACAGCTCAAAGTTAGCTATTCTCTTAAAGAAAATTTACAAGATGTTTCAAATTGGTGTACCTTAAGAGTTTAGATTTAAAAATGAACTTTGACATCTGTGCTACTGAATAATAACAACGAGTCACAAGGCAGCCGCTTCAATCTCATATTTCAATGTTTAAGTTATGGGAACATTACCGTGATCATCTGAAGATCTGTACTTTTTATCTGTATGCTGTGATCACCTTCATAGAAAACGCCATTAGTTTGTTCCAGACTCCCTCTTTTCACTATTATTTATCCTGTTTCATGTTCAATTTTTAAAACAAAAAAACTAAGTCAAAAAAGTCATATGATGTTTGTAGAATGTGTAATCCAGGAGTCCCAGTCAGCTCCACCAATGGACCAGTCAATTACAATGCCTTAGGAAGAAGCTGGCACAAATATATACCTTTTGTGCCTGCTTCCTTTGCTTCTGCTTAACTTTATCCAAGTTAATGTCTTGTCTTGCAGACATTTCAAAGGAGAATCTGGGCAACATATGGAGAGTGAGTACTAGCTACAGCTGCCAGAAGAGGGAGGTCACTGGATTCAATCCTAAAACAAAGAAAAGATATCATAGTTTCCCTTTAAAATCAAGCATAATACCTATAGTTGTGTGTTATTCTGTATAATGCTTATTGTATATAGGAGAACTATGCATGTGGTGAAGAAATTGTGCTCAATACACTGCCTCAGAAGTTATATAAAGAACTCACAATACTTTTGAACTGAGACCTGATGTATTTAGGATAAGAAACAGCACATTGCAAGGGATATCAGGATTTCAAGACATGAAAGTACATTAACAAGGAGGGAAATTTAATCAGAGGGACCACAGAATTAGAAGGATAAAACAAATTTGGTGATAACTGATCACTGATTTGTGGTTTATTCATTCTGGAGTCCAAGAACCTGGATGCAAGACCCAGAGGGCCTTTTGTGTTCTGAGTTCTACAAGTGAGAATTTTCTAGAAGCCTTCTTATTACCTAACACACGTACTTCAGAACAACTCAGGAAAGGAATGGATACAAGTATGTGTCTGTGGCAAAGAATGGCCTCTTTTGAGGCCTCAGAAAGTAACTGCTATTCTTGAAGCTAAGATTTTATTTAATAATTCACCATACTCTACCCATGTTTTCAACTTAGAATGAAGACATAAGGGTCAGGGCCAACAACTTTCGGGGAAGCTGAGGCCATTAGGGATATGACTTTACACTGTAGACAATAAGGTTTACTAATACCAAAGCATAACCTTCAAGTATGGTGAAAGCCAACTCCACAGAATAGAGAGAGTGGCGGGGACCTGAGCAATATGGTACAGAAAGACTGATAATCAAACAAGGATTCAGCTCAATTTAACCACATATTGAACTAAACATATGGAGAGGCAACTCTCTTAAGACCATACATTACATGTAGGGTGCTAATCTGCACTGAGGTTAGGGGTTTCCTCATCTGGGGGTTCCCTATATCAGTGAAAGCACAGGTCCAGTACCTATCCCTATTCTTATCACTATCCAAGCACTTCTCTTGAAAGTCAGTATGGCAGAATGGATAGAGAGGAAGTTTCAGAGCCAAGACAACCAGTTCAAGTGTGTCCTCTGTGTGACAAGTCATGTGGCCATTCAGCGCCTCCAAGTTGCAGTGCATTTTCAGATCAGTGCTGGCAAAGCCAGTGTCCCTAGGAGTTCCCAACACCAAAGAAATAACACGTTCTGATCACTCTCCAATTATCCCCGCTCTGCCCGTACCTCACACCCCTATCCCACTGAAGTTCTCATCTTACCCCAAACAAAAGAGATGAGGAAGTAAAGGCAGAAAGCAAACCTACATAAGTCAGTGTAGAACTCTGTGAACATACCCTAGCACCAGGCCCAGCTCTTTGACATGGACTCGCATCTGTCCCTTCAGATACTCGGAGAGCATTTTGCTTTTGAAGTAGAGCTCCTGCAACCGATCTTCCAGGTGCATGACACACTATGGTATGGCCAAAGAGAAAGAGTAAACAAAGCATGGAAAAAAGTTTCCAAACTCTTATCTCTGGTAAGCTCAAAAATGTAATTATTAAAGCTAAGTAGAACTTCATACTTACAAAATTTGGAGATAAATTATGCTTGTAAAGCTGTAGAGTGGAATGAAGCAAATTGGAGACAAGACTGGAAACTAAAACTTCCTTTCCCAGCTTATTATCTGTTATTCGTCTCTGGCTGCTGGCTACTTGTACAGTCCACTTATCCATGTCTGCAATAATACAAACAGCTTCTGCTATGGGTTCATCCAACACTGGATGCTAGAAACAAACAAAAATTCATAAAAAGATAAGACACCTCATGGACAATTATAGTGAAATGAGTAGAAGAGAAACTCCAGAGAAAAAGAAATCATCTGTATTCATTCAGCTACTACTAAAGGATCCTTATATAAAAAAAAAAGTTTTGGAACCAATGGCTTCTTGTAAGTAACTCAAAATGCCAAATTTTCTGGCAAGTCTATCATAAAAAGTCTTCATGTAATCTTTCAATAGTTCCATCCTTTAATCAAAAGTACATAGGACATTTTACAAATTTAACTTTCACTCTTAAACAGAGAATAATAATGGCTCTCTGTCACGCCACTACATGAAAGCATATCTGACATCGTGAAAGGTGACTAGCAAAGGCAACCAAAGCGCTTTGGTCTGAACACTCCCAACTAACTGCTCTGCTGGGAGAGCACTGTGCTTAAGACCAAGAAGAAGAAGTCTATCTCCCCTCTCTTCTCTAGAGTTCTCTTCAGGAGGGCTACTGATAGCAGGTTCTGGCACATTTTCAGTATCAGTACTCATTCAAGACAAAGATATTTCCTATTGTAGTGGAGATTCTGGACACTTTTAAAATGATGTCAGATTTTTATTATGTGATCACTCAGGGCTTCTTTTAAAAGCTGAGTTTTAATGTACTATATTTTTATTTATTTCAATTTAATAGGGGGCAAAATACCCCTGCCAATGTGTAAGAGAAAAACCATGAGTGAAAATAAATCTTGATGCAAACTTCTCCAGGATTAAGCCAGAATTACTTCATTTTTAATGGAAACAGAAGGATAAATGTTACTAAAATATCCCAATGAAATGGACTGTCACCAGACAGAATACCTTTAGGAAAAAAAGCTGGGAACCTTGATAAATTAATTCATTTAACCTCCTAGGAAGTTAAATACCCCAAAGCAAGCAATATCAATATTATAGTTATGTGTGGGCTGGTTTTGTGAAATATTATTTTGTTCCAATGGTCATTAACTATTTTAGGAATGATCTTCAAAGCTTAATATTCAGATGATATGTGGCTAACACTTAAAAAAAACCCCCAAAACTTGGAAGTAAAATTCCATAAAAGACAATTCTGGTAAGCAGAAGCAAAATGATCCCGACTTAATAATGACTAAGGACGAAGAAAGGAAATTAATTATGAAAAACAAATTTATACTAAAAGCCTAAATTCCCAAGTTTTCATTCAAAACTTTGAGCCTTCTAGAAATCCTTATATATAGTAAAAATTCCAATAAAACTAAAATGACAATGATCATTTCTTTCCTCATACCCAATGTTGCCCCCAATCTTTTTCAAAATACTTTCTAGTAACTTTTGAATATACTATAAGCACATGACTATGTACCCAAATAAAAATAGGTTTGATTTAGTTTACTGAAGATAGTACATTAATAGTGATGGATGTAGTACTTTGAAAATAGTACCTGAATGTTAAATATACTGAGGAACCAGGAGAGGGAGCGCTATATCAAACTCAGGTTCACTTTCATTGTTGCCAAAAGAAAGCGCTAAAGACTAAGACTCTATTAAATATTCATAGAGCAATTGAGATTTCTTTCCCACTCAGGAAAATTTTGATCCAGTAAGTTTTTCTGATGAGATTCCAAAAGTTCTATTAAAATAGCATTGGGGCTGAATTATAGTCTCACAGGTGTCAAACTCACAGCCCTGGCTGGAAAAGGATCCAGATTATAATGTAACTGAGGAATGTTTAACAAAATAAACAAAAATACAATACGATGTGAAAAATTGTAATTTGCAGTTTTCTAAGTCAATATGCAACCCATAGGGATCTGTTTCTATTTGAGTTTGATTCCATTGGTCTTAGGAATTTTCCTTTACTACAAAGTGCCTAGCACAGTAGAAAGAACTCAATAAATTTCTGATATGACTAATTAAATTACTTCAAGGATTAAAATAGCATTTACATTTAAACATGCTGGTATAGATTTGTACATTTTTATTTTTTAAAAAGGTATCATTGTGTGCTGTAAATAGTTCCGGACCTGGAGGCAAAAGAATTGGGCTTTTGCACTGTCTTGGATACATACAAGCTGTCTGACCATGTTTTAAAGGCATTAAACCTTAAGAAGCCTCAATTTCCTCATCTGCAAATAGATATTACTTGTACTCCCTTTCTCACAGTGTTGATCTGATTAGAACACTGTAGAAATCCTTTCTTAAAGTATAGTAGAAGACAATTAGTAATCTTCATTCTGTAATCAAAAGTCCAGTTTTCTGAGGGGTAACTGGTGAGATCTAGCCCATTCGCCCTCGTTCTCTCATTCACATTGTCACCCAGTTGCTCTCCACTCAAATTTGACTGCAGATCTAAAAAGCAGGTTCACAGTTTCAGGTACTCTACACAAGTCTCACCTGATGTGAGACCTTTCACATAATTTTTGCTTCTGTTGGATAATGTGACTGAAAAATAACATTTGCTTTATTTGGATAGTCATATTTTGAGTATAATAAGTTACCTGCACAGCATGGGACAGGTCTGATATTAAACACTGCCGAAGTTTCTCATCATTTCCTATTCCTTGCAAAACAAAATCAGGTACATAAGATGAACAGTAGCTACCTAGCAAGGACCTTCCAAAATTGGCAATGCTGGGCTTGACAGAGCTCACTTCAATTAATTTTGACCTGAAAGAAAGGTCCAAAACAGGCATGTCTAATTAGGAATATTACACACATTTTACAGTTAAACAAAAACTAAAGTTTTACTAGTCCTTGTTTTCTAACACCATCATTTTCCATTATATATAATGTGTATATGTATATGTGTATGTATGTATGTATGTATGTACGTATATATTCATTAAAGCAAAATAATCACCATTTTAAGTATAATTTATGGACTCACTGTGGCCACAAGGAAGAAGAGTTCAGGCTGCTTTAATATATAATTGGTTAACATTAGTATGAGTTTCTATGAATATAATAATAGCAGCTTACATATGTATAGCACTTTAAGGTCTACAAAAATGCTTTACACCTTCATCATCCCCATTTGATCTTCACAACAACTACAGCAGAAGTGTTATTATATCCGTTTGTTATAGATGAGAGACTCAAAGAGGTCACATGGACAATAAAAGGTAGAGCCAAGACTCAAACCCAGATCTTCTGTCTTAAATCCAGCGCACTTTCCATTACATCACACACATTGCCCCATACAAACTGCACTTTGCCGGCAGTTGCCACATATTTCTAACATGCGCAATTGAATGGAATGGCCAATATCAGGAAACTAAAAATTCAGAATTCCTGCAGCTGCTTAGCTCTCCTTTCAATCTTTGTTTTCCTCCTGCCTCTGACCCAAAGCAGCCTTTCTAGCTGCTGGCCTCAGTCACACTTATTTTTAGTGATGAACCAACAATCTGCTTCCTGGCAGGTTGGGAGGCAGTGGGAAAAGCATTAGATCTAGAGTCAGAAGACCCGAAGTGAAGTCCTGGCTCTGTCACTTTACCTATGTGAATGAGCCTCAGTTACTCTATATTTAAGATGGGGCCTAAAAATACCCCAACCCACCTATATCACAAGATGGTCATGAGAAAAGTGCTTTGTAAACTGTAAAAGCACTATAATGTTAAATGTTAGGTTATCATCCACTTTACTCTCTAGTCATATTCTTGTTCTACTCATTGATTCTACCCCATAACATCAGCATGTGTGTATATCCTACAGCTCCGGTACAATGCCATTCCCTTACTCTGCCACTTCCAGGAAGCTTTTTCTAGGAGGCCAAAAGGGTCAAGTTTTAAGAGCTGCTTCCTATGAGTGACTACACAACACTTGCAAGGAGAATATGTTCTGGATACTAATCACTCCATAAGTACCTTCGGCTACAAGCTTTTAGATAACATGACCTCAGTTCTTTACAAAAGAAGACATTCTGCATATCTGTGGAATTTTGCAGGATTCTGACATTAAAAGTTCTTCACTTACCCAGGAAAGGGTATTTCATCTTCTTCTGCCCAGTCTTCTCGGTCTCCTCCAAAATAGTTACTGCCCTGTCTGGTCATATCATGACCAGCATCTTCACTCTCACTGTCACCAAGGGCACTATCTGAACTTTCATTTCTTGGAATGTCCCATTCATTTCCTACAGCAATTTTTCTCTCTGAGTTCTCTTTGTCCCCATGGGGGACATGAATAGACTTTGTATCTCTTTGGTCCTGCTTAAGAAAGCAGGTTTTACATGAATCCTGGTGTACAGATTCCATAAATGTACAAAATTCACTGGGCTGTTTGTTATTCTTGGTACACAGTCTTTTAGAAAAATCTAACATATTGCTCTGGTGTTCTAAAATGTCTGTGCTTGTTTTAATTGGAACATCATCAATAGTCCTGGTTTCGATTGAGTCATCATTAAAATATTCATCAAATAAACTCATGTTCTCCAGATTTGAATGATTCCAATTTGGAAGTACACTGGCCACTCTGGGAAACATTTCATGGACTCCAGGATCCCTGACTTGGTCCTTCACCACAAGCTCAGTTTCATGATGCTCAGCAGCAGTCATCCTTTTCTCCTTTGTTGGTTTGATGTGATGCCTTACGATTTGATCCACAACAGCCTGACTTCTGATTTCTGTGTCTGAATCAGGTGACATGGAATCCCCAATTAGGAAAGTGACCTTTGTCTGTGAAGCATCACAAGAAAATGTGGTAGGCATGAGCTTATCTGGGGGTTTCTTTTCCACAGCTATGCCTGTTGATCTCATCCCATTGCCTGACTGGCTGCCTGAGTCCAGTGATTCCTCACTTCTCCAGGTTTCTACTGCTGGTTCCAGTCCCGAGTCTGCCAACACACATTTGTCTATTGGAGCAGATCCTGTGCAAACTACGGTCTCTAACTTGGTGTCAAGGCAAGTTCGCAATTTATCTCTGCACTGCTTAATGTCAACAGCATTTTCTTGGCAGCCAGAAGGAGAAATTATCCTGCACTCATCTGAAGAAGCTTCCAGCAGCTGTTGAGAACTGCCTTGAACATTTCTCTCTTGTTGTGAAACACTCTCTACATTTTGTACAACAAATGGGCATTTGCAATGTTTACAGTCACAATGAGGAACCCCTGTTTCTTCTGAATCTCTAAAGAGCAAACTGCTTTTGTTCCTGTGCATTGTAATAAGCACATATTCAGATTCCTCGACTTCCCCTTTTTCTAAGGTTGTGGTAATAATCGTTCCTGGCATGACTATGGCTTCGTCTTCTCCATTTTCTAAGAGATGGGTCTCTTGAAGTTCAGAGCATCTTATGAAATAGGTAAGAAAATAAAGCAGCCTCTGGACCATGTCTTGTCTTTTGCCAACCACTACTGTCCTTGCTAATCTTACTGGAGAGCCAATTGCTCCATATAAGTCTCCTGCAATGGAAGAATCAGTTAATAAGCATTCCTCTACTTTCACAATATGCCTATAGCAGTGTCAGCACTAAGTTAGCCAAGTTAGTTTCCTAAGTTACCAATTTTATGGTATTTAAGTCTAATCTTTGACTGATCATTTATAAGAGGCTTTTAAAAATTGGCAAATGAGCGGTTCTCTCTCTTTTTTCTTTTTGGCAATGGGGGGGGGTTAAGTGACTTGCCCAGGGTCACACAGCTAGTTAAGTGTTTGGTCTGAGGCTGGATTTGAATTCAGGTCCTCCTGACTTCAGGGCCAGTGCTCTATCCACCGAACTACCTAGCTGCCCCCAAATGAGTGGTTCTCTATGCAGACAAATGGTATAAGCCAAAATTTAGGAAACTGGTCTTAATTCCGTGGAGAAGAACCAGGGCGACAGAGCCCTGGCAGATCAGCCACATAGCTGCTTCAACTCTGAAGTGACAAAAAGTAAGGATGAGGCTAATTCTCTTTACCTGGTTGGCCCAAAAATCTCTCTGATGACTCAGAAATTCCTATCTCTAGTGCCCATCTTTTTCCTGAGTCTGGGTCCCCAACAACCAGAAAGCTACTGGTCCTCACTTTCCCTCCCAGTATAGTCTCTCCTAGGATCACAGGGCTCTTACCTAGTTCCTCATGCTTGACTGGGGCAGAAATAGGAAGACATGCTAATTAAAGAAGCAGAAATGAAAGAAGGCAGCTGAGTTCAGGTGGTTGGGCTCTCTTAAGCTTTGGTTCCTTGCTGAACCTAGGTAATCATACCACCAAAGTAAAAGCAGAGCACCTGGGCCTCTTGACTAGCTTTCCACAGTTGTGCTGCATAGGTATGGTAAATCATATCAGATCACAACAATGGAAAACACATAACAAGACATAAAGACACAATAAGGGAGTTGACTACAACAAAACCATGGATTTAATTCTGATATATAGATATTCTGCAAATTGACATATTATAAACAAAAAACATTATAAAGAAACATTTGAAAAGGAAAAGAACCTTTACTGGGATAAAATGAAATGTACTGGTGGATGGTCTTAATTAGCATTCTCTCTTCTCTTCGGCAGCTTTTCCAGTTTGGTTTTTCAGCTTATTATATAAAATGCTAAAATGATGAACACAAACACCTTTTTCTTTCACTAATGAAATTTCTTGGTTTTAAAATTAAGGCACACAAACACAATTAAATGGACGAAGGACTCCAAGATGCCTTGCAGCTGTAGCCTTCGAGGTCATACCGCCCACTGATCATTAGTTGCAGTTATCAGTGAAGTCTTACCTCCTTCCCTCTCTCTACTCTTACCCTTTTATGTGGTCACTCTAGCCAGCCCAGGCTTTCAAGGGAGTTACTAAATGGGCAAGGGAGGCAGCGACCAAACTAAGATTAATTCTAAATAATGTAAGTTTCTTGTCACAAGCATGCTCATGGTTCAATGTAGATTGTGAAAGTTATTTTAAGAATTTACAATGAACAGAAAAAAATACATATATACACACATACATACACACACATATATACTGATATATGTATACACATACACATATATCTATATACACATAGAGATATAGATAGATCTCTCCATCTGAAATGCCTACTATGTCAAAGGCACTGTAGGGAGATACAAATGATAATAATCAATGGAGCAAAATGTAAACTGGGTCAGTAGCAACAGGGAACTTAAAGGGTTTCCCCTTGAAGGGGGACAGATGGAGAAGGGTGGAGGAGAGAAGGAAGATGCAGACTTAGAGTGGCACTTTTGTTTGGGTGTTAATGATTCAGAGATCCCTTACCTTAAACCACCGCATCTCTTTCCTAAGCTTTAGTCCCCTTATGATTTCTTAAAAAACAAAACGTGCCAAACTCGTCGCCTCCCTGCCACAAGCCTGACTTTTTCCACTAACACCTCTATTTCTATTGATGGCACCACCATTCCATCATTCTATCAGGACTAAAACTTTCAAGTCATCTTTTTTTTGTTGTTTTTGTTTTGGCGAGGCAATGGGGTTAAGTGACTTGCCCAGGGTCACACAGCTAGTAAGTGTTATGTGTCTGAGGCTGGACTTGACCTCAGGTCCTCCTGAATCCAGGGCCGGTGCTCTATCCACTGTGCCACCTGGCTGCCCCCCAAGTCATCTTTAACTCTTTTCTCTCTCTCTAACCACAAATCACTCACCACATTTTGTGATTCCATATCAACATTATCCCTTCCATTGATCTCCTTCATCTTCACGCACACAACTATCACCTTAGTTCAAGTCTTTATTACTTTCTCCCCCCCTTTACAATTCGCAAAAATATCCTTCCTAACGTATGTGTCTTATCTTCTCATAGGATAAAATGCAAAATTCTTATCTTGCCCTCCATAATCTGCCCCAATCTAGAATACAGTGTAGTAGAAAGAACAATGGATTTTGGGGCAGCTAGGTGGCGCAGTGGCTAGAGCAACGGCCCTGAAGTCAGGAGGACCTGAGGTCAAATCTGCCCTCAGAACAAACACCTGATGCTTACTACCTGTGTGACCCTGGGCAAGTCACTTAACCCCAATTGCCTTTAAAAAAAAAAAGAACAATGGATTTGGAGCTAAAGGGCTTGGAGTCAAATTACGCTCTGCTACTTGCTAACTGTATAATTTAGGACAAATTGGTTCACTGACTCAGGCTTCAGTTTCCTCATCTGTAAAATGAAGGAGCAAAGACTAGATGACCCAGTCCCTTCCAGTTTTAAAACCTATGACTACCTTTCTACTCTCAAATCACACTAGTCTACTTCAGGTATTCTATAATAAGCCAAAATGAACTATTCTCTGGTGCTATTTCCCATATCCATGCATTTGTGTAAGTCATCTGCCATGCTTGTTATGAATTTGTACCTCTTATCTTCCTGCTGAAATCTTTTTCTTCCTCCAAGGCAAAGTTTAAGTGCTATCTTCTCAATGAAACATTTCCCTGATTCCCACAGTAGAAAGTGATTTCTCCTTTGTTCCCATCACATTCTACTTTCTATAAGAAGGTGTACATGTCATATCCCTTCTATTAGATTTTAAGTTTTCTGAAAGCAGGTACTATGCCATTTTTGTTTTTGCATGCCCAATATGCAGTGTGCCTTGCACACTATAAAAACATAATAAATGTTAAGTCAAATGTTTCTGCTGTGAAATGACCAAAAAAGATATACATATAATTATGGCATTGTGTCAAGATTCTCTGAAGACATACCTAGTTGTGCCCACAGTGGGTTATAGGGATGAGTCTTTGCCAGCATATCCACACTCTGAGAGGAATGTTTTTCTAAAAATATTTTTATAGGTGGTTGTCCGTTAGGCATGACTGTTGGGACCCAGGCAAGATGATTGGTCAGGACTGCTGTAAGGAGAGCTGGTAAGAATCTGAAAGGCAAAGTCAATGTATCAATTTCTATCCTCTGACCATATGATAATGCAAAGTAAAGTATATATATATGAAGAATAAAGGTTATAAATATAAAGAATATAAACAAATACCATACAGAATTAGCTAGCAGCTACAAAAGAGATCCTTCAGATACAATATTCCTGAGTTGGATATTACCTTAAAATATGTTGTGGGTTGCAAATATTTTCAAGAGATATTGAAATACAGAGTGTCTTTAGAATAAAATATAAACTCTTTTGTTTAGCTCTGAAACCCTTTACAATCTGGCCCCAACCTTTCTTTCCAGTCTCACTAGATATTATTCTTCCTACCACACTAGGTGATCCACCAGACTGGCCTTCTCTGTTCCTCACACATGACATTCCACCTTCTATTTCCGTACCTTTACAATGGGCTGACCCATATACCTAGAATGTTCTTCCTCTTTACCTCTACCTCCAACCTTCTCAAAGAAAGGTGTGCTTCCTTTAAAGCACAGCAAAAGCACAATTTTCTACATAAAGCCTTTCCTGTGAGTCTAACTGTGTGTTTTTAAAACTTCTTATATTTGACTACTTCATATTTATTCATATTTATGTTGTATATACTTACATATGTGTTTGTCCCCTACATCAGAATGTAAATTCCTTGTAAGGATTTTGTTTCATTTTTTGTATTTGTATACCCAGCACCTAGCACAGCATTTGGCATATAGCAGATGTTTAATATATTCTTACTGATTAATTTTGCTGCTTTTTGCCTAGTGAGTGTGATTATATTGACCTGTTGCATTGGTCTATCAGTCTGCCTACTCTGGGGAGGAAATGACATACGTGACAGATTAGGTGCCATCAGAGTTAAATAACTGCTACTTGGGAAAGAATAGGTATGGTACATTCCCTTCTATTCTCTTAAAACCAACTCCTACACTTTCACGTTTTTCAGGTAGCCTGCACCGGGAGCTTGGGTGCCTTTTCTCTGACAGTGGAGGAAGAAGAGCTTCTTCAATGTCAAATTTGCTCTTCCTCTGACACAGGGCAGAGAAGTGACTGGTGTAGAGAAGTAGGTACTTTTAGAGATAAAGTAACCTTTTCAGATCTAGAGTATCATTTACTGTTGTTATTCAGTCATTCAGTTGTGTCCAGCTCTTTGTGACCCCATGGACCACACTATCCATGGGATTTTTTTGGAAAAGATACCTGAATGGTTTGCTGTTTCCTTCTCTAGTGGATTAAGGCAAACAGAAGTTAAATGACTTGCCCATGATCATACAGCTAGGCCAGATATGAACTCAGGGATCTTCCTGACTCCAGGCCCAATGCTCTCACTTACTATCCTAATGCATTAAATGAATCTCAGAATTAGAAGCTTATATCCTCATTTTTTAACACTCAGAAGTATATAAATTCAACTTTACCATCTCTGGTAGAATGAATAAATATTGCTTTCAAACAAGTACATCATATGTGATGCTAATGGGTTTCTTTACTTTTTGGGGGAAAGTTAGTAGAAGGGGATTTGTGTTTTCTTCACTCAACACAGTAAGCAAGTTAATAGGAAATATGATTTTTTTCATTTCAATGCTTTTATAAGCCAGCTAATCCAATTTTATACTATAGATTACCTTAAAATAAACGTTGGTGTTCAACTGATGTTGAAAGTACACTAAGCATGTAGTCCTATTGAACCTATGTTATTAAAGACTAATACATGCCTTATTCAGAAGGTGAAGATTTCTTTTAGCAAACCTTTAAGGCTTAAAGTTTAAAAAAGTGTATGATGAAGGAAATCACTGCTGAAGAGAAGGTGCTATGGGAGCAGTGATAGTGAGAAAATCAAATTGATTCTGATTCCATTTTGCAATTGATCCTATTCTGTATTACCACCAACATGCTGTAAAATTGCCTAACTCACTTTTTTTTTGTCTTTGAATTAAGTTCAGAAGTCCAATTTTCCTCTCTAAGTTTAAAAGTTTATCTGTCCTACAAATCACCTAAATTCAAAGAAACATATTATCTCTATATATCTTACTACTCATGTACACTTAAGGGAGATGTATTATCTTGTTAACAAGCCTTGCAAGATGCAAGGAAGTCTGTTATCTCAGCAACATTGGCTGTCTGGCTGGTTAATGCTGTGGACACTAACTAGCTATGCAGAGGTACACCACCATCGGGCTTCCCATAGCAACAAGACGGAAGGAGGCGTTGTTGCTAGCCCTGCATTCCCGATTTCTATCCAATCATATGTTTTCCATCATCTATGCTACTTTAGACTTGGTAACCAATCATATTATTTTCCATCTGTGATGTATCCTCTTCTTTGTTCTCTTTTCCCAAAACTATATGAAAGCTAGTAAGTCCCACCTCATGGTCTTTCGTCTGGCTGAGAGACCTCTTTTATTGGTAACTGCTAACCTTACCAATAAATTGAGTGTTTTTGGAACTTTGTGTTTTAGTTTACCTTAATTTCAATTACAACAATAAGTATGCACTAGACTACTTACTACACAAAAAGAACTTCCTGAGATATTGACTCTTGAAGCACGTTTAAGAAGCGAAATTTTATATAAACTATCACATATAATCTAAAAAAGGTGCTTCAAATCATTACCAATCAGACAATGTGAAATAAAATAACTGTAGGATATTACCTTACACCCATCAAAATGGCAAAGACGGCAAAAAAAAAATTAGAAAATTTTGATGTTGATAGAGATGGGAAAATACAGGTACTGCTGGTGAGGCTCTGAAATGGTCCAACTATTATGGATAACAATTTGAAATTATGCAAGAAAAGTTAAAACATTGTTCATAGCCTTTGAGCCAGAAATTAAGTACTGGGTTTTTATCTCTAGGAAGTTATTAACAACAAGATAAGATCGAAGTATAAGGAAATATCATAGCATTACTATTTGTTAACAGAAAAAAAGGAAATAAACTTTGTGTCCAACAACTAAGGGATGGTCAAAAATACTGTGGTACATGAACGTAATGGAATATTGCTGTAATACAAGAAATGATAGATAAGAATTCAAATAACTATAAAGTGAAGCAGAATGATCAAAGCAGAACCAAGAGAATATGCACACTTTAAACTATAAAAAGCAATTTTAAATAGCAACAAAATCCAAATCTAAAATGGACAACATTAGTAGTAATTTATGAAGAATACACACATCAATCCTTTTAAGAAACAAGAAAAATACTTAAGTGTAATGCTGCATGTATAGTAAATTGCAATCACCCTTCTGTGTTGTTTTGCTTAACTTTTGGGGAGCTCGCATTGTGGAGAATTCAACTGGGTGAATGCTGTGGGTTTGTAGGTCATATTGAAACAAATTTTATGAACAACAAATAGAATTGCAGTTTTTATTTAGAGGCTTTCTGATGGGGATAAAGAACTATACAAACTTTAAAAATACTTTAAACTCTAATGGTAGAGTGAAGAATGAACACTTGATAATAAAATTCTCATGTTTACTGAAAAGGATCACTCACTCAACTGAATATGTACTATGATATGTGTTAATAAATGCCTTTTTGATATTATTGGTAGTATTTATATTACTCTTAATGTAGGTAATACATCTAATCCCTAGGCATCTGTAGGACTATGTGTTACATGAGGCTCTACAGAAATTTTAAGGAGGGACTGAAGCAAGGGGAAGAAAATTTGTTACTTTGATATAAAAAGAAACAGGCAAAAGAAGGGAAGAAATATGCATATCAGTTGGTCTGGAGAGGTAACAGAAAAAAAATTCAAGGAATAACTTTTTATTCCTTGGTGGAGTAGAAAACAACCCTTAAAAATATGTTGAATATTAACAGATGTTATTATGATAATAAAAAACAAAATAGCATTTTATTCCAGGAAAAATAATTTCATGACTTTCTCTCAGGTGTTCAAGTACTGCCCATTAATGAACTAATTAATGGAAATATATTATTTTGAGTTGCAAACTTATATGGTCTATTTAAGTAAAACAATTTCTTACACCTACAAAGGGGATATCACTTCTCAATCACTCATTTGGATTATGGGATTTGGCAGAAAGAAAGAAAGAATGAAAATAGAGTATATTCTATTTAGCATATAAACTCTTTGAATATAGGTATTATTTTTACTTTTGTACCCCCAGCACCTAGCATAGTACCTTTGCACATAATAAGCACTTAATAAGTTTTTGTTTAACTGGATGTATCTGGGAGGTTCTGTCACTAAGACCTAAATAATTTTCTCATTCTTAGATTTTTCATGAATTTTTGTGGGTAGAACTTGTGGTAATAGGTTTTGTTGTCTTGTTTTGTTGTTCAGTTGGGTCTGACTCCTCATGACCCCACAGATTTGTCCATGGGGATTTCTTAGCAAACATGCTGGAGTGGTAGGGGTTAAGTGACTTGCTTGGGGTCACACAGTAGGTGTCTGAGGCCAGATTTAAACTCAGGTCTTCCTGATTCTAACCCCGGTGCTCTATCCACGATGCCACCTAGCGCATGTAATAAGTATCCTAGAGCAAAATTTATGGCAAGATATGGGGAATTCTAATTTATTATATATACACTATTCCTCCACTCAAGTTCTACCCCACACTGTGGCATGGGAGTGACTTCTTGAAGGTTATACTAGCTCTAATAAGTATGCCCAACCAGTCAGAAATGCCTCAGCTATAGGTCCAGAAATAAAACAAATGTCTTGGCCAAGTAAATAGCTAGCTAAATTTGAAGAGGCTACTCATCAGGTTGACTGAAAGGTGATGAATTTTTTGGCCACAGCAACTCTCAGAGACCATCTATTAAGTTATATAGGGTTGTGAGCTGCATCAATGAAAACAACAAGTTCTTGAAATGCAAATTATTCAATATTTACTTTGATTTGTCCTCATTCCTTGGCTATGCGGTTAACTGGCTCTATTTCCTACCTTATATCACTTCATGTTAATAATTCTCTTCTGAGAGGCTGCATGGTGTAGTAGTTAGAGAGCCAGCCCCAGAGCCAGGAAGACCTGTGATACATTCTAGCCTGACACACAGCAGCTGTGTGACCAGGTGCAAAGTCAGTGCTTAACCTTTCAGCTCCTTAAGCAATGAAATAAGATTATAAATTACAGACATATTGCCAGTCTCCATAGGTAAGGGAATTTCCACACTAGGGAGTTCTCTATATTAATGAAATCATAGGCACAGACTAAACAAAATAAAAAGGAACTATGTAAATTATAAAGATTATGTTTGATTTTCTTGTACCCTTATAACTTGTATCCACAGATACTATATTTGCTCAACAGAGAAATGTTGAGTTCATTAAAAAGAATGTAAGTAGTTACAAAAAGAATGGCCATACTGGTTTTTGGAAGCATTTTCCATCAGAAAAGTGAATTCTTTCATGAAACGATGGCAAAGCTGGTTCTTTTCAGAGATTCCAGACATCATTGTGAGCCAGACAGGTTCTCCAATGCGGGGCATTGTGTAGAGATTGCAAATTGTTGTTCTAAAAGAGAAATTTAGATAGAGAAATTCAAAATTCTTCCAGATATATGTGCAAAAAAGATTTATTTTATTATATTGGGTCTTAACTCCTACAATGTAAAACTGCAACCTCGCAAACTGATAAATTCAATTCAATAAATTTAAAAGATCAATCTTGTTTGCGTATAGACCTGAAAGCTGTGCCTGGTATTCCCTGCCCCCCCCCCTTAATAATCTCTCTCCTTGTACCTCACATAGCACTTGACAGCAGGCATTTAATCTCCAGTTTCTCTGATCTCTCTACGTCATATCTCTTGGTGAATTCCTCTGGATTCATGTATCATTTTTACACAGTTAACTTTCAAATCTATCCAACAAGCTTAATCTCACTCCTGAACTTCAGTCCCACCATCATCCCATATCCACCTGGCAGTCCTGAAGGTATCTAAAACTACCATCTTAAACCTAATAAGTAAGCTCTGTTAAATTTCTCATTCATTTGCTCAGAACATTTTAGTAGCTCCCAAATGCCTATTGATTAAAATTCAAACAATGCTGTACCTAATATTCAAGCTCTCTCAATCTGGTGCCATACAATTTTTTTAGCTTTGCCTGATACTACTCCCCTTCATCAATTCTACTATCCAGTCAAATCAGACTATTCCCGCAGTACTCAAATTCCTAGTTTCCCTTTAAGGTGCTTCTGGTGCTATCTTTTATACAAATCTCTTCTTAACATATTCAGCTGTTAATGCTTCTTTTACCATGATTTATCTTGTATTATGCTTAATTGTATAGATGTATTCCACCAATGTTCCCAGAGAAAGTAAGGTCCTTGAGGGAAAGTACTATTGTTTTTGTCCTTGTATCCACAGTGCCTAGCACAGTGTCTTGAACGCAGCAGATGTTTAATGTATGTCTGCTGAACTGAACTAAAGTCAAGTGCAGGGCTTTGGGCTAGCAGAGAGCAGAGGAGGAGGAAGCAATTCTCCTAGATTATACATGTTGTTCAACCTAGAATTGTACATTCATTCAGGATCCAGAAATTCCTTTACCTTATGTTGTGGTTTGTATGCCCTAGAGTAGTAAATTTTGACAAAACTCATACAGAACACGTAAGCCATTATCCCTGAGACATGCCCTCAGGTTGGGACCTCTGTATCCTTTCACAATCTACTCTCTCTCTACCATTTTCATTTAGCCTTTCTTCTATCCATTCTCAGAAGTTGAGATGGTCCTTCTTACTGCCAAGGCTTTCTCTTTTACTTGTGCCCTTAATTCCCATCCCCTTCTATCTCCTCTGACATCTTGATTTATCAGTCTTTTCCATTCTCTATATTTCATTTTCAATGACCAATTGCCAAATCAAATGGCCCTTTCTTAGTTCTCATTCTCCCTTGACCTTTTAATAGCCTATAACACTGTTAAATTCCCTTTCTTCGACAGGAGGGTTTCTCTGCTTTGGCTTGACATTCCTCCCTTTGTTTTCTTATTCATTTGAAAACTCATTTTTCTTCTTCATTGATTTATCTTCTCTCTCTCCCCTAACTGAAGGTGTTCTACAAAAGTACCGTCTTTGCCTTCTGCTCTTGCTACATTCTTTCCTTTGGTGTGTATATATATATGCCTTTGTGTGTGTCTGCTGGACATCTTCACCTCATCATTCTGGCACATTAGAATTAGCATATTAAAAAAATGAGCTTATCATCTTCCTCTTAAAACCTATCCTTTTCTGCTGAGTTTCTATTTCTGATGAAATCACGAAACAGTTCCTGAAGATTAAACCCTGAAATCACCTTGGCTTCTTTTCACTCTCCCAAGCCCTATATTTTATCAGTTTTCAAGTCCTACTGAATCTATCTCCATGCTGTATCTTCCAGGCATACTCCTCCTCAGTTATACTATCAGCACTCTATCAAGTCACCATTATATCTTGCCCATACTACTGAAATAGCCTCAGTTGGTCTCCCTATCTCTAGTTTTTTCTTCCACCAATCTATCTGTTATACAAAAGCCAAATTAATCTTCCTAATTTCTCACATTACTACTCTATTCAAAAACCTTCTATGGCTCCCTACTAACTGTGGAATTAAAAAAAAAACCTTCCTTAGTTTGGCATTTAAGGCCTTTAACAGTCCAACTAAACCAGGGGCAGGGAACCTGCGGCCTTCTAACTCTTCAAGTGCAGCCCTTTGACTGAATCCAAACTTCAAAAAACAAATCCCCTTAATAAAAGGATTTATTCTGTGAAGTTTGGATTCAGTCAAAGACCTAGAGGGCCACATGTGGCCTTGAGGCCACAGAGTCCTCACTCCTGAACTAGCCTTTCTAGTTCTATTTCAAACTACTTCTGTTCATATTCTCAGAATTATAGCCAAAATGAACTACTGGCAGTTTTTATCCTGGCTACTCTGCCATCTCTAAGCACTGGTGCAATCCAGCCCCCAGAACTGAAATGAACCTTTTCTCTACCTTTCCTTGTTGAAATATTTTCCTTCCTTCAATACCTAGCTCATGCACTACCTTGTACATGCAGTGTTCTATGGTTTCTACTCCCCAAAATAATTAGTAATCTTTTCCTCCTCAAATTTTCACAGAATACTGTGTGTGTATTTCTTTTTTGTCCTTATTGCATCCTAACACATCATACTACTTTATTTATATTCTGTACACCCGTGGATTTGATTGTAAGTTCCTTGAAGGCACAGACCCAAAGAGTACCTTTCATGTGGCAGGATCTTAATGTTTGCTGAATTGAAATATATTCAAATAGTTAAGAGTCCATAAAAGTATGTGAGGCATTCAGTTGAGGGGTCACACTTTCTAGAGCCTCAGAGAGAATAGTTTAAAAAATTAAGTATCATTTAAGGCAAGAGGAAAAAGTGCCACGCCTTTAGGCTTCACATTATGAGGTGCAGCCAACCACAAAGCTCATAAGCAAACCCATGAACTCTATTACAACAATAAAATATGGCCAAATATTTGCCTCTGGTTAGCTGAAGGAGAAAAAATAAAACCTTGCTTCCATCCTAAACCCAAGATATTCCAAACCATGTTTTTGTGGAGAGAAATAAATGGGTCTTGTGACATTATTTACTATTCTGGTAACTCTGGCTGCATCTGTAACTGATAGTGTTTCCTCCCAGCCAAGCAGATTCTCTTGGCAGCAAGCCAATAATCATGTGACTGCAGTAAAGGGAACCCTCAATACCAGATATGTAAATAATGGTCCTGAAACCAAGGGCAAGGATTTACTACTCTGCTGTTATAAACAAGAAATAGAAACAGAACTAACAAGCTTGGATTAATTCTTTCAGGCAAATAAGGGGAATTTTTCTAAACTATTTCTGGGATGACCTACTTCAGCCTATGTCCACAAAGAAATTTTAAGTGAGACAATAAGGACTGCAACATTTTAAGCTAAAAACTCTGACTCTTCATTCCACATTCCTTTCATATAAGAAGATTTATGTTGAGCTTTGGAAAGAAGCTGCCATGAAAGACAAGTTAAACTTTAAATGAATTACAGAACTTTTCCATGCCTCAAAAATACTGTCATGTTAATGAGAGGCAATTTGTATGTCACTGACAAGGAAGTCACATCAGAATGTCACATTGGTATACAACATTTTTATTTCAGACTATGCAGTACCTTAATTTATGTGGAGTTGTATATGGCAAAACTGTCTGTGAACTATCCAAATCACCATAATTATATAATTTTCAATGTTACCCCCAATACTTCATGTATGCCTTTTATGAGAAAATTGGTCTTGACAGGTGTCCATTTCAAACAGATGAATTTTGTTGTCTGGATATAGTCTGAGTCAAAGGCAATAAATATCCTTAACTAGGACAGACAACCCTAAGAGAATTTAGGGAAACTTAAAATTTCAAGAAAACTTATTTTCATATGTCATTTTTAATCCTATCTGTCAGGCTGAAAATTCTGTGGGAATAGGCTTTACAAATTTATAGGAAGAACTATTTTGCTGATATTTTAAGAGCATATAGTATGAAAGGGAAAAGGGAATAAGTGAACAAAATCTGGGGTTTTAATCAATTAAAAAGATTACTTGTGAGTTCTGGAGTCACTGAATCTCAAGAGTTGAAACTTCAAAAGTCATCAAGTCCAACCCATATCCAAACAGGAATTCTCTCTACAATATCCCCCTTCACTCTGAAGTGACAGAGAACTCATTATCCATACCAAGACAACCCATTCTACTTCTGCAGAGCTCTTCTTAGGGTATTTCTCCATATACAGAGCAGAAATCTACCTCTCTGAAATTCTAGCTGGATGTTTCAAGCTGAAACCAGTTTTCATCTCTACTTCTCACCTCTAATTCTTGAGCAGTGCTTTCAGTTAGGAAAGTTGACAAAATGAAATATAAACACTGAGTTGGTAACAAACCTGTGCCTGCAAGATATAGACTGTGTAAAACAAATATGCCATAGAATTGATCTTTTCTCAGTTGGAAGATGAGAAAGGAAAGAAAGAGAAGGGATGCCTACATTATTTTGCATATCCCAAGGGCTAGTCCAAATGGTTCAGTGTTTTTGTAGCTTTGCACCTATTCTAAGTCTTAAAATTCCCTTTTAGGTCGTTGGATGCAGCCTTTTGATGTAGTCCAAGTTTTACAGAACAAAATCTTTTATTAAGGGGATTTGTTCTGTGAAGTTTGGATTCAGTTAAAGGGCAGCACTTCAGGGCCACATGTGACTTTGAGGCTGCAAGTTCCCCACCCCTACATTATACCACCTTTGTAGGCTTAAAAAAACTTAGAATTTTGGACTTCAACAGACACATTTTTAGATGAATTAAATTAAATTTAATGAGCACTTATTAAAAATCTCCTATCTGCCAAGGGCATACAGTAGGTCTGGGGAAACAAAGACAAAAGTAGTTCTTGCTCTCAAAAAGCTTATATTATCCAGGGGAGATATAATACGTACATAAAAATAACTAACTACAAGGTATAAGGAAGGAGAGCGCATGACTAGAAGTAATGGGAAAAATTTCAGAGAAGATGTGGTACCTAAGCTGAGTTTCCTTATCTTTAAAGTGAGGTCAGACTTTATGGCTTCCGAGGTACCTTCCGGCTCTAACTATGATCCTATCATACTAAGGAAAGGATTCTGAGAGGGAGATGAGGAAGGATTTCATTTCAGGAATAGATGACAACATATATGAAGACACAGAGGTGGGGAGGTCTGCTGAATTTTTGGAATGCAAGCAAAAGTCTGGCTTGAATGAAGAATGCATGAAAGGGGTTAATGTGAAATTATGTTGGAAAGCCAAGCTGAAGCTATTCTGTGGAGAGCCTTAAAATGCCAGGATGAGGAGTTTGAATTTTATCATTTAAACAACAGATGGCCAATGAAATTTAATGACAACCTCTAGAGGAGATAGAACATATGGCAAGTGTATGGAAGGTGGATTGGAAGAAGAGGTTGGGAACAAGGAGACTTACTACAATAGTCCAGGCAAATAGTGATGCCTGGAGAGAATGCTATGTATTCAAGAGAGTCTGTGGAGGTATGTATGGTGAGACAGAGGTGGAAAACTATGGGGTTATTTCAAGGTTATGAATCTGGGTAACTTGATGGTGATAAAGAAGTCTAGGGGAGGGGCAAGCTAATAGGGGTAAAAGGTAATGAGTTCTGGCTTGCCCATGTTGAGTTTCAGATACCTTTCCTAATCCTCCCAGTTAGTGCCATTTTCCTCAAACAACATTGTAATTAAATTTAGTTAACTATGTACATGTTGCATTACTCCAGGAAAATGACACTTCTAGGTGGATATTTGGGACTAGACTTCAGGAAAGAGACTAGGGCTAGGTAATATAGATTTTTTTTTTTTTGGTGAGGCAATTGGGGTTAAGTGACTTGCCCAGAGTCACACAGCTAGTAAGTGTTAGGTGTCTGAGGCCACATCTGAACTCAGGTCCTGACTCCAGGGCCCTCTGCACTGTTCACTGTGCCACCTAGCTGCCCCAGGCAATATAGATTTACAAATCATCTGCACAGACACTGATAATTAAACTGATGGAAGAGATGAAACTTCTAGCCACGAGAGAAAATAGGGATCTAAAATAGTATTCTGGGGGAAAATGGATAACAATCCATCAACTGAGATGGAAGGGTTTACAGAGGTAAGAATTGAACCAGGAGAGGGCAATGTCACAGAAACAAAAGGAACAAGAGAGAATCCAAAGAGGAACAGGTGGTCAACAGTGTCAAAAGCTATAGAAAGTCAAACAGGATATAGAATAGTAACATTTACATATTGTTTGAAGTTTTGCAAGACATTTTTCATATATCATTAGTAGTTAAGAAATTTCTGCTACTCTTTTGAGAAAGCAATTTCAGTTGAATAGTGAGGGTTGGAAACCAAATTGCAAGAGGCTGAAAAGTATGTGGATGGAGAGAAAGTAGAAGCAATGAGTATAAATGACCAAGCTTGCCAGTGAATAGGGTAAGAGATAAAATAGTTTCAGGAGACAGCAGCGGAAAATGAAGGTTTTTAAGGGAGGGAAGAACTGGGGCATGCTTTTAGGCAGCAGAACAGGAGCCAGTAAAGAAACAAGGAGAGATTTAAAATGAAAGAGAGAATGGTCAATATCAAAAGCTCTTGGAGGAGAGATCTTCCCCTTTGGTGTGGTGAACCACTGGAGAATGAGATCGAGGGCAAGGGCATGAATAGTAGGATTGGTTTTGACAAGGAAAAGGGTCACATATTCTGCATTGAATGTTAAGAAGGAAAACAAGGGTGAAGAGGTAGAGGGATTTTGATGTGTGTAGTTGGGGAGATAAGCGAGTTCACAATGGAAAGCTTTGATTTTTTTAGTGAAATGGAATAAGAGTTTCGCTGCTTAGGGAAGTGTCCTGTGGCATACGGGACTTGAGAAAAGAGTAGAGGTTTGAAAAGGCTACTACAGAAATGTTAAAAAAAAAATAAATCAGGGAAGAACAAAAGATGGCTGCATATCAATGAGGACCCAGTTAAAATTAGACATGATTCATAGCGAACTCATTTGCCTTGATTTCATGATTCCCATTCAGTGGCATGAGAGCTGAAATAGGTAAAGTGGGTGTAGTAGCAACACAGGGTGTAGGATTAGCAGAGCACAAACAGAACAGTAAAGAACAGAAAGAGATAGAAGGAACAGAGGTTGTAATAATGACAAGGAAAAGACTAAGGTAAAATGAAGTATTTTGTAATTTTTTTGAGAAATCTTGTATTTATGAACATTTCACAATAATTTTATTGATATAGTAATTAGTTCATAAATACAAGATTTCTCAAAAATTACAAAATGCAGACTCAAAGGATTGTATGTTATCTCATACTTCAAATGAATACAAATAATGCTTGCAGAGATGAGGAGCTCTTTTCCCCCGGGAGAAGTGAAAAGACAAATATGCCATCTTTACTGTCATTACAGATTAATTTTTTAAAAATAAGGAAAAAGAAAACAAAATCAAATAATTAGTAGAAAGAAGAATTGATTTTTTCTTGGCTTAAATTTGGTAGGTAATAACTGTTTAATTGCACAAATATGAACATACCTTAATACATCAGTTAATAATTATTTTCTCAGCATAAGGGAATGATGATCCACACAATGCAGTGGAAAAAGTATTGGCTCTGAATCAGAAGCCCTGGCTTTCAATCCTTTCTCAGATGCTATGTTAACTTGGGCAAAAAAAAAACCTTCCTAGGCCTCAGTTTTCTCATCTGTAAATTAAGAAATTGATAAGATGGCCTCTGAAGCCTCTTCTAGTTTAAGATGTATAGTCCTATAATATACTCAAAGATTAGAGCTGTTTTCTCTATTTTATATTCCACACTGAGAGGGAGCATAGTATAATATAGTAGTGTCACACTCAAATAGAAATAAGGCCACTAAACTGTACCTAAGGCTACCTGTGGGCCACATATTGACTGACCTACATTGGTAGAGGGAGTTTCTTCACCCATGAGTTCCCTAAACTAATTAAATCACAGGTCCAATCCCTATTCCTATACTCTACTTAGCCATCACAAAAGACCCACAATTCAATACATTTGAATAAAACATTAATAAAACACTTGGCATTCTGCATTTGGTCAGAAACAATCTGAAGTATCAAACAACAATGAACAGGATGACAGATCATAACTGTTCTACATTAAAAACTGCCGAAGGCAGAATTCACGAATGCTTGTATTTTTGCTCTTATGTACATTCAACACATTTTCAAGGGAAATAAATCTCGCCCCCAAAAATGCCTAAGGGAATCCATTACAGTAAGGTGGTAAAAATGTGTGTTACACATATAGTCCAGACACACAATGTTAAAATATATTGGAAAACTAATGCTCACATATGTGTGTGTGTATATGTATATGTATATGATATGTATGTATATGTATATGTATATAGCATTCCCAAAGATGTTTTAGCATTGCCACGTTTCATAATATTTCTAGGATGCAAAGAAGACTTAGGAGAATAACTTAAACTCACAAAGAAACCTAAAGATTAAAAGCTAAACCTAAGTAAAACCAAACCAAAACAAGACTTCGGACAAGTAGTTTGGTTAATAGACACAAATCAAGTTAAAAGCATAACCAAATACACAGATACACTTAATCATGCTATTTCTGTCACCAACTAAAAGATATTTTATAATTGTTATTTTAAAGCAAACTTATAGATTACTGACTAGAGAGTTTAAAGTCTTTGCTAATGATTATTGCTAAAAATGAGGACTATTCCTTTGAAGCACAAGTTTAGTCTAGTGTAGTGTTTCCTAAAAAGTTCTGAATGAATATTCCCAACATGGGATATTAATTCTTAAAAAAAAAAGTGCAAAATTTTTTTGGAAATATTTTTTCAGAACATTTTCCTAAAAAATGTAGTTCCATTGCTTTACCCACAGCATTCTAACATAAAGCTGAAGCTGATGGTCAGGCTGGGGTGGGTATTACTAGCTATGGATAGAGTAATCAGCAAAACTACAACTACCATTCTCCCTTCAGTTAACTGTATTAACTTTTTTAAAAAAGCAAGTGAAACTCTTAATTCTGACTGTCACAAAGTAAGAATGTAAGTACAGGTCTGTGCATAAGTTTGAATACATTGGAGATTACTGGGGAGAGTAATTCTGTGCCTAGGAAGAAATGTATACAAGTGCCTTTTGGGACACAAAGCAAAAAAATTACTATATCCCTGACAGACCTTTGGTATTTGGAAATATAAATGTATTCCAGGAAAAGAGAGACCTCTTCTCTGCTGGAGATCTAATTATTTGGCCATTAACAAGCAGATGGAGGAACACCTCTTGATATATTTCCTCCTCAGATGGCCCAGGATTCAAACTTATATGATTGGTGGCTCCCAAATCCATTCATTCATTTGTTTATTCACTCAATAAATATTTATTAAGCATCTCTTATGTGCCAGTCACTGTGCTAAGCATTGTTATGACCGTACTCTATGCATAACTGGTATTCCACCAACCCACTAGACTTCATTTTAATTTTAAATCCTAGGTTCACTAGTTTCAAAAATACTTATATCAAGATAAGTATGTAAGAATAACAGGGACAGAAAACAGTCTGTGTACACACAGACATAGCACCATATCATAAAAGGCCAGAAAAACAATACTTACCTGAATTCATTTAAGGCATCTACAATACGATTATATGCCAAACTCCGCTGACTGGCATCAGCTGACCTTCGACTCATTTTCATAGCCTTGAAAATAATCATGAAATATATAATTTTTATAGTAACCATGGTCAAAACAGCGAGAGAAAAGGGAAAACAGTTACACATTTCCTTTCTCACCTGTCTGTAGAACTAAGAAGCCAAACACCTAGTTTTAGAAAACCTTGAACAGACTGCCAACTTTCCTATCTAGGGAAAGACAGAGGAGGCACATGTATTTATGGTGGCTTTATACTCCGCAGTTGTCACTGAATGTCATAAAAGATTTCAAAGTTTTCATACTTCGAATCTTTTAATGAACTGTCAAGCATACAATGTTAACATAAAAGAATTCGTTGTGAAACTTTCTGGGCTTTACAGAATTACCTTGTTAACCAAAGTGATTTGACTGTAACTAAAAAGAAACAGCTCACACTGGCTCCTGACATTTAGATAAGGTTTCTGTCAACAACCTTCGATACAGCTCCAACCTTTCTAATACCTCTTACTAGTCCCATTCATGTACCCAGTGCATAGTCAAAAACTGGAGTCTCACTGTGATCTTAATCTTGAAAAATACTTTCTTCTTTTTCTTAGATACTGAAATGGAATTTTATTTTTACTGATATCTTTTTTGGGTTTATATCAGATTCATTTTCAAAAATATTTTCCCTCATCCCTTACCCAAAGAAGCAAATGCTATAAAAAAGAAGAGTATTTTAGTAAAACCAATATACTTATCACTTCAGTTTAACAGTATACAAAATGTCCCATACCCATAGCCCCCACATCTTCAAAGAAGGGAAGGAAGTGCAATTTCTCACATCTCTTTAGGGAGCTTGGTCATTATAATTACACTCTCCAAAGTTACCAAATGATCTTTTAATTGCCAAATCATTCTTGTACTTCTCTATCTCTCTGCAGTCTCTGACACTATCAATCATCCTCTTTTTGCTACTTTCTTCTTCTTAGGTTTTCATGACACTACTTTCTCTTGGTTTTCATTCTCTCTCTCTGAGCACTCCTCATCAGCCTCCTATGTTGGATCTTCATCTAAATTATACCCACTAACCCTTGTTGTCCCTCAAGATTCTTCTGTCCTAAGTTCTCTTTTCTCCTCCCACTAAACTATTTCATTTGGTAATTGCTTCAGCCCCTGTGGATCTAATTACTATCTCTATGCAAATGATTCTCAGATCTATTTATCTGGACTTACAGACTCACATCTCTAGCCTGCCTATTGGACTTCTGGAACTGGATATCCTATAACATCTTAAACTCAAAATGTGCAAAACCGAATTCATTATCTTCCACCTCCCACCTCTACCCCCCGCCTAAACTTCTTTCCTCTTCCTAATTTCTCTATTGCTGTAAAATATACTGTAATTTTCTCAGTCACCAAGGCCTGCAACCCAGGTGTCATCCTCAACTCCACACTCTTTCTCACCCCTCATATCCAATCAGTTGTCCAAGTCCTGTTGATTCTACCTTTGCAACATCTTTTGTATATGTCCCCTTCTCTCCTCTGACACTGCCACCATCCTGGTGAAGACATCCACCTCTTTACCCCATTGACTATTGCAATTGCTTTCCGATTGGTCTCCCTGCATTATATCTGTTCCTACTCTAGTCCATCCTACACTCAGCTATCAGTGATCTTCCTATGGCACATGTCCAATCATGCTATTTCTCTCTTTAATAAACTGCAATAGCTCTCAGTTACCTCCAGAATCAAATATAAAATCCATTATTTGGTTTGTAAAGCTCTTCATAACTTGCTCTCACTTTTCCCCTTCCCAATCTTCTTACAGTTTATTGCCCTTCATGTAGTTTATGATACAGGGACACTCCGCTTCCTGACTCAGTACATTTTTACTGTCTCTCCCCTATGCCTGGAATTCTACCTTCCTTATTTCTGTCTCCTAGCTTTCCTGCTTTCTTCAGGTCCCTGCTATAGTTCCACTTTTTGCATGAGGCTTTTCCCACTCTTCCTTAATCTCAGTGCCTTCTCTCTAAGATCATCTCCAACTTACTACACACATCCGTTGTTTCTTCACAGTTGTTTTCATGTTCTTTACTCTATTAGACTGTTAAGTTCCTTGAGAGCTGGAACTGTTTTTTGCCTTTCTTTGTACACCCAAGCACTTGACATGGTACCTGGCACAAAGTAGGTACTTAATAAATGCTTGCTGACTTGTCTTTCTGAATATGCAATATATATTTTCCAAAACTTTTGTGATTTAGTTCATATACTTCTACCTGGCAAAAGTCTACCCATTCTTTAAGGCCCAGCACAAATTCCATTTCTTCCAAAAAAAATTTTCTGAATCTTTTTCTCGTCATTTCTCTACCTCCATTGGAAATGTTCTGTTTCTGTTCTGAACTGCCATTAACATTCTACACCTCCCTGACTCTCTGATTTTACACTGATGCCTATGTCACAACCCACCTACTACATTATCAGCTCCTTAGAAGCTAGGACTTACAGCAGATCTTTTTGTGGTGGCAAAGAACTGGAAATTGAGGAGATGCCCATCAACTGGGGAATGGCTGAACAAGCTATAGTATATGATTGTGATGGAGTACTACTCTGTTCTAAGACATGATGAGCAAGAGGGTTTCAGAAAAACCTGGGTGACTTATATAAACTGATACAAAGGGAAATGAGCAGAACCAGGAGAATACAGTACATAGTAAACAGCATTGATGTAATGAGGGTCAATTGTAAAAGACTTAGCTATTCTGATCAGTCCAATGAACCACAATTCTAAAGGACTCATGGTGAAAAATACTATCCACCTCTGAGAGAGAACTGATGAACGTGGAGTGCAGACTGAAGCATATTATTTCCACTTTATTTTTCCTTGCCTTTTTTTTTGTTTCAACATGGCAAATATGGAAATATGTTTTGAATGACATGTGTAATGATACATTTGCTTTCCTTCTGAATGGATGGGGGGAGGTGCTGGGAGGAGAGAATTTGGAACTCAATAAAAAGAATTAAATTTTTTTTCTGCCTTTAATTTTGGGGTGGGGGGGGTGAGGTAATTGGGGTAAAGTGACTTGCCCAGAGTCACACAGCTAGTAAGTATTATGTGTCTGAGGCTGGATTTGAACTCAGGTCTTCCTGACTCCAGGGCTGGTGCTCTATCCACTGCGCCACCTAGCTGTACCTTTAAAAATGGTTAAAAAAAAAAAAAAAGCCAGGACTGAGTCTTAGAAATATCCATAGCCTCCTACATTGTGCCTATAATCATGTGGCAGGCATTCAGTAAACCTCCCGTTCAATGAATAAATGAACATCTTCCTAGACCAGCAGGTAAGAAATTAAAAAAGGATAAACAGATGTAAAACTAAATGTGAAAATGACTTACTTGTTCTATTGCACTCTTCAATTTGTTCATGTGGCTTTCAAAGAGAGGAAAGTGTGAAAAAAAGAATTCATTAAATTTGCTATTTTCATCTTCATCTTTGGAAAGTGAAAAAATTACACCAATTGCAATCTTCTTTTTCCTAACAATTCCAGGATTTGTGCCACAGCTTTCATCTGACAGATTAAAACTTTCTTCTATAGACCTATAAAAAAAGTTTATGTAATTACTTTAAACATCAATTGAATTTTCTTGGCAATTAAATAATGAACTTTATCTTAAGCTCTTCTTTTAAAAAAGTCAAAATAATTAAAAAAGGTTTGTTAGGAACTCCTTATCTATTTTCTCCCTTTAAACTTTCATATTAGCTGTTATAATGGATAAATTTTATGTAAAATTTTACTGCAGAGTTAAATTTGGAGCAGAACTAATTCTTAGCTAATTTAGAACTCATTCAAAAACTAAATATCTTGGTTTACAATTAATGGTTCATTTGCATCTGGCAAAACAAAATTCTTGGTAAAGCCTAGACTAATCTTTTTTTTCTTGTTGTTCCTTGACAATTATATATCAGTTGTCATATATTATGGAGATCTCTCTATTTAAAAATAATAGCTTATGCCTTATCTAGCCACAAATATGACTTTTTATAAGAAGAACTATAAAACTGTAGTGACAGAACAGAGGAGGAGCGAACTACCTTGACAGAAATTCAGTGCTCATAGAGAAGTCAAATTAATTCAGTAAAAATGACAATATTCCATAATAGATTTAGTTATAACACCAATGAAAATACCAACAGTTTCCTAAGTAGAGATGGGTTTAATCATAACAAAAGTTAAAACAGAAAACCAAAAGGCAAATATGCCAAAGGTCAGTTTGGAGGGAAAAAAAATAAAGGATGGTAGAATTTGTCCTTCCAGACTTTAAAATCTATTACAAAGCAATTCTCATTAATTTTTTTAATATTGAGCCAAGATTTAAATAAAGATCTGTGGAACAGAACAGTAACCAATCAATAAGGCTTTATTAAGCACCTACTATGTATCAGGAACTGTGCTAAGAAATCTCAGAAATAGAACCAAATAAACATACAAAGAAAACCTAGAGAAAATAAAGAACTAGGGTAAAGATTTATCACTTAAATGTCAGGAAATGGGAAAACTGGATAGCAACATGGAAAAAGATAAATTTATAACTTTAACTCATACCATATATCATAAAAATTCCAGTCTTAGAAAATGAATTATAAAAGCAATCATTCAATAAGTATTAAGTGCCTACTATAGGCCATACTATTTGCTAGGGATACGAATACAATAAACGAAATAGTTTCTAATCAAAAGGAGCTTACATTCTAACTGGGAAGACAATAAGAATATTATATAAACACGTACAGAACAAACAAAAAGAATAAATAAAGATAACTATAAAACAGTTAAATACAATGTAGGTTAGTAGGGAGGATACTAGCAGTGAGAAACATCAGGAAAGTCTTCACATAGAAGCTGGTGTTCAATCTGCACCTTGAAGGAAGACAGGGATTCTGTGAAGCACACAGGAGGAAATGAGTGCGTTCCAGACAAAGGGAATGGCCAGTGAATAGGCACAGAGATGAAAGTCATGTCTGAGGAACAGAGAGAAGGCCAGCTGTGGATAAAAGAGTTTGAGAGGTGGAGTACTATCCAATTAGAATGGAAAGATAGGTTGGGGCCAGGTTGTAAAGAGCTTTGAAAGCTAAACAGAGGAGTTTATATTTTATCTTAGAGATACAGAGAGCCACTAGAATTTACTGAATAGGAAAATGACATGGTAAGATCTGCACTTAGGTAGAATCACTATGATAGCATTATGGACTAGAATAGGAAGAGAGTTAGGGAGCCTAATGGGTAAGCCATTGCAATAGTTTAGGTCAGCAGCATTACACTTAAATAGAAATGGATTCCTCCTGGATATATACTGACATAGAAAACTACAAATCAACATTATCTATACTTTATTATATTTTTATTGATTTTGTTAAACTTTTTCCAATTACATTTTAATCTGGTTTAGGCTATACACAGGGGTTTTGTGGCCCATAAGCGGTGAGTTTGACAACTCTGGTCTAAGTGAGAAGATATGAGGCATGAATTAAAGTGGTAGTTCTTTGAGCAGACAGAAAAAGTCAGATGAGAATCATGGTATGGAAGTAGAGGGAACAATCTATTTTTTAAAAACTGAGAACAGATAATTGATTATTAAACAAGAAATGCCAGAACATAAGAATTTGATTATGTATCAAAGGATGTGAATATATAAAATAAGAAAATCCTACACTACAAAAAGAATATAATTACAAAAAAATAATATGGGAAACTACTGGCCACAAATATAACAGATAAAATCCTGACACCTAAATTGTGTAAGGAATTGATACAAATATTCAAGGGAAATATGCAGTTCACCACTGAACAAATGATCAAAAGATATGAAAAGGCAATTCACAAATGAGTATACACATATTTAAATAATTACTTGAAAAAAATTTCAACCTTACTAATTATCAGATAAATACAAATTAAAATAACTTCAAAGTTCTACTTTCTACTTACCAAAAATTGGCAAAAAACCAAATAGTTAAAAGTATGAAGCTAGTAGGATTATGGAGAAATGGGTACATATATATTACTGATAGCATTGAAAATTAATAGAATCAAGGGCAGTATAGAAGGGTGTTTAGATTTAAGGGAATGGGAAGATGAGAGAGGGATTTTTGGAGTGGGGCTAGATTAAGTAACAGGAGGGCAAGGTATGTGTATCTATATATCTACACCTATACATAAATATATCCACGCTTAATTGTAGCCTTGGGGGGCAGAAGATGGGGGGAAAAAAACAAAGTAGAAAGTACACATAAGAGAACAAAAGAAAACTAACAAGGAAGTAAAGACAGCTCTCAACACAACATGTAGTACTTATTATATAGGCTTTCTTGAAATGGAAATTTATTGCTATATATTTCAAATCTTCTCTTATGTTCTGATGTGCACATGACATGCTTTTCTCCCTTTTTTATTATGTATTTAAGTTTCACTATGTAAGTTTATAATGTTTCTTTTTCTTTTCTTGTTATGTGTTTAAGTTTCAGCAATTAAAAAAAAGAAAATTAATGGAACTTCTTTGGAGAGCTATGCAGTAATGACAAGGCACAAAAATAATCT
The DNA here is from genome assembly GCF_003287225.1 of Phascolarctos cinereus. Classification (NCBI taxonomy): domain Eukaryota; kingdom Metazoa; phylum Chordata; class Mammalia; order Diprotodontia; family Phascolarctidae; genus Phascolarctos; species Phascolarctos cinereus. The sequence continues at coordinate 349,482,160 of NW_027555625.1, forward strand.
TATCCTATGACCTAATGAGCCCATTTTGGGAAAAGTACTGGAATCAACTTAAATGTCCAAAAGTTGGTAAATGGCTGAATAGATTATGATATATCAATTTAAGAGAATACTAGAACAAAGTCATTACAATGATATATGAGGAATATTAAGAAATCTGCAAAAATTTATATAAAGCATAGAAAAAAGAACTAGAGGAATAGAACATAAATTAAATACAATGATGATCAAGGAAGAACAAATATATAACAGAGATGAATGAAGAATGAAACTATACATACACTATCAATCCATGTGTATGGGAATACTGCATATAGAAATTAATTTTTAAGTCTAAAGAGTTATTAATAAATGCTTATTTAGTTTTACTGTTAAATATATAACAAATTATTTTTAAACAAGTTGTATATTGGAGGATAGTTGAATAAATTATGGTATATTAATGGAATATGATGTTTCAAATAAAAATTATAAATAACACAAACGAGAAAATATGGAAAGACCTCTGCAAAGTGACTCAGTAAAACTAGAACTGTATATACATTGACAACTATATATTTGAAAAGATAAAGCCAAAGATAGGAAAACTTAAGTGAGACTGATAAAAAGCCATGGAATATAAACATTTTTTCCTTGTTTGTTAATTCACTCACCATCTAGGAAAGACCCCATTTTCCAAACTGGTTGTCTGACTACGTCGCCAGCGTCGTTGGTAACTGCTAGCACAACTTCTGGTGAGTGAGGAGTTTGGAGAGGGAAATGGAGTAATAAGCAAACTGCTAAGAGATGCTGTTAGAACAAGAAAAACAAAAAATCATTTTAATCCATGATTTAAAATTTAATAGTTCATGAGTATAAAAAAATTTCATGTTAACTGATCAGTAGAACAATAAAAAAGGTAAACACAAAATATGGACTTACTGAACCTTCCACTTTTGACCTTCAATTCTTCATGAGCCCCTAAAATCTTATTTGTTTTTAAAAAATGTATTATTGAGAGAAAAAAAGTCATAAGGCAGTCTTTAAGTTTCAGGGCTTTAAGCAAGAAAGCTTAAAAGTGTTCAATGAATTAATATATCATTGTCATAATCAAAAATAAAGATTTGACTGTCACCTTAAATTTCACATATTTTTTTTAAACTACATGGTATAGGTTATTAATTAATCAGTTTACATTACTTGTTTAACAAAATATTCTTTAACAAGTAGGATATTCAGATGCCACCACCCTACTTTTAAAGAAAACTGTGGCTATAAAACTAATTGGCCCAAATTGTTACAGTAAAATTCATTGCTGCAGAGAAAAATTAAACTTGAGAAAATCAATCCTGGATAAATAAAAGGCACATAGATATAAACAGATTAAAATGCACAATAATGTTCAACATAACCAATAAAAATTAAAAATTTTACCCTAATGGAAAAAAAATCTAAATACAGAAAAGGAAAGGACAATTTAAGAGTTATGTCTTCTACTATATCTGAAGGCCCCTGAATAAGATTACTGGATTAGAAAGGGCAAATATCTTGACAAATGCTTTCTGTCTTCAAAGACAGTCTGCATCAGGGAAATTCAAATTCAGTGACTGAACTTCACTGGCACAATGCATACAGAAAGCACAAAAGTTTGAGAGATTAAAATCAGCCTACTAGGTTCACTGTGGGCAAAGTGGACAGGACCATTTTTTGAGCATAGCTCCAGTAAAATCCTGAGATGATCAAAAATAACTACATGAAAGAATTCACAATGCAGAAAAAAATTGAAATCTTTGTGTAACATACCCCTTGTTGCTATCTGGGAAATCAGAACTATAGCAAGTGGCAAACCACTGCTCCCTTGTCACAGTTTCTATAAACTTAAGAAACTGTCTTTTATTAATATTCTTCTCTTTTTTCCTTTCAGTATCATTTTCCAGTGGCTCCTTCCACTTTTTCTTCTGATAAATAAGTGAAGTAAAGCAAAACAATTCAACACAGTGGCAACAAGAAGACATTTTTCACTTTGCATTGGCTGAACTTAGTTCAGTTAGGCTCACCTCTTTACTGAGCACTGCCATGAAAAATGTGAAAAGCTACTTATCAAATATGTATTATTGAGTACAATATTGTTAAATAATTTCTACCTCTGTTCTTTTCTCACATGATATCAAACACTAAAGAACTGGGCTTGAAAAACTATATCATACAGCAAGGAACCCAAACACCCATGCCCCTTTATTAAACTAATGTGATGCATTACCAGAGCGTGCTATGCCACTGTCTCTGTCTTCATTCTGTTCTCTTCCAGGCATGTCCATTGGGTTGCTATGAACTGTAAAGAAAGGCAAGCCTGTCAAGTACAAAATCAACTTTTGTTCAGACTGGTGGCACTCCTTTTAATTATCAAAACGAACTCATGCTCATCTCATTGCATTCATTTATCTTTTATTTTCCGACAGCATGGCACACCCCCAACACCAAGAATGGATGCTAAGCTGAACAAGCCCAGAGATTTCTTTGAAGAAATGTAGAACATACTAAGTACTGTTATTTAATACAGAAAGAAGCAATGGCCAAATTCATACTTTTTTTGTGAACAAAAACAGTAGGTAAATTAAGACTTCAGCCTGGCAAATACAATTTTATACATCATACAAAAATGTATTTAGGAAACTAAGAAGAACAGCAACAGCTGGCTAAGAAGAGAATAAGCATTGATTCTATGCTTTTTTCAATTATCACTCATTCTGTGATATAAAGACTGAGATGTGTATTCTTAGAATTTTAATGGTACTTGTTCAACTGAGTCTTTGTTATAAAAATAAAATTTCTTATATCAAAGTGTGGATAGAAATTCAAGAAAACAAAGAGTGGATTTTATTTATTTTTTTGCAATCGGTGAACTATGAAACAAAAGCTACTTAGCCGTGGAAATAAGACCTCTTCAGTGGAAACTTGAGGGGCACATAAGAATTTGTACTTTTTATTATTAAGTAGCAAATAGCTATGAAATTGGGTTTGGCTCTTCCAAAGCTCAAAGAAATATTGGAAAACAATCACCACAATATAATTTCATGAAAATATGATTTCCAAAATACACAATTCCAATGAAAATGTGATTTCCAGGAATAGCAAAAAAAAAAAAACTGCATAATTAGGAGACAGTTTTTATTACCCAAAAGGCATTTTTTTCTTTTATACCCATAATCAACTTCCAACTGGTGTCTTATTTCCAAAGCTAAACTACAAAATTCTAGTAGCTTGGTCACACCAACTAATCTACCCACACAGCACATTGCAAACCTGCAAAGAAAGAGGCGCTCCTGATCAGGCGGAGCGGGCCTTGCTCAGAGAATGCCCTCCTAGGGCTGCAAAGCTGTGAAAGACCTACATGGCAAAATGTAAAATACATATGAAAGAATGAAGTTAGTAAAGCTGAACGGCACCTGGTTTCAAAAGGAAGATAAAGCAACACAGGAGCAGACTAACAGATATGGAGGAAAACAAATTTTACATAAATAAGAACTGAAGTTCAAGCTGTAGTAAGTATCCTTGTTAAATTCAGATGCCTTCAGGTTGGTTATAATTTGTTCAAATAGCAAAAATTTCATAGCCTCAGTAGAGAATTTGTAGAGGTACTCTACCTTTAGAAAAAGAAGAAAGCATCACAATGATGCCCAAGAAAAACAGAATGTATTACATAACAAATATAGAAAAGAAATATTAACAAACATCAACTTTAAAACAAAGTAGAAATGGGTTTATCCAACCCAAGTTATAACTAGATCAAGTTATAACTAGAAACAAAAGAAGAAATCGAAATAAAATTCAGATCAGGGAAATGGAGTTTGTAAAGGCCAGGGTTCCAAATACATTTCATGAAGTTAGATTCCTAGCTATCCAAGGGCACAGTAGAGCCACAGTAAACTGTAAGAGAGTAAAAGATTTCTTGGTTGAGATGATGGCAGGAAGTTTTTGAATTACAGCACAAAAAATTCCTGTAAGGATTGAATAAAAGTCAGCTTGCAAGCTAACGAGTCTCTGGGCCACGAGTTAGCTGCCCCTAATTTAAATATCTTTAAAATCACTCCAAAGCCAGATTTGGGGTTTAACAAAACTTTCTTCAATAATTGTCATGGAGCAATTTAATAAGCTCTCATTCTGGTGTACTGAAAGAAGATTGGAAAGAATAAGGAAAAATCCTCAGAAGTTCTTGATTAAACATCATGATACAGGGTTTGTTGTTGTTGTTGTTGTTTTAACTTGTTAAAGAACTTTGACTTTACCTTATATGGAAGAACTATTTCCTTCAGTTCCAAATGGACATTAGAAATATGTTGTTAAAGAAGTCCAAGATCACCACTGTAATGGTTAGAAAAATTGCTCTTCCTCTGAAATGTTATTTTTATACTTCTAGCAAAATATTTCAATGACACGCTTTCAAGAAGAAGCAAACTATAGTAAAGGAAGAGATATATTCCTTTTCTTGAAAAACACTGTTGTTGAATGTAGTGCTAAAATGTTTAAATGGAACTTTTACTTCAATAGGAATTCTGTACAAAGTAAAATGTACAGATAGATGTTAATGAATCCTTCAGTTTTCAAAGGTATAAAATTCTCTAGAAATCATCCTACCCCTCTGATACTTACTAGGTGTGTGACCCTGGTCAAGTTACATAACCTCTTCTAAGACTCAGTTTCCTCATCTGTAGAATAGGAATATTAATATCACCTACCTCAAGGAGTTATTATGAAGATTAAATGAGATAATACATGCAAAGCACTTTGGAAACTCTAAATATACATATAAGCTATCATTATTATTATTTATTTTACTCAATAAAAACCATGAAGTTCAAAAGTAAAAACTGTTTCATCCTAAAATAGCTGCTAAATTAAAAGAGAGAATTCTAATTTTTATAAAGGTATATTAAGTAAATAATATGTTGAAAAGCTAGGGAATTAAGGAAAAAATATACTGTTATACTTGGGAAAATTAGGCAAAATATAAAATTCTATTTTTAAGTATAATTTAATTTAATTGAAATATTATCAAATGGAGAATCATCAGAGAAGCATTTGTTCATATTCTCATGGTTTTATATTCCTTGCAGCAACATAGCTCTTAAAAGTACTGAAAGCGCAATGAGCAGTAGCATAATCCAAATTATTTTCAAGTTAAATCGAATATCCCATAAAGGAAATTAAGCTCTTATTACTTAGAAGAACATTCAACAAAAAAAAAAAAAAAACAACCAGGGTAACAAATATCAAGTGTATTGTATCATTAAGAAATGTTTTTCAGGAACATGAAAATGGATTTTTCATATACTGTGGAAACCCATTTGAATGTTAAATTTCAGTACACCAAACCATCTATTTCAATTAACATGAAAACATATGTAGTAGATAGGGTGCAGAAACTTGAAGTCAGGAAAACCTGAGTTCGAAGTCAGCCTCAAACACTTATAAGCTGTTTGACCCTGGGCAAGTCACTTAACTTCTTCTAAGCCTCAGTTTTCTCATCTATAAAATGAGGATAACAGCACTTATCTACCAAGAGGCTTTGTGAGGATGAAGAGATATTTGTAAAGCACTTTGCAAACTTTAAAGCATTATATAAATGGTAGCTATTATTGTTAGCCTGGCAGATGGGGCAATTATTTTTGTGTCTTTCAATAATTTAGTCTCTTTTAGCTGAAATTAGTAAAGGGCAGTTATCTGTTTTAGAACCATGACAAAGTTAGCTATAAGACCTTTAAGATATCTTACCTGTATGCCTGTAGGGAAGTACATTTTAACAAATACACAATGTCATATACCATTTAAATACTCAAGAAAAAAGATGAATTCATTAGGTATTTAAATTTTCCAACATAGGAAGAAAGGGTAACAAGGCTGCACACTATTAGACTAAAAAGTCTTTTCTATTTTTAATATCTGGAAGCATTCTACCTTATAACCCAATTGTTATAATTCTGAATTATTTCAGAACTACTACTGTCAAAATGTACATTTAAGAATTTACAAGCAAGGTAGTGAACAAAGAAATTAGTTACCTATGTTTCCAAGAAGCCCATTGATAATCGTATTGTTATCTGCCTTTAATGTATTATTGTCCTGATTAATGAATTCAAGACTGTCTTGTAGCCTGAGGAAAGGGAAATAAGTTGATCAATCAACTCTATTATCTTAAGAACAATTTCAAGGTACATTACAGATACATTACTCTTCAACTTGGGGAAAAAGATTCAACATCCTTATAAATCCAAGTAACGATCACAATAAAAAATAATTTTGAAACACTTCTAACCATCAGGCAATAAGTAAAAGTAGGCAATTTGTCTAAAATCCCAGTCTTTAAAATCTAATGATTTTAGGGGCCAAATCATTGGGATATTGGCCAAAAAATACTTCACATGGTTAGAGTTTTTATTTGAGCTAACTTCCTATTCCTTAGACTATCTTCTAAGGCTTTTGAAGGGAGTTTTTAGAAAACAATTGCTTTTTATTTTAAAAACTTTTATTCTTTAGTTTGGAGAAATAAATATTAAAGGGCTCTTTTGTCTTTTCCCTCTCACCTAAAAGAAAAGATATAGCTATACAACTACCTTGAACTCAGGCTAAGGAATGCAAAAACATCAAAATAAGATTTTTTAAGTTAGCATTAAAGGCCTCAACACTGAGGCACTGAGGATCAATACTACAGGAAGCCTAAGAGCAGAAGATGAACACCTACAGGAGCCATCACCGGAAATAGCAATATGCAAAGCAAAACACAGAAAAGGACTCTGGTACATGGAGTAAGCAGCATGAATTTAGTGGATGATCACTGAATGTGGAGCTGGAAAATCTCAATTTGAGTCTAAGCCCTGATACTTACCACCTGTATGACACAGGGCAAGTCACTGTATCTCTGGAACTCATGTTCTTCATTTATCAAATAAAGGTATCATACTGGATATCCTTAAACTTCCACTTAACTCCATGGGCCTAGTACCTTGTGTTTAGCCCTGATCTGATTATGCTTGCACATGTGGCACATATATAGCAGTATACATACATATACACTTCAATGTGTAAGTCTTGTATACTTCCAGATTTGTCTTCCACTAAGTCAGGAGGATATAACTTACATCTTGTGCTCCAACAAGACTCAACTAGAGAAAATCTGGTCTTACCTTAATTATCTTCTAGTACATATAGGCAGAGAACAAAGAAATTTGACTCAACACTGCTGATCCTGAATAATATTGTTAATACTAATTCCTAATTATGTAGGTATCTCAGTTCCTTTCTTAAGTTCTTCATATATATTACGGAATATATAGATACTCACGTGTTTAGACTTCCATAGATGCTACTTCCAGTACGTGCAGTAAAAACCTTGCTAAGCATAAGCTGAGGAGGAGAACTATGAGGAAAAAGGAGAATTTAAGTATCAAAGGCAAACTATAACATTTTCCGACATTTGGTTATGCTTATTCCATGTTGATGGACGTGATGTTATCAACGGTGTAAGATTACTCCCTCCACTAGTACAAATCACTACTAGATATACTCAATCTGTTTAATTTTTGTCCATGTCCATCAATAAAATCTTCACAGGGTAATTCCTTGGAGTATTAGAGCCCTTCTTCTAAAGAGTCACTGTGAAGAAGCTTAGGGTAGCAGAAATAAGGCTGGACCTTGAATCAAGAGACACCTAGACTCAAACCCTACGTCTAACATTTATTAGATAAGTCATTTAACCTCTCTAATAGTCCTCACCAAGAAAACAGAATAAATAGATAAAATCTTTTCCTCATTGGGTTATGGGGATCAAATGAAATGACATATGTAAAGCTTTCTGTAAATCTTAAGTGTCTATATAAAATTAAGCTTTAAAACGATTATTTTAATACTCCATGTGATATCAGCCATCATCAGCACCAACAACAACAGTAAAAGGCATTTACTAAGCATTAACTATGTGCAAGGGATTGTGATGGGACCTGGGAATCAAAAAGAAAACAACAGTATGTTACATTCTACTGAGGGGAGGTCATAAGACATTACAAATAAGTATAATATACAGCAAGATGTAATGGGGCAGAGGAGCACTTCAAATGAAGTGCTTTAGAAGTATTAGTTGGGTTTGAGAGAAGAAGAAAGGATTTCAGTGAAGGAAGTAGCAACTCAAACTGAATTTTGAAGGAAAATACAGATTCATAAAAGTAGAGGAGGGAGTGTATTCCACACATAAGGAGTTTATTGTTTAAAAACACAGAGGAATGTGGAGTTTAAGGCGCAGCTAGTGGGAGTAAAATGAAATAAATCTATAAAGACAGGCTGAAGTTAGGTTATGGTTTGCCTTAAAAGGCAATCCAAGGAATACCTGTATCTTATCCTAGAGTTAATAGGAAGGCACCGAAGGTTTTGTGCTTAAGAAAGAGTATTTTGGCAGCTGAGCGAAGAACAGATTGTAGGAAGAAAGATGAGAGGCAGGGAGATATGTTAGCAGGCTATTACAAAATTCTGAGCGAGAGGTGATGAGGACAAGAAAATGGGTGTTGGCAGTTAAATACTGATCTAACCCCCTCCTCCAATAATATATCAAATTGTTGGACAAAAACTCACATTTAAAATAACAACACTAGAATATGCATTGTTTATAGATATTCTAAAAACTGTGTAACGCTTAGTAATCTCTGGATAATTTCTTCACTCTACCACTGTAGAAGTTGCTACAGTGGGTAAAGAGCCCTTTTGTATTTTATTGGCTATGTGAGTTGCTTTGCCAAACAATTTATCACCTAGTGGCCAAAGTACTGCTGCTGAACCTCTTTGAACTCAGTAAAGCTGGACCTAAGATGGCAGGTACAGGCTATTAACTGGGATCATACTTGAACTTGAAGTCTTTGCAGATTGGTTAGGACCACAGTTTGTGATACATTGAAAATGTCACTGACAGCAAAGAATCAACCCCATATAAAGCTACACAAATATCTGTAAGTCAAATGGGTTTCTGAAGATTAATAACAACCTAGCAATTTAAATAGCATTAAGTTCCAATGTACCTGAAGCAATCTATCACTACTAGTCATATAAATTATTTATTTTACCCTAAAGAAAAGTAAAATTTGATGTAATCTTACCGAATCTGATGAATTTTTAGGGTAGAACCCTTATAACTCATGGCTACTGAGCCAAACATCATCTCTCCAAGCATATTGGCATCAGAAGAACAACGAGAACCCTAAAAACGCAAAAAAGGTAACATTTAGAGTATCGTGTGACTACTAAAACAGTCACATCCAGTGTAATAGGGGCCACTAAGCATGTACAGAGTTGCCCTCCCTGCTTTGGGCTGGATAGAGTGCTAAAGGATTCTGGAACTTTGGGGATGACAAAGCAATCACCTTAGTGGACATTGAACAGGACAAGCTGCTGACTCAGTGGATGTTTAAAGGGAATGACCCACCCTCGCTCATTCTCTTTTCTTTCCAGCTGCCCTGTCAGAACTATTCAAGCCTCTTCCATGGGAGAGGTTGGACAGGGGAAGCAGAGGAACACTGCACTTCCCATCACATGGCTGCCATATGTAGACAACTGCCATGATGACTGCCCCACCCCAAGTCCTCAAGGTAGAAGCTTGTTTATAGTCTATAATTTAGAACTAAGAGGCACATTTAGGTTTAACGTCAGGAATAACTTAAAACTATAGCTACCTAAAAGTGAATGGGATGCTCTGGGAGGTGGTCGGTTCCCCTCATAGGAGGTCTTTAAGCAAAAAGCTCGATGATCACTTATTCAGGATGTTGTAGGAGGAATTTTTACTCAAATATGGGTTGAACTATGCCTTTTAACTTTGTGATGAATTCAGAGGTGATTATTAGCACTGCTATCAACTCTTGATTATTCAGTGATGAAGTAAACAAATCCGTATATTTAACTTCTGTGAGGGATGAATGAAATTCATTGATCACTGGGTTACCTGTTAATAGCTCCAGTAAAAAAAAGAATCGAAGGAGTAGAAATCAAAAGTATTACTTAAAGTGACACGTTGGGGGAATTTTGCAAAGTCCAACTAATCGTGTTAGCATAGATGATGATCAAGAGTTGGATGGTTTTCAGGAATTTGTTATGATGTTGATATTGAAGAAACTCAAATTTAGAGCTAAGAAGCCAGTTAATCAAGATATACTCATGCTAATTAACCATGTTTACAAACCGTATTTGCAGAACTAGAAAACCATTTTGGACCCCTACCTTCCAAAGAACCAAAAGGCTTATGTGAATTGGGATAGGCTAGGTTTATGAGAAGTAGTTGAGAAAGGCACTTCCACCTCTTGAAAGGGTCATGTTCTAATTAACTGGTCTAACACCAAATCTATATCTTCTCCCACACCCCATCTGTACCTATACCAATGTTTCTGTTTCCAAGCTTCAACTAACATCCTTTTGATCTAGTTTGAGAGGGAAATAAATTACCTCCCTCTTTCTGATGCTTTGTTATACATCTAGCATTAAATATCAGTAAAAACAAATGAACTTCACCGGCCCTGAAGTCAGGAGGACCTGAGTTCAAATCCGGCCTCAGACCAAACACCTGACACTTAACTAGCTGTGTGACCCTGGGCAAGTCACTTAACCCCAATTGCCTATAAAGGGGGGGAAAAATACAAAAAAAAAAACCAAATGAACCTGCTTTGCACTATTTCAGTTTGAAAAAAAGAATTTCAATAAATTGACAATAATTACTTATCATTCACTATAACTGAGTTCTCATTAGATTTCTTCTTTATCCATTTGTTCCTATGGACTTAATGGTTTCTATGGTAATAATAAAATATTATAAATAATAAAAATGAATATTTGCATTCATTTGTATAGTACTTTAACATTTGCAAAGAGTTTTAATATGATATTTCACAATCATGATCAATGTGTACTCTTTTTCAGGTTCTGTTTACTTCCTACACTTTGCATTGTTTCATTTCCAGATTTCTTTATATTATTTGTATTTATCTATCTTAACTGATGATAGTACTGCAATACACTAGTATACCACACTGTATTTAATAATTTGCCTACTGTTCTTTATTTTTTTAAAGTTGTTCCTATAGCTTTTAGGAACTTACAAATAACACTACCACAAATCTCTTTAAGAGAGAGCTTTTTTTCTTCTTTATAAGACTCTCAGAGCTTTTTTTTTTTTTTTATCAACAGTGGCATTACTGAATGGAAGGATATGATTATGGGGACTAATAAAAAGAATATATCCAGATTACTTTCCTATAAGATTCCATCAATTTGTCATTCGATCAGTAATGAATGAATATACTTGCTTTGCCACAATCTCACTAGAATTTTTTCATTTTATTTTTTCAAATTTGATGAATATGAAGGAGTACCTCCCATGATTATAATGAGGCTGAGTATTTTTAAGAGACTGTTAAAAAAGCAAATTTCTTTTTTCTGTAAACTGCTCAAATCCTTTAGCCATTTGTCTATAGGGTATTGCATATTAGCTGTAGATATTTTTAATGCAGTTTCTTATAAATGTTAAGCATCAAATTTTTTGGGCAATTAGAGTTGCCCAGGGTCACACAGCTAGTAAGATGTGAGACCACATCTGCACTCTGGTTCTCCTGACAACAGGGCCAGTGTCCTATCCACTCCAGCTCCTTGCTACCCCAAGCATAAAGTTTTTACCTGCCATATATATCGTATTTTTCCAATCTGTTTTGCCTTTATTTTAATACTGTTCTACTATATAGAAGTTTTAGAAGTCATTATATAATCACTCTTGTCCCTAATAATTGCTTCTGTTTGTTTAAAAACAAGTTTTCTTCCACAATTGAGACAAATATTTAATTTTCTTTAATCTTTTGTATACTTCCTTTTTATATTTAGGTCTATGATCCAGTGGGAATTAATTATAGGGTATACTTTGAGATGGGGGTCCAAATCTTATTTCCTGTCATATAATGAACTAATTTTCTGGGGGACATTCAAAAGCGAGTCCTTTTCATAGTTTTTATTTTCTGTGAAAACAAATAGTGGTTTCTCATTTCCTCATATTTTAAAGGATGAAATGATCATTAAGCCAAGTTACAAATTTATAAGTTTTTATGCTTATGGAAAAAAGGATATGGCAACAAAATGTCTGCATAGTTGTGTACATTATAGTATCATTCTTCCCTCAGCCTTTTTTCAATTTAAAGTTTTTTTGATCAGAGTAGCAAGACTCGTAGAAGTTGTTTTTATTATTTTTTTACTAGGCAATTTCACCCCTGTTAAAGAGTTCATCATTCCTATTTTTTAAACCATGTATCCTGTTCTCAGCCACTATCTCTGTGAGTTGTTCACTTCCCAAATCTGCCTTGCTATTCTAAAATCCCTCCTTTCAATAGGTATAACTACCTTTAGGAGTTTTGTTATTAAAGTAATTAATGACATTAAATTTATTTTTTAAACTACTAACCCATGACTCCTTGAGAGATTTAATTCCATTTTTGTTATAGATGGGAATTTTACCTTAATCCCTCAATCATTCCCACTCTCTCTTATCTTCAATCTCTCCTCATATACTGGCTCCTTCCCTTGTAGCCTAGCTATACACACCCACATCTCTCCATTCCTAAAACAGAACTCACTAGATCTTACCATCCCTTCAAGCTATTGTCCTTTTTATTTCCTTCTTTTTTCAGACAAACATCTGGGGGAAAAAAAACTATCAATACACTCTACTTCTTAGCCTCTCACTCCTTAATCCTTCATATTCTGGCTTCTGACCTTTGGTATGGTTTCTATCTTGTCTAGTGATTATTTCTCTTTGTGTTTTTTCTTTGTTTTGGTTTTTTTAGAAATTTTATTGCTTGGATATTTTATGTGATAGTTATACATAAATATATACATGAACATGTTTAATTCTGGCACAATTTTTCTTTGATTTACTTGTTTGCATTTGGAAGGGGTAGAAGGGACATGCCTAATGAAGATGTCTTTGACGTGAGTTTGGGCTGCATTGGTATAGGCCCCTGAAGATCAAGAGCTCTGAGTCATAACTGTAACTCTGAAGCTTTCATACTCTGGATGAGAAATATGGATAGGTCCTTAGTCAGCTCTAGCTTCTAGAATGGGCACTAGAAATTGAAGTCATGGGTAATAATGACAGCTGGCCTGGTTACCCAATAATTTCAAGTGGCCAAAGCTGGTATGGTAGTTGGCTCTCTCAATAGCTGCAGGAGCCTAGAGCCATACAAATTTTAGGCTAGAGTTCTGGGAGTGGATGGTTGGTCCTGAAGCAGTTAGATTTTGGATCTATGATGGTCAGTAATCAGCTTGATGGTCACCAGATTTTGTAGCTCCAATGGTGAGATGTGGTTGTCCCCAAATCACTAAGCTGTAGTGATAGCCAATCAGTCCAGCAGTTATTATGGTAGGCAATTAGAACAGTAGCTAAAGAAGACCAGGTTTATGGAAACAGATATTCAATCCAATAGCTGCTAGAGGCTGGAACTGTGGTTGTAGGTAGCTAGTGAGGCATGTGGTTGGACATATGGTAATTAGATGGCTAAAAAAGTAAGGTTCAATTTATAGGAAGATGGCCAACAATGGCTCAAGCTAGATAAGGTGTGATAAATTTGGGTTTTCCTGCCCATTACTATCTTTTTATTCTACTATTAGGCAAGACAGATGTTCAAGGTCATTTTCAGGCATCCAAAAGATGACTTGAAAAGATATTCATGTCAGTTATGAGAGGAAATAATTTAGCCCATCTCAGGATCTGTTTAAAGATGAAATCAAAATTTTCAAACTTGGAGTGTTTGAGATATTAAGACTAACTTTTAAAACTTTGCCTAATTAGCCAAAAGTCCTATGTGAACCAGATAGAAGTTCTGGAGCAGACAAAATCAGTATAACAAGATGACTGACAAGGGAAAAACTCTCAGTAAAATGTCCAATTAACAGCACTAAGAAGTATTTATTAAATTTTCATGTGGCTAACAAGAGTGATCTAAAAGAAAAATATTTTGGGACCTCATGGAAATCTTCTCTGTATATTCCTGATCATGCTCAAAATATATCTAGCATTTTAGTTGATGAAAGAATTAAGAATTAGATCTAATTTGTCCATTTTGGCAAATATGCAGCATAAAAATATTAGGAATCCATTGCAATTCTATGAGTCAGGGAAAATCCTGCATAAGACCAACCTTATTTTAATGTCTCGATTATAAAATCCAGAAGAACCTCAAGATTATAATTTAGTATTTCTAAATTAAACACTTGCTATCCATTAAATCAGAGAGGTCAAAAATGTATTCATATTAGATTACTTTTGCTTTGCTTGAAGTCAATGCTCAATTACTATGTAGAATGTCAACAGGCTCACAGGTAAGTTTATAACCAGTTATAGATAATGAATGGAACTAGAAGTATATTATACAAAAAAGCACATTTTAAAATGAATTACAATCTGTTTTTCTTGTACAGAAATGCATTTTGTCTTTTTGCATTCATATTAAGAAGTTAAGAGATTTTTTTTAATTCACTGATACAACTGCAGCATGTTACTATTTTATAGATCACCACACCTCAATAGAGAGGCAGTGTGCCAACAGAGGACGGAATGCTGGCCCTGCAGCCAGGAAGGCCTAGATTCAAATCTTGCCTTTGAAATATACTGGCTATGTGACATATTCAAGTCTTTTAATTTCTCAATGCTCTAGGAAACCCTCTAAGACTCTAAGTTGTAGAGAAGGTGCTAACCTGCATTGGTAGAGGAAGTTCCCTTACCTAGGAGTTTTGAAACCACACTTCAATAATTAAAGATGTTTTAAAGAACTAAATATCCTGGTCACCCAATAACATGACTATGGAGTAAAATAAGGGTAGGTCGGAGTGTTCTCACCTGGTATTTGGGACATTGCTCTTTTGTATCTGAAGAATTAATAGAACTATCCAAAGAAGAAGAACTGTCTCCTCCAGGTTTCAATTGGCAGCATTTTCCAAAGACTTTTACCTGAGCATCACTGCAAAGTTTCTGAAATACATTATTCCCATTAATTGTATTGTTAGCTAGAAGACATGAAATGTATGAAGTTTCACAAAATTCAATATTTGATACTTACAAAAGATATGCATTATTGCTAAAAATTATATTTCTGAGAAAATAAAATACCTTGTGTAGCCTGCCAAGATACTACAAATTCAATTATTTTCAAACTTGATATTTACTAATATTGATAACTTCTCCTTTTTTCTTTACAAAAAAATTATAAAGTAACTTCACACTTCATAAGACTATGAAAATAATTTGAACTTATTTTATTCATGCAAAATTAAGAATTTATTACTCTTCCAGATAAAATATAAATCTTAAATATGTAAGAAAAGTAACCTACCATGTAAATATTTATTTACCAATAAAATCCTGGATAACTTAAATTTATAACTTATTAAAGTTATAAATATAAATATATATAAAACAATATTTTATTAATGATAGATGGGTGTTTTTCAGTATTACTACTCATTTATTGTCTAACCATTAATTGGGGTCAATATTTTTCTTTATATTAATTACAGAAAAAATCTCATTTTTCATAAAGATGTTATAAATAACAGGTCTCACTCACATAGCACTTTAAGGTTTGCAAAGCACTTTCCATATGTTATCTCATTTGATCCGCACAACAACCCTGTGAGATAAGTGCTATTACTGTCCTCTTAATACACACACATATACATATAAGTATAAGGAGAAAATAGTTATAAAGTAAATTTGCTTCATCAATATTATCACCAAACTGTCAATTTTTTTAGCTCAAATACTCTAAGTACTTTACATGCAAGTAAATGTGTTTTGTAATTAAAAAAAAAGTGTCCTGTTATATCCACAATATTATCACATGATTTTACAAGTTTTTAAGAAAAGGGTATTTATAAAGTTGGTTACTCTTGCAACAACTTGAAAAACTGTACATATTGTTCACTCATATTTTCTTATACTGGGCAGGTAGGTGGTGCAAAGGATAGAGTGCCACCCCTGGTGTTGGGAAGATTCACTTTCCTGAGTTCAAATCCGGCCTCAGATATTTACTAGCTGTGTGACCCTGGGCAAGCCACTTAATCCTATTTGCCTCAGTTTCCTCATCTGTAAAATGAGCTGGGGAAGGAAATGGAAAAATCACTCCAGAATCTCTGCCAAGAAAACTCCAAATGGGGTCGTGAAGAGTTGGATACAAGTGAAATGATGGAACAACAATAAAACAATTCTTACTGGCAATAAAATAAGTTAACATTAAAACCCAGATAGATTTCATCATCTCATTTGGTATATATGCCTAATGCTATATATAAGACACTTACAAGCTATGCTACCCTGGGCAAGTCACTTAACCTGGTTTGCCTAAGTTGCTCATCTGTAAAATGAGCTGGAGAAGGAAATGGCAAACCATTTCAGTATCTTTGCCAAGAAAATTCCAAATGGGGTCACGCACAGCTGGACACGACTGAAGAGTGACTGAACAACAAAACATATTTCTTACATTTTTTGACGCAAATAAAGAATGCAACGTGCCCACATTGCATGAGAGGATGCATTTTTAACTAGTACTTATATACCTGAGTTTCACCCTGAGCCTGACTGAAGTCCACCAATAGTGTCCAGCACAACTCTTCCATGTTATATCATTTTCATTGAAAAGTTCTTTTGATGTGGCATTAACTCAATATAAGAAATCTTTCTTCCTATCAGTTTCAATAGCATATTATATATTTGAAATCAAATGAGCATGTTTACCTATAACTGTTACTTCATCTAGCAACAAAACAAAATAGGAAGACTTGTTTTTGAAGAGTCTTAAGCTCTACAGACAATTCCCTTTCCCACTTATCATGTGTTAGTGGAACCATTCAAAGCTACTTTATATATAATTCTCCAAGCACTGTTTTTTCTTGTCATTATTATTCAGTAGTTCAGTCATGTCTGACTTTTCATGACCCCATAGACCAGAGCAATCCACACCCTTCTCTCTTCCACTATCTTTCAAAGTCTGTCCAAGTTCATGTTCGTTGTTTCCATGACACTATCCATCTCAATCCCTGCCATCCCCTTTTCCCTTTATCTTCAATATTTTCCAATTTCAGGGTCTTTTCCAATGAGTCTTGCCTTGTTATTATGTGGCCAAAGTATTTAAACTTCAGCTTCAGTGAAAAGCCTGAATTAATTTATTTTAAATACTGATTTGATCTCCTTGGGTCTCTCAAAAGTCTTCTCTAGCACAATTCAAGAACACTGATTTAGCAATGCTCAGCTTTTCTTATAGTCCAACTCTCACAGCTATACACTGCTACTGGAAAAACCATTGATTATATGGACTTCTGTCAGCAAGATGATATTCTGCTTTTTAGAATACTCTCAGGGGTAGCTAGGTGGCTCAGTGGATACAGCACCGGCCCTGGATTCAGGAGGACCAGAGTTCAACTCTGGCCTCAGACACGTAACACTTACTAGCTGTATGACTCTGGGCAAGTCACTTAATCCCATTGCCTAGCCAAAAAAAGAAAAAAAAGAAAAAGAAAAAGAAAAAAGAAACAAAGAATACTCTCCAGATTTGCCATAACTTTCCAAGGAACAAGTGTCTTTTAATTTCATGGCTGTTTTGATCTTATCAATAGTGGACCACAGCTTTTTATACTTAGCAATTCTCTAAGCAACTTTATATCATATAAGCAAACCTTCTGATGTCAAAAATCATGGCTTTAAAAGTTGATTCACATTTATTATTATTATTATTACATTTATTAATAGTATCTATTTTTTTCTGGAAAAATTCTCAGTCTTCCTAATATACTGTGCTATACTGTGCTATACATTTTCAAGATGCTGTTTTAATTATTAAACTTCATGTTATCTGTAGTTAAAGCATTCATACAAAGCAAAAAGCAGTCTTTCCATCAAAAACTGACTTGTAAATCCCACCGTAAATCCCACTGATAAGTACATACACTCACTCTATTTTCTGAATTTTAGCTTTTTACCTATTTCTACTCCTTAAACTATCTCTATTGTCTTTGTACTAGTTATAGCTGCTCCAGTGTTTTTTAAAGAGCTCTTCTATTCAGTGAATTTTTGTGCCTCTTTACCATTAGGCCAATTCTATTTTTTAAGGTGTTATTTTCTTCCATATTCTTCTGTGCCTCCTTTACCAGGCTGTTGACTCTCTTTTCATAATTTTCTTGTATTCCTCTCATATCTTTTCCCAATTTTTCCTTTACTATTTTATTTTTAAATCCTTTTTGAGCACTTCTAGGAATTCTTGTTGGCCTCGTATCCAATTCATATTTCTTTCTTTGAGGTTTTTGGTAGCTATTTTCACATTTTTGTCTTCTTCTGAGTTCATTTCTTGGTCTTCTCTGACACCATAGTAGCTTTTTATGGTCATGTTTTGTTTTGTTGTTTGCTCATTTTTCCAGGGCATTTCTTGACTTATGACTTTATGTTAAAGTTGGGCTCTGCTCCCTGGGTTGACAGGGCAATATGCTAAGCTTTAGGTTTTTCATGGCTGCTGTTTTCAGGGATAACTCTGGGGGGCAGGGGGTGGTGTATGTAAGTTTTTGGTGCTTTCAAGGTGATATTATTCAAGGAGACATGTGGTCACTGCTCTCCTGGTCTTGTTTCCCTGTAGGTCAAAATGTTAACACTCCTCTTGGCTCTGAAACCATAACCAGATCTCATACACTTCTGCAGCCCCAATGCTAGTGCTCCTTTCTGCCTTGAAACTAAGCCCAAGGGCCCTGCTCCCCGGTGAATGACCACAAGCACTCTTCTCCATCCTGCCACTTTGACCTGGGCCTCTGCTACATTATGGCAGCCACATGCTATTGCTCCTTTTGGCCATGGAACTGTGACAAGGTCTCCTGCTCTCCTACAGCCACAACTACTAGTGCTCCTTTCTGTCTTGGAACTGATCCACGATTTCTACTACCTTGTAAGCAATCACAAGCATTCTTCTCTGCTTTGGAACTATACCCAGGGCTCTTGCTCCCCTGCAGCACAAGTGCTAGTGCTCTCCTTCACCCTGGAAATGCAACCCAGAACTGCACATGGGCAATGAAACAGGGTCCTGTACCCAGTGCCAGCAAATGGTCCCTTGTAATCTCTTTCAGACTAGTTGTCTGACTCCTTTATTGTCTGTAAGCTGAGAGGTACTGAAGCTACTGCTACCAGAGCTGCCTTCAAGGCCTACTTGCTGATGTTGCCAAGGTGTGCGCTACACTCTGGGCAGATCCCCTCCCTGTTGTCACAGACTTCTCTCACCAACCTCTTAAGTTTTCTTTGCCTGCAAAAATATCTAACCCCAACTTTTTGTTGGCTCTGCCACTCCAGAATTTGATTTGAAGTGTTATTTTAAAGTTGCTTGGAGGGGAACATTGAGTGACTTCACCTGAGTTGCTGCCTCTTCTCTACCATCTTGACTGTGCTTCATGGTCTCTAGATTCTTAAAGCTTAAATAGCAACACACTAATTTTGGTGAGTTTAATATTCTTCTGTCACAGTTTAACAACTTCAATAAGAGGATGAAGAAAAAGGAAATTTCAAGCTGGAACAATATGTTCAATCTACCAATGAAAAGGAAGCGAAGTATAGAATTAGGCTAATTAACTACTGGAAATTTCAAGTTTGATGTTCCCAAGATTTCTCAAACTCAACATGTTCAAATGAAAATTCATTATCTTCTCTCCAAAGCCATCCCTCTTCCAAACTTTCCTATTTTTGTTGAAGGCTCTGTCATTCCTCTAGTCTTCCAGGTTCATAACCTCAGCATTATCCTCAATTCCTCACCCCAAATTTTCAAATCAGTTGCCAAATCTTGTTGTTTCTAACTCCACCATATCTCCTGCATCTGACCCCTTCTTTTCTTCATATAGCTACCACATGAATTTAGGCCTTCATCTCTTCTTACCTAGATTATTGCAATGGTCTCCTAATTAGGTTCCCCACCTACAGTTTTAGCCTCCTTCAGTCCATTTTCCACTCTGTTATCAAAGTAATTTTTGTTAAGTACAGCTCTGACCCTGCCCTACTCAAATAACTCCTCTGATCCCTTACTGCCTCTACGATCATTTTTTTAAGCATGTAAATCTTACAAACTTGCCACAACATATCTTCCTAACTTCACTGTACATTACTCCTCTCCCATCCTTTATGTTTACACAAAGACAAACACAATCACAAACAGGCTGACAGAGAGACAGACAGACACACAAACATGAAATTCAGCCAAAATGGCCTACTTCCTGTTCCTCACACATGATGCTCCATCTCCTATTCCTATGGCTTTGCACTGCCAAGCTCCAATTTCCTAAATATACTTCCTCCTCAATCCTGCATCTATCTTCCTTCAAAATGCATGCGGCTCAAGCACTGCCTCCAAATAAAGCCTTTTGTTATCAAAATAGATTGGAGATACTTCTTGAGACTTTTGAATAGGAATCTTAGGGAATATAAGTATTTGATATGGGCATTATATAAAAAATTGATTAATTACAAGGGAACAAAAACAATGCGAAGTCCAAATCTTAGTCATAAGCTAATGGAATACAAAAATTGTAATCTCAGAGAATTTTAGCATTAGAAGAGACTTCAATAGCCATTTAGTCTATTAAATCATGCCAGAATTTCATTCCCATTTTAATATACCTGACAAGTAGTTTTCTGGTGGCTCACTAAGACCACCAAATGAGGGAGAATCCACCATCTCCTAAAGTGGTCCACTATATTTTTTTGATAATTGTAACTGTTAGGAAGGTCTTCCTGACATCAAACCTAAATTTGCTTCTTTGTAACTTCTACCCATTGCTTCTTGATCTGTCTTCTGGAGCCAAACAGAATTAAGTGTCATTACTTTGACATGACAGCCCTTAAAATGTTACAGCTCTCATGTCATTGTACATGTAGTAACAAATGCTCTGCTACCTGTATTTTCTCTTTTCCAAACTTAATATCCCTACTTTCTTCAACCAATCCCCATAAAAATGCAAGGACTTTTACCAATCTAGGTGCTATTCTCTATTTGTTCTCCAGCTTACTTATATCTTTCCTAGAGAGATAAAGCATTTATTAAGTACAAACTGTGTACCATGAAGTGTGTTAAGCCCAAATGATAAAACCTGGAACTGAACACAATACTTTTGATGTGGTCTGACAAGGAGAGAGTATGATATTCCTGCCACTTTCTTATTCCTGGAAGTAATGCCTCTATTAAGCCAGAATCCCATTAGCCCTCCTAGCTGAACTATACTGAGCTTACAATCCACAAAAATCCTCAGATCTTTATCAAACTGCTATGCAATTATGACTACTTGTAAAGCTGACTTTTGATAAGCATGCTCTCTGTATTTTTATCCAAAACACTGATAACAATGTTCAACAGCACAGGGCTAAGCACAAATCCTTGGGGCACAGCACTAGAGACCTCTGGTCAAGACGACATTGACCTTTTGATAACTACTGAATCCAGACATTACCAGTTCTGAATCTGCCTAACCGTACTATTATCTAATCTATCTCTCTCCAGACACTTTACCCAAATCTAGGCAACTCTGTCTGTAGCATACCATTGATCTGCCAGTGTAGTAACTCTGTCAAAAAAAAAAAAAAAGACAAGGTTAGTCTGCCGTGACTTGTTGCTGATGAAACCAGGCTATTTCATTTGTGACAACTGCTTCCTTTTCTAAATGTTTGCTAACCATCTCTTAAACAAATTATTCCAGAATTTCTTGAGAAATCAATCAACAAGAATTTATTAAGTAAAAATCAAAGTCAATCTCAGGTATACAGTATGAACACTCCTTTGGCTCTCCCCCCTTTTTTTCTTTTGAAAATAGTGACATTTACTCTTCTCTTGTCCTTCACAGTTCTTGCAGAAAAGCAGTACGTTACAGGGGGAAGAGTTCTGAGTTTGAGATCACCAGACCTGAGTGTGAAAGTTGACTAGGACACCTACTTAGGCAAGTAACTTAGTTGAATCTCACTTTCTTTGTCATTCAAATGAAGGGATCAGATTAGATGGTCTTTAAGGTCTCTTCCAGCTCCAAGCCTATGGTATTATTCTTCTTGGTCTTTTAAATATCAGTGACAGAAGCTGCACAATCTCACATCTATACATTTTTAGTTGTCCATGTGGATCAAGTGACTAAAGGAAAGTGCTTTATTACTAGAACCTTCCTTCCTCCTTTATCTTGGGTATCATATCTTACTTCTGTTATGTTCTTTTTTTCTCTAAAGTCAGCCTCCCTGGCAGAAAAAAGGTAAGAACTGAGCAGCTCTGTCTCTCAGCCATCCCACCCAAAATCTTCTTCCTCAATATCACTTTCAACAGAATGGCACCATTTCATCATCCTTAGCTTTCCTCATCAGCTTCCATACTTTGGCTCTCCACACATTCTTCTTATAGTATCATGCTATGTTTCTGTGGTCATCCTGTTATTTTCCCCGTGCTTTTAATTTTAGTTATATATCTTTTCAAAACTGAAGATCTCTGGGGAATTCTCTAGACAACCACTTTGGTCACTTTTTATAATTTTCCTTTATTAGTAATGGAAACAAACAAAAACAGGTATGGCCCAAAATTGAGATTAAAAAACAACTGATATAAAGGAGTCAAAGAACAAATCAATGAAACACTAAAAAAAATTATATCAAAGACAGTGATAATGAGACAATATACTATATAGCTAGGCAGCTACTGCCATACGAGTCAAGAAGACCTGAGTTCAAATCATACCTCAGGCATTACTAGCCATAAGACACATTCTTTATTTGCCTCAATTTCCCCATCTGTAAAATAAGGATGATAATAATAATAGCATCTATCTCCTAGGGTTCAAATGAGATAATATTTATAAAGTGCTTTCCAAACTTTAAAGCATTACATAAATGTTAACTATTATTATTATTATTGTTATAAAATAAACTGTCCTATACAAGTATTTCCTTAAAAAAAAACATCATCAATTGCAAGCCTCAAAATCACAAAAAATAAAAGTGATTATATTTTAACAGGCAGGAAATGACTAGCTCTTATTGTAGAGATTGTTGCAGAATCAGGCATCTGTATATGATCAGAACAGTGATCTGTTAATAAAAAAGATCAAAATCATTAACAAGAGTCAGATGAGAAATAGGAATGATACAATGGAAAGAACGCTGACTTCAGAGGTAGAGGACCAGGTTTTGAATCTTGGGTCTGAAATTTACTATTTCTGTGAATGTAAATCAAACAATAAAAACAAACTGAATTAATAAACAAAACTAGGAACTGGGTGTTTTTTGGAAGAGAGAGGATAAACCATTAACTAATTTGATTAAAAAGAGAAAAAAGAAAATCAAATCATCAATATGAAAAATGAAAAAGAGAAATTCACAACAAATAAGAAATAAAGGACATTAGAAACTATTTGCCCAATAGATTCCAGTAAAACTGACAACTTAAATTATATGTATGAATATTCACAAAATATAAAATACTCAGATTAATATAAGAAATAGATTTCTATTACAACTCAATTTTAGAAAAAGAAAATGAACAAATCAGAAATGAAATTTCAAAGGAAAAAACCTTGGGAATAAATGTATTTACAAGTGAATTCTATCAAACATTCAAAGAACAATTTTCACCCCATATTATACAAACTATTCACAAAAAACAGAAATAGAAGAGATCCTACAAAGGCAAAGATACGCTCTTGATAATTTAAGTAGGAAGAGCCAAAACATCTCTTCTGAACACTGAAGTAAAAATTTTAAATAAAACATCAGCAAAGAGACTACACCAACATATAACAAGATTATACACTATGACCAGGCAGGATTTATTAGGAATGTAGTTTTGGTTTAATGTTAGGAGAATTAGAAACATAACTGGCCATAATAATAACAGGAATAAAAAAATCATGTAATATCGATAGATGCAGGAAAAGGTTTAAAAACATTTCTATATGAAACAATAAAAATCATAGTAATAAACTGATCTTTCTTTAATGTGATAAGATGTATCTATGTAAAGCCTACAAACAGTATGATATGTAATGAGGATGAACTTAGGAGGCTTTTCTAATAAGATCAAGGGTAAATCAAAGATGTTCATTGTCACTACTACTATTTAATACAGTGCTAGAAATGATAGCTGTAGCTATAGGACAAGAAAAAGAAATTGGTGGAAAAAGCATAGGCAAAGAAGAATCAATATTACCAATTTTTGCTGATGATATGATACTATACTTAGAGAACCTTAGAGAGATGATTAAAAATTTAACTGAAACAATTAAACCTTTATCAAAGATTGAAGGATATTAAAAAAAAATCCAAATAAAATCACAAGCACGTCTGTATGTTACCAACAAAATCTAGCAGAAAGAGATAGAAAAGTAAATGCCATTTAAATAACTACAGAATATATAAAAACATTTGGGCATCTGCCTATCAAGATACTCATAATAAAAGTTTTATACAAATAAAGGCAGACTTAAATAATTGGAGAAATATTAATTACACATGGGTAGGCTGAACCAATATAATAATGATGATATTACCTAAATAACTGATTCAATGACATATCAATCAAACTACTAAAATATTAGTTTTACAAAGCTATAAAAAATAAACGAAGAAATTAATCTATAGGGAACAAAATATCAAGAATCTAAAAGAAAATAAGAAAAACAAATAGGAAGAAAGAAGGGCTAGCAGTACCCAATCCCAAACTTTACTGCAAAGTAGTAATCATTAAAACAATTTTGTACTGACTAAGAAAAAAGAGAGATCAATCAATGGAACAGAACAGGTATACAATATACAAACACAAATGAACACAGTGGTGTGGTATTTGATAAATATAAAGATCTTAGTTATTGAGGCAAATATTCACTATTGGACAAAAACTGCTGGGAAAATTGTTTGCTGTTCTATTGATAAACAGCTTATGACCATAAAAGAAAAGGAAGGAATGAGAATTTAAAAAATTTATTTTTTCCAATTACATATAAAAATATTTTTTAACATTTGTTGTTTTTATTTTATTTTGAATTCCAAGTTCTCTTCCTTCCTCCCTTTTTCCTTCCTTGAGAAGGCAAACAATTTGATATAGATTATATCTGTGTAGTCATGCAACACATTTTTCTATAATAGCCATGTTGCAAAAGAAAACACAGATCAGAAAACACCCCCCCACACACAAAAAACCCCCCATGAAAAATAAAGCAAAAAAAAAATACGCTTCAATATACATTCAGACTCAATCAATTCTTTCTCTGGAGGCAGACACAATTTTTTTGGCATAGGTCCTTTGGAACTGTCTTGGATCACCATATTACTGAGAACAAGCTAAGCCATTACCAGTTAACTATTGTACAATATTGCCCTTACTGTATACAATGTTCTCCTGGTTCTGCTCACTTCACTTTGCATCAGTTCATATAAGTCTTTCCAAGTTTTTCTGAAACCATCTAGCTTGTCATTTTTGTATAGCACAGTCGTATTCTAACACTATCACAGACTACAACTTGTTCATCCATTTCCCAGTTGATGGTTGGCAACCATTCAGTTTCCAATTCTTTGCCACCACGAAAAGAGATACTAAAAATATTTTTGTACATATGGATCCTTTTCCTTTTTGTTTTCTTTTACTGCTTTGGGATAGACCTAGTAGTGGTATTGCTGAGTCAAAGGGTATGCACGATTTTATAGTCCCTTGGGCATAGTTCCAAGTTGTTTTCCAGAATGGTAAAATCATTTCACAACTCCATCGACACTGAATTAGTGTCTCAATTTTCCCATATTTGCTTCAACATCTGTCATATTAGCCAATCTTATAGGTGTAGGCTAGTACCTCAGAGTTGTTTTAATTTGCATTTCTTTAATCAAGTGATTTCGAGAATTTTTTTCATATAAAAAATGGATAGCTTTACTTCATCTGAAAACTTCCTATTCCTATCCTTTCGCCATCTATTAACTGGGGAATGACTTGTATTATTATATATTTGATTCAGTTTTCTATATATTTGAGAAATTAGGCTTTAACAGAAAAACTTGCTGTAAGATTTCCCCTTGCCTCCCCCCCACCCAGTTTTTTGCTTTCCTTTTAATCTTGGCTGCACTGGTTTTGTTTGTGCAAAACCTTTCTAATTTAATGCAATCAAAATTATCCATTTACTTCCAGTAATGCTCTGTATCTCATCTTTGGTCATAAATTCTTCCTTTGATCATAGATCTGACAAACAAGATATTCTATGCTCCCCTAATTTGCTTATATTATCCTGTATGGCTGAATCATGGATCCATTTGGACATTATCATGATATATGATGTGAGGTATTAATCTATGCCTAGTTTCTGCCAAACTTCTTTCCAGTATTCCCAGTAATTTTGTAAAATGGTAAGCTCTTGCCCCAAAGCTTGTATCTTTGCCTTTATCAGACACTGGTCCACCATGCTAATTCTTAGCCAGTACCAGATTATTTTGATGATTACTGCTTTGTAATACAGTTTGAGATCTGATACAATGGCTAAGCTATCCTTTCACATTGATTCCTTTAATATTCTGGATGATTTTTTTTTCTTTCAGATGAATGTTATTATTTTTTCTAGCTCTGTAAAATATTTTTGGTAGCTTCACTGGTATGGTACTGAATAAATTAATTTAGGTAGCATTGTCATTTTTATTATGCTGGCTTGGCCTACCCATTGAGCAATTAATATTTCTCCAACTGTTTATATCTGACTTTACTTGTGTGAAAAGTATTTTGTAATTGTGTTCTTATAGTCCCTGGATTTGTCCCAGCAGGCAGACTCCCAAGTATTTTATATTTTCTGCAGTTATTTGAAAAATGGAATTT
This sequence comes from Phascolarctos cinereus, assembly GCF_003287225.1. NCBI lineage: Eukaryota > Metazoa > Chordata > Mammalia > Diprotodontia > Phascolarctidae > Phascolarctos > Phascolarctos cinereus. The sequence goes on from NW_027555625.1 coordinate 349,509,027, forward strand.
CTCTATCTCTTCCTGCTGGACTTTGTTACTAATTTATGTGGGTTTATTTTAAATCCTGTAATTTTGCTAAAGTTGTTAATTATTACAATTTTTTTAGTTGATTCTCTCAGATTCTCCAAATATACCATCATATTGCCTGCAAAAAGTGATAGTTTTATTTTTTGACTGCTTATTCTAATTCAGTCAATTTCTTTTTCTTCTCTTATTGCTACAGCTAGCATTTAAAATTTTTTTTCAATTACATGAAAAAGCACTTTTTAACATTCATTTTAAAAAAAATTGAGTTCCATCTCCCCAGCTTCCTTTCCTCCCCCCTCCCTGAGACAGCAAATAATCTGATATAGATTATACATGTTTAGTCATGTAAAACATATTTCCATATTAGTCAATTTGTGGAAAAAAACTGAAACAAAAATAATTAAGTGAAAAATAGCCTGGTTTGATCCATATTCAGAGTCAATCAGTTCTTTCTTTGGAGATGGATAGCTATAGTTAGCATTTCTAGTACAATACTGAATAACAGTGGCGATAATAAACATCCCTGATTTACCCCTGGTCTTGCTGGGAAGGCTTCTAGCTTATTCCCATTACAAATAACGTTTGTTGATGTAAGTCTTAGATAGAATACTATTTATCATTTTAGGGAAAGCTCCATTTATGTCCATCTAAAAAAACAGGAATGGTGCTTTATTTTGTCAAAAGATTTTCTGCAACTGTTGAGATAATCAGATGATTTTTGTGGGTTTTGTTACCGATAAGAGTCAATTATGCTAATAGTTTTTTCTAATATTGACCAGTCCTGGAGACATGGTATAATTCCACTTAGTCATAGTGTATCATCTTTGTGATACACTGCTGTCATCTCCTTGCTAATATTTTATTTAACATTTTTGCATTAATATTCATCAGGGAAATTGGTCTACAATTTTCTTTCTCTTTTGTAGTCTTCCTGTTTTAGGTAGGCACCATATTTGTGTCATAAAAAGAATTTGGTAAAACTCCTTCTTTGCCTGTTTTTCCAAATAATCTACATAGTATTTGTAATCAATTGTTATTTAAATGTTTGTAGAATTCACTTGTGAATCCATCTGGTCCTGGGGATTTTTTCTTAGGGAAATCATTTACGGCTTGTTCAATTTCTTTTTCTAAGAGAGAGTTATTTAAGTATTCTTCTCCTCATCTGTTAATTTGGAAGTTTTTATTTTTATAAATATCTATCCATTTCACTTAAGAGTGTCAAGTTGACTGACACATAATTGGGCAAAATAGTGTTCAATAACTACTTTAGTTTCCTCTTCACTGGTGGTGAACTTGTCCTTTTCATTTTTGATGCTCGTAATTTTATTTTCCTCTTTTTTTAAAACTCAAATTAGCTAATGGTTTATTTATTTTGTTTCCCCCCTCCCCATAAAAACAGCTCTTAGTTTCATTTATTACTTCAATGGCTTTCTTATTTTCAATTTTATTAATCTCTTTGATTTTCAGGATTTTCAAATTGATGTTTAATTGAGTATTTTTAATTTGTTCTTTTTCTAGTTTTTTTTAGTTGCATGTTCAAATCACTGATCTGCTCTTTCCCTATTATAATGTTGTAAGAATTTAGAGATACAAATTTTACTGTAAATATTGCTTTGGCTGCATCCCATAAATTCTGGTATGCTGTCTCATTGTCTTCTTTCTTTGGTTTCTTTTTTTTGTTTATAATTTAATATTTTCCCTAATTACATGCAAAAACAGTTTTTAACATTGGTCTTTTTTTTTTTAATTTTTGAGTTCCAAATTCTCTCCTTCCCTCATCTCCTCACTTCATTGAGAAGGCAAGCAATTTGATATAGGTTATACATGTATCGTCATGCAAAACATATTTCCATGTTAGTCAATTTATTTTTTTCCAATTAATTTTAACCTATGTTTACATGGCCTTTTAATGAATATAATTTTTTATTGCATTATGATATGAAAAGGATGGATTTGATATTTCTGCTTTTCTGCATTTCGTTATGAGGTTTCTATTCCTTAATACAAGGTCAATTTTTGTGAAGGTGCTACATATAGCTGAGAAAAAGGGGTACTCCTTTCTCTTTCCATTCAATTTTCTCCAGAGGTCTATCATGTCTAACTTTCTAAAATTCTATTCATCTGCTTAACTTCCTTCTAATTTATTTTATGGTTGAATTTATATAATTCTTGGAGGTAAAAGTTGAGGTACCCCATTAGTATAGTTTTACTGTCTACTTCCTCCTATAACTCATTTAACCTTTCCTTTAAGAATTTGGATATTATACTATTTGGTGCATATGTTTAGTACTAATATTACTTCATTGATTTATGGTGCCTTTTAGCAAAACGTAGTTTCCCTGCTTTTTAGGCAAACTTATGTTTGGCATTTTAACAATGTGGCCAGTCCATTGGTATTGCACTCTCTACAGTAGAGTTAGGATACATGGTAGTTTAGCTTGAGAAAGGACCTCAGTGCCTGGGACCTCATCTTGCTACGTTATCTTCAGAACTGGAGAAATGACACAAGGCAAGTAATACTCACATGGAGGTCAGAAGAAATGATACAAGGATACTCTCAAAGTCTCTCTAAAGACTTTAGAATCAATTGTGAGACATGGGAGACACTGGCACAGGACTGCCCAGCATGACGTGCCCACATCAAAGAAGGTGTTGCTAAGTAGAATTGCAGTAGTTCAAAAGAAACATGAGACGTGCAAATTTAGAGTCATCTTCCACTCCAAATGTTCACATTATTTGTGTCCAACCTATGGTAGAGGCTTCTGAGCTCATACCGGTCTGATTAGTCACGTTCATGTAACTTGACCTCAACGTAAGTGATGTCATTTTGGTCCTCTTAGAGAATGAAGGACAACAGCTAATCAGTTTCCCTGTTTATCTCTTTTAATTAGGTTTATTTTTGCTTTTGCTTTGTCTGAAATTATGACTGCTACCCCTGCCTTTGATTCTGCTTCTGGCCCTTCCCATTCCATGGCTGTCTCTCTGCTTCAAGTATGTTCCCCCCCCCAACAGTATTTTATTCTTTTCCAATTACATGTAAAGATAGTTTTCAAAATTCATTTTGTAAAATTTTCAGCTCCAAATTTTTCTCCCCCCTCCTCCTCTTCCCAAGACAGCAAGCAATCTGATATAGGTTATACATGTACAATCATGTTAGAAATATTTCCACATTAGTCATGTTGTGAGAGAAGAATCAGAACACAAGAAAGAAAATCTAAAACAAAACAAAAAGTAAAAATAGTATTCTTTGATCTGCATTCAGACTCCATAGTTCTTTCTCTGGATGTAGTTAGCATTTTCCATCATGAGTTTTTTGGAATTGTCTTAGATCATTGTACTGCTGAGAAGAGCTAAGTCTATCATAGTTAATCATCGCACAATATTACTGGTACTGTGTACAATGTTCTCCTGGTTCTGCTCACTTCACTCAGTATTAGTTCACATAAGTCTTTCCAGGTTTTTCTAAAATCTGCCTGCTCATCATTTCGTATAGCACAACAGTATTCCATTACATTCATATACCACAACTTGTTCAGCCATTCCCCAATTGATGGGCATCCCCTCAATTTCCAATTCCTGGCCATCACAAAAGGATACACTATAAATAATTTTGTATATGTGGGTCCTTTTCCATTTTTATGATCTCTTTGGGTTACAGACCTAGTACTGGCATTGCTGGATCAAAGGGCACACACAGTTTGATTGCTCTTTGGGCATAGTCCCAAACTGCTCTCCAGAATGGCTGGATCAGTTCACAATTCCACTAACAAATAATGCCTTAGTGTTCCAATCTTCCCACATCTTCAACATTTATCATTTTCCTTTTCTGTCATTTTAGCCAATCTGATAGATGTGAGGTGGTATCTCCAAGTTGTTTTAATTTGTATTTCTCTTATCAATAGGGATTTAGAGCCTTTTTATATGATTAAAGATAGCTTTAATTTCTTCCTCTGAAAACTGCCTTCATATCTTCTGACCACTTATCAATAGGGGAATAACTAATTTTCTTATAAATTTGATTCATTTCTCTAAATATTTTAGAAATGAGGCCTTTATAAAAAACACTGGCTGTAAAAACTGTTTCCCAGCTTTCTGCTTTCCTTCTAATGGTTGGATAGGTTTCACTTGTGCAAAAACCTTTTAATTTAATACAATCAAAATTATCCATTTTGCATTTTATAGTGTTCTCTTTCTCTTGTTTAGTGATAAATCCTTCCCTTCACAGATCTGACAGGTAAACTATTCCTTGCTCTCCCAATTTGCTTATGGTATCATCCCTTAATGTCTAAATCATGTACCCATTTCAACCTTATCTTAGTATAGGGTGTGAGATACTGGTCTATGCCTAGTTTGTACCACACTATTTTCCAGTTTTCCCAGCACTTTTTGTCAAATAGTGACTTCTTGTCCCAGAAGCTGAAGTCTTTGGGTTTATCAACAGTAAATTACTGTAGTCATTTACAACTGTATCTTGTGTACCTAACCTATTCCATTGATCCACCAATCTATTTCTTACCCAGCACCAAATAGTTTTGATGACTGCCACTTTATGATATAGTTTTACATCTGACATAGCTAGGCTACCTTCCTTTGCATTTTTTCCATTAATTCTCTTAACATTCTTGACCTTTTGTTCTTCCAGATGAATTCTGGTATTATTTTTTCTAGCTCTATAAAACAATTTTTTGTAGTTTGATTGGTATGGCACTGAATAAATAAATTAATTAGGTACAACTATCATTTTTATTATATTAGCTCAGCCTACCCATGAACAATTGATATTTTCCCAGTTCTTTAGATCTGACTTTATTTGTGTGAAAAGTGTTTTATAACTGTGTTCATATAGTTCCTGGGTTTGCTTAGCAGGTAGACACCCAAATATTTTATATTTTCTACAGTTATTTCAAATGGAATTTCTCTATCTTTTGCTGCTGGGTTTTGTTGGTAATATATAGAAATACTGATAATTTACGTGCGTTTATTTATATCCTGCAATTTTTAAAAGTTGTTAATTATTTCAAGTAGTTTTTTAGTTGATTATCTAGGATTCTCTAAGTACACCATCATATCATTAACAAAGAGTGATAGTTTTGCTGTCTCATGGCCTATTCTAATTTCTTTTTCTTCTTATTGCTAACACTTACACTTCTAGTACAATATTGAATGACAGTGGTAGTAATGGGCATCCTTGTTTCACCCCTGATCCTACTGAGAAAGCTTCTATCTTACCCCCATTACACATAATGCTTACTGATGGTTTTAGATACTGTTATCATTTTAAGGAAAACTCCATTTATTTCCTATGCTCTCCAGTGTTTTTAATGTGAATGGGTGCTGGATTTTGTCAACAGCTTTTTCTGTACCTACTGAGATAAGCATCTGATTTTTGTTAGTTTTGTTATTAATATGGTCAACTATGCTGATAGTTTTCCTACTACTGAAACAGCCCTGCATTCCCGGTATAAATACTCCTTGGTCATATGTATTATACTGGTGATAAATTGTTATAATCTCTTTGCTAATATTTTATTTAAAATTTTTGCATCTATATTCATTAGGGAAATTGGTCTATAATATTCTTTCTCTGTTTGAGCTCTTCCTGATTTGTTATCAGCACCAAATCTGTGTCATAAAAGGAAATCTGGCAGGACTCCTTCTCCTATTTTTCCAAATAGTTTATATAGTATTGGAACTAATTGTTCTTTAAAAGTTTGGTAGAGTTCACTTGTAAATCCATCTAGCCCTGAAGATTTTTTCTTAGGGAGTTCACTGATGGCTTGTTAAATTTCTTTTTATAAAATGGGATTAAGTACTTTATTTCTTCTTCTATTAATCTGGGTAATTTATATTTTTATATAATATCATATTCCAAGCCCTCCAATCCCTTAATGTAGTAGAAGCTGCTAAGTCCTGTTTAATCCTGACTGTAGTTTCTTAATATTTGAATTGTTTCTTTCTGGCTGCTTGCAGTATTTTTACCTTGACCTGATAATTCTGGAATTTGGCTACAATATTCCTTCATAATTTCTTGAAAAATGCTGTCCAGACTCTTTTTTTTCTTTATCATGGACTTCAGATAATCCAATAATTCTTAAATTATCTCTCCTGCATCTATTTTCCACGTCAGTTTTTTCCTGATCAGACATTTTAGTTTTCCTATTTTTTCCATTCTTTTGGTTTTGTTTTATTGTTTCATGATGTCTCTCTCTTTTTTTTTTTAAAGGCAATTGGGGTTAAGTGACTTCCCCAGGGTCACACAGCTGGTAAGTGTCAAGTGTTTGGTCTAAGGCCAGACTTGAATTCAGGTCCTCCTGACCTCAGGGCCGGTGCTCTATCCACTGCGCCACCTAGCCACCCCTTTCAAGATTTTTTTTTTGGGGGGGGGCCCTAGGCAATGAGGTTAAGTGACTTGCCCAGGATCACAGAGCTAGTAAGTATTATGTGTCTGAGGCTAGATTTGAACTCTTCATGATGTCTCATGGAGTCATTAGCTTTGACTTGCCCGGTTCAGATTTTTAAGGAGTTCTTTTCTTCAGCTAGCTTTTGCACCTCTTTTCCCCTTTGACAAATTCTGCTTTCTAAAGAGTTTTCCTCTTTAGTGGTTTTTTTGTGTCTCTTTTTATCATTTGGATAATTATATTTTTAAGGTGCTATTTTTTTCAGGTTTTTTTTGTGCCTCCTTTTATTGACTCTTTTGACAATCTTCTCTCACTTCTTTTCCCAATTTTTCTTCTACCTCTCTAATTTAATTTTTAAAGTTCTTTTTTGACCTCTTCCTGGAATTCTCTTTTGGCTCCTGGTCAAATCACATTTTTCTTTGAAGCTCTGCATTTGAAACTTTGTTTTAACTTCATTGTCTTCTTCTGAGTTTGTCTTGATCCGCCCTATCACCTTAATAACTTTTTATAGTCAGGTTCATTTTTTACTGTTTGCTCATTTTTCTAGCCTGTTTTTTGACTAATAATTTTATATTAATGTTGAGCTCTGCTCTCAGGGTTGAGGGGGTACTCTCCCAAGCTTCAGGCCATTCTTGCTGCTGCTGTTTTCAGAGCTAGCTATGGAAGCACGTAAGTTTTCAGTGCTTCCAAGTTGTACGATCTAAGAAGTGTGCTCTCACCGTTTTCTTGGTCTGTGCTCTAACATATGAGAGAATACAAGCACTCTTCCCTGCGCCCTGGACTGTGATCAGGGTTCCTGCACTTGCAAGTGTTTGTGAGCTACTGTTCCTCTTAGCTCTGGGACTGCAACTCACAACTGTGTATGGGCAATGTGACAGAGTTCTGCACCCAATGCTAGCAAAGTGGCCCCCGTCATCTCCTTTCGACCAGTTGTCCAACCCCCTCCTCTTTGTGAGTTGAGAGCTCCAAGAGCTTCTCCTGCTGCTGCACTCCCTCCAATGCCTGCTGCTGGGGCCTGGTGCAGCCTGCAGTATACTGTCTGCATTGGGCTCCAGGTCTGACCACCCTACCACCCCTAAGGAGACAGACCTTTCCTGCCAACCTCCTAAGTTGTCCTGGGCTGGGAAACTGTTTCACCCTGACCTACTTGGTGCATATGTTTAGTACTGCTATTACTTCATTACCTATGGTACCTTTCAGGAAAACATAGTTTCCCTGCTTATCTCTTTTAATTAGGTCTACTTTTGCTTTTGCTTTGTCTGAGATCATGACTTCTACTCCTGCTTTTGATTCTGCTCCATCCTTTTATTTTCACTCTGTGGATGTCTCTCTGCTTCAAGTGTATTTCTTGTAAACAAATACCATCATATTCTGGTTTTTAATCTACTCTGCTATCTGCTTCCATCTTATGGCTGATTTCATCTCATTCACATTCACAGTTATGATTCCTAACTGTCAATATTTCCCTCCATTTTATTTTCTCCTGTTTATCCTCTCTCTCTTTTCTTTTACCCTGTCCCTCCCCAAAAGCCTATGTGATTCTGGGCAAGACATTTAACCTCTGTTTGCCTCAGTTTCCTCATTTGTAAAATTAGGATAATAATAGCACCTACTTTACAGGGCTGTTGTGAGGATCAAATGAGATAATATTTATAATGCACTTACCACAGTCCCCGGAATACCACAGGATCTTAATAAATGATTATTCCTAGGGTGTGGAGCCAAGATGGGGGATTAAAGGCAGGGACTCACCTAAGCTCTCCCAAATTCCTCTCCAAACAACTTTAAAGTAACTCCTCAAATCATTGGAGGGGGGAGATAATAAATGCTTAAATAAATGAATAAATAAATAAATGATATGATGTTTATTAAACTCCTCCCCCCAAAACAGGTAGAATTTCAGGCAGACTAATATTCAAGTAGAAAAAGGTAGGCAGGGAGGAGAAAGCTTTTTGGATTGGAAAGCCGAATAACAGGCCAAACAACTCTTTCTGGAAGTCTTTCCTTAAAGTCTCTGTACCCAGGGACTTAAAGACTACTCGTAAACTTAAGAAAAGAAAAGGGCCTTCTAACCTTCTTTTTGAACAATCACTCCTATACCTGATGATATTGTAAGAATTTCTCTCTAATACACAAATAGCTCAATATGTAAATACAAAAATATTTATTAAAATTCTGAAAAGGAAACAGCACTATACATTTTTTTAAACTTTTCACATTTCACATTCTAGATATTTGAATCAAGACCTGCAAGTTTAGGCCTGCCTCACACTCTAAATGTTCAACTTTAAAAAGTAGATGCCAGTTGTCCCAAATTCTGGAAATCTGCTGGACTGCTGTGATGTGTAATATTGCTAACAAGGCAAAGCTTTTTGTTCTTGCATGTAGCATACAATGGATGGAACATGTGAATGATCATATGATTACACAAGGAACTCAGAAACTAGCTTTGCATTTTATCTTTGACACAGAAACAATGTCTTGGGAGCAGCAAAGCATCATGTGATGATACCACACTAAATCTTTCTGGCTAGGATAAGTTTTTAGAGAAACCACAACTCAACATTTTCAGCATCAAATGTGGCATGTTCCTTTATCAGTATTTTACTTGTAAGCTCGCAGCAGTCAGATCGCAAAAGACAGAAATGCACTTAGTAGCATTTTTAAAGTCTAGCTTCAAAAACTGATGTTCTGAAAATTCTATATTTGTTCTGTGAATACTTTAACTGTTTCTGCAATAATGACAAAACCTAATCAACATATATTATAATATAAAATTTAAAACATATCATATGAAAACTAAAATTACACTAAAATACATATAACTATTCTTTCACAAGTTCATCAAAACAATGAATTTTTACAATAGCCTTCCTTCAGCTAAAACACTAAAAACATTTCTTTAAAAATTATCTGTTTAATCAAGAGAGCGGCTTCTATGTTATTCAAAGACCATTCTCTGGTTTAAGTAAATCCAACAAGCTTTAGCTACATTTCAATAAAATTATACTGTTCTCTCTTAATATAATTTCATTATTTACACTAAGTGCAAAAGGTGTTTCCTTTTATCCCAAGAACCATCTTCCGTGCTTTTGTACGTTTCCTGAGACTGGTTTTTCATAATTTGTGGATCTGTTAATGAAGAATTCTCATTTATAATGCAACCAGAATACTGTCCCTAGGAGAGACAAAGCAGTATAAAAGAAAAATCACAAACTCTAGGAGATAAAGAATCTAGTCTTGGCTCTGCCATTTAAAAATTTTATTCTGCTCACTTACATGGCAGCATGGCTTCAGAACAAACTACTATTTTGTATGTACAATTATCTTCTCTACTTATTCCATTTACTCATTCATTCAGAAAGCATTTTTTAACTAATATGCAAAAAAAAAAAACCCCAACGCTCAGCCCAGGAGAAGAGGAAGAAGTAAATAAGATGCTATATTGACAAGGATGAGCTTACAATCTAGCATAGTACTGTTACTTAATCATTTTTATATAAATATCACTCCAAGGTAAAAGAGAAGGTAGTTTGATAATTAAAAGCTTGTGAGTCACATTCAAGACTGACATTTAAAATTCCTAAGACCCCTATTACTACTTCTTTCTAAAGGCCAAATTGTTTGTTCTTTTGTTTTACTATAGGAGGGATGAAATAATGTGACAAGAAAAATAAGCTATAACACTTGGCTTTCCATTTAATATTATGGACATTACTTTTCTAAAATTAAGGTATAAAAATTATTTTCAAAAGGTAGAATTCAAGTACCAACCCTTCCAAATCAAACATAGCACTGATGAACAAAACAGGCAGAGTAGATTTTTTTTTTAACATTTTCATCCGGAAAACTACTGATATCTGAAATATTTCAGAAGAGAAAGCTGGATGGTGTAGTGAATAGAATGATGGACTTGGAAGTCAGGAAGGCCTGGGCTTGAATTCTGCCTTAGATACTTAATACTTGTGGGACTCTGAGTAAGCCATTTAATCCTTCTCAGACTCAGTTTCCTTATCTGTAAAATAGGGATAAGGATAGCACCCTAACAGGATTGTTGTAAGGATTAAATGAAAATGTATATGTGTGTGTATGTGTGTGTGTGTGTGTGTGTGTATGTGTGTGTGTACGTATGTATGTATGTATGTATATATGCAGATATACAGCTTTATAAACCTTCAAGTATTATGTAAATAACTATTATTATTCTGTATTGTGTGCACAGCTAGACAACCTTCAGCAAATGATACCATCCTTGATATGTTTCCTAATAATCTGGTGCTCTAATAATAACAACAAAAAAATAAAGATGTTCTCCACCATCTACACCGTCTATACCCCCTCCTTGTAATCTTTGATCTAGTGATACTGGGTTTCTGGCTGTTCATGACTCAGCATCAGGTATTTTCTCAGGCTGTCCCACAAATCTGGAATACTCTCCCCTCCTCATTTCTTCCTCCTGGCTTCTTCGGCTTCTTTCAAGTCCCAGCTAAAATCCCACCTTGTACAGGAAATCTTTCCCCCAATCCCTCTTAAATCTAGGCAGGGCCTTTCCTCTGTTGACTATTTCCTATTTAGCTTATATGTAGCTTGTCTGTATGTATTTGTTTCTATGCTGTTTCCCCCATTGGACTGTGAGCTCCTCAAGGGCAGAAGACTGTCTTTTGGTTTTCTTCACATCGCTAGTACTTACCATAGTGCCTAGCACATAGCAGGCATTTAATAAATGCTTACTGACTGACTACAGATGAGAAAAAATTTGAAAGATAAAGGAGAGGGGCAGCTAGGTGGCACAGCAGATACATCCCTGAACTGAGTTTAAATCCAGCCTGAGACACTTACCAGCTGTGTGACCTTAGGCAAGTCATTTAATCCCAACTGCCTCAAAAAAAAAAAAGGAAAGAAAGAAAAAAAAAGATAAAGGAGAAAATAGGATTTTAATTTGGAAAGTTTAATTTAATTAAAATTGAAAATCTTCCAACTAATGTCTCACAGTGTTTTACCACCGATTCTAAATTCTAGCATGCTGATACTAGACATCAATTTGATGTCCAAAAGTGTTTTACCACTGATTTTAAGTTCTGGCATCAGAATTTTGAATTTTAAAAACAGAGTACAGGTACCATCACATTTCAACTACTAAAGAAAAATAATGATTTGTATTCATTTATCCTAAATTTAATAATCAAATAGTTAACATGCTCACCGACACAGATATATCCTCAGTTTTTCTTTTAGTACTAGAGTCGAACAAGACATTCCTTCCTCTTCTTTCACAATCCTGATACACGATTAGTCGAATCTGGCTTGGATCAAACTCCGACAAAGGCCAACTTCAATGAAAAACAAAAATCCATTAAGCTTTGTATTTTATCAAGTACCCTATACAATTATTTTCTAAAATGAATACAATATTAGACAACTCAAATGTTCCATATATTTTGGCTATTTATAAAAAGTGTCTTCAGTTACACAGCTGAAGAGTAATACCATTTAAACAAGATTATATTTAATAATGGCATACACAAGCTTTACTTTTTTAATTTAAAAATATTTTGTTTTCCAATTACACGAAAAATCAATTTTTAACAATTTTTTAAAATTTTGAGTTCCGAATTCTTTCCCACTCTTCCTCTCCTCCCCTGTCATTAAGAAAACAAACAATTTGATATAGGTTATACATATGCAGTCATGTATAACATTTCCATATTAGTCAGGTTGGCACACAAGCTTTACATTATGGATTATGTGCTACAGTAGTTAAGCATTGCATCCAGAAGCAGGACGACCTGAGTTTAAATTCTGCTCAGGCACCTACTGCACCTACTACTACTACTTCCTGCCACAGTTTTCTCATCTGTAAAATGGGAATAATAAAAACACCTATTTCCTGGAGTAGTTGTAAGATAAAATGAGATGTTTGTAAATCACTTTGCAAACCTTGAAGTGCTGTGTGAATGTTAGCTATTTTTATTGTTATCTGTCACAGGCTTAAACCTAAATGCAATTAAGAGGAATTAATTACTAACATTAAATAATCAGTGGGCAGAACGTATAATGGAGAATCACTAAAACAACATTAATTAATAATGATAATTCAGCAGGTAAGTCTATCAAGGACTGAAGAAACTGAGGATGTTTAGCCTAGAGAAGAGATGATAATTTAGGGGGCTCATGTTTGCACACTACAAGTATGAATAAATGAAAGAAAAAAATATTAAATGCTTAGTATGTATAAAACACTGTCTTAAATGCTGGGGATATAAACAGAAAAGTAACACAGTCTCTGCACTCAAGGAGCTTATTATTTGATAGGGAGAGATAAAACAAGAGGTTTTAGCTATAAATCATATAGAAAGGAATAGTACAGCTGCAAAGCAGAAGGGCTTCTTTAATGTCTTTTCCATTAATAAAATAAAATCTATTTCTTTTTAAAATGTTAATTCTGAACTTAAATACAAAATAAAATTAGCATTTGCACAAAGTGGACAGGAAAAAGAGGACTATACATGAAATGAAGCATAGCTATTATGTAGAACTTGTTTTGGTAATTATATAATAAATGCAACATGTGCCTCTCAAAGCTGTCCTGCTTCTCTTGTTTCTTTTTAGATGTAATTTTTATTGGTATTCTTAGATTTTTTTTAAATCTAAATTTTAAATCATCAAATCATCAAAATTCAATCACCCAGTTTCACCTAACCCCTTCCAGAGAGCCATCCCATAAACAAATATTTTTTAAGTGAAAAAAAATCTGAAAAACTGAACAATATATCAAAAAAATATAAATATATGTACAGTGTACCACATCTGTGAATCACTCTCTGTAGAAAGCTATTAAAGTGAGAGGGACACTCAAGCCACAAAGTCAGAAAAAGAGAATGACTATAAAATATTTATAAGCAAAGGCTGAAAGAAAAACACAACATGGACACAAATCCAACTAGAATTCTTAAAAGAGATGAAGTAAGAATTTAAAAATGTATTTACATGTGAAATAAGAGAACAAGAGGAAAAAAACAGAAAAGAAATAAAAGCTGTGGAAGAAATAATTGGAAAACATTGTCCAAACAACAAATTTCCTGAAATTTTTAGAATGAATCAAATAGAAACAAATGACTCTATGATACTACAAAAAGTTATCAGAACAAAGTGAAAAACACTAAAAGAAAAAGAGAGAGAGAGGAAATGTAAGATATCACAAAGCAAAAACTGACCTAGAAAATGGATAGAGGAGGAAAAATGTAAGAATCATTGGGTTATCTGAATGTCATGACTAAAGAAATCTTAAAACAAAAAATCTGCCCAAATCTCTTAGAACCAAAGAACAAAATAGAAATACTAAGAGTCTGTCAGTTGTCTCCTAAAAGAAACTCCAAAATGAAAAACTCAAGGAATATGATATCCAAATTCAGAGCTTCCAGATCTTAGAAAAAATACTGCAAACAGCCAGAAAGAAAGAATTCAAGTACTAGGGAACCACAGTCAGGAATACAAATGATTTAGCAGCCAATACTATAAAGGGGCAGAGAAGTTGGAATATAATATTCCAGAAGGCAAAGAACATGGGCTTACAGCCAAGAAAAACTTATCCAGCAAGCCTGAGTATCATGCCACGGAGTTGGGGGGGGGGGTGAACCAAACCTTTAATTAAAAAGAAGACTTCTAAGAATTCTTGATGAAAAGACCAAAGCTGTGTAGAAACTCTGAAGTACAAATACAGGAGTGAAGAGAAATATAAAAAGGTAAACATGAGAACAAAGATAAAGGACCAAATAAGGATATACTGCTTACATTCAAATATGGGAAGATGATACATGTATCCCCTCTGATTTCTATCATTATCAGGGTTCATAGAGGGAATTCAAATACAGGTATACCTCAGAGATATCGTGGGGTCAGTTCCAGACCACCACAATGAAGCAAATGTTACAATAAAGTCACATGAAGTTTTTTGTTTTCTAGTGCAATATAAAAGTTATGCTTACACTATACTGTAGTGTATTAAGTATGCAACAGTGCCTACTGATAGAGGGCAGCTAGGTGGTGCAATGGATAAAGTGCTGGGCCTGGAGTCTGGAAGACTCATCTTCCTGAGTTCAAATCCAGTTGCAGACACCTAGGCAAGTCATTTATTCCTAGTTGTCTCAGTTCCTCATTTATAAAATGAGCTGGAGAAGGAAATGGCAAACCACAGCATCTCTGCCAAGAACCCCAAATGGGACTGCAAAGGATCGGCCATGACTGAAAAATGACTAAACAACAACACAATGACAGAGATGCAAAATGAGATATATATCCATTACAGAATTTTGTTTTTGGGGGGGTTTCTTTGCTCAGTTATACATGTATATAACAGGGTTTTGTTTTTCTTTTATTCTCAACTGAGCTAGGGGAAAGGAGGTGAGTGGGGAGGGAGAGAGGGTGAATTTTTGCTGATAAAAGAAATAAAATTTAATTTCAAACACAAGCAAAAAAGGCAGTATCTTTTCCCATAGCAATGAAAGGTATATGATTTGTTCCTGTTCTATTTTTGAATAGCATGATCTTTAATATTAAGATCACATATCCATTTAGAATTTATTATGGAAAATGATGTAAAGTGCTGGTTTGAGTCTAATTTTTTCTGGAATGCTTTCCAATTTTGAAAGAAAGATGATTGTCCTGCTCTTCCTCAAACAGAGGTTCTGGGAAGAACTGAACAATGGGAAAAGGAGGCTACCGGAGTTCAAAGGATGTTTTAGGTGAGGACTCAGACACTGAGAGAATTTCCAGAGTGAGAAGGCAGCTGAGACTTACCTGCTGACAGTCTGGAGAGATATTATTTTTTTCTTTTTTAAAATTAATTAATTTATTTTTCTTTTCAACATTCTCTTCCGTAAGCTTTTGAGTTTTAAATTTCCTCCTCCTTTTCTTTCCCCCTTCCCAAGATGATGTGCAATCTGATATAGGCTCTACCTACACATTCATATGAAACATATTTTCACATTAGTCATGATGTAAAGAAGAATTAGAACTAATGGGATGAACCATGAGGAAGAACAAAACAAAACAACAAAAGAAAAGGAGAGCAAACAGTATGCTTCCATCTGCATTCAAACTGCATAGTTCCTTCTCTGGATGTGGACAGCATTTTCCATCTTGAGTTTTGTGGAGTTGTCTTAGATCCTTATATTGCTGAGAAGAGCTAAGTCTATCAAAGACAGTAATCACAAAATGTGGTTATTACTATATACAATGTTCTCCTGGTTCTGCTCATTTCACTCAGCATCAGTTTATATAAGTCTTTACAGGTTTTTCTGAAGTCAGTTTGCTCATCATTTCTTTTTCTTTTCTTTTTTTTTTTTAAGTCAGGCAGTCGGGGTTAAGTGACTTGCCCAAAGTCGCACAGCTAGTGCGGGTCAAGTATTTAGTCTGAGGCCAGATTTGAATTCAGGTCCTCCTGACTTCAGGGCCAGTGCTCTATCCACTGCGCCACCTAGCTGCCCCTTGCTCATCATTTCTTATAGCACAATAGTATTACATTCATATACCACAACTTGTTCAGCTGTTCTCCAATTGATGGGCATCCCCTCAATTTCCAATTCTTAGCCACCACAAAAAGAGCTGCTATAAATATTTTTGTACATGTGGGTCCTTTTCCCATTTGTATGATCTCTTTGGGATACATATACAGCCCTAGAAGTGGCATGCTGGATCAAAGGGTATGCACAGTTTTATAGCCCTTTGGGCACAGTTTCAAATTCCTCTCCTAAATGGTTGGATCAGTTCACAACTCTACCAACAATGCACTGGTGTTCCAATTTTCCCACATCTTCTCCAACATTTATCATTTTCCTGTTTTGTCATATTAGCCAATCTGATAGGTGTGAAAGAATACCTCAGAGTGTTTTGATTTGCATTTCTCTAATCAATAGTGATTTAGAACATTTTTTCATATGACTATAGACAGCTTTAATTTCTTCCTCTGAAAACTGCCTGCTCATATCCTTTAACCATTTATCATTTGGGGAATGACTTGTATTCTTATAAATTTGACTTAGTTCTCTATATACCTTAGAAATGAGACCTTTATCAGAGATACTGGCTGTAAAACTTCTTTCCCAGTTTTTGGCTTCCCTCCTAATCTTGGTTACATTGGCTTTGTTTGTGCAAAAACTTCAATTTAATGTAATCAAAATCATCCACTTTGCATTTCATAATGTTTTCTATCTCTTGCTTGGTCATAAGTTCTTCCCTTCTCCGTAGATCTGACAGGTAAAGTATTCCTTGCTCTTCTGGTTTGCTTATAGTATCAGCCTTTATATCTAAGTCATGTACCCATTTTGACCTGATGTTGGGATAGGGTGTAAGATGTTGCTCTATGCCTAGTTTCTGCCATACTATTTTCTACTTTTCCCAGCAGTTTTTGTTAAATAGTGAGTTCTTAACCCAGAAGCTGGAGTCTTTGGATTTATCAAATAGTAGATTGCTACAGTCAATGATTCTTGTGTCTTTTGTACCCAACCTATTCCACTGATCCACCACTCTATTTCTTAGCCAGCACCAAGTAGTTTTGATGATTGCTGCTTTATAGAGAGTTAAATTTTTTAAAAAATCAATTGTGGGATTGACTGGAGAACACAGTACAGTCACTGAGGTCCCAAGACAAGTTAGTAAAAAGTGATGTCTCCAATATTCCTTCCAGGTTTGTATAGGATGCATGCCTTTTCATCCTATACAATTCTTGCTCATGTCTTTCCATAAGTTTTTCTTAAAGTATCTACACAATGGTCTGGAGGCCATTTTACTGCTTCATGGATACCTGTATAGGACTTGGGCTGTGCATCTGCTATACTTCACTTCTGCTTCACGATGTATCTTCTACATTTTATCATCATACATGTTCTAAACGATGTTTTCTTTGTTACTTACAACTGGACCTCCAGAGATGCTGGCTCCTCAAGTCTGAGTAGAATTAATAAGCTCTAGATCTTTCCTTGGCCTTGACAGAGCAACCCTGGCTACTGGTTGAAGAGTAAATGAAACCTCACCTCGACCCTCTATATCTAGCCAGCCTCAAACACATCTTTATGCTGATAACTATCTTTGAAGTCACAAAAACTTGGTTCTTCCCTGAAAACTGCATCTGTTACCATTCTCCTTCTTCAATACTAGATTATTCTTTCATAACCTGTTGACACTGGGCCAGGAGGGGGAATTGGGCACAATTTCAGCTCTTTATCCAACATCCTCCACACAGTGATCTCTCTTTCTCTGAAGTTCACTCAGTCTATATATAATATTCTATCCAGATTCTGATGTCAGTTATCTACCAGCTCCAGACCACTCCTCCCCTTATTTCAAGAAACTCAGAATATGACAACCAGTCTCTCCACAAATCCTGCCCTTTGTACTTTAGAACTTCTATTTATTTTACTGATGTAACTTAAAACACCCTTACTTCTTGGCTTGTCAAAATCCTCACCTTCTGTGACCTACACCTTCACTCCACAATAATCACTCATAGTGGACTGCCTCTTACCACCATCAATCACTTAACTGCTAAATATGAAGTCTTCTCTCAGTCTTCATTCTTGACCTCTCTCTGCAACTTGTGGTGCTACTGCCTAGTCCCTTCTCCTAGAGACTCTTGTCTCCCTCAGCTTTTGTAAGACCATTTTCTCATGGTTGTCCACCTACCTGCTGGACTGGATCCTTCTGTTTCCTTTGCTGGATTACCATCTGTATCTTCTCTTCCATAAATCCCTTCCCAAAGGCTCTGTTGTCCCAGACCCTTTTTTTTTCTTTTCTCTGTAATACTTTCAGTGAAATTATCAGCTCATCAACATTATTCAAATGCCTCCCAAATCTAGTTATCTAACCATAATTTCTCTCCTTTGAGCTCTAGTCCCTTATCACCAACTGCCTTCTAATTATCTTCAACTGGAAATTCCCTAAGTATCTCAAACTTAAGAGTCCAAAACAAAACTTATCATTTCCTCACAAAACATCTACATTCTCTAAACTATCATATTAAGGGCATCTTCATCCTTCTGGTCCCTGATATTGACAACTTCACTGTCACTCCTGGTTCTCTTCATTTCCCATATTAAATAGGAATGCCAAATATTGTCACTTATACCTATACAACCTCTTGAATCTATACCACCTGCTCTCCAAAATCTAGTTCAGAGATCTTAACTTGGGAGCCATTAACTTGTTTAAAACATTTTTGATTACTATTTCAACATAATTAATTTCTTTTTATTTTATGCATTTCAAAATAATATTCTGAGAAATGGCCTACAGACTTCATCAGACTTCCAAAGAGGTCCATAACACACAAAAAAAGTAAGAATTCCTGCCCCCAGTTTAGATAATTAGTTCAGTTTTAGACAAGCTGAGTTAGTGCACAGTTGTGTCCAACTCTTCAGACCTCGTGGACCACAGCATGCCAGTGCTGTCCATGGGGTTTTCTTGGCAAAGATACTGGAGTGGTTTGCCATTTCCTTATTAAGTGGATTAAGGCAAACAGAGGTTAAGTGACTTGCCCAGGGTCACATAGCTACTAAGTGTCTGAGGCTGAATTTGAACTTAGGACTTCCTAACTCCAAGCCTAGCATTCTATCCACTGAACCACCACCTAGATGTCATGTCCCACATGCCTACAGGATACCTCATTTGAAATGTACAGTAAATAGTGAAGCAAGACTAGAGCTCAGGAGAGATACCAGAGCTGGAAACATACACTGTGGAGTCATCAGCATAGAGATGATAAATATATATTTGTGAGATGATGAGGTCACCACAGATGAGTATCAAAAAAGAGAAGAAAGGGAAAGGGCTCATATCACCTTAATCTGGACTATCACAATAGCCTTTAGGTTGCTCTCCTTGTCTCATATCCTCAATTAATAACAATTAATAACATTTAAATAGTGCTTTTAAGGGCTGAAAGCATTTTCTATATTTTATCTCAAACCCCCTGGTTTTTTAGTTCATTAAATTCCTCAACTACCATGTTCTACATCCTTAATTGAACTCAGTCACTAATCATGGTCTCATAGAATAATGATCTGAAATGGTATTAAGAAAAACAAAAGGGGTGTGTGTGTGTATGTGTGTGTGTGTGCATGACTGTCTGTGTCTGTGTGTAGGATAGAAGAGATCTGAGTATATCTGTAGGCCAAGGAAAAGGAAAAAATAAAGAGGGAGAGACTAAAGAGATGAAAGCAGAGATGATCAACAGACAAAGGAGGCGATAGGGTTAAAGGCATAGGTGGCAGGGTTAGCAAAGGAAAGGAAGATGATAATTTCATCCTTTGATGATCCTCCTTGAGACTCAGATAAATAATAGGAGAAATAAGGAAATTTAAGGATGAAGGAGAGAACATTATTGAAATGGCTGACCATTAAGTAAAGAGTAGGTATGAAGAAAAGTGAGTCATGATTTGGGAAAAGACAGAAAAACAGACATAAGGAATGAAGTTCATGAGTAGGATGCTATTTGGGAGGAATGAGTGAATAAGAAAGGCAGGAGAAAAGGGATTATAGTCAGAAAGGGGCATTTCAGACGTTAAGATCTCATAAAGAGAACAGTTCTGAATAATAATGATGTCTATAGTGTTACCATCTACCTAGATGAGTAGATGTAGAGTAGAAATGAGAGTCATAGAGCTTGATGAATTCAAGTTAACTGTGAGAACAGAGTGTTAGAAGGGCCGACAGCTTGCATATTAAAGTGCCCATGGATAAGGCAGCCTAACAAAAAAGAAACAATTAAACAATTCTGTAATATAAACAATATAACAAAAAAAGATAAAACATTTGTTTCAGAGTATAGCAAAATTATCTGAAGACTGAATTATTTTCAAATTTCACTACAGGTATCGAAACTGTATGATAATGAATCACTTGTAACTATTTTAAGCCTCTGTAAATTATATTTATAGTTTATTCCAGGCTTATCTATTCTGCATGTTTTTCATGTCAACACCTTCAGAGAATGTTAATAGAAACAACCATGCTGGAACAGACACCCTCTCCACAAGCCTGATCAGCACTGTGTACTTTAAAAGACCACATAAAATTCTCATCATACGTGTCATTGTGCAGAAGAAGGAAATGTACTTTGGAACTAAGTTGAACTTTGGTTATTTTTTGGAAGCATAAATGTAGTCAGTTTGAAAATATATAACTAAATACTTGATGGCATTTCTCCCCTTTTTTACCTTCATAATTCTGCCTCAATTTCTATCTCCAATAACGGTTTTGATAAAACAACCAACCTTGTATTCACTGAGCAGTCATCCCTCTATTCTTTCATTATGAAATATTGTGGCAAACACCACCTAAAGGGGCTCTTCCATCTCTATCAGTTTGACTATCAGCACTACACATAAACTCAATCTATGTTCAAGGAATTTCAAAAGTCTCTTGCGATTAAAAAAAAACAACCCCCCCCCACAGCTACACATTGCTGAATTGTTCTATCCCACACTTTCTAAATGGTTGTTATACCTTTTAGCAGCCAAAAGCAATAAAAATAAAACTATTAAAAACTGACAGTTTATCATATCATCTTGTCCTTCATTTCGATTTTAGGTCTACAAGGCAGCATATCTTATTTTGCGGTTTGTACAAAGCCTGTCACATTTCTGTTTGACTCTACTAAAGTTCTACTGCAGTACCTAGCTGTGGAATGAAGGTGACCACAGGTTAATTTTTCAAAAAAGTTCTATTGCTGTTGTCTTTTGTTTTTCATATCACTGTGATTTTCCCTTAACCCTCCCCGACCTCCAGCATTGTAACAAAGAACATCCAAGCAAAGCTAACCAACACTGCAAAAGAGTATGACATATATACCACGTTCTACAACACTAATACCTGTCTTCCTACCAAGAGCAGAAAGGTGTTTCCTTATCAGTTTTCCAGAACTAAGACTGTGTATTAAAATTCATCTGAGTTGGCTGTTAAAAAAAACTATTAAACTACTATCAGTTATGTCACTGCATAGGTTGTTTTCATTTCTGCTTTCTTCAGTCTATATCATTTCATACAAACCTTTCTAATTCCCTGAATTTCTTCTCTTTGTCTCTTCTTTTGGTGCAGTAATGGTTTATAATATTATATTCATGTTATAATTTATTCAGCCCAATGGACAGACACCTGTTTTTTTTCCAGGTTTTTTTTTTTTGGTTTGTTTATTGTTTGTTTTTGCCACCACAAAGAGTGATACTATGACTATTTTGTTATAGATTGTCACTGATGTCTTTGGGACTAATTTGGGATTGCTGGGTCAAGGAGTATAACCATTTTATTGACTTTTTTGAATAATTCTAAAATGATTTTCAGAATGACTGGATCAATTCACAATTCCACCAATGGTGTACTAGTGCATTTGTCCTCCTACAGTCCTTCTAACATTGACTATTTTTATTGTCACCTTTGTCAATTTGATGAAAATAGGGAATTACGTTAGAGACAAGACTTGCATTCAGGTCTTAATGACTCAAAATCTGGTCTTATATGCAGCATATCACACTGTTTTTTATGACTTTCGAGTTCTTGAATTTTATGCTAGCAAAACACATACGCTGTGGCAGATCTACCAACCTTCAAGTTTGAACCAGGTATCAAATTACATGATTGGTATCTAAGAAAGCCTCATGACCATATTGGTCATAGGGTGACCAATATTTCAGTCACTTATAGCCTCCCAAAGACTGTCTATTAAAAGGAAGCCATCTCTGTCACACAAAGTATCTAAACTGATGAAATCATGAATTCATTTAAGTAGTCATATACTGAAGGTTTTAGTAGTAGTAATGTTTAGAATACTAATTGTTCAAAAAGGTAGGCAGCTGCGATGTAGAAAATACACATTTTGGGTCTACATTCCTGGAATCTAGTCCTAGAATTAGCTGTGTGAATATGAATAACTTTCCCAGTCTCATTATTCTCATCCATGAAATGGGGGGAAAAAAATCTTAATTACCTATTTCATAGGGCTGTTGTGAGGATCAAATTAGACACCACACAGACATAGTGACATACATACATTCACATTTTTTTGCAAACTTTAAGGTACTATGGAAATGTCAGCTGTTATTATCAATTATTATCATCATTACCATCACTCATGACTAGCAAGCAGGTAGATGAGTTAACCATTAGTTTAATTTACACACACACACACACACACACACTTGAACTAGGACTGGAAAAAGAAAATGGAGTGGTGAATAGCTGAACGGGAAGAAGAGCTGGGCTGGTTCACCTTTAGGAATTTATAGAGTGCTTTCAATAATTCCAAGGGGCTCCCTGTCACTAAAACCCAATATTTTCATAGTGATACTTTATGGCTGAAACTGTACAGCACCATGAACTTAAAAGAGTCAAAACTGCAGGTTACCCAAGGTCAATGGAAAGATGCATGGTGAGTATAAGCTGAGAGAGTATTACAGAAGATGAAGTGTTCATCTGTATTATCTTCGTGTCAGAACACATCTGGTGTACTGCATTATTTTAAAAGTGAAGTTGCATAAAAGATGTCACTGTAGATTTGTATGGTTAGAAAAGAAGAATAAAAGTGGGGAACAGTAGATGTACAGTTGGAGTGCTGATAATGCTAAAAGAACGAAAAACCTCTAGCACATTGGAAAGATCTGTGAAAAGTCATGGAGAAAAGTCACCCAGAATGACAAAATACAGATGAGTCAAAATCTGCTCCAATGGAGAAGGTACCCACACTGATAAGATCACAAAGTCAATCTCTGCAACTTCTACCCATTCACTGCTCCTAGCTGTACCCTCCAAGGTCACCTCCACCTCTAGATGTATGATTTTTAATCCTGGGGTAAAGCACAAGTCTCCTCTCTTTTCCATGACAGCCCTTCAAGACAGCCATTGTGTATTCCACAAGTCTTCTGTTCTCCAGGTAAACAGCCCCAGTTCCTTCAACTGATTCTCATGTGGGCCCTTCACTATCTAGAAGAGGAGTCAGCAAACTATGTGGCCTGTTGCCTGCTTCTGTATGGTTCTTGAACTAAGAAAGGCTTTGACATTCTTAGTGAATCATACAAAAACAGGCAACAGGCCAGATTTGGCCCACAGGCCATAGTTTGCTGACACTCAGAATATTCTCCTCTGGAATTTTTTCCCAGCTTGTCAATATCCTTCCTAAACTGTGGTGCCCATAACTGAATAGAATACTAGACATATGGTCTGACCAGATCAGAATATTGGATTATCACTTTTCATATTACAGACATGATTTCTTAATAGCACCTAATATTATATTGATTTTTTTTTATTACTGCATTGCATTCTTGATACTTATTGAGAGTTTAGTCTACTAAAACTTCAGGGTTTTTGTAGACAAACTTCTATCTTGCATTGTTTTCTCCATAGAAAATATTCAAATTGACTTTCTGAATCCAAATTTAAGATTTAACATTTATTTCTATCTTCACCTAATTAGATTCAGCCTATCATTCTGAGAGGCAGTGTGGAATAGTGGATGGAGAGTCAGCTTAAAAAGCCAGGAATACCTCACCTGGGTTTGTCCTGCTTCTGCCACATTCTGGTTGTATGATTCTGGGTAAGTATCTTAATGCCTCAGTGTTCTAGATCAAAGGTGTCAACCAAACTGCCAAGTCCGTAACACTCGGAGTGCTGTTAACCAGATTAAAATTTAAATGGGAAATATTTAACAAAATTTAAAAATTTAATTTTTTAATTTTAAAAATTGTTTCAAAATGACAAAACACAGGTAATATTACATTTTAAAACTGAGTCAATATGCAGAAGCATAGAAAATAACACATTAACATTATATAGGTTTTCTCATATTATTACTTATTTTGTTAACTATTTCCCAATTATATTTTAATCTGGTTGAGCTGCACTTGGGCGTGCTCTGGGCCATATGTAGCCTGAGGGCTACATGTTTAATACCTCTTTTCCAAACAGTTCTTTTAAGACTCAATGTTTCTGGTCTGTTGTGGTAGGAGTCTCCTTACTAGGGAATTCCTTAAACCAAAGAAATCAGAAGTCCAGTTCCTATCTCTATAACTATCCTTAACTCTACCTTACCACCATCATTTTGGATCCTGTTTCAATCATCTTTACTCCGGAAGAATTCATGGGCAAATTTGATAAATATGCTATCAATAGCAAATTTGATAAATATGCTATCAATAACTACCTAAGTCATTGATTAAAATATTAAAGAACATGGGGCCAAAGGAAAATCCCTATGGAAATTCTATCAGAGAGCTTCTTATACGTAGGTGATCTTATTTGGCACTACCTCCTTCAATTCAAGGATGGTGACTATCCCATTGCACTCTGTCCTGGTCAGAAAACATCTGGAGTACAGCATTCAATTTTATATACAGCTCTATAAATTCATGGTTTCCCTTTCCTATAAGTATTTTTGAGCCTTAGGAATGTTCACCTACCTGTAATAGAAAAATAATAACATGAATTATTTCAGCTGTAGGTCTCCACAACACTATTCTTTCAGCTAAAGTCTTACTCCTATCACAAAATCTTGATTTTTATCAAGGTGCTTTACAGATAGTTATTTTCTCTAAATTGCTTTTGAGACATTAATTATTATGATAAAAAAATCTAGATAAATCTGTAGTTTTCTTTCTTTTCCCACGGGTTTAAGTATTAGCTTAAGCATATGTCTCAGAAAACTCTTTCTCCTACTAAATTTCAGTCCCATATCACCAACTGCCTATTGGACGGATATTTCAAACTGAAAGTCCTAGAGAAATATCAAGTTCAATATGTCCAAAACTGAACTTATTATCTTTCCCCCCAAAAAAACTACCCATTTTCTAAAATGTTCTATTTCTTTCAAAGGTACCACCTTTCTTCCAGACACCCAGTTCATAATCTTGGTATTATCCTCTACTCCTCACTCTCCTTGACAACATCTAATCAGTTGCCAAGTCTTGCCATTTCTACTTTCACAGGATCTCTCACGTCAAACTCCTTTCTTCTCACACTGACACCATCTGAGCGCAGGTGCTCAATACCTCTCACCTAGATTATTGCAATAGCTTTCTAATTTGTTTCCCTACTCAAGTCTCTCCCCATTCCATCCATTCTCAACTCAGCTGCCAAAGTGATTATTCTAAAGTGAAAATTGGACCATGTCAATTCCCTACTCAATAAATTCCAGTGGCTTCTTATTGCCTCTAGAATAAATTATTATCAGTGTGTGAATTCCCATACAACCAAGTCCCAACCTATCTTTCTAGCCTGACTGGACATTACATAACCCTCCCACATTCTGTGAACCAGTCAAATTGGCCTCTCTATTCCTCATAAAAGACATTCCATCTCTCACTTCATTGATTACACATGGTTCTCTATCTCCCCATCTACATACCTTTGCACTGGCCATACCACATGTCTGGAATATTCTCCCTCCTTTTCCATACCTCATAGAATCTCTTCCTTTAAGACAGGTCTTCATAACATACGGCCCATGGGCCACTTGCAGCCCACCAAACAATTTCCGGCAGCCCGCAAAAAATGTAAGGTTGCCAATGCGCACTCTCCTGTTTGTCACATGAATCGTGGCAACTAACCATTGTCAGTCTGTTACTAGTCTAACCTATCTGCAGCCTAAAGAAGTCTAGACTATTTTAATTTTGGCCCCTACCTAAAGCCAAGTTGTGCAGGACTGCTTTAAGATGAAGTTCAAGAGCCATTTTCTACATAAAGCCTTTCCCGATTCCCCAACTGCTAGTCTCTCCTTCTCAAATTACCTTGTATTTTAGCTATTTTGTATATATGTGCATTTATTTCCCTCATATTTATGCCATATAGATTGATAGATACACACTTATTCATACTTGTCTTTCTCATTAGAATGTAAATTCCTTAGAAATAGGATTATTTCATTCTCTGTATTTGAATGCCCAGCATGCAGCACAGTGCCTGGCACAAGGTAGGCATTTAATAAATATAAATACTTCTTGATTTCTTTTCAAGCAGATCATTTCAATTATACCCTTATTCTTTAATCATTATAATTCAGAATTAATTCATCAATCAATAAACATTTATCAAGGCCTACTACATACAGGTGCTATGCTAGGCACTGGGGATACAAATATAGAAATGAAAGTCTCTGCCTTCAAAGAATTATACTCTATTGAGAGAAAAACATATATGTAAGTATATACAAAATAAATATAAGATAATTGGGGAGGGAGGACAACAGAAGCACTAGCAGCCAGGGGGAGAAGAATCAAAAAAGGTTTCAAGTAGATTGTCAGAGGTTAAAAGGGGAGAATAAATTCCAGGTATGATGACAATCCATACAAAGAGACAGAGATGGGAGAGGGAAGGTTGTATGTAAGGAAGAGTAAACAGGTCAATTTGGCTAGACTGTAGAACGCATGAAGGGGAAGTAACATATTATAAAGCTGGAAAGGTAAGTCTGTAGACAAGCTGTGATAGGCTTTAAAATGTCAAAGGGAAGAGTTTGGATTTGATCCTATTGGTAATAAGGAGCTAGTAGAATTTATTGAGTAGGAAAGTGATAAAGAGTTTGCTTTAGCAAAATCACTTTTACAGTTATGTGGAGGATTCAGTGCATGTTCTTTCTATTTTGCTTTTCTTCTTACTTACTTTATAAAGTTGTTACTTAAAGATTTTAAGTCTGAGACTAATAGACATGGTAGAGTAGAAGCAACACTAGATTTGGAACTAGAGGACCTAAATTCAAATCTTAGCTATTACTGTGTCCCCTTGGCAAGTTATTTGCTTTCTCTGGGCTTAATTTTCCTTACATGTAAAGTATATGGGTTGGACAAGTCAAAATAATCTCAGATACATACAGGTTATCCATATTATAATTAAGAACAATAAAATCATATCAAAACTTTAGAAAATGTTTCTATTTTGTTTCAGAAGGATTTTTTCTGAGTATATATACATATGTATATAAATATGCTGAAAGTAAAAAATAATACTAAACTTAGAAACATAGTAAGGAATAGGTCCTGAATACTCAAATGTATTAAAATCCACACAAAACAAATTCAACCAGCATAATTTAGGTTGACATTTCATGAAAGGATATCATCAAAATCCCTAGCATTAAATAATTTACTTTAGACATTTTCCAAAAGTCAGAAAGTCAAATTCACGTGTATCTATCAGGAATTGAAATAAAGTGCTTCTTATTCATAGATAGTCTTTTTAAACATTAGTTATTATTTTCATTATTACTAAAAGCAATATTTACATTCCTTTATCTTATTTTATTTTTTACTGTTTACTATTCCTTATATACAACGTTCCCTCTCCCATCTCTATCTCTTTGTATGGACTGTTATCATACCTGGAATTTATTCTCTCCTTTTAATCTCTGACCATCTACTTGAAGTCTTTTTCAATTCTTCTTTTCCCCTGGTTGCTATATAAATATATTTATATTTACTGTGCTGATTTTCATGATGTTTTTTAAAAGTCAAATTTATTTCTACAGCTAGGTTGTACCTTAGTAGCATCTCTGTCCCCTTACCAGTTCTACTTTCTGAAATCCCTAAAAACTCCAGTTATGCGTGGCTGCCAGCCCAGGTTAATAATAGCAATGAACCATATTCATCCAAACCACAAGACTGTCAGGTGACATACTGAGAAGTCTGAATTTAACTCAAACAAAAGACTCTCCACACTGCAATGTAAAATGCTTAATCCTAGCAACACAATGAGGCTAGGGGATGGGGAAACCTTTAAAAAAAAAAACAGTCGTCTAAGGTAAAATTTGTGTTTTTATACAAATTTCATTTACTGTCCCTCATAATGTTATAACCGATATTTGGTCCTTTTGTTTCATTGTAGAGTTCAAGATTTTTAAGGTAAGTTATCAATGTCTACTTTTCAATTCTTTTGTCTCCTCAAATGTATTGTTATTGAAAGGATCGATTTAATTCATGTGAAAATGCTACTTTGGAGTCATTAAAGACTACACAGATCAGTTTCATTTACCATCTTTTTCAAGTGAATCTGACATAGGTTGTCACTGTACCTTCTGAAAATGCCCTGGCAACTGTGTATGCAATTCCTTTAAAACCCAAATCTGTACAGAATTCAAACTAATCCAGGAAGAAAGGGGGATAAAAATTATATTCCTCTTTGATTCTCTCACATTCTTGTAATTGCAGGATACTGGCATTCAACACTGCTGACAAGTACAGCCTTCAGAGAAGCAGAAAAGCAAACTACAGGTGACACTACACGCCACCTGAATTGGTGAAGAGATGAACAACTAATGGCAGTTCTATATTGCATTCATGTACACAAATTTCACTACTAAATAAAGCCTACAAGTTTGAAAAGTGCAGTAAAAGCTATTATTATATTGCTTGTTTGATTCAATAACAAAATCTTAGAAAGTTTTCAGAACACGTTTAGATGAAAATCTTGCTCAGTTTCAGCAAGGATGTCATGTTTTACTTGAACAAATCAATTCAGAGCCTGATCCACAAGGGTGGAGTGAAAAGATAGAAATGAGCCACAAGAGACATAAACACACTCTCTCTCTCTCTCTCTCTCTCTCTCTCTCTCTCTCTCTCTCTCTCTCTCTCTCTCTCTCTCTCTCTCTCTCTCCCTCTCTCTCTCTCTCTCTCTCTCTTCCTCTTCCTCCCTCCCTCCCTCTCTCTCTCTCCCTCCCTCCCTCCCTCCCTCCCTCTCTCTCTCTCTCTCTCTCTCTCTCTCTCTCTTTCTCTCTCTCTCCAACAAAAACAAACACCAAAGGGAAGACCAATGTTTTAAAACCCATGATAAAATAAAATCAACTGAAATTTTAAAATGAGCAAGATTTTTGTTACAATAAAAATATAATTAATAATACTGTAGAGCAACTGAAACAACAAAACAATCAGAAGCAAAGGAAAAGGTAAAAAGAAACTATTCAAAATATCTGGAAAAAATGTCCTCAAATGAGTAAATAATATGTCCATAGAAATCAATTAATCCAACCACAAGTATTTATTAATAATTTACTAAACGCCAAGCACTATGCTAGGCACTGTGGATAAAAAGACAAAACTAAACAGTCCCTGCCCACAGGAGCTTACGGTTTTGTGTTTTGTTTTTTTTTCTTGGTGGGGTGGGAGGGCAGGGAAGAGACAGAGGAAAATTAAACACAAAAAACAAACAGTAAATACAAGGTAATTTTGGGGTTTGGAAAGGCACTAGCTTCTGGGGTACTGTATTAGTAGATGCCAACTGAACTGAGCTTTGAAGGAAACTAGGGATTCTAAAAAGTAGAGGTGTAGAGGGAATATGAGGGCATAGAAGCATAGGGAACTGACTGTACAAAAGAATGAAAATGGGAGGTTGGATTGCATGTGAGAGACAGCAAGAAGGTCAATTTGGCTGTTCTGTAGAGTACATGAAGGTGAGTAATTTGTAGTGTTTGAAAAGGTAAGCTGGAACAAGACTGTGAAGGGATTTAAATGTGAAATAAAATAGTCTGTATTTAATCCTAGAGATAATAGGTTGTCACTGGAACTTACTGAGCAAGACAGTGATGATGTCAAACCTGTTTTTAGAGATAATGATTTGGCAGCTATATAGAGTGTGAAATGAAGAGAGGAGAGATTTGAGGAAAGGAAACCAATTAGGAGGCTTCTTCAATAATCTAGGGGAGAGGTGATAAGGACTTCACTAGTTTAAATAGAGAGAAGGGGACAGATGAGAGAGAAGACATGATGGTAGAAGACTTAGAAATTGACTGGCCATGGGGAAGTAAAGCGGAGTGAAGGATGACTCCAAGGTTTCTGCAGTACAGCCTATTCGGGCCATACTACAAAGTTGAGTGAATCTACTGAAAAACAACAACAACGACAAAAACACAGAATGAGACAACAAGAAATCTAAGATATCCGAAACGAAAACCAATTGGCATGTTTAAGACTCATAACCAAACAAAAAACCTAGACACCATATTTAAATAAGTCACAAAAGAAAATTACGTAAATCTATCAGACTTATGGAAAAGGGCAAAATAAAAACAGAAAGAATTCACCAATAGGGCAACTAGGTGGCACAGTAGATAGAGCACCGGCCCTGGATTCAGGAGAAGCTGAGTTCAAATCTGGCCTCAGACATATAACACTAACTAGCTGTGTGACCCTGGGCAAGTCAATTAACCCCACTGCCTAACCAAAAAAAAAAAAAAAAAAGAATCCACCGGTAACATCCTGAAAGCCCAAAAATGAAAATACATTGTAATGTCATGACCAAAATCTACAGGTTTTGAGAAATGAATACTTCAAGTAGTCAGAAAGAGTTTAAGTATCAAGGAACCACAGTGCAAACCACTTTTACAAAAATCAACAATGTTTGATAGCATAAAAACTTTATAAACAAGTATAGAGAAAAGGAGAATATTAAACTATCATTTACTAATTACAACACAACAAAAATTATAATCAATAAAGGGCATTTGAAGAAAGAATTCATATATAAATTAAAACTAAATAATTTAACCCTAAAGAACCAGTAGGCCAAAAAACAAATTAGTAACATTATGTAATTTCAAAGAAAATGAGATGATATACCAAACCTTTAGGGGTACAACCAAAGCAATTCCTAATCTTTTAAAATTAAAACACTGACCAACAAACAGATTGAAGAATGAATCCACTGTGCAACTAAGAACAAAAGGCAACAAACCAAAAAGTCACGACTCAACCCTGAAAAATCTAAAAATTAAAGGAAAAAAACCCTGAAAAATGACTGAATGGATAAGCAAAAAATAACACCTTAAAAATAAACTGCTAGCCAATCTGATTTTAAAAAAGGAAGTTGTCCGCATTTTTAAAAATGAGAAAGAATCCAAATGAAGGGAAAACAAAGAAGATTATTAGAAATCACTGTGTCACTAAAAATGATTATCTAAATAAGATGTATGAATATTTATAAATATAAAATGCCAGATCATCAGAATAAGAAATAGATTATTTAAATAATTTATTCTTATAAAAAGAAAATGAGCAAATCATAAAAAAACTCCCAAAGGAAAAAAAAACACCTAGGACCAAATGGATTTACAAGTGAATTCTATCAAAGACTGAAAGACTTATTTAACAAAAAAAGAAGGAAAGATGGCATCCTACCAAAATCCTTCTATCAATCAAATTTGGTACTGATACCTAAACTCAGGAGAGAGAAGTCAGAGAAAGAATGTCGCTAATGAATCTAAGTGCAAAAATGCTAAATAAAATCCTAACAAAGAAGCTAAAAGAGCACATTTAAAGACTATGGATAGGTTCATATAAGAAATCAAGAGTTGGTTAACCATTAGGAAAACTATAAACATAATGAAAAATATTAATAACAGTCACAATCACAATACATCAATGGATAAAGAAAAAGTTTTTGACAAAATACATCCTTTTATATTGAAAACACTATAAAGCAAAGGAAGAGATGGACCTTTTCCCTTAATATGGTAAACAGTATCTAAAAAACCAAGAGTTCTAACATCATTTGTAATGGAGAAACACTGGATTGCCTTTCTAACAAGCTGAGACAAAGTTAAAGCCTAATGGGCAAATCTAGCCGGATGGTTTTTTTGTTTGTTTGTTTTGGCTACAAACTAAGGATTGTTTTTATGCTTTAAAATAGACTGTTTTTTGTATGCCCCATGAGCTAAGAATAGTTCATACATATTAAAATAAAGTTAGGTATTTTAAAATGTAAAAACCATTCTTGGCTGGCGGGATGTACAAAAACAGGTGTTAGGCCAGATTTGGCCTGCAAGCTATAGTTTATCAATCCCTGAACTAAGGGATAAAGCAAGGATGACCAGTATTATCACTGTTATTTGAATAATTCTGGAAATGTTAGCTATAGCAATAAGGAAAAAAAAAGTGAAGGAATAAGTATAGGCCAAAAAGAGAACTAAACTATTGCCTTTGGCAGGTATGATGTTTCACTTAGATATCTATAAAGTCAACTAAGTATTAAGAGAAAAACAACTTCAGTAAAGCAACAGGATATAATAAACCCAAAAAACTAGTCTTTCTGTATGTTACAACAAAATTCAGCAGACATAGAAAAATAAATTCCATTCAAATTAATTTGCAGTACCATACCAAATAACCAAAGGATCACTTGTAAAACTAGAGAAAATTATTATAAAATTTATCTGGAGGTACAAAAGGTGAAGAATCTAAAAGGAAATAATGAAAAAAAGTGGAAATGAAAGATCTGTACAAACACTGGGTCTCTTAAACTACAGTAGACTAATCAAAACTATTTAGTACTCATTAAAAATTTTTTAAAATTAATCAGTGCAATAAATTAGGTACACATAATCCAGAAACAATCATATATAATGGCACAGTTTTCAATAAACCCAAGAATATATACTACTGAGTAGGGATTAATTTTTTCACAAAAAGTACTGGGGAAACTAGGAAAAATTCTCACATCCTACGGTATAATAAGCTCCAAATTTGACTCATGGCCTAGACATCAAAGTTTATATCTTTAAAAAACTACAGAAGAATAAAAGGTGATGTAAGCAAGGCTTAGGGAGAGTTCTTAACCAAACAAGGGACAGTAAGGGCAATAGGAGATAAAACAGAAAATTCTGATTACAGAAAATAGACAAGGATTTGAACAAAAAAAAAGCCAATACTTTTAAAATTAGGAGGGAAACAAATGAAAAAAGAAATCTTTGTGAAAGATTCTCTGATAAAGGTCTTATATCCAAGATATATGTGTATAAACATATATATCTGAAATTTATGTGAATATACAACAAGACCCATTCTCTAACAGATAAATGGTCTAAGACTGGAATAGGCAATTCTCAAGGAAAAGAATCCAACTTACCCACAACAATGTGAAAAGAATACTCAAAATTGCTATTTAGAAATGCAAATTAAAACAATTCTGAGATTCTACCTTATCCCTATTAGACTGGCAAAGACAACAAAAAGAAAAAATATAATTGTTAGAAGGACTGTGGGAGAAAAGTCATAGTAATGTACTATTGGAGTTGTGTGAACTGGCCTAACCATTCTGGTAAGCATTTGAAACTATGCCCAAAAAGGCACTAAACTGCCTATCTTTTGATCTTTTGATACTGCTAGTAGGCTTATACACCAAAGAGATCAAAGGCAAATGGAAAAGACCCATATATAAAAAAATATTCATTGCAGCAATTTTTGTTGTAGCAAAGAACAGGAAAAAATGTGTGTCCATCAACTGGGGAATGCCTGAACAAATCTGATATATGAACACAATGGAATATAATTGTCATAAGAGATGACAAAATGCTGATTCAGAGAAACCTGGAATAATCTGCATAAGCTGATGAAGAGTGAAATTAGAGGAGCCAGAACTATTTATACAATGATCACAACATTATAAAGGAAGACAATTTGAAAGATTAAAGAATCCTGATCAATGAAATGACCAATCATGATAAAGAGATCTGATAAAGACTGATGCTGAAGCATGCTTTCCACCTCTTTATAAAGAAGTGATGGACTATAGGTACAGAATGTGATATACATTTTCAGACATAACCAATACAACACAAATTGGTTTTGCTTAAAAATAAAATATTCCAGACAAAGGATGAGTAGGTTATTCCCATAGCAGAATCCCAGAGTACTTCCTATCTTTTGCCATACCCAGGCACTAACTCCAAGTGCTCTGTTCCCTTGATTTATTAATATATCAGTTTAACTTGGAACACAAATAAGCATTGCATAAATATTCTAAAACTTGACTGTCTCTAATGTCTGGGTAATTTTTTAGTTTTGGCAAGACAAATAGGGAATAGTACTACCTTAAGTGAACGGACAAAACTCTCCCTTTAATTACATACATCCACGTGGAGCTTCCCTTCATCGGGACATTTACAAATATGAGTGACTGAAAGGATAGTGGTTCCCCCCTTTACATAATAGAAAACTTGATGAGAACTGGAAGGGGGGAAGGGAGATAATGAGTTTTGTTTACATACGTTGAATTTGAGATATGTTTGGGACCTCCAGTTTAAAATGTCCATTAGGCAGTTAATGATGTAGAACTGGAACTCATGAGGGAGAGTAGGGCTGAACAGATTTGGGAGTCATCCGCATAAAGACTATGATTGAACCCACTAGAACTAATGAGATCACCAAGTTAGAGTGTACCTAGTGGTGAGGAGCACAACATGGATAATAATCCAGCAAAGGAGACTGAGAAGAAGCAGCCAGACAGGTAGGAAAAGAACAGAGAGAGGAGTGTCACCAAAACCCAGAGAGAGGGCTGGTGAAGAAAGAAGTTATCTCTTTATCATAGAAAGTGGGAGAGAATAGGGATTTGAGATAGTAGGGGAAAAGAGGTAGCTGACAATTAATGTCTTCTATCTTGTCTGTAAATGCTGAGGAAAGATCTTTTTCTGAGAGGTTGTGTGGCAGGCTTGAGGAAAGAAGAAAAGATCTAGAACAGCCTCTGTGGGGAGCCTGACAGTGAGTCAACTAGAGAAAAATAAAAGTACTGCCCTGTGGTAGTGAGATTCTCATCTCCCTTCTTCTGGACACTATGCCTGTTAATATAGCAGAAGTACTGTTGCCTCATTCTGCCTGTATAATCTATTGGGATTAGAAACAAGACAGCATAACTCACAGTCTGCCTATTCTAATATATTGTTTTGCTTAAATTAATCCTATAAAACAAAAATATCTGATTACACAGTGGGTTTTATTTTACTATAAAATGTACA
This sequence comes from Phascolarctos cinereus, assembly GCF_003287225.1. Classification (NCBI taxonomy): domain Eukaryota; kingdom Metazoa; phylum Chordata; class Mammalia; order Diprotodontia; family Phascolarctidae; genus Phascolarctos; species Phascolarctos cinereus. Next base: position 349,544,193 of record NW_027555625.1, read on the forward strand.
AAAACAGAATTCTAATGAATCATAAAACTAATATTAAACAAATTAAACTTGTAACTGACTTTGCTTATGGCTATAAAATTGAGAGGGACTCTCAAGGGATTGTTTGGAGTGGCTGTGTCTCAAAAAAGTGTCTGGCTGCGAGCTGAGGTTTTCTTTCTTTCTTTCTTTTTTGTAGCAAACAGGTATTCAAAATTACCCCATTATTCTTTGTGGTTTTGGTTTAATATCCACTATAAAATATGTAAATATATGAAGGTCCCGTCCCACTGAGAATTTTAGTTGTACAGAGATCATCAGAATCTGGTCATTTACTTTCTTTATTCTCCTCTAACAGTAATATAAAACATAGCTTAAAGGATAGCTTGGGAGGAGGGGGAAGTGAAGTGTGGTCACAGTCTTTGTCTTGGTGAAAGTGGCTTCGTAAAAAGTTTTTTAGGTGCTTTTTGGTATCTGTGATCTCAGACTTCAAATCCTCCATCCTCTATCATTCCATGTAGTATTCACTCATGTGCTTGTATGGATCCTCTAGAGGAGATATATCCAACAAGCTAAATGACATCTCACTGTTTAGATAGTCTGCATGCTGATGGAGATCTTATGTTGTCCATCTGTTATCCCTCGCCATCTCTATTTGATCAATAATCTTTTTGGTCATACATGTCCCCAATGATGGCCTTTGCCACACTTCCTATATACAAGTTACTGCTAGAAATATATAGCAGCCTATTTATTCCACTATACACCTTTCCTTTGCCTTTTGGGTCACCTACAAATTTGAATCTTCTGGGATCATGATATTCAATGATTCTGTATCATTAGGGAACTATTACTATAACTCAAGATATATATAATGATAGAATAATTTGGTAGGCTGCTCAGATAATATTATGTAATAATCTAAATCGTATACATTTTCATCCACTATTATTTTACTTCTTTAACTTCCTGGGCATTGTAGGCTATGCTTGATTCAGGTCATCTAGTGCTTCAGGGTCAGAAAGAGAATAAAATGTAATGCTCTTTAAACCAGTCTGTGTATAAAAGAAGTTTACATAGTTCATATCATTGAAAGAATACTCCACAAAGATACAGCATTTATTCAGTGAAGCACAGTTTATCTGTCTCTCATATTAGCCGTGCTGACACACCAGTCAAGTCTGATAGAAAGCAACCATCTGACTTCTCATTGCCTGGCTTTTATACTTTTGTTACTAGGAAGCTACATCACATCCTGAGCCTTAGTCTCATGATCCAATTAAGTCTCAAGGACAGTATCCATCAATATCTTTTAACAAAGAACTAGACTAACAGATACTAATCCTACCATACTACAGCAATGGTGTTGAGCGTACTCCTCTTACCATCCTCTTCTTTATAAAGAAGGATAAGGAACTTTGATCATCACAATGACTAAGCACGATTCCAGAGGACTCAGGACAAAACATGATACCTACTTCATGAGACAGAAGGGACAGAGTCAGACTACAGATTGAGATTTTTTTTGGACATAGACAAAGCAAGAATTTGTTTTGCTTGACTATGCATATATATATTATAAGGTTTTGTTTATTTCATATTCAGTGAGGAGTTGGGGCATAATAGGAGGGAGAGAAGGTATATCTCTACTGACTGAAAAAATAAATTCAGGTTAAAAAAGAGAGCATATGTTGAACTCAAATGAACAACTAAAATTAGAAGGGAAACAGGTAACTGGAAAAAAAAATATTTACAAGCAAATTTCTTGGATGAAGGTCTCATTTCCAAGACATACAAGGAACTAATTCAAATTTATATAGTTATCCCTTCCACATCTAGGGAGTTAGGACGGCATGGTGTTCCCACAATCTGGAAAATCCACATAAAATGTTTTGGCCCTCCCTTCATACCAGAGAAGTCATCTTAATTATTATGGCATTAAAGGTTGAAATATATTGATATTATACAATACTACACATATATTTTATGCATTTCTGAGCTTCTAAACTTGTTTTGTGTCATCTGCTGGCTTTTGCATGTTATCTGCGGCTTCCACAAAACTCCCCAAAAAATCCCATTTAATTTCTTATGCTAACCAGTGATATATCGGAACTGTGATGGGGAAAGTTGTGACATGGAGAGATAACTGTAATGAGAGCCATTCTCCAAGTGGTAAGTAGCCATAGGTTATGAATAGGAAGTTTTCAAAGGAATAAACCTAAGCTATCAATAGTGATATAAAAAGTGCTCTAAATCACTAATAATCAGAGAAATGCAAATTAAATGCAACTCTGAAGTTCCACCTCATGCCCAACAGATTGACAAAACTGACAAAAAAGGGAAAATAACAAATGCTGAAAGGTCTGTGGGAAAACAGGCACACTGATGCATTGTTAATGGAGTCACGAATTGGTTCAACCATTCTGATACACACACACACACACACACACACGTGTATATACACATACACATATATGTACACATACATACATACATACACACACACACATACATAAATACACAACTACAACTTTTTGTAGTTTCAAAGACCTGGAAACTAAGGGGATACCCATCAATTGGGAAATGCCTAAACAAATTTTGCACTTAATGGATCATCACTGTACCATAAGAAATAATGAAAGGGATAGTTTCAGAGAAACCTGGGAAGACTTGTATGAAAACTGATGCAGAGTGAAGTGAGTAGAAGCAGGAAAATGACTAATACAATACAAACACTGTAAAAACAAAACATTTTGAAAGACTTCAGAGCTCTGATCAATGCAAAGACCAACCACAATTCCAGAAGACCAACGATAAAGAATTCTACCCACCTCCTAACAGTGAAATGATAGACTCAAGACGCAAAATGAACGGGAATGTTTTTGCTTGATTATGTATATTCCTTAAAAGGGTTTTTTTTTTCTAGTGGGGAGGAGGTGGGGAGAGAAATTAAATGCCCCTTAATTTAAAAAAATACAAAAAGAACAATGAGCTTGATTTTGGAGCTGTTTCACATCCAATTCACGTCCTACAAACAGATGAAAACATGGAACCACAATTCTTATGAAAGGTCGAAACGCTATAGCTGTAGATGAAGGAGTGATCAAAACAAGTGATCAAAAACTGCTAAATATGGTTAAATTCAAAGAAATACTAAAAAGTCAGGTAACAATAATTACATTACTTAATAAATGAGGTTCTTTTTCAGGGTAATAACACAAAACAAAGCTCTATTTAGGGTAGCAGCAGATCAAGCACTCTACCCAAAGTACAAAAAAAACCCCCCAAAAACTCTCAGATGTAATTTCTATTCTATATATTGAAGCCAAAATTAGAAATCGAATAAAAATAGGCCCATTAAATCACACTGGGCAAGGTAACAGTCAAGTATTAATGACTTCTAGTAAAAAAATATATATGGTACCATAGTTTTTTAAAAATTCAGTTATGTTCACAATTATTTGATAAGGTTAACCAAAAAAGGTCATTCTAAGTATCAAATGAAGGCATTTTAACAAAGGTTTGCCTTTTGAGATGTATGTCTAGACAGCAGTGACAATATCAAGAAAGAAAAGATGGACATCTACAACAATGTTACTTTTGATGCTTACAAATTCCTTACTCTTCATTAAATTTCATTTAGCCAATAATTATGTGAAAGAACACTAACCATCTGGATCAGAGCCTTTGCCTTAAAGTTTCCTTCCTTAAAAGGAAAAATTAATTAATTTATTTTTAAAAAAGGAATATAGATTCTTAGTAGCTTGTACAGTTAAATATACAATATTAACAAACTTTTCTTTGGTTTCAGTAACTACTAAAGGTTCTAACAATGTCCTATATTTATTTGCAACTTCCAAATAATGGTACCTATTTTTCATAAATACTAAGTATATATGAAACATCTGTAAAATGCTACCTAGTATATTTTTATTGAAGGAAAAGAAATACATCAGACCTATAAAGGTTTCTAGTTTCCCTACAACGCTATACCAATAATTTAAAGCAAGATATGTTGAAGTAAAAATAAATATGATCAAAGAAAGAGCCCAAAGCATGCTTAAGCTACAGTGGAACACTGGTGTTTGTTTTGTATCCAGTTTCCAACTGCAATCTACTATAAATAAGACATGAGACACTAAACAAACCTACGTAATACCAACTGGTACTGCAAGACAACAGCGCATTTTTTTCTGGGCAAACAGTTATTTTATTGTGTGAGCTGAGAAACCAGGGAGCTGAATAATCTTTCTCTTAAGCAATTAAATATAAAATATACACAGATTACTATTTAACCAGATAATTTTTTTCAGCCTTTACCATGCCAAAGAACCTTTTGTTATACTGATTAATATGATAATTAGTACGGCAATTAACTTACCTTGGTTGAAAAAAAATCAGTATTTATGATTCAGATTTCCTCAAGAAATTTAATGTTGAAATTTATATTTAAGAATTTGATGCTATTAATTATGTTTCCTTTGACCAAAAGAAATATGAAACTTGTACAATTTGTTTAATTTGTATTTTCACAGTCTGATTAAAATATGGTAGTGGGTGAACTATACATGTATGAGTATATGTATATATACACTTTATAGATACACATATGCTATCTATCTATCTATATATATATATACACACATATATACTTTATAAGTAAAACTGATGTTCTAATCCCACATAATGCAGTACCACCAATCCGTTTTTATTTTTAGAAGTTATACATTATATACTTGAGAAAGATTTTTCCATAGTAAATAAATATGCAAATATTACAGATGGCTTTTCTTCAAGGTAGAGAACTTCACAGTAATCAGTTTGATTCAGTAGTTAAATCAAAGGGCAATACCTCAAGTAAAAAGAGGTTAAGTGACTTAGCCAGGATTACACAGCTAATAAATGTCAGAAGCAGAAATGGAACCTGGCCTGAAGAATTGCACTCTATCATCTATACCACTATGCTTCCACTACAAATCAATAATTTTTAAAATTATCCTGGCAGAAGGTACTCTTATTTACAAAGTATGTTTGCATTTATACAATCTAATACACAAGCACGCTTTCCTTTTCCAATAAAGCTGATATAAGATGATCTACCAATCCGTCAATAAACATTTATTACACTGGAGAAATAAAAATAGGCAAAAGACAGCCTGCCCTCAAGGAGCTCACAATATAATGGGAAGACAAGAAGCAAACAAATATGTATGAAGAAGCTATATATAGGATAAAAAGGAAATAACTGAGAAGGACGGTACTAGAATTTAAGGGGATTGGGAAAACCTTCCTACAGAAGATGGGATTTTATATGGGACTTAAAGAAAGCCAGGGAAGCCAAGAGGAGAAGATGAGACGGGAGAACATGAGGGACAGCCAGAGAAAATGTCTGGAGCCATTAGATGGAGTATCTTGTTCATGGAATAGCAAGGAGACCAGTATCACTGATCAAAGAGTGTGTGACAAGGATTAAGTGGAAAGGTAGGTAAGGGCTTCTTCACTCTTGTGTCCATGCAGGTAGCAGTAACGGATTTCCAGAACTCATTATCATGTCTAAACAAGGGAATATCAAAACTAAAAGGTACCTAGTACTAATTTTTTAGTTCTCATTTCAGATAATTCCCACCCATGTCAGTGAACACTGTCAAGGACAAATTTATAGTAATTATGTTTGAATCTTTCTCTATTGTCCACCAAAAACAAAAACAAACAAACAAACAAACAAACAAAAAAAACCCAAAACCAACTACATGAATTTTAAGAGTAGCTGGGGATTGGCAGTACACTCCTATGGTTCCTTGGATCCTTGAGTTTGGAAATTGTGGGCTGCAGTATAGTAAACTGATCAGGTCAGCACTAAGTCTGGAACCAATACAGTAAGACTATGGGACTAGTGGGTCATCCGGGTGCCTAACAGGAAGCAAAGGGAGACCAAGGTAGACATAAAGGAGGTCAAAAAACTCTGGGAAAATGGGATGAGTACAAGAGTAGGTGCTGCACTGAAAATGAGAGAGAGAGAGAGAGAGAGAAGAGAGAGAGAGAGAGAGACGAGCGAGCGAGCTTTCTCCAAAAATGAAAGGCAAAGTCGTAACATTTTAGCAATAAGGAGGCAGAATAGTTCTTCATATTGAGACAAACAATCCTAACAGTAACATTCCAAATATTTACAATTAGAAATCTGTGAAGAGCATTTAAATAGATCTCTCATTCATATGCCTTAATTATATGTCGACTCATTTAGTCACAGGACCCAAATCAGAGGAGCAAAGTGAAGGATAACTTCAAAGCCAATAATGGTCTGGCCCTTCCTGTTTCTATGTCAATAAAGAACAATTAAGAAGTATATTTCTTTGGGGGAAAAAACAGCCTTTGGACCTAAACACATACTACTAGAAAATATTGTTCTTACAAATGTTTTGTATTACTTCTACTTATGCTTACAGACTGTAATATAAATTAGACCCAAAAAAATTATACTGCAAGAAGCAAAAACTTTAAGGCTAACAAATACTTAACTTAATTTTTATGCGTTTGGCATTTCACATTAGAAAAAATGGTATATTTGTTTAATATATTAAAGACAAGTGGGAGGCTTGCCTCCATTTCTTACCAGCCCTACGATTTTAGGAGAGTCATTTCACCTCTGTGAGACTCATTTTTTTCATTTATAAAGGATAAAAACATACCCATCCTACCTATCTACTTTATAAAATTCAGATAAGCTCTATACAATGTATATTAAGGTATTTTGAAAATTATAAAGCTAATATAAATAAGTTATTTTAAGCATTATGCTTTAATTAAAATTTGGTTATTATGCCATTAGTTTGACTCCCCCTATTCATTATCTGTGTTACTATCATTTATCAGTTTTTAGATATTTCTTTAAAAAAACATAAGGATTGGGGCGGCTAGGTGGCGCAATGGATACAGCACCGGCCCTGAAGTCAGGAAGACCTGAGTTCAAATCCAACCGCAGACCACACACTTGACACTAGCTGTGTGACCCTGGGCAAGTCACTTAACCCCAATTGCCTAAAAATAATAAAGGATAAAATTTAAAAAAAATAAGGTTCATGGATCTTAATGCCTAATAATAAAAACTATTGAAGATATGTTATTTTACATTCATTTTTTCCCTAAGATAAATACCTCAATATTTAAGCCTCTGATTTGTGTCAGCGTGGGAACTTCCTCCTTAGATACAAAATTTAATCCATCTACAAAATAATAGATAATCTTCAAAAATTCCCCCTAAGCCAACCTAATGGTTATCAGATTCTGAATTTAGACAGGATTCTTGGGCAACAGACATATAGTCCATGAAATGATCTATACCTGAAGGTTTCTAGGACGTGAGGACTTGCTAGAGTTTGCAATCTGCTGGCACAGACTTCAAGAATTCAAGGTACCTTAATCTTCCGGTTACAATAAGGTATGAACATAGGGTTTTATTGTAGTTTTTTTTTTCTGAACATATGGTGGGGAATTCAGTACCAAGCAGAATACAAAGCATACTATCCACCATTTCCTTCACTAAAGACCTACTCCACTGCTTCATTCTGATGCATTCTCAAATACTATGTAGGCAGGGGTGGGAAATGTCTAATAATTAGCTCTTTGGGGGAAAAATTAGTTGTGACACACTTTAAACACTAATCTGCACTATTAATATTTTCTCCACTATTTTCTTAAGGCAAGACAACACATTAAGCCCAGATGAGCAGCATCTGCCCACTTCTGAAGTGTAAATGCTTACACTGAAAATTTAACAATCAGCTTCTGAGCTGAAACACCCCTATATGTGGGTGAAGGACAAGCTCTGACAACTACTTTCAACAACTCTGAATGGCTTCAAGTACAGGCCCAGTAACAAACTGCATCTATTTTCTGAAGACCAGACTACCTAAGCTTAGGGAGACTAAGATGTCTTTCAGGGTGATGAATTTTTTGGTTATAGCAAGTCTAGAAGATGATCTACTCAGATGCAAAAGGAAAAGGACTTGGTAGAAAATATACCTACAAAAGTGAAATTACAGGTCCTTCAATTATACACACTATTTGAATTCTATTCAACATGCTATCTTTTGTCTGGTTTTCCTTTCACTGAGCTAAGCCAAGTACAAATAATATGAAAAAAAGAGGACATTTCAGGCTCTTCTAGAAAATCCTCTTTTAGGTTACATTCATTGTAAATGCAGTACCATGTACAGTCAGTTCAACTGTTTTTAAAATATGAATTTGTTCTAATACAACTGATATACTAGGGAATGATTTGAGCAGAACATGAATTTTGTGTTTGCTTGTGTGTGATTTCCTCCATGAGAAAAAAGAAAACTGTGCCACTTCACAATAACGCACAAGCTGTAAACCTTCTGATGACCACTTCCACCAGCAAACTTCAGGTCTTTTCCAAGGTAAATTTCCATATTTATTGTATATCTTCTGGTACAGTTAAGAATTGTGGGCACAGGGGGGTAGGTTCATCCCTACCACCTCCTCCACCTTGGACCAAGGCTGAGATCCTGGTCCTGACCTGTTGAGGCCAATCTCTGTTCTACAGTGATTCAATTTTGCCTGTCTAGAAACCTGAAGGAAATAGAGTGCAGGCCTGCACAGCAGCCCTAAGCCACAGACACTGCCACTATTTATACAGGTCTTAACCACTCAACATGTAAAAACTGCTCCCATTTTCATTAGGTTCCTATCTTTTTTTCTTTTTTACATATCACAAATGAAATTTTTTTAATGTTGTACCCCTAATTCCATTTTCCCCATAAACCCAGTGGTTTTTATTGCCCGATTTTGCATAGCATTGTGATTTTTAGAAAGGAAATATATGTCATGTTAAAACAGAATTGTCTGTACTCAATTCAGCAAGGAGTTCATCTGCTAGAGGGTGGGAATGGGGTGTGCTGTGTCAATATAAAAAGGTTAAAAGGAAACAGAAACAGATTCTGCTCTTTCTTCTGTGAACTATAATTTTCTTCCTCTTCGAGACTTCCAGGAAGGAACGGGCGAGGGCTATTGTGGAGAAAACTACCACTTAGGCCCCAGTACAGGGAGGCCGAAGCAGTGGGTGGCACTCAGGTTCTTGCATGTGTATTTGGGGGATGGGGTAATTTTTGACCCCAATGGTAGTGGAGAGCAAGCAAAGTTCTTAGAACACAGTAAGTGCTTAACAAATGGTTTTTTTTTTCATTCATTCATTCATTCATTATTCATTGGCACAGGCCCTAGCGACAGATGATTAGGTACTGGCATAGGTGGCAGCAAAGGCAGGTCCAACATAGCCCTTTCTTTATTGTAATCTGGAAATACTAGGGACTTCTTGTTACTAGTGGTCATCACTGGATAACTCCTTTCCCATTGAAGGCCTTGCGGTCCAAAAGTGATAGTGCTGGGAGATGGCTTGCTTTTTTGGCAACAGCAGTGAGTAAAAACTATTTATCTAGACTCCATGGAATAAGGGAGGCAGTCACTCACCAGACACCAAAGGTGTGTTATTCTTTCCCACTCTTCCCATAAGGATCCTAGGAAGGAAGAGGTCCTGGCTGTTTCGGTTCCCAGGATTAATCCTGACCCTGGGACAGATTACATGCAAAAGAGTAATGATCTCTTAGCTACCATTCTACAGATAGATGACCTTAACCAGATGTGTCATTATTATTCTGTGGCCCTGATGTTCCTAGTGCTACTCTTGCTCACTGTCAGTTACTTTATATGGGGAGACACACTATAAATTGCAAAGATTTGATTTTTACCTTCCATATGGATTTGGCCATTAAGATAAAGGGCCTGAGCCTCCTTCCAAAGTGGGGACACAAAGCCTGTTTCTGGTCTTCATTCTCTACATTAGGTCACTACTTCCAGGGAGTATCACATTGCTTTGTTCTTTTTACTGCTTTTGTTTGTCTTTTATCTGTACTTATTTGGTCTACTGGTGCTGTCTGCATCAGGTCCCTGTATTCCTAAGAGTCAAAGTTGCTCAGTTATGCCTCTAATGCCATTGTAATAGTGGCAAGTCCTCTACAGCACCTCTGAACCTTGCCACCAAGGCATGGCATGTGGTAGAAGTCCCTAAGTCCCTACTCCAGGGAAGCATAGGAGATTTTTCTTAAAAGGTAGTGAAATCCTTCTTTAGACTTAATTGAACTAGGGGATTACAGCTCAAATCTCTGACACACCCTCCTGGTGGTCTAAGTATAAAAGTCAACACATGAGGAGTCAGAAGTTCCCCTCTTTGGTTGAACACATACACTTCTTATCCAGTTCAATACTATGGCAGATGCAGAGACATTAATATCTTTTCCATGCTACTGTTAAGTAAACTTCTTTTGTTAATTGCTAAATGGCCTATGATCATCTCATTTTGTTCTAATCCCAAACTTGGAGCACCAAACAGGTCAGAATCAGACCTAGCTTACAATAAGGAATACAGATGCATATGCTTATCAGACATGTAGTTACAGTGTCAGAAATGACTGACATAAACACAAAAAGAATAAATATTTTTAAAAAATAAAAAAGCCATAATTATCTCACTAATGGAGTATAAAATTAAAAGATGTAGTGAAACTGAACAAACATTGATTATGAACCTTTTCTTTTTCCTTATACCACTCCCCACTTGATGGGGATGGGACCTAGATGCCTAAAAGTAAAACACCATGTCTTTGCCCCTTAACTTTCCCACAAATTTCAGGAACCCAGTCCCCGCTATTTGCCTGAGGCATCTGGCCCACTCCAGCCCACCTTGATTACTTAATTAGCTTACTTGATACTTCTTAATCTCATCAAGATCTTTTCATTGACCTTTTTTCCATTTCTCTGTATAAAAGTATCATTCTCACCCCCATTAAGACTCACTAGGAAACCAGTGTCATAATAAACTCTCCACTTAGACTGAAAGAAGGCTTGAGTAGTTGAATTCTTTTGAGGTAGACCTGCCCTGTACCCTTGCATTTTGGGATTCTTAGCACCCCTAGACCATATTATATTTTGGTTCCCTGACTGGGAAATTGCCCAATCCCCTCAAGCCCTTCTGCAGCCAAGATGGGAAGGTATGCAAGCCTCCTCTCTCTCTCTCTCTTTCTTGCTCTGCAGTTGGAGTTGCTCTCCATGCACCTAGGAAGGCTTGGAGTTACTTTTCAGGCCTGATGCTCTCAGGTTCCACTCAGTTCAGACAGTTACTGTCTCGGATCCAGGCACACTTTCTACTACATAGGGGATGGACACCCTATGCAGAAGCATATGCCCAATTCTCAAGGATGCTAGAGAATTGGGAAAATTGCAGGTGCTTTTTGGTTCCCTGAGGCTTACTCCCTCCCTCTCTACCCCAGGATCCCCCTTCATGGAGGGACTCCTCATCCCCATCCCCATGCCTGCAGGATCTCCCTTTTCTTCCGGCCTCATGGACACTAGATGATTGCAGCCGAACTTAGTGGGACTTCCCTGAGATTTGCCCCTAGGTTAGCCCTGGAAAAACTCAGTCTCCAAGACCCTGAAAAGGAAATCTTTGTGCCTGGCCTCAATATGATCTACAGGACCAAGAAAATTTGTTGTGCCTGGCCTCAACATGATCTAGAAAACCCAGAAAAATCCTTAAGATTCTTCTTCCTGTAGTTCTGGCTCTGAGCAGGCTAAAGCTACAGTGAAAAGTGAGAACAGCTAAATACATCTTAGTAGATTCTGGAGGTTTGGAGATTGATCATTAAAGAGTTTTGAAACACATCCTTATAATCCTGGTTACTCCCTTTCCCTCACTCCCTTTCCTTGACTCAAGGGGGTATCTCAGTGTGGGGATTGCAAACAGCCCCATGTTTTCCGGTTAAGCCCTCTCATCCCAGATCAGACTAAGAGAAGAGAATGCTGGAGAATGGTATGGAATTTGAGTCACCCTCCCCCCACCTGACAAAAGCAAGGGGGGGAGGGGCAGCAGCTACAGAAGTATCGCCCAGATTCAGTGCATCCTGCTCAAACCTCCCCCCACACACACCCCCAGCAGCTGTAGGGGGAGGAAAGTGAGATGGGTCAAGGCAGTAAGAGATAAGAAGCCACAGCCTCTGTGATTGGTAAGCCCATCCTTAGATGAATAATTTTTAAATGATCTGGAAATGCAAGTAATGTCATCTGAAGTTTATTGTTTGTGTTTATTGCTTGTGTTACAGCTAAAACAATTTGGCTATCACTTATGAACATTGTAAGATTGTTGGTAATCGTTTTAATGCTAAAACCTAAAGCTGGTAATTGATTACTGTGTGTGTGGAAAGGAGGGAATGAGGTGAAAGCCTCATCCAGATTGGGTTCTGCTCATTCAGAGAAGTCCTCAGGGCCAGTCAAAAGGCACAGCCCACAGCAGCTCTAAGGGTAGATGAAGTGAATAGGAAGCCCCTTCTCTGGGGTCCCTACTGATCCCCTTATTTTGTAAAATTTGCCAAAGAGCTTATTTGGGTTATGAAGTTCCTAAACAATGAACCTGGCTTGCTGAGAATCTGCAAGTATATAGAAATGATCTCTAGCGATTGGCTTTTACACCAGGACAAATTTAAAAAATGAGATGTTAAGTCCTGGTAAATTCTTCCCCAATCTGCTATTTGAGGTAAAAGCTCACAGGACTGTAACTGATTTTATTTTGAGTTGTCTAGTGGATCATAATAATCCATCCATAATCAAATGCCACAAGCTACTCAGAGAGAATGTAATACAGGTAAAGAAGGTCTGCAGCTGGAAAAGCTGAGAGGACACTTCTGCCTCAGTCTAAAATGGGATCCTCCTGATTCAGTTTCTCCATTGTGTTCCTTTGAAAAGGAACATTACCCACCTGGCTGTTCCTGAGTCTGGCTATTGATGAATCTTGTCCCTGCTTTACCCTTTTATAGCAAATTTCTATAATCAAAGCAAATGATCAGTAAATTAGTACTCGGGCTTGTCATCTGCCTGTCTGCATAGTTATGTGAATTACCATCCTATAGACTAAGGCTAGGACAATAAAATGTGTTTTAAGATCTGAGATATTCAGCCTAATATTATATTTCTTTCTGTATCCTAAACAACTTAGTAATTGGGTATTGCTATTAATTACTGAAATTAAATCAGAAATATCTTCAGTTTGGTTTGGGGAAAAGAATTTTTTTTTTTTTGCTTTTTGGTGAGGTAATTGGGGTTAAGTGACTTGCCCAGGGTCACACAGCTAGTAAGTGTCAAGTGTTTGGTCTGAGGCTGGATTTGAACTCAGGCCCTCCTGATTCGAAGGACAGAGTTCTGTCCATTGTGCCACCTAGCTGCCCCTGGAAAAAGAATTTCAGTGCAATCAATTTTCTTAGAGAGAGGGTTACTATTTGGCCTAGTCATTACTTAAAATATCCTCCCATGTCTTTTGTTTTAATTGGAGTAAAAGTCAGTCTCTGACAAATTCATTTGTGGAATTATTGAACCCAGGAGTGGGAAACTTCTACCTGCAAAACTGTTGTTACTTCCCAATAGCATCTGATCCCCCTAAAGGAACTGGAATAAGAGTGGAAACTTTTGAGAAAAGTAACAAGATAAGATAACCCTGTTGTCAATGTAAATGATGCTTATGGGGCTCTTGCTTTCTTTCTTTGTTTGTTTCCCCCCATTCTGACATCACTTTTATTTCTCCCTATATTTGGGCCCTATATATTGAACTTGCTTGTCAGATTTTTGTCTTCCAGACTACTGACCATTCACCTACAGTTAGTAGCAAACAGTGAGTACCAGCCCATGTCCACCCATTGTCCCCTGGATGCGGCTTAGCCTATGCTGGGTTCCAGTAAACCTCCTCTCCAGTACCCCCCTGAGGCAAGCACAGCTCTACAGCCCTTGCCAGCAGGAAGCAGTTCTAGAAACCGAGACCTTTGCCCCTCACCCCAAAAGATTTTAGGTCCCATTTGCTTGAGGGGGAAATGATGGGAATGGGACCTGGACCCCTAAAAAAAAAAGTACATGTCTTTGCCCCTGAATTTTCCCACAAATTTCAGGAACCCAGTCCCTGGCATTTGCCTGAGGCATCTGGCCCACCCCAGCCCACCCTGATTACTTCATTAGCTAACTTGCTTATCCCCATCCAGATCTTCTCACAATCTTCTTCTGTATAAATGTACCAATCTTACTCCCATTAAACTGCACAGATTCTTAGAATCTGGCCCACTTCTACTGGGGACCAAATAAACCTTGTCTCTTGACTGAAAGAAGGCTTGAGTGGTCAAATTCTTTTGAGGCAGACCTGCCCTGTATCCTTGCATTTTGGGGGGTCCTAGCAGACCTAAACCAACACCCACCCACCTACCTCTCAGCTTCCCTTTTACTTTACCAAGAAAATTGAGACCATTTGACATGAGTTCTTTTTTTTCCTCTTCCTTTCATCTCAAAATCCTCAGATGTTATCCCTGATTGTTTGCTTTTCCCAAGCCTTGGATAATGAGATAACCTCTTTTCCTTGCCAAGGCCTATCCATATTACCTGTGCTCTTGATCCCATCCCTTCCTTTATTCTCTAGCAGACTGCAATTTCAATCATACCCCCTCTTCCAATATTCAACCTCTAACTACTAGTTCCTTCTTTACCGCCTTCAAACATACCCAATCTCCTCCAACCTTAAACTTCTCTGGACCCTCCATTCCCTCAAACTTTTATCCTATATACACCTCCTCTCCTTCTTGGCCAAACTCCTCCCTGCCTCCCTTTTCAACTCTTTGCAGGCCGGCTTCTGGCCTCATCATTCAAATGAAATTGCTTTCTCTGAAGTTACCCATGAGTTCTTAATTGTCATATCTGATTATCTTTTTTCAGCCTTCATCCTTCTTGATCTCTTTGCTTCACTTGACCATGTTGATGACCATCTTCTCTAGGATACTCTCTCCTCTCTACTTTCAAGACACCAGATTCTCTTCCTACCTTTCAAACCATTCCTTCTCAGTCCCTTTCCCTGACTTGTTCCCAAGGCTCAGTAATAAGCTTCCTATTCTTATTCCATATTCTCTTGCAGGGTGGCCTCTTTGTTCCAATAGGCTTAACTATCATTTCTATGCTAAGGACTCCTAGATCTATATATCCAACCCCAGTCTCTTCCCTGAGAATCCTACATCATTAATTGCTTATTGGATATTTACAACTGGATGTCCTGGAGACATCTCAAACTCAGCATTTCTAAAACAGAATTGGTGATCTTTCTTTATAACTCCCCACCCCACTCCGCCTCCAAACTTGCCTATTTCTATTGAAGGAACCATCATTCTTCCAGTCTACTAGGTTCATAACCCAAGCACTATTATCCTCGATACCTCACTCCTACTTACACCATACAACCAATCAATTTCTAAATCTTGGTTTTTTTAACCTTTACAACATCTCTTACATCTAAGTTTTTCTCTCCATTTATACAATTACCACTTAGGTCAAACCTTCATCACCTCTAACCTGGATTACTACAACAACCTCCTAATTGGGCTCCCTGACTCAGGTCTCTCCCCCTATAGTCCATCCTCCACCTGTTGCCATAATGATTTTCCTTAAAGGTAGATCTAACCATGTGACATCTCCATCAATAAACTTCAGTGGCTCCCTGTTACCACTAGGGTAAAATATAAACTCCTTTGTTCATCTTTTAAATCTTTAATTCATAACCTGGCCTAAACCTACCTTTTCAGCTTCATTGGGTACTCCTCTTGCCACACTCTGTGATCCAGTTCTTCCACACAACACTATATCTCCCTTCTCTGTGTTTTTGTAATGGCCATCACCTTCACTGTGGCTCCCTTCATTACCCAATCCCTCATTCTTCAAGTGGAAACTTAAGCATCAGGTTCTATACAACACCTTTCCTGATTCCTCCAATTGCTAGTGTCCTCACACTACCTTGTATTTTACTACTTCATGTGTATTTGTATTTATGCTCTTCATATCATTCTGTATATACTTATATTTGTACTTGTCTCTGCAATTTGAAAGTAAACTCACTGCAAACAGGGATTATTTCATTCACTTTGTCTTTCTCTCCATGGTCTAGCACAGTGCCTGGCGCACTGTAGGTACTTAATAAATATTTGTTGACTAATTGAAAAGCACCTCCATAAGGTTTTTGATTCTTACTCTGAAGACAACTCACAACCATTCTCCTCCTGTCCACCGGGAAAATTAAGAGGCAGAATTCCCTGGCATGACTTGGGATGATAATGATCCACATTAACTGGCTACTACTGCCTATGCAGTTTTTTAAAAATTTACTCCTTTATAAGGTCTATAAATGCTTAAAGTCTATAAATGCTATTGCCTTATCCTCCCTCCCCATTATTTCCACTGATATACTAGATCTTTTGTTCTTCCAAAAGAATTTTGTTAATATTTATCTAGCTCTATAACATATCGTCTTGGTAATCTAATTGGTACAGCACACTAAATCTGTAAATTAATTTTGACAGTACTGTCATTTTAATTATAATGGCATGGCCCAACCATAAATATCAAATATCTATCTAATTAAGTTGGTCTGTGCTATTCTTTAAGGAGTGTTTTGCAATTAAAATTACACTGGAATTGAGTTTGCTTTGTAAGTTTGATTCCCAGAAATTTTATGCATTTTGTAGCTATTCTGGAAGGGACTTCCTTTTCTATTATTCCCTTATGGATTTTGGCATTGCTATATGGAAATACTTGATTTTTGTAGACTTATTTTGTAGCCTACTATTTTCCTGAAGTTACTGTGTCAACTAGTTTCTTTGTTAATTCCCTAAGACAATTTAAGTAAACCATCCTGATCTAAGTGAACAGGGATATACTTATAAAGTTGTAATTGCCTAATGCTTTCTGTTACAACCTTTAAAAACAGCTGGAGTTTCCCCATCTTTCCCAAATTATAATTTTATAGATAGTGCTTATCTCAGCCCAAACAGCCCTATAACCATCTGGGATCATGCATAAGATCTTTCCCATTCTCCGCATAAGCCAACCTTTAGTAAATTGGGAAGTATTCTAGACCATAGTCTTATCTTCCCTCAACCAGTTATTGTGCTTAAAGATCCCAAAAGCAAATCTGAAAGCAGAGACAGCAGGTAATAATATCTTGCTCCTCACCATCTTAGAAACCTCAGAAAAGCAGAAAGCATGTTGAATACATGTATCAGAGTTGGTACTTTTCCCATACAAAGATGAATGCTGGAAAGGATTCTTTGGAGGACTTGTCATAGCATCACATTATCCCAATGTGGATAAGATTTGGAGGATCATAGCATTCTTCTTCCATTTCCAGAAGACTATAAAGAATATCCTCAAATAAATCTATTTTAGATGTATAAATCTTACGTGTATGCTTTTTTTCCTTTCCCCTTCCTGAGTGCAAATCCTGGGCTACCACATAACCACTCATTTGGAGAGGCATTTGCTGCCAAATATAGGTATTTAAATGGGCAAGAGAAACTTATGAAGTCTCCTTATTTTAAAATTCCTCTAACTTACAGAAAGCCCTCATTCCAACTATTGCAGGAAGTGGTCCTAATTTAGACATGAATCATTAAGGTCACACCATAAAAAATTACAAGACAATGAGATCAGGTACCTTTCACAGCTGGGGGGCTAAGGGAAAGAGTTCATAACCAAAGGATAGAGGTAGTTAGAAAAGAACTTTGCTTATAAAAAATTGAAAAGTTTTTGAATGAACAGAATCATTGCAACACTAGAATAAAGGAAGCTGTTAATTAGAAAACATTGCATCAAATATCTCTTGTAAGGACTGATATCCAAAATATATAGGGAATTAATACAAATATCTGATCAAGAGCTATTCCCCACTGGATTGTCTATTATCTCACCCCACATTACCTCCACAATCAAATATAAAATGCTCTGTTTGGACTTAAAGCTCTTCACAACCTTGCCCCTTTCTACTTTCCAGGCTTCTACTTTATCTCCCACTCACTATCCAGCAAAATCTTCCCTTCTTGCTATCCCTCACAGAAATAACTCCATCTCCTGTACTGTGCTGACTAGAATGTTCTCTTTCCTTTCCTTCTACTGGCTTCCCTGAAGACTCAGCACAAATGCTACCTTCTGCAGAAGGACTTTCTCAGTTCCATCCCCTCATCCACTTGCTAGTGCCTTCCATCTGAAATTACCTTCAATCTACTCTGTGTATATCTTGTACGTGTATAGTAGTTTCATGTTGTCTTGCCCATTAGAATGTGAACTGAGGACAGAGAAAATGTATTTTGGGCTTTCTTTGTATTAGCCCAATTCCTGGAATACAGTAAGTACTGTTTACTGACTATCTGCAAAACTGGTCAAAAGACATAAACCAACAGTTCTTAAAAGTTCTTAAACTACTAACAACCAGATAAATGCTCCAAAATCACTAGTAAGTGAAGTACAAATCAAACCGACTCTGAGGTTTTACCTTACACTAAGCAAGCTGGCAGAAATGACCAAAGATGGAAATAGTCAACATAAGAGGGGCCATGGAAAGACAGGCATGGTAATTCATTCTTGTGGGAGCTCTGAACTGATCCAACTATTCTGAAAGGCAATGTGGATTTATGCTAAGAAAAGTAACTAAAATGTCCATACTCTTTGAACTAGAGAACCCACTGCTGAGCATAAACCCCAATGTAAAAGACAAAAATAAGTTGTGATATGAGAATGTAAGGAAATATTACTGTATTGCTAAAAAAAAAGAATATGGATTAGAGAAGCATGGAAAATTTATATGTATTGATGCAAAGTGAAGTAAGTAGAATCTGAAAAACAATATATGAAATGATAATATCAATGTGGAAAGTAAAAAATAATGAAACTTGAACCTGGAGAAGAATTGAGAACATGTACTTTCCTCCTTTTTTTGAAAATAGGAGGCTATGAGTGACAAGTGTTATATATACTGTCAGACAAAGCTGATATGTTGGTTTGTTTTGCTAATTTGCCTTTTTGTTCTTTTTTTTAAAGTCCTTCATAGTAGCCAAAAAATACTTATAGCCAAAGGTTGAATAATGGAGAGGATACATTCGAAAATTAAGGTTATATAAAAACAAAAAGAGAACACAACAAAAATATAAAAACATTATGGCATATAAATGAAATGGAATATAACTAGACCATAACAAACTACAAATTACAAAAAAGACAAAAAAAGGAAATACAGAAAAACTTGTATGAAGTGAAGCAGTGAAAAAAAGAATGAAAAAATAATATACACATGGATTAAAACTATGTAAATAAAAACAATAGTAGCCAAATATGAAATACGAGGCAAACAACTAAAGAAAGTCAATTTCCTAACCTGTCATAACTGCCTCACAGGATTTTTATGAGGATCAAATGAAATAATAGATGTGAAATCTCTTTGAAAGCTGTAAGAATCTACATACATTAAGATAAAGGTTCCTTATCTTTTTTTTTTATCATGGATCCCTTTAATAGTCTGGTGAAGCCTATGGATCCCTACACAGAATAATGTTTATAAATGCATAAAATAAAATACATAGAATTAGAAAGGAAACAAATTATACCAAAATATAGTTGGCTCTATACACACACACACACACACACACACACACACACACACACACACATACGTATGTATGCAATATACCCACACACATTCATGGACCCTAGGTTAAGAAATCCTCTATATTATCAGTAGCATCATCATTATCCTCACTGTTAAGAAGTGAATAATTCTAATTAAACAGCACCAAATAGGACAAACTTATTTAATTGTCAGTAAACATTTATTAAGCACCAGGCCAGGTACTGTGCTAAGTTCTGGAAATACAAAGATGAAAAAATAAAGACTGTCCTTGCCTTCAAAGAGCTTACAATCTCATGGAGGAAGACACATAAAAAGAAACTGAAAAGCATAGATGCAAGGGGGAAAGGTACCTAACTGGGGATATGGTGGAGAAGTTAAAAATATCCGGAGTAGTACAGTCAGGTGAGAAATGAGGAGATATTCTGGGCTGAGCTCCCTCCTTAAGTGGAGGTTTTGGAGTTCATGGGTCCACCCAATCAGAGGGAGAGAGTGTAGTGATGAGGTAAGATACTAAGGCTGATGTGGTTTTCCCAGTAATGATTCTGAGACATGGCAGAAAAGTCAGAAACGTCTAGAAATAGTAGAAAAGTCAGAAAAGTAGTACAGCCAGATGAGAAACTAGAACTTGATAATATGTTCTTAAAGTGACTTTACACACATATTTGTGTTAACTAGCAGATGATAACAGTATAGATAACAAGTTCTGTGCTTGCTGATGTTCATGAAGTTTGTTTCAAGCAGAGATTAGAGATGAATATTTAAGAGGTTTAATCAACCTCTTAAACATTTCCCATACTGATAAGTTAAATATTAATTGATTAAGCAGCACTTAGCACAGTGTGAGTACACTGCAGGTGCTTAATACATGTTTACTTAATTGGAAAAATTGAATTAAGGAAGTAGTAATCAGGTTTGGCTTTAAATGCACTGCACAAAATTAACAACACATGAAGTAAATACCGAAATGCTTTAAACTGATAAAGCATGTCCTATAATACAGGGTTAGAAACACATATAAACATACACACATATTTCAAACAGGCTACTGTATCTAGAATATTTCAACTATTATTACAATGTATGGGATAGATGGATTTATCTTGCTTACATGTAGCAAACAACTTTTAACACTTTTCTCACCCTCACTTAGGAGGTAAAGAATCTCTATGATATTGATTTGATATAAATACTTTGAGATCCCTTGGAAAAACTGGGATTGGAAGGATAAAGGTTATCCTGAACAAAACTATTCCCTCTCTATATTCTGAAAGTGAAGCCAACTGAAACCTAATTTAAAATTGTCAAAATCCTAGGTAAATATCTGGTCTTTGCCAGTGGTTTTGTTTTAGTACTCTGTAATTTACTAATAATGTTCTTTTGGAAATTTAGATACCCTATGTCTCAGAAAAGTGGCACAAGTATTTCAGAATAGTAAAAAATAAATATTTTTTTGTTTTCAAATGTTCTGCCTTGTCATAAACAAACTTCTCTTAATTAAAAATTTTCTCAAATTGTTAAGGAAACCAAGAGTTTACTACCCTTATAACATGCAAAGCAATAATTCTATAACATGTTGAATATTATACAGTGGTTTGGTAGCAACATTTTTTAACATAGATAATTGACATCATTTTACTTATTCAACACCCTAAAAACACAGAACATAGAGACATTTTGTCATCTTTCACTGTTACTGATTTAACATCAAAACCATTGCCATTTCCCATCACTAGTTCTAGGTACCATGCAATATTCTGGGAAGCTGCTGTTCTGCAATCCTCTTCAATACCACATATACGAAAGTATTCCTTAGAGTAAGTTTTCCAAGAAATGGTATGCCAAAGACTTGAGGGGGAAAAGAAACTGAATTAGTGACTCTTGCGATAAAGTCCACAGTTAAGCTGTACAGAATAGACCACTGCCACCTCAATATTGCCACAATACTTTTAAAATTAAAGGCAAAATTTATGAGATGGGATAAGTAGGTTTGGTTTTTTTTTAAGTCACAGTAGTCCGTCAATAAACATTTATTAAGCACCAGGAGTTGTGTTAAATACTAGTATACAGAAAAAGACAAAAGCTAGTCACTGCCCTTGTGGAACTCACAGTACCTTACCTTCAGCACTCAGTACAGCATAGCAAACATTTAGATACTGTTGAACTACACTAATAATGATAAAGATTAAATTTGATAAGTAAATAAAATATATTTTTAAGGCAATGTCCCCACTACCAAGACGAAGAGGAAAATAAGAAATGTTTTAGCACACAGACACCAAAATGAAGTCATTTCACCTCTAAAATAAGGCTTAGGGACCAAATCTATGGCATAACCTAATATTTTGGGGGCTTAAACAGAAAATTTTTTCAGGCTGACTTCTCTTTGTGATTTACAGTACAGTTAATGAGGCCCCAATTATCTCAACTAACTTGCCCAATACGAATCATGATCAGACGGGATTTTTTTTTTAATGTCATGAATGAATGTGCAAGCAAGGCTTAGGTTTATCAGGGGTGGTATTGGGGATTTGATCATAATAAGCTCACAAGTATAAAGAATACCAGTTATTTTACTGTCTTACTGGATTTTTAAGTGTATTTTAGGATTAAACATTTTTTCCCAATGGTTGTAATTGTATTTAAATTTAGATTTATATTGTGGCATATTTTATCATTGTATTTATTTATTTATTTTTGGCTAGGCAATGGGGTTAACTGACTTGCCCAAGGTCACACAGCTAGTAAGTGTTATGCCTCTGAGGCCAGATTTGAACTCAGGTCCTTCTGAATCTAGGGCCAGTGCTCTATCCACTGCACCCCATTGTATCTAGCTGCCCCCACTGTATTTATTTTAAAATAATGTGTAAGCATTGAACTCTCCAAAAAAAAATATTTTAGGATCATAGGTTCCTGAATCATAGATTCAAAGCTGGAAGAAATGTAGAAATTTTAGAGATCATTTAGATCAACTCTTTTACAGATGAGGAAATTAAGGTCCAGAGAGATTAACTTTTCCAGCCTTAGTACACATTATTCCCCTTCATGCACACTATGATAAAGCCAAATTGGTCTCACACACAGAACTCTATCTTCCATATCCATGCCTTTGCATTTGGAGGGGCTATTTCCAATGCCTGAAATAGACTTCTTCCTCACCTTCGCCCCTGAGAATCCCTGGTTGCTTTCAAAAATTCAGCTCACAGGTCACATTCTACATGAAGTCTTTTCACATTCTCCCAGCTACCAGTGTCTTTCCTCTTCCCAAAACTACTCAGTATTTATTTTGTACACACACATATATTCATACATACATACATATATATGTATATATATATATAATATATATATATATATATATATATATGTAAATGTCTTTCTCAAAAGAATACAAACTCCATTTTTTGTCTTTGTGTCTCCATCACCTAGCATAGTGCCTGGCACACAGAAGCTATTTAATAAATGTTTTTTGATTGGTTAAGTCCTTCGTCCAAAGTCATATAAGTAAGAACAAACATCAGGTCCTCTGACTAAAGCTAATAATGCTCCTTCCACTGTACGACAACACTATTCCAAGCTCAACCTCACTATCAATCACTCCAAAATTAAGTGAATATCTAATTAAACAGGCAACTGAACTCTAAACACAGTAGCTCAATTAAGAACTTCTAAAATGCAGTCATTACCTAAAAAAATTTTCAAAGGAAAATTCTAAAGTCTGCCCTGGAATAGAAGGGCCCAAAACACAACTGAAAACCATTATCATAGAATTACAATACCTACATAACAGTTTTAGACACATTAATTAATCAGTGAGGAATTAATAAAATGTACTTCTTCAAACACAAATTCCTCAAGTTGCACATAACTTATTGAGTTATTGTATATATTGTATATAACTGTTATATTGTATATATTGTATAAAACTGTTATGAGATCTAAATGATGTTATAAGATCTAAAAATGAATCCTCCTTATACCATAAAAGGTAATAAGTAAAAACAATGGAATAATTAAAGGGAGGACATTTCTTCATAATTTCTTGGTCATCTATCATAACAACATGGGCAGCTAGGTGGCAAAGTAGATAGAGTGCTGGGCCTGAAGTCAGGAAGACCTGAATTCAAATGTGACCTCAGACACCAGCTGTGTGATCATAAACAAATTACTTCATCCTGTTTGCCTCAGTTTCCTCATCTGTAAAATGAGCTGGAAAAGGAAATGGCAAACAACTTCAGTATCTTTGCCAAGAAAACCACAAATGGGGTAACAAAGAATTGGACACGACTAAAAACAAAACAATAACAACATGCTTCTTGGATTTGCTGTCTTTTTAACTACTGCCCAAAGTCTGCCAATAAGCATTTAGCAAGCACCTACTATGTGCCAGGCACTGTGCTAACTGCTAGGATATAAAAAGAGGCAAAAGAGAGTCTCTGCCCTTAAGGAGCTCACAATCCAGTAGGAAAGACGAAAAGAAAACAAATATGTATATATAGGATGCTATATATAGGATAAATAGAAAATAATTAAGAGAGAGAAGGCATTAGAATTGGAGGGTTGGGAAACGCTTCCTATTAGGAAAGGATTTTAGTTAGGACTTGAAGGGAGCTAGGGAAACCAGAAGGTAGAAACAGAAGGTAGAAATGAGGGAGAATATTCCAGGCATAGGAAATAGCCTGAGGAAATACCCAGAGCCCAGAGATGGGAGTATCTTGTAGAAGAGCCAGGAGATCAGTGTTGCAAGAGTGAAGAGTATGTGGCAAGGAGTAAGGTTTAAGAAGACTAGAAAGGTAGTGATAGCGAGCTGGTTATAAAGGGCTTTGAACACCAAAAGAACAGATTTTCTACTTAATCCTGCAGGTAATAAGGAGTCTCTGGAGTTTGAGTAAAGCAGTGACATGGTCAGATCTGCTCTTTTATCTCTTTGGAAGCTGAATGGAGGGAGGATAGATTAGAGTGGGAAGAGAGGAGGAGGCAGGAAAACCCACCAGCAGACTACTGCAATAGCAAAGCATGAAGTGATGAATGCTTATATGACAGTGGCAACAGTGTCAGAGGAGAGAAGAAGGAATATTTGAGAAATGTTGCAAAGTCAACAGATCTTGGCAACAGATTGGTTATGGGGGAGTGTGGTGAAGTAAGAGACAATGAGAAATTGAAGAAGACACTAGGTTGGAAGCCTGGGGGACTGGAAAGATGGTGATGCTCTCCAACAATAATAAGGAAGTTTGAAAGAGATAAGAGTTTAGGGGGAAAGACAATGAATTCAGTTTTGGAAATACTGATGTCTGAATCAAGGCAGTTGGAGATGTAAGACTGGAGGACATCAGAGAAATAAAGGAAGGATAGATGGATCTAATTATCAGCCTAGAGATGATAATTAAATCCATGACAGCTAATGAAATCAAGTACTAGAAGAAGAGAAAAGGGCCCAGCAAAGAGTCCTGTGTGACACCTATGGTTAGGGGGCATGACCTGGACAAGGATCTAGCAAAGGAGACAAACAGAATTTATCTAATTAAAAATTCCCAAATTTATAAGGCAGCATGATCGTTGGAATGATGGACCTAGAGTCAAGGAAGACCTAGGTTCAAATTTGGCTCTTGACACTTGCTATGTGACAGTGAGCAAGTCACTTAACCTCTCTGACTCAATTAGCAGCAGCAAAGGGAATTCCCACACTAATGAAATAAACCTTCATTCATTGGTACACTTATAAATAAGGAAAGATATCTGTAAGAAAATACTTAATAACAGAAAATAAGAAAAAATTTCAGATTTTTCACTTATGAGCAAAAGAGAGATATAGTAGAACAAATTTAAGATTATCTCAACAAAATGGACTATAAGGTGACAGAAACTCCCTTGTTAAGACAGCAAAAAATATAAGGTTAGTTACAGATTTCTGAAATGGACATCAGAATATGTATCATGATGCTGCTTCTAAATGGAAAGGAAGGAAACTACCAGTGCCAGATCTCAAATTATACTACAAAGCTATAATCATCAAAACAATTTGTCACTCAGTAAGAAATAGAGAGGTTGACTAGTGGAACAGATTAGATACACAATAAAGAGAAGCAAATGAGTACTGTAGGTAGTGTTTAATTAAACCCAAAGATTTCAGATCTTGATGCAAGAACTCATTATTTGACAAAAACTGTTAGGAAAACTGCAAAGTATTCTGGCAGAAACCAAGCATAGACAACATTTCACAACATATTCCAAAATAAGCTCAAAATAGTTTTATGATTTAGACATAAAAAGTGGTATCATAACCAAATTAGTGAAGTGTGGAATAAATTATTGTCATATTTATGGATGGGGAAGAATTCATGACGAAATGAGTCAGAAAGGTTCACAGGGAATAAAATTTTGATTGTATAAAAAAATTAAAAGGTTTTGCACAAACAAAAGAAAATTAGAACAACAGCAGGAAACTGGGGGGAGGGATCTTGGTAGTAAGTTTTTTCTTATACTGCTCTCATTTCTAAAACATACAGGAAGCTGAGTCAAATTTGCAAGATTAAGGGCCATTCCCCAACTGAAAAATGGTCAAAGAATATGAACAGGCAGTTTTCAGAGGAAGAAATCAAAGGTATCGATAGCCACATAAAAACACTCTAAATCACTAATAATTAGAGAAATGCAAGTTCTGAGGTTCTATTCATCAGATTGGCGAAAATGACAAATGCTGGGGGGCATATGGGAAAATAAGCAAACCAGTTCGCTACTGATGGAGGTGTGAATGAGTCCAAACATTCTGGAAAGCAATTTGGAATTATGAATAAAAAGCTGTTAAACTGTACATATACTCTGACCCAATGATACTGTTACGAGGTCTATATCCCAAAGAGAAAAAGGACCCATAGATACAAAAATATTTATAGCACCACTTTTTTGTGGTTGCAAAAAAAAAAGGAACTAAAGGAATATTCATCAATTGGGGAATGGCTGAACAGGTTATAGTACACAAATGTGATGGAATACTATTGTACTGCAAGAAATGAAAAGCATGCTTTCAGAAAAACCTGAGAAGACTTGTATGAACTGATGCAAAGTTAAGTGAGCAAAATCAGGAGAACAATTTATATAGTAACAGCAATATTGTAAAGATAATAACTGTGAAAGACTTTTTTCCTTTTTTTAAAAAGATTATTTAATTTTTAGTTTTCAACATTTATTTCCACAAGATTTTGAGTTCCAAATTTTTACCCCACCTTGCCCCTCCCCCCACCCTAAGATGGCATGCATTCCCAATATCCCTGCCCCTAGTCTGCCCTCCCTTTCATCTCTCCCCCTCTTCTTTTATCCCCTTCCCCTTCTACTTTCCTGTAGGGCAGGATAGATTTCTGTACCCAATTTCCTGTATTTCTTATTTCCCAGTTGCATGTATTTCTGCTTTTCTATTACAATCATATACCACAACTTGTTCAGCCATACCCCAATTGATAGGCATCCCCTCAATTCTGCCACCACAGAAAGGGCTGCTATAAATACTTCTGTAAAAATGGGTCCTTTCCCCAGCATATTTTCTTCTATTTCTTTCCTTTTTTGGGGGGGGCAGGGACTATGGCTAACAAGGAAATTTGTTTTGCACAGCTATACATATTGGTAATGGGTTTTATTTTTCTTGTCTTCTCAGTGACTGGGGGAGAGGGAAGAGGGAGAAAATCTGGAACTGAAAATAAAACTGAATTTTAAAAATAAAAATAAATCCATACTACAAAAAAAATTAGATAAGCTGCTTTTCAGATCAGTGATCCTAAAGTGATATTACTGAAATGGAAAAAATTGCTTAGAACTTTTGGCTGGCTTTGGGGAGATCATGCCATAAGCTTTAACAAGAATTGCTGTAGGTACCAGTGTTGCAGCAATAACTGTCTAATATGTCTATTACGATACTCAGATCACATAATTTCTAACACTGCCATGTGAAGGAATGTGGTATAATGTAAAGGACATCAGTCTTAGGAGACAGAATACCTCACCTTTGAGTACTAGCTCTCTTTCTAGATAAGACACCCACAGTGTGAAGAAAGCACTTTATAAACCTTAAATCATTATACAAACGTGACCCCAGGCAAGTTACCTAACCTTTTTGTGTCACCAGCTATTGGGGGGGGGGGATTATCTACTAAATTTAAATGCATGAGATCTGTTCTATTTAAATTCTAAAATGCTGAAGCCATCATATCAACTTTTTTCATATAACATCATTTGATGATAAATTACTGAAGATTCAAATTAAAATAAGTTCCACCCTTGTTGTTCAGTCGTTTTCAGTTGTGTCTGACTCTTCATGATCCCATTTGGTATTTCGTTGGCAAAGATACTGGAGTGGTTTAGATAAAGTAAAAAAGACTTACTAATGAATTTTATCTTCTTACAAAGACATTTATTGATTGCTGTAAAATGTTTCAACAAGACACTTGAATAGGCTATCATATATTTACTATAGTATCTACAGAATTCTAGAAAATTCTGAAAGAAATGGAAAGATACCTTAGTGATGATCTAATTCAATCCCCTCATTTCCAAAATCAGGAAAATGAGACCCAAAGAATTTAAGTAATTTGGCCAAATCACACTATTATTTCTTATTAGCAACAGTCAAATTTTAAAGTAAAACATAGAGCAATTCCTATAATTCAATTAATTTGGAGCTTCCCTAAAAAGGCCCAAGAAATCAATATCATTCTCTGATGCTTTATTTTGTAAGAAAAGTCAATATGATGACTTTAGCATCTTAGAATTTTAATAGTAGAGACTTCATAGTGTGTCATTTAATAAAATAACCCTTGGGAATAGCCAACTGCACAAGTGGTTTAAGTTATTTGCCCAAGGTCACATGACTACTATTAAAGTCAGGATTTTGAACCCAGATCTTTCTACTCTAAACCCACCATGCTATCAGCATTCTATCCATCTTTTTTTTATCCATCAGTCTTTCTTTAGGAGGTACTCATTAGAAGAAAGAAACCCAGGCCATCTCCCAACTCCTTCATAGCAATGAGTTTATATTATTATCTTCTCTATTTCACTAAAGTATAATGCTTGATACATTAACATAAGTCCAACAATCCTATTTCTTTTCACTTTTTTTTTTGGTAAACTTTACTATACTAATACCTTCACTACCTTTTTTGATGCTATGGTATGGATTCATGGAATGCTACAGTCTCTGAAGAACTGAAGTTGAAGATCACCCAAAGTCATTCTGATTCTTTCCTCTACCTTAACTCGCATATCAGATCAGTCTCAAAATTTCATCCATTCTACTTCCACAGTTTCTCACATCCACTTCCTCTTCTCAACTCATACCTTAAAATGCTGTCGAAATTTTATGACTGATATTAATCAAATCTGACAATAATTATCAAACTAGGAAACTGTGCTAACCTGCTTTATCCCCAAACCAATGGTTTATTTACGTAAAGTCAATTGTTGGCATTAAAGAAATATATTGTATAAAAATGGTGCTTATTACACCTAGAAAAGCAGTGATTTCTATCAGATAGATACTGATTGGTTACCTGAGTTTAGTTATTTTATATATAAAGAAAGAGAAACTGAGTAGCAATAAAGTTAATAGATAATAGCATTGTACAGTGGAATGCTGCTTATCTCATTTATATGCCTGTCTACCTGTAGTTGCTTCAGCTCTAATTCTTTCACCTTTTTACACATAAAAGATGCATTTATTTATTATCCAGGGGCAATGTCTCTAGGCCTACCTCCTTTAAAAAGCCTGTGAAGAAACTACCACTATAAGATAGTGAGTTCCACAGGAATGTTATAAATGAGCTGTCCACATAGCTCAACAGACCTCCTCAGAGCCTGAGGGTTAAGATTTCAATTTCTTTAATAGAAATATTCAATAAATCCCAGGCAAAAAAAATATCCCACAAGATGATAAACACAGTCTACAAAAAAGATAAAAGTAGATGTGTAACCTGCAAGGAGATTAAAAGCAGTCAGCAAGGAAGTTCACTGAGGTCTCGGTATCTCCCTGCCAGAGTTCTAAAACTAACTCTGGGTACTTTTGCCCCAAAAGGCCCACTACTGGGTCCCAGATCAATCCTAGGGGAAAAGTTAATTCAAATTGTTCCAAAACATCTTGGCTTACAACATCTCTGGATGGTGTTATAGGAGTATGAGCATTAACTTAAGTCTCTTCAGTTCCACTAGGGTCCTGGCCCATGACACAGAAAATCAGAAGAATGTTATAGCAGGATTTTGTGACTTTACAGTAGATTTTGGTTAAAGTCAGCAGGTCAACAAACATTTATTAAATGTGTGCTAGGCACAGCGTAAAAATACAAAAAAAGAGCAAAAACAGTCCATCCCATCAAGGAGCTAATGGGGGAGGGAAACAACTTGCAAATAACTGTAGATTTAAGACATGCACATATATAATTATTATAATATATTATATTATTATAATACAATATTACATACAATATACCAATGTGTAATGTTATATTAATATCAATGTAACATTAACATACATATTAATAGTTATGCATATCTTAAATGTACATAGTTGTTTCCTCAATGTGTGTGTGTGTGTGTGTGTGTGTGTGTGTGTGTGTGTGTGTGTAAATAAATGGTAAGTAATCTCAGAGGAAAGGCAGTGGGGAGAGGGGAAAAAAACCATAAAAGGCCTTCTGGAGGAGGTAGGATTTGATCTGACTCTTGAAGCATGCCAGGGAGTAGAGATGAGGAAGGAGCACACTTCAGTTACAGACAGTACAGGTCACTATCGTTTTCCCAAAACTTCATTTGATTGGGAAATGAACAACTTAGAAGACCATTTTCCTTCTAATGCTTCACAGCAAGGCATCACATCCTAGGAAAGGTTGTACATGGAGCCACAGGGTGGCCACATGGAAGGGATGACAAAGAGCTAGAGTTAGGAAATGCTGGTCATAGATGAGGTGAGTTGTTACAGTAAGGGCAAAGGGCAGTATTTATGGGGCTCATGTCCTGTAATACAAATTGACTCCCACCACACCATACCACCTCCTTCATGAATTAATACTTCTACATGTATATACGGAGATCTACAAACACACTAAGATAGGAAGAGAGCTTAAATTTATCTTCCTGAACATCTACTACGTCTTGATGAAAAAAAAGAGAATAAAAAAGGAACATATAAATGCACAGCTTAGGAATGGGAAAACAGAATTCAGAATTGCATAGAAAGGGATAGAAATAAGGAAGGGGATAAAGGATATGAGCACTTACTGAAAATAAATAAATTCTTAGGAAATACTAGACAATTATACAACAAGAAATCAGACTGTAACCAAAATGGATGATTATTTACAAAAATATAAAATATCCAAATTAACAAAAAACTAAAGATATTAAAAAACCCAATCTCAAAAAGAAAAAAAATTAAGCCATAAATGAACTTTGAAAGAAAAAAAGGGTAAGATAAATTTAAGTGAATTCTACTGAATGTTTAAAGAGCAATAACTTAAGCTATAGAAATTATTCTTAATAACTATTATTTAACAATAATTAGTGATAATATAGAAATGTATAATAATAATGTAATAATTCTTGATTAATAATTATCTTTAATGAGAACTCTATTAAATTCCTTTTATGAGAAAAAACCCTCTAAACCTAAAAGAAATAAAGCAGAAAAAGAATTCCATTAAGCTATCAAAGTCATCTTCCTAAAGCATAGGTCTATCCATGTTATTCTCCCTAATTCAATAAACTCCGGTGGTTCCCTATCACCTCCAGTATTTGGCATTCAAGGCCTTCATAACCTGGTCCCTTCCTACCTTTCAAGTTTTCCTATGCTTTTACATATTCCCCTTCCCTACCCTCGATACTCTGTGATCTAGTAATACTGACCTCCTTGCTGTTCCTTGCACAAGACTCCACCTCCTGACTCAGTGCACTTTTACTGTGCCTAGAATTCTTTCCCTCCTCATCTCCATCTTCCAGCTTCACTGGCTTCCTTCAAGTCCCAGCCAAAATCCTACCTTCTTGAAAAAACCTTTCCTGATTTCCTTTACAGAGCCTTCCCTCTCTACAGTATTTCCAGTTTATGTTTTCTCCCCTATTAGACTGTTACCCAGCTCCTTCAGACCAGGGATTATCTTTTTCTTTTTTTTTTTTTGGATCCCCAGTGCCTAGTACAGGCCCTGGCACATATAAGTGTTTAATAAATGCTTGACATACTGCATATGCATACTGACGAGTAAAGCAAAATGAAGCTATACAGTGGTCATGTTAAAAAAACATGTATCTCTTTCTCTACTTTGAGTCTATCACCCCTCTGTCAGGAAGTTGGCAATATACTTCATCATGGGTCCTCTACAGTTTTGTTTGGCCACTGTATTGATCAAAATTCATAACAATTTCAAAATGTTTTTCTTTAAAGTGTTATTGTCTTTATACAAATTATTCTTCTGATTTTTCTCACTTAATTCATTGCATCAGTTCACAACACCCATAATTCTCTGATATCATCTTTTATCATTTCTTTATTGTTGTTGTTCAGTAGCGTCCAACAGTTTGTGATCCCATTTGGGGTTTTCTTGGAAAAGATACAGGAGTGGTTTGCCATTTCCTTCTCCAGCTCATTTTACAGTGAGGAAACTGAGGTAAACAGGCTTAAGTGACTTGCCCAGAGTCACACAGATACCAAGTGTCTGAGACTGTAAACTCAGGAAGATGAGTTTTCCAGATTCTAGGCCTGGCATTCCATCCACTGCGCCACCTAGCTGCACTAATTTCTTAGAGCATAATAATATTATATTATATTCATACACCACATTTTAAAAATCATAATAATAGCTAACATTCATATAGTGCTTACTACATGTTAGGCATTGTGCTAAGTGCTTTATAATTATAATCTCATTTAATTCTCAAAACAACACTGGGAGGTAGATGCTATTACTATTCATATTTTATAGATGAGGAAACTGAGGTAAACAGATTAAATGACTTGCCCAGAGTCATATAGTTAGTAAGTATCTGAGACCACATTTGAACTCAGGTCTTCCTAATTCTAGGCTCAGTGCTCTATCTCCTGTGTCACTTAGCTGCCTTTCAGCAATTAACCAAGTGATGGAAGCCTTCTTCAATTCCAGTTCCTTGGCAAAGGACAGGAATAGTCAACATTAGAAGGGCTATGGAAGACAGGTAATGATGAGCTGTGAATTCATATACCGATGCTGGAAATCATTTTGGAATTATGCAAGTGACTGAAATATCCTTACGCTTTGACCCAGAGATTCCATTGGCAAGTCAATAGTTTTGAGGAAAAGACAAGCTCCACATATGCTAAAATTTTTATAGCAGTGCTTTCTTTTTAGCAAAAAAATTGGGAACCTAAATTCACCTCAGCAACTGGTCACCTAGGGCAGAAAAGTATTTACTGTAAAATAGTAGTAATTCTGCTAAAAGTTCTGAATCAACTTCCTTAAGATTTGGCATTTTATACTAAATAAGTGGCAAGTAAGCCAAATAGCCTACATAAAACAAGTGTCTCCCTCTAACACACTAAGCTTGACCCAAAAGAAGACATAATAAGAATACACATCCATCCCCTCTTTGTAAAGGTGAGAGACTATGGGTGTGGAACACTGTATATAACATCAGACTTTAGATGATGTGTTTAGTTAATTTTGCTGTATGATTTCATTTTTTTAAAAATATTTTTAAAGGGTAGCTTTCTGGGAAAAGAATAGAAAGGGCTATAATGGAAAATGTTAACAGAATGTTAATGTTAACAGAAAAGACACAAAAATAGCCATTAAAAATACTCCAAAATTGGTCAAGTTGGATTTATACCAAGGTTACAAGAATCATTTAGAAACAACTGCCATAATTAATCATCTTAAAAACCCATATTATTTTTTCAACAGATGCAAAAAAACGTTTTGACAAAAGACAACATTTGTTTATGCTAAAAACTTTTTAAAAACAGGCATGGAAGAACCTTTTAAAAATTTATTTTACAAAAAACATAATTTGTAACAAAAAAGCAGCATTATTTTCCACGGAGAAAGATTAAAATCTTTCCCTACAAATACACAGAAATAAAATAAGGGTCAAATCAACCAACAATCATTTATTAAGTACATGTTCTATGCTAGGTATTCTGGCAAGTGAAACCAAAACAGCACCTGCTCTCAAGGATCTTATATTGTATCAGAGAGACACCAAGAATACATCAGTATATATAAAAAACATATATACAATTTTAACAAGGTAATGGTGGGAGGGGGAAACCATTAATAGCTGATAAGATTAGAAAAGGCCTCATGAAAGAGATGTCATCTGAGTTGACCTTCAAAGGAAATTAGGGATTCTCAAAGGTACGGGTGAACAGGTAGTATGTTACAGGCATGGAGAAGAGTCTACATAAAGGCAAAAAGATAAGTCACATATTTAAGCAACATCAAGAACAGCAGGTAAGATGGATCACAGAGTACACGAAGAATGCCCCCTCTCTCCACTATTACTTGAAATGGCTCTAAAAATATTTTCAATAATAGTAACAAAAAGGAACCAAGATAGCAGAGTAAGGCAGGAACTTCCTGAATGCTCCCAAATTCACCTCCAAACAACTATTAAATAACACCTCAAAATGAACTCTGGAGCAACAGAACCAACAAAAGGACAAGATGAAACAACTTAGAAGGCTGGCAGAGAAGGTCTGTCTCACTGCTCAAAGGAGAGCACAGTACAGAGAAGGCAATGTCTGGGTAAGCCAGCAGCAAGGTCCTGTGCCCCTGGTGAGGCCCTGTAGCCTTGGTGGAGGCCAACAGCAAGACCTGATGGCCCTGGCGCAGGCAAGCAGCAACATCCTGTGTCCCTGGCACAAGAAGGTTTGAACAGTGCCCCCACAGGAGCAGAGCCCAATTTTAACATAAAGCAGAAGTCATGAAACAGGCTAGGAAAATGAGCAAAAACAAAAAAATAACCTGACCATAGATGGTTACTATGGCAACAGGGAAGCTTAAAACACAAATTCAGAAGAGGAGAACAATGTCAAAATGCCTACTTGTGAAGCTTCAAAGAAAAATATGAATTGGTCGCAGGCCCAAAAAGAATTATGGGAAGAACTCAAAAACGATTTTAAGAATCAAATAAGAGAGGCAGAAGAAAAATTGGGAAAAGAAAGGAGAATCATGAAAAAAGAGTCAAAAAATTTGGTAAAGGAAGCACAGAAAATGGAAGAAGATGCATAAAAATTCACTGAAGAAAACAACTCATTACAAAATAGAACTGGCCAAATGGAAAAGGAGGTACAAAAGCTCACTGGAGAAAATAATACCTTAGAAACTGGAATTGGGCAAGCAGAAGTGACTCCATGAGACATCAAGAAACAATAAAACAAAATGAAAAGAATTTTTAAAAATAGAAGAAAATGTGAACTGTCTTACTGCAAAAGCAACTGACCTGGAAAAGAGATCAAGGAGAGATAATTTAAGAATTATTGGACTACCTGAAGGCCATAATCATCATCTTCACCATCATCATCAAGAGCCTAGACATCATATTTCAATAAATTATCAGAACTACCCTGATATCCTAGAAGCAGAGGGTAAAGAATCCATCAATCCTCAAAGAGAGCCCTAAATAAAACTACCAGGAATATTACAGCCAAATTCCAGAGCTTCCAGGTCAAGGAGAAAATACTGCTATGGAACTACAGTCAGGATTACACAGGATTTAGCAGCTTCTATATTAAAGGATCAGAAGGCTTGGAATATGATATTCCACAAGGCAAAAGGAGCTAGGATTATAACCAAGAATCACCTACCCAGCAAAACTGAGTATAATCCCTCAAGAGAAAAAATGGTAATTTAATGTAATAGAGAACTCTGAAGCATTCCTGATGAAAAGACCAGAGCTGAAGAGAAACTATTTTCTTTTTAAAAATTTTTTTTATTGTTTTTAGTTTTCAACATTCACTTCCATAAGCTTTTGTGTTGTAAATTTTCTCCCCTCCCTCCCCAAAATGACATGCAATCTGACATAGGTTCTACATATACATTCCTATTAAACATATAGAAAATATTATTTTTAAATATAAGACTCAAGAGAAGCATAAAAAGGTAAACAGGAAAGAGAAAACAGAACGGATTGATAAGGTTAAACTGTTTATATTCCTGCACAGGAAGATGACATTTGTACCTCTTAAGAACTTTATCATCATTATGGCAGTTAGAAGGAGTCTACATATAAAGCAGACATGGGTATAAGTTGACTGTGATGGGATGATACCCCCCCCCAAAAAAAATTAAGGGATAAGAAAAAGGATTGCACTGGGAGAAGAGGGAAGGGAGAGGTGGAATGGGGCACATTATCTCACATGAAGTGGCACAAAAGACTATTATAGTAGAGGGAAAGATACGGGGGGGGGGGGCAGGAAGGTGGTGGCAGGCAACACCTGAACTCACTCTTATCAGAACCGGTTCAAAGAGAGAAAAACATCCTCACTTGGGTATAGAAATCTATCTTACCTTATAAGGAAGTAGGAAAGGAAGGGAATAAGAGACTGGGAGGTGCTGATAGGAAAGAGGATGGAATGGGAGCCGCAGTAGTCAGAAGCAAAACACTTTTAAGGAAGGAAAGGGTGTGAGAGAGAGAGAGAGGGAGAGAGAGGGGGAGAGAGAGAAGGATAAACAGGGGAAATAGGATGGAGGGAAACGCATAGTAATCATAACTGAATGTGAATGATATGAACTCACCCATAAAATGGAAGCAAACAGCAGAGCAGATTAAAAACCAGAATCCTATTTTATGGTGTTTACAAGAAACACATCTGAAGCAGAGAGACACACACAGAGTAAAAGTTAAGGGGCTGGAGCAAAATCTATTATTTTTCAGCAGATGTAAAAAAAGCAAGGGTAGCAATCATGATCTCAGACAAAGCAAAAATAGATTTAATTAAAAGAGATAAGGAAGGAAATTACATTTTGCTAAAAGGTACCATAGATAATGTAGTAATATCAATAGTAAACATATATATATACCAAATGGCATAGCACCCAAATTTTTAAAGAAGTAAAATGAGAAGAGGAAATAGACAATAAAATTATACTGGTAGGGAACCTCAACTTTCCCCTTAGAACTAAATAAATCTAACCAGAACAAACAACAACAACAAAAAAAGAAAGAAGTTAAAAGAGGTGAAAAGAATTTTTAGAAAAGTTAGCTATGATAAGACCTCTGGAGAAAGTCAAACGGGAACAGAAAGGAATATACCTTTTTTTTCAGTGGTATATGACATCTACACAAAAATTAACCATGTATTAGAGCATAAAAACCTCACAATCAAATTGCAGAAAAGCAGAAATATTAAATGCATCCTTTTAAAATCATAATGCAATAAAAATTACATTCAATGAAGGGGCATGGAAAGATGGATTAAAATAAACTGGAAACTAAATAACCTAAGCCTAAAGAACGAGTAGGTCAAAGAATAAATTATAGGAAAAAAATCAATAACTTCATTAAAGAGAATGGCAACAATGAGACAACATACCAAAATTTATGGAATGCAGCCAAAGTAGTACGTAGGGGAAAATTTATATCTCTAAACAATTTCATCAATAAAATAGAGAAGGAGCAGATCAGTGAATTGGACATGAAATTTAAAAAACTAGATAAAAAAAAAAATTAAAAATCCCAAAAAAACCCTGAAAATCAAAGGAAATAGTAATAAAACCAAAAGTAAAAAAAGTATTGAACTAATACATGAAACTAGGAGCTAATTTTATGGAAATAAACCAATAAAAAAAAATTACTGGTTAATTTGATTAAAAAACAGAAAGAAGACCAAATTATCAGTATCAAAAAGGAAAAAGGCAAATTCACCACCAATGAAGAGAAAACAGTAAATAAGAAAGGAGAAACAAATTCATAAACATCAACAAAGAAGAGACAAAATTATTCCTGTTTGTAGGTAACATGCAGGTCTACTTAGAAACCCTTAGAGAATCAGTAAACTGATTAATCATTTCCACAAAATCACAGAATGCAAAATAAATTCATATAAACTATTAACATTCTAAATGGTAATAGCCAAAACCCCTTAGAAATAGTAAAAATAAAAATCCTATTCAAAGTAACTCCAAAATCTATAAAATATCTAACAGGCCAACCCACCAAGGAAAAAACTCAAGATATTTAAGTAAAATAACAAAATAAGACACCATTACCTAAGTTAACTAACAGATTTCCTGATATACTAAACCACCAAGGAGTTACTTTCTAGAATTAGACAAAAAAGCAACAAAATTCATTTAGATGGAAAAAAAAGTCTAGCATCCCAAGGGAAATAATGAAAAAAGTAGCCAAGATAATAGCTGTTCCAGATCTCAAAATACATTAGAAAGCAGTGGTTATCAAAAGCATCTGGTTCTGAGTAAAACGTAGATAAGTGAAATGGGCTGGGAAAACAAAAATCAGAAAAAAATCAGCACTGACCCGTTTTGTCAATGAATCAATCAACAAGTATCAACTTAAGCGTCTACTATGAATCAGACATGGTAGTAGGTGCTGGCAATACAAGCACAAAGGATAAAGCAATCCCTAATCACCAAGAACTTAAATTCAATAGAAAGTTTAAGTTCTAATGGATAAACTCAATAAAAAAGTACTAGGGGAAAGACTCTCTGTTCAACAAAAATTTAATTTGGCAGGAAAAAAAAATCTTGTACCAAATGCCAAAATAAGTTCTAAAACAGATATACAAACTAAAAAGGCTACAACAATTTTTTTAAAAGAGACTAGAAGGAGGTACCTTTTCACAACCATGATGAAAGACAGAATTATTAGTCAAACAAGAGTGATCATCATAAAAGAATAAAAGGACAGTTTTGATGAAGATTTTGCATTTTTAAAAATCAACACAGCTAAGATGAAAAGTGGAACTGTCAATTGGGAAAATAGTTTTACCTTAAATTTCTTTGATAAAAGTCTGTTAGCTAAAATATACAGGGATTAACACAAACACAGAAAACCAAAAGCAATTCTCTAACAGTCAATGGATATGAAGGTTTTTTTTAATGTAAATCATCAGCAACTACATGAAAGGTTGCTTTAAATACTTGAAAAGATTATAACTAGAAAATTATGTGGGTCATTATATAACAAGAACAAGGGGATAACTGATAGAACCTATGTGTCCTCTTGGAATCCACATGAAATCCAGTGAAAGACCCCCAAAACACAGGGGACAGATGCTCTGCGGAAAATCTGAAGAAGGTCATGCCTAGAATGACTCATGGTATATCGACATGGCCCTGGGTTCTTGAAGGTTCTGATATGAAACAAGCCTTCTGTGCAGATCCTACCAACCTAGGAAGATTCTGAGTACAGGCCAGACAATGAATTATCTTCCATGGGACTGCTTATCTAAATCTAGAGAAACATGTTACCAAAGATCTGGCTAACAGATGATTAATTTTTTTATGGCAATTTATAAAGACTTGTCTGTTAAACCAAAGAGGAGCTATGACTTGCATCACTGGGGATGGGGAGTACCACTCAAAACAATTAGTCACATCTCTCTAAGTATCAGAAAGCTGTAGGACACATTCTTTTCAAGATATAAATCTTGTTAAACACATAGTAAAAGCCCAATAGACTATAGAGAACCTAAGAGAAGTTTCAGTAAATGGAATTTGTTTCTTACATACTCCATACAGGGTCAAGTCACAAGAACACATAAGTCGGGACGGCAATATAAATCTCTTATACCTTCTAATCATTATGCAATAATTTATGTCAACAATGATAACTTTTGGTTATTGCAAGATCAACTAAGATGGAGTAAGCTGAGTAATAGTTACTAAGGTGAAAAAGCAGCCCAATACATTTTAGATTCTGTACAATATGGGTTGAAATGACAAGGCTTTTATAGTTCATATTAAGTAAAGCTAAAAACAGATTAATTACAATCTGTCACTTAAACATTCCAGGGAATAAACAGATGATCCTTTCATATTGATAAATATACTATATCTTACACATATTACATATGAGTTGTGTTTATGATATACAGTCAGGGGTGTGCTGGAGCTAGTTCATTTTGACTCCTGAGAGTTGAATGTTAAATTTTCAGCGTGATCATTTACACCTCTGAAATTGGCAAAAACTACAAATCAAGGCTTGATTTGTTTCATTCATTGTCTAGTCTTAAAAAAATGATGGAAAGAATGTTAATAAACTAGACTGAGCCTAAAAGTGTGACATATATTTCCAGAAAGCCAACAGCTAAACATTTATCAGAACTTTACTGTACACAGTGTGTTCCAAAAGTCTTGGTGCAGTTTTAAACTATGAAATCTTAAAACTGCACTAAGATTTTTGAGACACCCTTTATGTTAACCAAAAATGAAGTTCTTTTCTCTTTAACACAAAGTATTTAAAAAGTTCAATAATTTTCATCTGTGCCTCTAAGCAAATGATTTTATTACATGTGAAGAAAATTACTTCCAAGTGAACAAGACAAAGTTCTTCCAGGTAATCACAACATTTACTAGCTATGAATAAACTGGATCAGATTATATAGCAAAAACACTTATTAAACATATAATTCAACGTTCTTGCTAAATACTACTAAGTGTCTCACTCATTTCAGTCAATAAATAATCATATCACATCTCCTTTTTACAAAGAGACTTCAGCACTCCTCTCTCACTATAAAGTAGATAACCTACAATGCGTTTTCTTTATTCCCTGAAACTAGCTAAACACGTTAAGGATCTGAGAACCCTACTGAAAGATTCTCTATCTTGTCTATATTAAAGAAGACTGAAGTATTCTTGGATACTTATAATGTGTGACCATAAAATAATAAGATAGTGTTTTGCTCAGGGAATCAGTCATTATTTTAAAGCAGGCATTTTTAATCATTTTGTGCCATGGATCCCTTTTAGTATTCTGATGAAGCCTATAAACCTTTTCTCAGAATTAATATTTTAAATGAATAAAATAAAATTGACAAGATTGTAAAGGAAGCCAGTTATATTGAAATAGTTATCAGAATACTTTTGAAAAACAAGTTTATTAACCACAGTTTAAGAAAATCTATTAATATCACATTCATAATAGCAAAGTCTCAGAGTAAGGACTGTATCTGAAAGCTAAATGTAGATGTTTATTCTAGACTGTATGTTCAATAAATATTTTGACAGTCAATAAATACAACCTTCTAAAAGTCAATATGTTTTCTTCAATAACGTGTCATTTTCTTTTTTTATGTGTAATTTTGCTACCCATTGTAGCAATTAAAAAAATAATTCAAAAGAAAAACGTCAGTTCTCCAAGACAACTGTAGCCTGTGTTAATGAAATAAGTTCAATGTGTTTTGTAATAAAAAATGTAAATGGCAGAAATAATGAATTATTAAATGTGTAGATAGATATAAAGACAATTGATATTCACATTCAATTCTGGAAGGCAATTTTTGTTTGCTAAAATTTGGCATATTTTTCTCCCTTTCTGTCCAGTAAAACTTTAAACAGAAGAATTTAATTTTTAAGCTCTCTTTATGCTCCTTTGTATGTATCCTACAGACGCAGTGTACTCAAACCCTATTTCTTCTGGAAAGTGGCAGTTTCCAGAAGAGAAAAAATATCATAAGCTAGAAATCACCTCAGTCCTTTTCCAAATTCTTAAAGAAATATTTAGTATTTCTTCTAAAAATTATCTTCAACTCCTTATGACATTAAATTCAAAGATTAATTAAGCAACTACAATTTACAAAACACTAGCATTATAACGACATGCATTTATCCAGAGCAAGGAATTAAGTGTGAGGTTTAGGAAATCACCATTTGAATGTCAGTGTTGCTGATATTTATATCTTTAGCCACTCAATAATTTTACAATTCTAATTCAATTTCTGGTCCCTTTAGTGATTTCATTAAACACACACCACACATACACATACACACACACAATCTCAAGCATACATAAGCCTCCACATCTCTCCACAAGTGGTGCCACAAGTATTTATGATAAAACTGACTGGCAAGCTGGAATGAAGAGCTGGACTTATATGCATACAGCTGAACAGAGAGATTATCTATATGGTTCAATTTGAGCTGCTGAAAATCCTCCTTGACCCCAAATTATCTTCCCCACTGCCCTTGTCACCACACTATCTGAATTTCTCACATTTCCATTATCTATTAAGGCACCTTAAAACACACCTATTATTTAGGAAGGGCTAACATTCATTCACTCATTTAGTACTATTAAGTACTTATTAAGTACAAAAAAAGTACTGTGCTAGGCCCTGCAGGAGGTATCAAGGAGTTTGTTTACTCAGCAGACCAGTGAAGATTTTTGAGCAGAAATATAATATATTAGATGTCTGAATAAGAAATATTTTTTCATCCACTTATTTAACAAATATTTATTGAGTACTTAGCTACATGTAATGCTTTGTCACAATACGAAGTTGTATGAGATCTGGTCTCTGGACCTCTAATATGGGAGCTAAGAAATGTAACCCAAAGTAGCTGTTGGAAACTTCATGAAAATCAGGCATATGGTAACAAAAATATCCCTACAGGAGTAAACTCAAGAACTACAGAAGTGACTAGACTGTTCCTAGACACCTGTGGTATAGCCACTGGGCAAGAACACAAACTTTGGACTGGGGAGTGAAAGATATATTACCTTAACTGAGATACACATGAACTTTACCCAGTAAGATGACCACTGGCAGTTAGGGAAAGGAGGAAAATTAGGGGAGACTTTATGATTTAAAAAGGGTAGGCAGTATCACAAGGTGGGGAAGAGGAATACAGAGGCAAGAGTATTCTAGGTATATTAAACAGAGCAAAATCTTAGGAGGAGAGTGATGAGGAAAGAATGAAGTGAGAAGGAAACAAAAAGACCAGTAAAGTACTAGCAGAAAAAGATTTCTAACAACAGAGGACAGTCAAAGGCTAGGATTGTGGGGAAGAAAATCAAGCTATGGTGGGGATAGGCTATAAGGGATCCCAAACAATCAACAAGCACTTATTTATTGAGTGGTTACTACATTCCAGAGACTGTGCCAGGAGAGAGAGAGAGAAAACCCAAGCAAAATCGTTTCACTCTTAAGTAGCTTACCACTGAAAGAGACATTTACATATATAAGTATACTCAAAATAAATACTTTTTTATTTATCAAAATTACTTTTGAAGAGGAAGGCACTAGCAGCTGGGGAAATGAGGAAACACCATACAGAAGATAGTGCTTAAGTTAAATTTTGAAGGAAACTAGACATTCTAAGAGGCAGAGGTCAGTCAATAGTAAATAAGCATTTATTAAGAAGTTATATGCACCAGAGGTAAGAAAGTATTACACTCTAGGTATGGAAGATAACCAGTATTCCATTCTTTGGAATGGGGGTTGGTCGTACTGTACTAATAAGGCTTTCAGTGGTGGGACTGTGTGACTCTGGCAGGTACTTGACTGAGACTGTTTTGTCTTGTGGTCACAGAAAGTTGATCAAGGTTTTTTTCCTCCTGTAGGTGCACCAAAGTTCACTTTTTCTACGTGGTCCAACATATTTGAGGAATTGGTAGCAATCTTCTGCGCAGGTAATGGAGAGATTTTCCCCAGGTTTCTGGGTGAGAACATGATCTAGGCAAAGAAGAGATCCCCTGAAAAATAACTGGGGCCCCCTGTGCCAGGTCCGGCAGTAGTTTGAGAACCCCAAAGAAGCATCTATCATACAAGTTAATATTTGGAATGCAACAAGAAAAGAGATCATTTCAGATCAGGGTAATCACAGAAGGCATCGAGGAGCTCCCCTCGTGCAAGATTCTTTTCTCCTATTACTTTTACAATGTCTCACGTTACCTCCAGTGAGTTGCCTTGATTAACCCTGAGAACTCAGGAAAAAAACTGAGCTTGAGACAGAAGTAGCTATAATTATGTTGAAAGTTAACATCTGAGCCATTTACTTTGATGAAGCCATGTTTTTTAAAATTTTGATATGATAAAAAAAACTCAGGTTACATGGGAAAATGAATTCTTGGAGTAAAGGGGGGGGAGGAGTTCTTAGCAGCCACAAAAAAACTTCTTTGAGTAGTAGGTCCTAAATAAAAATCTGCACCTAACATTATTATTCAATTAAATTAAGTAGGCATTTATTAGGCATTGCTATGTACTATGCAGGTGTTTTCCAGGTATAAATGTGACCTTTTAGCAACTAGGTACCTTGTCTAGAAAACAAAAATAGGTTTGTGATAGTTGTCTGATCTTAATATGCCACCAATTTCACACCCCAGTTATTTTTTAGCCTGCTTCCCATTGTCAATTTTGTGTCAACGGATGTTGGAAACGTAACGGGTCGGTTTTCTTCTATACTTTGTGTTTTATTTTAAAGGGAAGGTACTATAGAAACTTAATTTTAAGAGTCAATACCAGTATGGCAGGAGATTTGATGGCAAATGGAAAAATATTAACGACAGGAAATTTGTATGTTTTTGCTACATACTTTCTAGCTATTAATATTATGAAACAACATAAAATTGTCTTCTTTTTTGCTCAGAAGAGAAGCATTCCATT
Organism: Phascolarctos cinereus; assembly: GCF_003287225.1. Classification (NCBI taxonomy): domain Eukaryota; kingdom Metazoa; phylum Chordata; class Mammalia; order Diprotodontia; family Phascolarctidae; genus Phascolarctos; species Phascolarctos cinereus. The sequence goes on from NW_027555625.1 coordinate 349,588,274, forward strand.
TCTAAAGGTGATATTTGTAAAACATTTAACACATACTAGGTGCTTGGTAAATATTTGTTCTTCCCTCTTATGCCCTTCCCCCTTCCTAGACTGGTACTCACCATTCTAATCCAAAATCGATTTTTTTAATTGGTCATTCGACAAGTTATAATTCTATCTCAGTCAGCTTTACAGAACTTCTTCATCAGTGAGTTCTAAAGTAAAAGTTCTTTTTATTAACAGTATTGTGTTTGGAATGCTTGATTCAATTCTGTTGCGGTTAGATCATGACAGAATTGGTGGTAACCTTAGACTACTATTGGCAGCTTATGCATTTTACATTTCTCCTTCTATAACGTTAAGGTCGCTCAAATAACACCATTGCAATTTCAATTTCCAAGAAAGCCAAGAGTGACGGGGGCTCCATCTCCTCCCTCCTCCCGCCCCTTCCTCTTTGACCCCTCCCTTAATTTTATTGAAATTTGCCCCAAATCTTAAACGATATCTCAAGAGGGAAGCACACCAGTTAGCAAGCATGGTAAGAGGGACGGAGGAGAGAGAACTTCCTTCACCGAGAGAAAGGGGTATCGCCGTAAACAGGCAGGTTCAAAGGAAGCAGGGCTTGTTAGTAGAAGTAACTGCAAGACTCCTTCTGCCTCGGCAATCACTCAACTTTTTTGCAAACAGGAAGGTGATGAAAATACCCAGTGCCCCAGCACCTCAGCCGTTGCAGGCACCTCGTGGAGGGGGTGGGGGACCTAAACAAACGCTCAGAGCCTGGGCAGTGGGGGTGGAGGTGGAGGTGGGGGTGGGGGTGGGGCCAGAGGGCTGACCCGCGGGCAGAGCATCCTCCCTCCCGGCCGCCCACCCGGCCAGCCCCACTAAGCAAATGCCAGAAGTTGAAAGGGGGAGGGGGGAGCCCCGCAGCCTCGCGCCCCGCGGGGACAAAGCGACCGACCCGGGCCGCCCAAGTTCCGGCTCCGGGAAGGAGGCGGCATTGGGCCAGAGCCGGGACAGTCATGGGTGTCCAACTTTGCGCTCCCCGCGCCGGGGACGCGGAGGACACACGGGGGGGAGGGACAGGCGAGGCTGCGAGCAGCCGGGGACGCCTCCCTTACCTGCACACGCAGTCGGGGTCCCGGGCGTCCCGGCCGGGGGGAGCCCAGCCCGCTCCTTTTGTTGAACAGCTTCTGGAAGAGGGTCGGGGGCATCTTGGCCGGGTCAGGTCCGGCCGCGCCAGGCCCAGGGCGGCGGGGCCGATAGGCACTGGTTCTTTCCAAGGGGCCCGGCGAGTGGCAAGATGTGTACGGGGAAGGGGGCTGCGGGGACCTGGGCCCCTTCGGGGAGCAGCGAGAGCAGCCGCGGAGCATCTAGTTCCGCCCAGCGGCCGCCGCCCCCATTGGTGTCACAGTCATATGACAGAAATTAGTCACTTCAAACTGCCACAGGAGGCGGAGGGGAGAGGGGCGGGGAGAGCCCGCCTGCCGCGAGCCTCCATTGGCTGGCGGGACCCCTCACATGGCAGCCAAGGGGTGGCCGGGTACGCGCGAGGGGGGGAAGGGCGCCCGGGCGCGCGCCTCCGGGGCCGCGCGAGAGGTTGGGGCGGGGCACGCTGGGCGGTCTGCGGGGATCCTTCATTCCTCGTCTCGTGAGCTTGCTCGCTCTGCGCAGTCGCGCTCCTGCCCTGAAGCCTGGGAGGGGAAGGGTGCTAGCAGTGGGGGTCCCGCCGCTGGCTTGTGGCGAGAGAGCCAGGCGCTGGAGGGGAAGGAGAGAAATGGCAGCGGAGGGAGAGTAAACACGGATGTGTGTGGCAGAAGTCTCCACACCCCCGCTTCCCTTTCACACCCTCACACCTACTTCCTCCTGTTAGTCCGTGCATAGAAGGGGCAACCCCAGGCAAGGGATCCCCAAACATGGACAAAAAGCCGCCCCGGAGCCTTGCGGCCCCAACTCTAGACGCCTCCCGTATTTTATTTAAATGATCGGAGAGAGAAAGTCTGGACACATAACCTTTCCCCTGGGGGAGCTCGCACGCATTCTGGAGTGCACTTGTTCGGACGCTGGGTCATGTGCCTTATTAACCGCATTAGACAGAGGCAAAGCAAGATGCTACGTGAGTTTTAGGAGAAAGGTTATAGGGGATGGCCGACCAGTGGGAAACTTCCTGGAAGAGGTGGCCTTTCATCAGGAGGGCTTTTAAGGATGCAACAATTCAGAGTCAAAGCTGGGGGAAAGAGAGGCATTCCAGGCATAGGGAACCGGGACTGGAAGGTCCATTGTGTTTGGACCAGTTTGGCTGGATTGTAGAGTTAGCATGAAGGGTGGTAATAGGAAATAAAGCTGGAAAGGTAATCAGGTTGGATACCAGATCGTATTCGAGTCTTACTGGATAGAGACAATAGGAGGAGCTCCTGAAGATTTTTAGGCAGGGAAGTGACATCAGATCCAAGAGGACTAATCTGGCAGGTATAGATATGAAAGCTAGAGAACATATATGTATATGTATGTATGTATATATATATATACATTAGAGGGGGAGAAGATTGGAGGCAAAAGAGCAAATTGGGCAAAGTAACCTAAGGGGGCAAGGGGAGTTGAATTAATTAAGGTCTGTATTAGGCCCGAATTGGATAGAGCACCAAGCCTAGAATCAGAAAGACCTGAGTTCAAATGCAGCTTCAAAAACTATCTTTGTGGTCCTAGGCAAGCCTGTTTGCCTCAGTTTCCTCATTTGTAAAATGGGGGTAATAGCACCTTCAGCAACAATCAGGTTTGTTGTGAGGATCAAATGAGATAATATTTGTAAAGTGCCTGGAACATAGGCATTATATGTGTTAGCTATTATCATTATTGTTAAAGAAGGGTGTGGGATATGTCATAGATTAAATTGATAGGACTTGGTAACCAAGGTCCTACTACATGCTGAGAACTGTGCGGTGTCAGGGATGGAGAATACCAAGAAATCCCAAACCTACCATCAAACACCTAGATTGGGGTAGTTTGGTGAGACTGTGCCAAAACCACCATCTCCCACTACATTTCATTACAACTTTCCTATGCACTTAGACAATTACATTTTGTATTAGAGAGATTTGAGAACATGTCTCTGATCCGTAAAGGATCTTTCTATCCCCAAAGCACCCTAGCAGTGCTCTGTACATATATATATGAGCACTGACATATCCATCAGTGATAACTCTATGGGTACTCCTTTCACCAATGCAGATGGGCAACCCATTCATGCTTTCTCATCCTGTGCAATTCTTGTCCATGTCCTGTAAATCCTCTAGTAGGCTTTTTGAATTGGACCCACCTGAAGATTACTTCAAGAGATTACTGAAGAGAACCAATAATCTTACTTGCTTTATTAAATTAGGCACCAAAATTTAGCAATAATTGACTGGAAGAAGTCTAAGAAATTTTTTTTTGCTGTTTTTCTGATTTATTAAGACATTTTCCACAAGATTTCTTCAATTAGAAGTTCTTTGAAATGATACCGTCATTTTTTGCCAGCCGAAGAATAGAATCATCAGATTCTCCCATTCTATGAATTGCTCCACACATAGCATAAGTTTTAAACTGGCCATTGATTCTGCCTGTGACCTTGTCAACCTCGGCCACATTTATCTGGATGGACGCGTGGTCCTTGGCCCCGATGATCCTGTTGCTCCTGGAGCATTTCCAGGACAGGTGGAGATCCACGAATTCGCTGGCGTTGTTCTGCATGTCGGAAGCTGAGGGGCCAAGTGCAAACACGAAAGCGGTGGAAGAGAAAAAAAACAGAAGTCTTAGGATTTTAGAAATTATAAATATATAGAGCAGGAAGATAGTTTATGGATGCAACTTAACCTAACTCAACAATGGATCCTGGGAGTGTGTGACAATTTATACCTGAGTGAAAGACCTGTGGTTTCATAAGCACAGAAAACTCCTGGCAAGTGAACTCCTTTTACTAAGGCAAATCACAGTTCCTTTATTACTTAGTAGATAAGACATAGGTAGTTAGTTTGAACCAGATAAAGGGTTAAACAACTTGTCCAGAGCCACACAACTAGTAAGTCTAGCATTTTATGTGATAGATAGGTATGTAAATAAATAGGCAGAGAGCCTATATCAGGCACTGTGCTAAGTTCTGAGGATACAAGCAAACAAGCCCCGAGATGGGAGTGCCTTCTTCCCTGCCAACTCCAACCACTCCAAATGCACTACGGGAGTTTGCATATACCGAAGGAAGATAACATATAAAGGTGTGCTGGAAAGCAGGGGAGTGGAAATGCAATGTGGCATAGAGGCTTCGGGGAAGTGGCGGGGAGGCCTGTTCCAAGGCAAGATAAAGTCAAAGCTCTTTTATCAGAGTCCAGGGACCCAGGAGCAGAGTCCAAGGTTCTAGTGGCTGAAGAACAGGTGGTATGGTGTAGAGACTGCACAGAAGTGGAACTAAGTCCCTTTCACTTTCCTGAAATTCAAGTTACCACAAGTTTATTAAACTCTAGTTATATGAAGAACACTGCCTGCATGTAGACTACCATCTAGTAACTATTATATAAAGTTACATAAACTTTATAGATCTGTATATAAAGTTATATAAATTTTACATATGTGGAATTTATTATATAAACTATAATATAAAAAACATGTTCTATGTATCTAGTGTATAACAAAAGGTTAGAAAATGTTGTGTTTTTCTGGAACTTAGGTCTCTAGACTCCCAAAATGTATTGTTTACTTTAACCTCCAGAGTTGTTAGGACAGTTCAGGACAATAATTTTTGGGGCCTAAATTGACCACAATTTGCAGCTTTAACCCTTTGGCCTTTTTCAGCTCTAGTAAAGTAATTCTGCCTTTTAAATGAAGTCTGTCTCCCTCCCTCTCCCCTCACTGTAATATCTTCCTCTCAGCTACCACCAAACACTTTAAATCTTGTTGAGTAAATGTAATAAAACATAGAAAGAAAAAGCTCCAAGTCTGTGACATAGGCAACAAAAATTGACATTGATACTATCAACATGAATATTAATATCTGCCAAGATTAAGAACAAATAAGATTGAGTAAATCGCACAAAATGTGTGTGTGTGTGTGTGTGTATACATCTTTTTATTAGCTGTTCCCACTGCCTAGAATGCTCTTCTACCTTACCTCCACCTCCTAACTTCCTTTAAGACTCAGCTCAAATCTAACTTTCCTACAAGAAACCTTTCCTGGTCCCCTCAAATCCTTCACAAAGGCCATCCCTCTGAGATTACCTCCCATTTACACTTACATTTTGTACATACATAATGATTCACATGTTATCTCCCTCACTGGAATGTGTGGTCCTTGAGGTCAGGGACCTTGTTTTCCTTTCTTTTTATCCTCACCTACTTAGCACAGTGCCTGTCACATATTAAGCAGCTTAATAAATGTTTATTGTTGTTTATGGTGACGTTGGGGAGTGGGGTGAGGAAGAGACAATTTCAGAAAACAAAGGCAACTCTTCAAGAAAAGGTGTCACTTCAACAAAAACTGCTGGGAGGTGGGGAGAGAATTTCCAGGTCCCATAACCAACAAGATAAAAGAATAGACATTTTCTCCAATCCTCATAACCTCTCAAACTAAAGTAAACAGTATGTGTAAGAGATGAAGCAATTACAAGTGTCTCCATGTCTCAGACACCAAGAACCCTAAGGATGTAAGAACTGGATCAGAGAAGGCTAATCCCTATAATCAGTCCCCCATCAGCCCCCACATGCTAGCAGGGAAGCACCACCAGACTCACAGACTTGAGCTCTGGGATCCACTTAGCAGTTCCCTTGCTGCTGTGATCTCTTCTTACTAAACCGAAAGATCTCCCAACTCTGTCCTTCTAAGGCAACAAATAGGCAACAGATTTCAATTTGGCCACACCCTCCCTGGGGCTGAAAGAGGCGGAGACACACAACAGCTGGAAGGTTAATCAATCTGGTATGTGTGTGGCCATACAATGTACTGCAGCAATGGCAGTGTTCTCGAGAAGTAAGGGGCAGAGGGAACAGGTGTAGGCGTGTGTGTGTGTGTGTGTGTGTGTGTGTGTGTGTGTGTGTGTGTGTGTGTGTGTGTGTGTGAGAGAGAGAGAGAGAGAGAGAGAGAGAGAGAGAGATGGTCAGACGTATACTTTAGCAAGATCACTTTGGTAACTAAGTGGAGAATAGGTTGAAGTAGGGAAAGACTTGTGACAGGAAGACCAATCATTAGGCTGTTGCAGTAGTTTAAGTGTGAAGTGATAAAGGCCTGGATCAAGATAGTGACAGTGTCAAAGGAGAGAATGGGGCATATGCAAGAGATGTTATGGAGGTATATTGACAGGTATTGATAGCAGATTAGATGTGGAAGTTGAGAGATAGTGATGAATCAAGGATGATACTTGGGTTTCAAGTTGATTACTGGGAGGATGGTGGTAGTTTTGACAATAATAAGGAAGTTAGGAAGAAGGAAGGGTATGGGGAGAAAGATAATGCATTTAGTTTTGGATATGCTGAGTTTAATATGTCTATAGGATATATAGTTTGAGATATCTAATAGGCGGTTGGGGATGTGAATCTAGAGGCTAATAGAGAGGTTAGGACTGGATAAGTAGATCTGAAAATCATTAATAGAAAGATGATAATTGAATCCATGGGAGCTGATATGATCACCAAGTGAAACAGGATAGAGGAGAGCCCAGGACAGAACTTGTGGGACACCCACCTTAGCAGGCATGACCTGGATGAAGATTCAGCAAGGGAGACTAAGGAGTGGTCAGACAGGTAGGAGGAGAACCAGGAAAGAACAGTGTCATGAAAACCTAGGGTGAAGAGAGTATCATGAAGAAGGTGATCAACAGTGTTAGAGTCTACAGAGATCAAGAAGGATGAAGATGGAGAAAAGGCCATTAAATCTGGGAAGTAAGAGATTGTTAGTAACTTTGGAGACAGCAGTCTTGGTTGAATGATGAGGTCAGAAGCCAGACTACAGAAAGTTAAGAAAATAAGAAGAAAGAAAGTGGTGGCACCTATTGTAGATGGCCTGAAGGTTTAGCTACAAAAAGAAGAAGAGACATGGGACAAGAGTTAGTTAGGATGAATGGATCAAGTGAGGATTTTTTGAGGATGAGGGAGTCATGGGCAATAAGGAAGCAGTCAGTAGGCAAGGAGAGATTGAAGATAAGTAAGAGTGGGAGTGATAGAAGGAACAATCTGCTGGAGAAGACAGGATAAAATAGAATCACTTCTGCTTGGCAAGGAGAAGGGCTACCTCATTATGTGAAACAGGAGTAAGGTGGAGATAGTGGGAGAAGGCATCAGGGAGATGGGAGTTAAGGAGGATGGGAGAAGAGGAAGCTATCAGTAAGTGGCCTCAATTATTTCAGTGAGGAAAGGTTCTGAGCTGAGAGTTATGAGAAATTACAGGAGGGATGAAAATGTTTAGAAAAGCTATTGTGATTAAGTAGGATAGTTAGTCATTTAGGAGGTAGAAAAGGATTGCCTTGCTGCAGGTAGGGCCTAGTTGAGATTACATAACATAAATTTGTAGTGGATCTAGTCATCATTGATTCTTGATTTGCTCAGTTTCATTCAGCAGCACCTAAGTAGGAGTAAAGGCAGATGGTAGGAATAACTGAGGGCTAAGGCTTGACAGGGCAATATAGGCAACAGGAAAAAGGGTCAAGGGATTCAAGCAGAGAAGACAGCATAGAGTTGAATTGGTTCACTAAGTGAACAAGACAGTGAAGGGAGGAAAGTGCAGCCAATGCAGGGGTGTTGGCCTAGGAAAGAACTAAGGATGCAAGGGTTGGGGGTCATAATGCAGACAAAGAACAGGGTTTGGGATTGCAAAGCAGAGGAAGGGATGGCATGATAATAGATTATGATCAAATGAGGGAATTTCAGAGTTTATGAACACAAAAGTGGATGGGTGACAGCTATAATAAGAGTATAAACATCTTTGTGTTAGCTGAGGAGGGATGGAAGAGTAAGTCATGGGAAATTAGCAAGTTGAGAAACTACGAGGTAAGAGTGTTTGAAGGAGCATCAATGTATATGCTGAAGTCCTCTAGGATAAAGGAAAGCATTAGGGAGGACAGAAATAACATGACCAGGCACTGAACCGCTGAGGAAAGAAAAGGAGTGTCCCGTAGACAACAGCTACTAGAATTTTGATTGGGTGGTAGATATGAATTAAGGGAACCTCAAAGGAGGAGCTGTTACTGAGTGAAGAAGGTAAAAGGACAGTCAATGGTAAACTATAAAGGGAAAATAACTTCTCTAGTTTCTCAGGAACAGGAGGGCCTCGAGGAGAATGAGTGAGATGATAAAGGAAGAGATTGAAACAAGGCAGGGAAAGGGACAAATTTCTCTTCAGTGGTGAGAGGGGGTCCTCAACGAAGAATGCTTTCTTGGGGGGAGATATTCTACAAAGGGAGATGGAAACCTAACAATGTGTGTAATCTGTAGAGATTCGCTGCTTAGACAGACAGTCACTACCCCTGAGGGAATGTGGTGCTTCCCTGGCCAGCATCTTGCCCCAGGAGAAAAAGAATAGGAGTTACTTGGGGCAACTGACATGCAGGAGGTGGGCGGGCATGGATCCAGATATGACACTGCATGGCAAATGGGGGGAAAATCATAGGGTAGGGGCTAGTAATGAACTGCACAATCAAGGACTCAGGAAAATTTCTCATGGGGTAATTCTTGTGTCCTCTAATCTCCTCCAGGAATTGATATCTCTAAGATTCAGGCACAACAGAAAAAAAGGTGTGTGTACTGGGGAGATCTATAAAGCAATAATACAGAAATGCTCAGAAGAGGGAATTCAAAATAGCTTTAATTTCATAAGGAATAAAAAACCTAAAGGAATAAAGTCTGAAGGAATAAGCATCTGTACAGCACCTACTATGTTCCAGGCACTTTGCTAAGAACTGTTATTATCCCAGTTTTACAGTTAAGGAAACTGAGGCAATCAGATGTTAAGTGACTTGCCCAAGGTAACAGCTAGTGTGTCTAAGGCTAGATTTGAATTCAGGTCTTCCTGACTCCAAGCCCAGTGCTTTATCATCTGTATCATCTATAAGGGCCATGAATCAAGAATAAAGTCTAGAGTAGAATAAAAGAGAACAGTAGTAATGAAGATAATTGGGGGAAAGAAATTTATTTTCAGAAAAGGATGTTGAAAATGAAAAAAGAAATCTAACAAACAAGATGAAGGGGAAGACAGAAAAGTGCCTTTTGATTTGTTTTGTTTTGTTTTGTTTTTTAGTTGGGCAGTGGGGGTTAAGTGACTTAACCCAGGGTCACATGGCTAGTAAGTGTTATGTGTCTGAGGTCACATTTGAACTCAGATCCTTCTGAATCCAGTGGCGGTGCTCTATCCAGCTAGCTGCCCCCAGAAAAGTGCCTTTTAATTGATTACTTAATTAAAAGGGAAAAAAGAAGGGAAGAATTAAATAACTAGATAAAAGGAAGAAAGGAAAAGGAATTAAGCAAAACTCTAAAAAGAGGGAACGTGGTGACAAATGGGAGCAGTGGGGACTTAAAGACGAGGGGAAGAGAGGTAGTAGGAATTGAGTTGCCCTATGTAGATTAAACAAAAATAACTGAAGAGGATAGGAAAAAAAATAATATTAGAGACAAATAGAGGAAAATTTAAAAGTAACTCACAAAATATTATGTTATTCCTAGCTCTCTTACAATTTAAAAAATTATTTTATTTTCAGTTCCAAATTCTCTCCTCTCTACCCCCTCCCCCACCCAGTTACATGGTAAGAAATATATATTAACTGTACATATGAAGTCATGTAAAACATATTTCTGCATCAATCACATTAAAAAAAAGAGAAAAAATATGCTTCTGTACTTTAAGCCCATCTGTTCTCTTTCTGGAGGTGAATAGCAATTTTTATCACAAGGCATTTGGAATTGTGGTGAATCATATTGCTCAGAATTAAGTCTTTCACAGTTTTTGTAATATTGCTATTACTGTGTTCTCCTGGTTCTTCTCATTTCACTTTGTATCAGTTTCTATATGTCTTCTGAGATATTTCTGAAACCATTCCCTTCATTGTTTCTTACAGCATAATACTATTTCATCACATTCATACACCATAACTTGTTTAGCTATTCTCCAATTGATGGACATTCCCTCAGTTTCCAATTTTTTGCCATCACAAAAATAGCTGCTATACATACTTTTGTACATATAGGTCCTTTTCTTTTTTCTTTGATTTCTAGGTATATACCTAGTAGTGGTATTTATGGGTCACAGTGTATCTAGTTTTTTGGACTTAATTCTAAATTGCTCTCCAGAATAGACTCGTTCACAACTCTACCCACAGTGTATTTGTGTATACTAATTTTCGTGTTGTTTAGTACTAATTTTGTTGTTGTTCAGTTGTTTTAGTCCTGTCTAACTTTGTAGCCATATTTGGGGTTTTCTTGCCAAAGATACTGGAGTGACAGTTCCTTCTCCAGTTGATTTTATAGACGAGGAACTGAGGCAAACAGGGTTAAGTGACTTGCCCAGGGTCACACAGCTAATAAGCATCTGAGGCCAGATTTGAACTCAGAAAGGTAAGTCTTCTTGACTCCAGGCCTAACACTTTATCCAGTGTGTGACCTATTTGTCCAATTTTAGTTTATTCATGTATACTAATACTAATGCTATTTCCCCACCATCCCCCTCCAACAGTTGTAATTTTCCTTTTCTGTTTTTTTAGCTAATCTAATGGGTGTGAGGTGGTACCTCAGAATTGTTTTAATTTGTGTTCCTCTAATTATTAGTGACTTAGAGCATTTTTATATGGCTATTAATAGGTTTTATTTCTTCCTGCCTGTTTATATCCTTTAACCATGTTTCAATTGAGGAATGGCTCAGTATAAATTTGGCCTAATTCCCTCTACATTTGAGAAATGAGAGCTTTATCAGAGAAACTTACAGTAAATCTTCCCCCCTCCACACACCTCCAATTTTCTGCTTTTCTTCTAATTTTAGCTGTACTGGCTTTGTCTGTGCAAAATCTGTCTCATCTATTTAATCAAAATTATTAATTTTATATCCTGTGATCCTCTCTGTCTCGTTTGGTCATGAACTCTTCGTATAAACATAAATCTGACAGATAATTTCTGCTATGTTTCACGCTTATAATATGATCCTTTTTGTCAAAATCATGTACCCATCTTAAACTTATCTTAGAAAATAGCATGAGATGTGAGATCTATGCCTAGTTTCTGCTGGGACACTTTCTAATTTCCCCAGCAGTTTTTGTTATTAAATAATGAGTTCTTGCCCCAATAGCTAGGATCTTTGGGTTGATCAAACACTAGGCTACTGTGCTCATTTCCTTCCATATATTTTATGGCTAATCTGTTCCATTGATCAACAGCTCTATTTCTTATCTCGTACCAATTTTTTTTGATAATTACAGTTTTGTAGCCTTATTTGAAATCTGGCATTGCTAGGTCCCCTTTCTTCCCATGCTTTTTTCATTGATGCCCTCGATATTCTTGACATTTTGTTCCTCCAGATGAATTTTGTTATTATTTTTCTAGCTCTATAATGCAATTCTTTAGTAGTTTGATTGGTATGACACCGAATAAGTAAATTAATTTAGATGCTGTTGTCATTTTTATCATATTGTATTAGCCTACCTATGAGTAATTAATATTTCTCCAAATATTTAGATCTACATTTGTTTCAAGAATGTTTTGTAATTTTGTTCATATGGTTCCTGTGTGTGTCTTGGCAGGTGGACTTTCAAGTATTTTATACTGTGTGCAGTTATTTTAATTGGAAAATCCCTATCTCTTCCTTCTTGGTTTTACATAGAAATGATAATGATTTATGAAGGTTTAGTTTATAGCCTGCAACTTTGCCAAGTTGTTACTTGTTTTTACTAGTTTTTTAGTTGGCTTTCTAGTGTTCTCAAAGTTATGTCATCATATCATCTACAAAAAGTGATAGATTTCTCTTTGCCTATGTTTATTGTTTCAATTTCTTTTTCTTTTCTTATTACTATAGCTAGCATATCTAGATCATTATTAAATAATAACGGTGATAATACACATCCTTACTTCATCCTTCATCTTACTGGAAAGGCTTCTAGTTTATTCCCATCACAGATAATGCTTGCTCTTGGTTTTAGATAAATATTACTTATCATTTTGTTCCATTTATTTCTATGCTTTCTAGTATTTTTAATAAGAATAGGTGCCATATTTTTTCAAAAGTTTTTTCCGCATCTATTGAAATAATTATTTGGTTTTTTTATTATTTATATGTTCAATTATGCTTACAGTTTTTCTAATTTTGAGCCCTACATTCTTGGTGTAAATTAAGCCTGGTCATAGTGTATACAATTTATAATACAGTGCTATAATCTCCTTGCTAGTATTTTATTTAAATTTTTCACATTAATATTCATTAGGCAGATTGGTCTGTAATTTTCTTTTTCTGTTTTTGCTCTTCCTGTCACAAAACTTTAAATGAGAATGGATTAAACCACAAAATAAAACAAAAAGTGACAGACTGGATGCCCCCTCCCTCCCAATCTGTTGCTTACCAAAAACAAAAACAAAAACCCACCCACAAAGACATACTTGGAGTAAAAATAAAGGGTTGGAACAAAATTTACTATGTATCAGGTAAATCCAAAAAAGCAGTAGTGGTTATCATGAAATCGGAAAAAGCAAAAACAAAAATTCACAACATATAAAGAGGTAAACAAGGAAACTATATTGTGCTGAGAACCGTAGATAACAAATCAATATCAATATTTAACTTACATGCCCCAAAATGCCTTATTAATCTAAATTCTCAAAGAAAAAAGTAACTAAACAACTAGAAAACTTAGATAATAACACAGTAATGACAAATTTTAATATTCCTCTCTCAGATTTGGATAAGTACAGTAGAAAAGAGAAGCAAAAGGGAAAATATAGGACACAAGAAATTTCCATATGAGCTAGAGATAAAAGATTTATGGTGTCTTTTAAATGGGACTGCTAAAGAGCATATGTATTTCTCAGTACCACATGGAGGAAGTACCTACATTGATGAGATTACAGATCCATCAAAGTATTCAAGCATGGAGTTTGGATGAGAAAAGAGAAAAATGGAAGAGATCAGTTAGGAGGCTATTATATGAATATAAGTAAGACATGATAAGAGTCTAAACTAAAGTGATGGTTATATTGCCTGTACAGAAAGGTATGCAAGACATATTGTAAAGTAAAAGTAACAAAACTAATCATGAGAAGATGAAGAGAGAAAAATTAAGGAAGATAGCAAAACTTTAATCTTTGGTCACTGGGAAAATGGTGGTAATCCTCTACAGAAAGACTGATGAAGATGTTCAGATCTTACAGGATCATGTGGACTTCTGACAAGAGTTTTCATACAACTTTGAATGATAAAGAGAATTTCATCAGTAAAAATTACCTTTATATTGTTTTTCCCAAAAGCATTTTTTTCTTCATAGCATTGGTTGGCAACTAAATTGTTTTTTTTTGGGGGGTGCTTTAAAAAACCTTATTTTGCTGCTTTTTTTTTAATTAAAAAAAAAAACCTAAGCTATACAATAACAACCTATCTGGCTCCCTCCAAAGTTCTTTGCTTATTTTTCTGAAGATAAGCTGTTTTGCAGCAACAGTTTTTCAATTCCTGGCATTGTCTTTCATTTTGACTATACTTTCTTACTATATTTTTTAGTGTGACTAATCCTGTTTCACTGTAGATTTGAATGTTCCTTGAAAAGTTTGACTTCCTTATAGCAATAGCTGCTACATCTGTCCCTGAAGTGTGCTCTTTAGGAGCTTTTGTATATTTCGTTGGAGTAACAGCAATTCTTAAAAACCGCAGAATTAGAAAACACAACAAAAGAGAATGATGAAACATGTGTATGGGTAGAAATCCATCACTCAGCTAACAAAGAACTAACCAACTAGCTCAGTCCAGTTTTATCTGGTCAAGGATAGATGTTCTGAGTCAGCATAGTGTAGGAAGCACATGTGAATGACTGACCGATACTATGAAAAATAATTATAATAAGAGCTAACCTTTATAGAACGCTTTGAGATTTGCACAGCTTTTTACATACATTAGCTTATTTGTTCCTCACAATTACTCTGTATGCTTGGTGCTGTTGTTATCCCATTTTACAAATAAGTAAAGTGAGACTGAGTGAGGTTAAATGTCTTGCCTAGGGTCCCCAAGCTAGTGTCTGAGGTGGGATTGGGACTTGTTTTCCTGACTCCAAATTGTGGCAAAATGAAACCATATCAAAATTATTGCTTGTCTCAAGTAATTTGCATAACTTTACTGAAGGATTTACTATACACACATTTATCAAGCTGACTTGATAAGTGATTTCCACATTTGTGGGACACTATTGTACTTCTGCTTCCTTGGTGCCATGTTCATTGAGTTCTCCTCCAGTATGTCTGATCATTCTTTCTCAGTATCATAATCTGTGTCCCCTCTGGTCCTGTTCTATTGCTCCAAACTGCAAGAATCCCATCCACTTGGGCCCCCTTCTCTCTCTTCCTTCACCTTGATTATTGGTGATCTCATTAACTCTTATGAGTACAATTATCTTTTTGTAGATGTCTCTCAGATCTAAGTATCCCACCATAATCTCTGTCCTGAACTTGAGTCTCGCATTACAAACTCCCAAGTGGTCAGCTCCATCTGGCTATCTGGATATAAGCATCTCAATACTTAATATGTCCAGAAAAGTTAGTGTTAGGATTCTTTCTCCTACCCCACTTGCAAATTTCCCGGTTTCTCTTGAGGATACCACTTTCAGTTACCCAAGTTTGCAACCTCAGTATCACCTTTAACTGTTTCTTCTCCCTCACCTGCTATATTCAATCAGTTTTTAAATTCTGGCTCTACAATATCTCCCATCTGCTTCATTTCTCTATACATATGGTGATCATCCTCATTCAGGCCTTCAGTACTTCTCATCTGTACTACCACAATAGCCTCTTAAATGGACTCCTGGCTTCCAATGTCCTCTTTCCCGAATCTAAAGCTGCCAAAATAATCTTTCTAAAGCCAAAATGTGACCTAGTCACTACCTTGCTTAAGAATATTCAGTAATGGAGAAGGATTCTGGGAAGATGGTGGAGTAAGTCAGAAAATTCTAGACTCTCCAAATTTTCTCCACAAATAAGACAGAACATCACCTCAAAGTAATGTAGAGCAGCAAAAAATCAATAGCCCTCAGGGTAAAGCAGTTGTGCTCCTAAGACAACCTGAGAAGACCTCAGAAAAGACTCAACCTCCAGGGGCAGAGGTTTGGCCAGATTGAAGTACAAACACTTCCAGGCAGACTCCCCTGAATCAACAAACAAGTCCTAGGGGGCAGTTAGGTCAGGAAGCAGACTCAGCCTCAGGAATTTTCACCTCACAGACAGTGTGGGGGTCAGACAGCTGAGTGGGGTAAGATTGAAGGACCCTCCGCTGTTGTGGGACTTCAGGCCCAGCTGTGCTAACCAGACATGGCCCTGGGCTGTGGCTATTGCTGAGGAGGCATGAGTTCATGCCCTGTGAGTGTGGTAGTAGAGAGGCAGAGATCCTGCTGGCTGTGGGCACTTGCAGGAGAGCAGAAGCCCTGGTTTTGGTTCCAGGGCAGAGGGGCAAACTGAAGTTTGCAGCTGTAAGAGGGACTGCAGGGAGCAAGAGTGTTTGTGGGATGGTGTGGCTGGGGGCTATGGCAGAGAGGAATACCTGAGGTTGGGCCCCTGGGTATAATTCAGAAAATAACAGTAAGAAGGACGTGAGACCTGGGGCACCATTCCTCACACCTCAAACTAGAACTTGATTACAATAATAAGCCTCTAAAGATAAAATAAAGCAAAACAAAAATAAAAATGAGTAAGCAAAGGAGAAAGAACCTGACCATAGACAGCTGTTATGAAGCTATAGAAATCTGAGTTCACATTAAGAGGAAGAATGTGAAGTTTAAAAAAGCTACTTACTCCTACCCCAAAGAGAAATGTCAAATAGTCACAAGCCCAGAAAGGGCTGTTGCAAGAACTTAAAAAGTACTTCAAAACTCAAATAAAAGAGATTGAGAAAAATTAGGAAAAAAATAAGAGCAATTCAAAAAATCATGAAAATTATGTAATGAGAATCAACCAATTGGAAAGGGAGATCCAAGAACTTAAGGAAGAAAATAACTCCTTGAAAACTAGAATCAGCAAGGGGAAGATAATGATGGCATAAGACACCAAGAAAGAATAAAACAAAATCAAAAGAATGAAAAAATAGAAGAGAATATGAAATACTCATTAGTAAAACAGCTGATTTGGAAAACAGATAAAGGAGAGACAATATAAGAATTATTCAACTACCTGAAAGTTATGAAAAAAAAAAGTCTAGATACACTATTACAAGAAATCATTAAGGAAAATTGCCCTGAAGTTCTAGAATGAGAGGGTAAAGTAAAGTAGAAATAGAAAAATCCACTAATCACCATGTGAAAGACATCCCAGTATGAAAACTAATGAGAATATCATAGCCAAGTTTCAAAGCTCCCAGGTCAAGGAGAAAATATTACAAGCAACAAGAAAAGTAATTTAAAAACTGTGGAGCTACAAGTAGGAACTTAGCAGCTTCTACACTAAAAAGACCATGGGTCTTGGAATATTATAGTTTAAAGAGCAAAGGAACTAGGGTTGCAACTGAAAATAACTTAGCAAAGTTGAGTATAACTCTGAATGAAAAAATGTCCATTTAATGAACTGAAAGACTCAGATACTTGTGACAAAAAGACCAGAACTCAGTGGAAAAAGATCCAGGAAAAATATTGGGTAAACATTGAAGGCCAATTATAAGGGACTCAATACAGTCAAACTGTTTACATGTATAAGAATATGTGAAAATGTTATTAGTATTGTTAAGACTGTCATTATGACTTCGGTAATTTGAAAGAAAGGTTGGGGCTGAACTGAGTATGACGGGCTGATTCTAAAAAGTAAAACTGGGTAGGAAGAGGTAAAAAGGAGTAATTATCTCATACAAATGAGGGATGGAAGGAAGAACTGATACTGAGGAAGCAGGTAGGGGTGGAGGGCTGGGAGTGCTAGAATCTTACTCGCATTATATTTCAGTAAAAGAGAGAACAACATACACATTTGGAAGGGTATAAAAGTCTCCTAAACTTCTAAATAAAGAGGGTGAAGGGATAGTATAATGAAGGGACTTTTAGAATGGTGTATAGAGTAAGAATTATGAGGGTGGGAGTAGAGGATAGAGGAGAGAGTCTTAGAGAGGTGGGTGGAATAAGGAATAGGTGAGTAAAAGGAGAGGACAAGGAAGGAAGGGATTCTTTAAAAGGGTTTGTATTAGGGAGGTAGTGGTTAGAAGTAAACTAGACTTGTGAGGAGGGATAGGGTAAAAGGAGGCTGAGGAGAACAGTGAAGAAAAATAGAATGGATGGAAATACACAAAGAGTAATTACAACTTTGAATGTAAATGAGATGAACTCACCCATAAAACAGAAACTGATAATAGAATGCATTAAAAATCAGAATCTGACAATATCTTGTTTACCTGAAACAAATTTAAAAATGAGAGCTACACACAGAGTTAAAATAAAGGGCTGGAGTAGAATTTATTGTGCTTCAGCTGCTCTAAAAAAAGCAGGTGTAGCAATCAATCATGATCTCAGACAAAATTAAAGCTAAAATAGATTTGATTAAAAGAGATAAACAGGGAAACTACATTATGATAAAAAAGGTACCATAGATAATGAAGCAGTATCAGTATTAAACCTATATGCACCAAATATGATAGCATCTAAATTTTAAAAGAAAAGTTAAATGAATCACAGGTGGAAAGAGACAATAGTACTATAATAGTGGGGGAACTTTAATCTTCCCCTTTCAGAACTACATAAATCTAGTAAAAAAAAAATAAGAAAGAAGTTAAGGAAGTGAATAGAATTTTAGATAAGCTATATATGATAGACAGCTAGAGAGAACTGAATGGGAATAGAAAGGAATACACCCTTTTTCAGTGGTACATGGTACCTTTACAAAGATTGACCATATATTAGGGCATAAAAATTTTACAGTTAAAAGCAGAAAGGCAGAAATATTTTTCTCTTTTAATTTTTAAATTAATTAATTTATTTTTAGTTTTCAACATTCACTTCCATAGGCTTTTGAGTTTTAAATTTTCTTTGCCTCCCTCCCTCTCCCTCTTCCTAAGATGGTGTGCAATCTGATATAGGCTCTACATATACATTCTTTTTTTTTTCTTTTTGGTGAGGCAATTGGGGTTAAGTGACTTGCCCAGGGTCACACAGCTAGTAAGTGTCAAGTGTCTGAGGCTGGATTTGAACTCAGGTACTCCTGACTCCAAAGCTGGAGCTCTATCCACTGCACCACCTAGCTGCCCCATATACATTCTAATTAAACATTTTCACATTAGTCACATTGTAAAGAAGAACTAGAATTAATGGGAGAAACCACAAGAAAGAATAACAATAAAAAAAGAAAGAACAAATAGTGTGCTTCGATCTGCATTCAGACTTCATAGTTCTTTCTCTGGATGTGGATAGCATTTTCCATCATGAGTCTTTTGGAGTTGTCTTAGAACCTTATATTGCTGAGAAGAGCTAAGTCTATCAAAGTCAGTCATCACACAATGTGGCTGTTACTGTATACAATGTTCTCCTGGTTCTGCTCCTTTCACTCAGCATCAGTTCATATCAATCTTTACAGGTTTTCTGAAGTCAGTTTGCTCATCATTTCTTATAGCACAATAGTATTCCATCACATTCATATACTACAACTTGTTCAGCTATTCTCCAATTGATGGGCATCCCCTCAATTTCCAATGCTTGGCCACCACAAAAAAAGCTGCTATAAATATTTTTGTACATATGGGTCCTTTTCCCATTTATATGATCTCTTTGGGATACAGACCTAGAAGTGGTATTGCTGGATCAAAGGGTATTCACAGTCTTATAGCCCTTTGGGCATAGTTTCAAATTGCTCTCCTGAATGGTTAGATCAGTTCACAACTCTACCAACAATGCATTGTTCTGATTTTCCACATCTTCTCCAACTTTATCATTTTCCTGCTGTGTCATATTAGCCAATCTGATAAGTGTGAAGGAATACCCCAGAGTTGTTTTGATTTACATTTCTCTAATCAATAGTGATTTAGATCATTTTTTCATGTGACTATAGATAGCTTTACCTTCATCTGAAAACTGCCTATTCATATCCTTTGACCATTTATCAATTGGGGAATGACTTGTATTCTTATAAAATTGATTCAGTTCTCTATATAGTTTAGATATGAGGCCTTTATCAGAGACACTGGTTGTAAAAATGCTTTCCTAGTTTTCTGCTTCCCTCTTAATCTTGTTTGCATTGGCTTTGTGTAAAAACTTTTCAATTTAATGTAATCAAAATTATCCATTTTGCATTTCATAATGCTCTCTATCTCTTGTTTGGTCATAAATTCTTCCATTCTCTATAAATCTGACAGGTAAACTATTCCTTGCTCTCCCAGTTCTAAATCATGTACTCATTTTGACTTTATTTTGGTATATGGTGTAAGATGTTGGTCTACACCCAGTTTCTGCCATACTATTTTCCAGATTTCCCAGAAGTTTTTCATCAATAATGAGTTCTTATCCCAGAAGCTGGGGTAGAAAGACAGAAACATTAAATGCATCCTTTTCAGATCACAATGCAATAAAATTATATTTAATAAGGGATCACAGAAACATAGAATGAAAACTAATTGGAGACTAAAATCCTAATCTTAAAGAATGAGTGGGTTAAAGAACAAATCATAGAAACAATTTCATTAAAGAATAACAATAATGAGATAAGATATCAAAACCTATGGGATACAGCAAAAACAATAATCAGAGGAAATTTTATATCTCTAAATGCTTATATCAACAAAATAAAAAAGAGCAGATTAATGAACTGGGTATGCAATTAAAACAACTAAAAAAAGGACAAACTAAAAATCCCCAATTAAACTCAAAATTGGAAATCCTAAAAATTAAAGGTGAGATTAATAAAATTGAGTATAAGACAACTAGGAATTGGTTTTATGAAAAAAAAACCCAATAAAATAGATAAACCATTGGTTAATGATTTTTAAAAAGAGAGAAAAATCAGTATTAAATAAAAAGGTGAATATACCACTAAGAAGGATGAAATCAAAGCAATTATAAGGAGTTATTCTGTGTAATTATATGCTAATAAATTTAACAATTTAAGTGAAATGGAAGAATATTTACAAAAACATAAAATGCCTAGATTAGCAGAAGAGAAAAAAAAACTATTTCAGAAAAAGAAATTGAACAGGACATAAATGAGCTTCCTAAGAAAAAAGTACCATGACCAGAAGGAATTAAAAGTGACTATCAAACATTTAAAGACCAACTAATTCCAGTAGTAAATAAATTATTTGGAATAATAGGCAAAGAAGGGTCCTACTAACTCCTTTTATAAAACAAATATGATATGATACCTAAACCAGAAAGAGTAAAAACAGAAAGAAAACTATAAACAAATTTCATTAATGAACATGGATGCAAAAATCCTAAATAAAATTCTAGCTAGGATATTGCAACAACACATTACAAAGATTGTACATTGCAAACAAGTGGGATTTATACCAGGAATGTAGGATTTGTTTAATATAAGGAAAACTATTAATATAATGATTATATTGATAGAAAAGTAACAAAAATCCTATTATTTATTAATAGATGCAGAAAAAGCTTCTGATAAAGTGCAATACTCATTTCTATTAAAAAAAAACACTTAAAAGTATAGGTATAAATGGATTTTTCCTTAAATTCATAAGAAGCATTTTCCTAAAACAATTAGCAAGCATTATTTTTAATGGGGACAAGCCAGAAAACTTCCCAGTAAGATTAGATGTGAAACAAGGATGCCCACTGTCACCAATATTATTCAATAGTGTACTGAAAAGCCTGGCATTAGGAATAAGAGAAGAAAAAGAAATAGAGGGAATCGGAATGAGCAATGAGGTAATAAAACTATCCCCTCTTGCAGACTTTGAAAATCCTAAATACTAAACTAAGAAGTTAGTTGAAACAATTAATAATTTTTGCAAAGTAGCAGGATATAAAGTAAACTCTCATAAATCACTAGCATTCATATATATATACCACCAACAAAACCCTGCAAGAAGAGATAGTAAGAGTTACTCCATTTAAAATAACTCTAGATGATATAAAATATCTGTGTGTACACCTGCCAAACAAACCCAGGAACTGTATGAACAAAATTATAAAAAACTTTCTATATAAATAAAATCAGATTTAAATAATTGGAGAAATATTAATTGTTCATTGGTAGGCAGCTCCAATATAATAAAAATGAAAAATTTACCTAAATTAATCTATACATTCAATGTCATCCAAATTACCAAAAAATTATTTACTGAGTTTGAAAAAATAATAATAAAATTCATTTGGAAGAATAAAAGGTCAAGAATATCAAAGGAACTAATGGGGAAGAAATATAAAGGAAGGAGGTAGCACTAGCAGATTTTAATCTATGTTATGAGACAGTAATTATCAAAACCATCTGGTACTGGCTAAGAAATAGGAAGGAAGATCAGTGTAACAGAGTAGACATACAATTTACAGCAGCAAATGACTATAGTAACCTTGTGTTTGATAAATGTAAAGACTTAAGTTTTGGGGCTAAGAATTCATTATTTGGTAAAAAAAAATTGTTGGGAAAGCTGGAAAGCAATCTGACAGAAACTGGCCACAACCCATATCTTATACTGTTTACCAATATAAGGTAAAAATGGATACATAACCTAGCTACAAAGGAAGATATTACAAGAAAATTTGAAGAACATGGAACATAGTACTAATCAGACTTATGGATAGTTGCGCAATTTATGAATAAACAAGAGATACAGAGCATTGTGAGGTGTAAAATGGATAATTTCAATTACATTAAATTAAAAGGGTTTGTAAAGTAAAACCAATGTTGCCAAAATCAGAAGGAAAGCAGAAAATTGGGGAAAGATTTTATAGACAGTTTTTCAGATAAAAGTTTTATATCGCAAATATACAAAGACCTTTGTCAAATCTATAATAACACGAGTCAATCCCCAATTGATAAATGGTCAAAACAGGCAGTTTTCCAATGAAGAAATCAAAATAATTTATAGTCACATGAAAAAATGTTCTAGATCACTATTGATTAGAGAAATATAAATAAAATAACTTTGATATATCATCTTACACCTATCATATTGGTTGAAATGATAGAAGGGGAAAGTGACAAAGTTGGAGGGGATGTGGAAAAATTGAGACACATTCATTTTTGGAGAGCAATCTGGAATTATGCCCAAAGAGTTATTAAGCTGCCTACACCCTTTAACCCGACAATACCATATCAGCTCTGTTTCCCAAGATGATTAGGGAAAAAGGAAAAGAACATATATGCTCTAAAATATTTATAGCAACTCTCTTTGTGGTAGCAAAGAATTGGAAATTGAGGGGATGCTTATCAACTGGGGAATAGCTAAACAAGTTATGGTGTATAATTGTGATGGAATACTACTGTGCTATAAGAAATGATGAGCTGATTGATTTTAGAAAAACATGGAAAGACTTGCATGGAATAACAGAGTGAAATGAGCAGAACCAAGAGAACATTGTATACAATAACAGCAATATTGTTTTAAAACAACTATGAGCAACTAAGTCATTTTGACTGTTATAAATAACTGAATCAATTACAAAAGACCTATGAAGAAAGATACTTTTTTTAACCAAATAATGAATTCTTAGCCGAAAAACTTAAGTCTTTACATTTATCAGAGAAAGAACTGATAATTGTAAGTATGTATAGTATGATTTACATATATACATATTTGTGTCTAATGGTAGCTATCTCGAGGTGGGAGAGGGAAATGAGGGGGGAAAAAGAAAGTTACATGATAACTTTATTATATATTTAAAAGAAAAAGCAAGTTGTACATAATAGAGTTTCAGTTTCATGTGCAATCCTCTTTTTTAAATTCTGCTTTGTTATAGAAATGCTTGTTTTATTTCCTAAGTTCAGAAAAAGAATCTTCAATGACTCCCCATTTCCTCTAGGATAAAATATAGACTCTTCACTTCATTATTTAACAGCCTTCACAATATGACTCCAACCTGCTCCCCCGGCTTATTTCAAATTATTCATTTTCACGTGATCTCTATTACAGCCAAACTTGTCTATTTGCCATTCCCACAAAACAGCATTCCATCTGCCACCCCTGTGCCTTTGAATATGCTATCCCCCATGACTGGAAAGAGCTTCTTCTAATCCCTGGCTTATTTTAGAACTCAGCTCATTTGCTGTCTCCCACAGGAAGCCTCTCCTGATCTTTTCATTTATTGTATTCTCTATTTCTTCAAATTATATTGTATTTATTTGTCCTATTACATATTGTATCACCTTGTAGGATGTAAATTCCTTGAGGGCATGGATTTTTCTAGTCTTGGTTTAGTTTTGTATCCTTAGTGACCAAAGAGTACCATGGCATAGTGCATAAAGAACTGCCCCAGAGTAAAGAACAGAAGGCAGCTTGGTGGCTCAGTGGATAGAGCACCGGCCCTGAAGTCAGGAGGACCCGTTCAAATGTGATCTCAGACCAAACACTTGACACTTCTTAGCTGTGTAACCCTGGGCAAGTCATTTAACCCCAATTGCCTAAAAAAAATCCAAAAGCAAAAAGACAAGGTAGAGTAAAGAACATTCTGATGGATTCACTTAATGCTGCTGGAAACTTTCTGAGACTAAAAGTTGTAGCATAGTTGCTGATCTGCATTGTAAAAAGGTTTCTCACTAGGAATTTTGACACTGATGAATTGACAGGTTCAGACAAAGAAAGATTCCAAGTGATGAGTACAGGGCTTTCTATATTGTAGGCACTTAATAAATGCTTATCAATTCTTGTTGGATTGGATGGGAAGGTACCAGATGATCTCACATGATGAGCTCTTGCCCTTTGGCCATCATACCTGTGTTCCAGAATCCTCCCCAATGACTGAGGGCATCTTTTCTGACTCTTGCCCCAGGTATAGAAGTTTCTAGTTACAGTTCTCAGCCTTTCTACTTACAGCTCCCAAACAGCCTACCAGTTATAAGATTCTCTGTTCTTTGCTAGGTGGGTTCCCATAAAGGGAAGGACTTCATAAATATTAGCTATTATTATAGCTATTGATTTCCCAAGCTTATGTCATACTACTTCCCTTCACAAATTGTACATTCCAGATAAGCTAGACTACTACTTATTTCCTGAATGTAGTGCTCCATCCCATATATGTATTCCTTCTGCATGGAATGTACTTTTTTTTTTAATCCCAGCTTTTCAGAATCCTTATTTTCATCAAAGTCCAACTCAGGTACCTTCTCCTTTAGAATAAAAACTTCCCAGATCTCCCCTATTTGTTATTATAGGCTCTCTTCTCATTTTTTTTTGTACTATAATTTTTTCTGTACATATTATACTCCCATTTGAAAGTAAGTTCCTTGATGTGACTTGAACCTATTCAGTTTTCTTAGTCATAAATGACTCTCTGTGACCTCATTTGGGTTTTTCTTGGCAGAGATACTGGAGTGGTTTGCCATTTCCTTCTCCAACTCATTTGACAGATTAGGAAACTGAGAAAAACAGGGTTAAATGACTTGCCCAGGGTCACACAGCTAGTAAGTGTCTGAGACCAGATTTGAAATCAGAAAGATAAATCTTCCTGACTTCAGGCTATGTACTTTATGTGCTGGGCCACCTAGTTGCCCTGACTTGAGCCTAGAAGGCACTTAATAAAGTTCTGTTGAATTGAATGTATGTAAACTTACAGGATTTAAAACACACTTACCCACAGAAACCTGAGCTATAATGTCAGTATAATGGCAAGTAGTACAGTGGATAGACTGCTGGACCTGGAGTCAGAAGAAGCCAAGTTCAAATCCAGCCTCAGACATATACTAATTGTGTGACCCCAGACAAGTAACTTAACCTCTGTTTGCCTCAGTTTCCTCATGTGTAAAATGGGAATAAAATGAGATATTTGTAAAGCACTTCAAAAACCTTAAATCACCATATAAATGTTAATTATTACTATTATTCTTAAAACTATGAATTGTTGGGTTTTAGTTGGTTTTTTTCCTTGAAGATTTCCAAATTACAGAAATTAATATAAGATACCTACCTGCTTACGTCCTGACTTATTCAGTATAATAGCAAAGTTTCTGAAAACCTACAGAATAACCTAGTACCAACCTTGTGAAGTCTTAAACAGAACTACCAAGAATATATTAATTTTTTCACAAAACCCTGTTTCTTGGAATGGCACTGTGTAGGGAACAGAGGGAATTAATTTTGTTTCTATATCACAACCAATCAATTGAGAGAAGTGCAAAACTATCAAATCAGGTTCGTTTGTTTTTTTGTCATCCCATAAATAAACAAAACAAACAGTTCTCTATTTTTTTTCCCTTTGCTTGAGTGTAATGAGAATGGTTTGTGTGCATAAAATAAGCCTTTCACAGTTGAAAACATACGAAATAGTGAAGTGAAAGACTGCACTAGAGATGATTCACAAATGAAATCATGATCATGTTATCCTGACTGGGTAACTCTGCCTATGTCATCAGCACAGAAGAGTTCTAAGTTCCCACAGAGAGAAATCTCTTAATGTGGTGACCTTTTGTAGCCTTATACAATGGAAAACTTACTTCATGGATATTTATAGGTATTAATAGCAATGGGAAGAACTTCTCTGCCTTCCTCAAACATTCTTATGTTACTTTTTTTTTAATGTTTAGCATAATAAAGGTAATAGCTTCACTTTTGCATCATTTCATAGATATTCTTTGGCAAGGCATTTCTATCTAGTCATATAAAAAATGGGAAAAATGGATTTGAATTACAGTATTTGCTAATATTTTCATACTAAATTAGGCACCTTTTCAGTTCTCTTTTGTAGGTTAGTGTAAAACTACACTGTTAGATACAGTATTAATTACTTTAAAGTAGGGTTTCTTAGCCATTTTGTGTATCATAGAGCCCTTTTGCGGGAGTTTGGTTAGATACAATATTAATTACTTTAAAGCAGTGTTTCTTAGCCATTTTGTGTATCATAGAGCCCTTTGGGGGGAGTTTGGTGAACCCTGTGGACTCTTTCTTGGAATAATATTAAAAGAGAGGATAAAATACACAGAATTACAAAGGAAATAATTTATTTTGAAATACAGTTGTCAAAACATTAAAAAAAGAAAAAAGTTCACAGACCCAAGGTTATGAACCCCAAAACCACAGTCAGTGCTGATAAGCAGAGCCATTTCTTGAAAACAAATTCTTTTGGGAACTTCTCCCCAAAATATGAATTATTATTAATAGTAAATTGTTTTCTCCCTTAAAAAAAACATTAAAGCATTTAAAATATTTGGAATGCTTTCCTCCATTTTTAAGTTACTGAGAGAAGGTAGAAAATTTTTTTCATGTTTTTTAAAAAAAATTAAAGAAGCACATTTTTAAAAATCAAGTGACTTAGCTGGGTTGATATGCCCTGGCTTCTTCATCCTCAAGCGTAGAACAATTCGACATTATCCTACTGACCATGACTGAAACATCAGAGGTGGGGCATGTAAGATTGCACTATCCTGATTCAACTGCCTGGGTGCTTGCTGGTACCATGGTCCAATTTTATCAACCCTAAAACCAAACAACAAGGTGCACAGTTATATAATATGGGTGTGACACCAATCAGATTAAAAACATAAGCTTCCTAATGCTACAAACCCTGAAATTTTTATTCTCATGTTCTGGATATAATAAGCTTGCAATATTATTGTTGTAATTCTACTCCAAAAGTGAGAAAGAGAATGGGAGACTACCTGATATATGATTTTGCATGTATATATTGTCTAGAAAAGGGTGGAAGGTGAGAATTATTTACTTAAGTATATCTACAGTTCCCTGATTCCAAGAGTATTTTCAGGCTTGGAAATAGTTGTGGCTACAAAACTACTTGAAAGATCAAATGGAAACATTTAGCACATTATCTACCTTATTTACTTCTATTGTATCCTTATTTATCTCACTTCCCACAAGAAAGTGGATCTTGAGATAATGAAGCCATATTTAGGGACTTTTCATGTTTGTTTCAGCAGTGTTTAGTATATATAAACTGATTACAATAAGCTGTATTCTGACTCTTGAGAAGCTACCTTTTTTTGCCCCTGTAGATTACAGTTTCCATTAATACAAGACTGCTTCATATTATGTTCAGATCCTACTTTGAGCATATCCCATGTGTGAACATCCAGACGTTAAAAATAAATACTAACATTCTCAGATACATTAAAGGTCATGCACTTTAATCAAAAAGTCAAGTTAATAAACATTTATTAAGCATTTAAATGAGCCAGGCACTGAGCTAAGCCCTAGGGATATTAATAAAAAAGACTAAAAGACCTTGCTTTCAAGGAACTTATATTCTGATGGGGGGAGGCGGGGTGGTGACATTGTTTAGAAACAACTAGGCACGTACATACATGTTGTTTAAAGAGTTATAGGAACGCCCTCTGAGAAAGGAAGGTATTACCAGTTGGGGAGACTGGGAAAAACCTCTGGCAGAAGGTAGGATTTGAGCTGAGTCTTCAAGGAAGTCAAGAAAACTCGGGTGAAGGTGAAGGGTCAAAATATCCTAGGTACAGGGGGCACCTAATGAGGTACAATATTATTGTGTTTGAGGAACTGCAAGTATGCCAATGTTACTAGTAAGTATGGCACATGGACAATAAGGTGGAAGAAACCTGGAAAAGTAGGAAAGAGCCAGGTTATGAACAGCTTTGAATGCCAATCAAAAGAGCTTATATTTGATACTGGAGAACAGAGAGCCACTGAAGCTCACTGTGCATGGATGTGACATGGTCAGATCTATGATTTAGAAAATAACCTTGGGCAGCTAAGCAGTGGATGGAACAAAGTGGGAGAAAAGGAGGCAATTTGTGACAAGTTTCTTTACTGGTCCTTGAAGACTGCTATGCCATGCTCTTCTTTCTCTACTACTGTGCTATTGCTGGTGGCTGGTGGAAGGAGTGAAAATCACAAGACTGGGAATCTTGGCCCTGCCACTTATTACACTTGTGGTCTTGGACAAGCCTGGCCTCAATTTCCTCACCTATAAAATAAAGGAGTTGGATTTTATGACCTCCAAAGTTTCTTCTAGTTCTAAACCTATACTCCTATAAGATGAAATATACAAACATTTAATAGATGGAAAATAATGGGGGGGAAATTTCCTCTTAGTTAAAAATTAAGATATAACTATTGCATCAATATCTGGGTTGGTTTTTGTGCATTTTAATTGGCTTTTGCTGATAAATATTTCAATGGGATATAATTTAAGACACTGATTGTGAAAAGCTTTAAAATGAAATTTAATGAGTTGTATCCATATATTTTATTATTCTTTAATAGCAATTGCTAAATTCAATTTTATCTCTACCACTCTTCCTTTTCTCTCAGCTGGCAGAGTGCTTTTTCTTTCTCCTCTCCACTAAAACCATTTCTACAAACCCCAGTTCAAATATCATCTCCTGCATAAAACTTTCTCTGACTACTCCAGCTTACACTAGGCTTCTTCACCTAAACTCCTAAAGCACATGCAAATTGTGTTGTGAATTACAGATTCATTGAATGTTCAAGCTAGAATGGACCTTAGAAATCATTTAGTCCAGACCATTATTTTTTATAACATTTGATTATGTATTATCTTCTTTTCTGGTTAATTTCATATTACTAAGGCATCCCTCATATAAGCTTGCAAACAACTCGAGGGTAAGACCCAATTAGAATCAAAATTCCAAAGGATCTCAGTGGTCATCTAATCCAATCTGAAAACATATACAGAATTTGCATTTATTAAGCATATGCTATGTTCCAGTTTCTGTGCTAAGCAGTGGCAATGCAAATATAAGTGAACAAAACAGTCCCTACCCTCAAAAAGCTTATGTTTTAATGAGGGAAAGACAAAACATAAAGGAGAACTAGAAAAGAGCTCTTCTGTAGTGGGGGAGAGGGAGGGAAGGGAGTAGAAGAGTAACTGTAGGTGCAATGTAGCAGGCAAGGAGGAGGAAGAGCCTGGAGAGAGTCTCCAAGTGTAAGTGAGGTTAAGTAGGGCTGGGTCTCTCCTAAAATGGCAGATCCTGGGAGAGAGTTATCCGTCAACAGAAGAGGGCCTCATAGACAAGGTTTCTCCTAGATATGACAGAAGAGGCTGGAGAATTCATCTAGTTCATCTACCATCTAGTTCAACGTTCATTTACCATCTAGTTCAACTATCATCTAGTTCAACAAGGAATGAGAAATCCCTCCTAATGGAACTCCCCCAAATGGTCATCAATCCTCCATTATCTGATGCATTTCAATAATTGAAAACTAGTAAATTTCCACTAGATGAACTACGATCTCAGACACTAAAAGAACTGGCAGGAGTGGTTACTGACTGAGCCAAACTCAGTGGTTTCTGAAAGATTATAAACTGGGATAGACATCACAAGAATATAGAAGATCAAATATTAATCCTATTTTCCAAAAAGGAAAGAAAATAGAGTCTACAAATATCAGATCAGTGAGCTTGGCTGAAAAAAATCTAGATTAGATATTTAATGATATGGTTGGTGAACATCTGGAAAGGAAAATGTTGATTACAAAGAACCAGCATGGTACCATCAAGAATAGGTCATGCAAAACTAACCTCATTTCCTTTTTTGGACAGGATTACTAAACTGGTAGATGAGGGGAATGCTTTGGAAACAGTTTACCTAAACTTTAGCAAAGCCTTTGATAAGATATATTATTCTTATGGAAAAGATGGAGCTATAAAGATTAGACAATAATACAATTAAATAAACTCAGAGCTAGTTGGATGGCTAGACTTGAATAGTTGTAAAGGTTTGATGTCAAAGTGGCAGGAGGTCTCCAGGGGATATCCCCAAGAATCTGTGCTTGGTTTTGTACTGTTTAACATTTTTAAAAAATTAACAACTTGGATAAAATACTTGAGAATCTACCTACCAAGACACATACAGGGACTATGTGAATACAACTACAAAATAATCTAAGTAAGTAGAGAAATATTACTTGCTCATGGATAGGGAGGACCAATGTAATAAAAACATCAACATTATCTAATTAACTTATTTATTCAGTGCTATGCTAATAAAACTACCAAAAGGTTAATTTACAGAGCTAGAAAAAAAAGTAATAATGAAATTCATCTTGAGGGACAAAAGTTCAAGAATCCCAAGACAAATAAAGGAAAAGAAAATTGGGGGAAATGGAGGCCTTGCAGTATCATATCTCAAATTGTATTATAAAGCAGATATCTTCAAAACATTTGATATTGGTTAAAAAGTAAAGATGTTAATCCATGGAACACAGTATACAGAAGCAAATGAACTTAGTTGCCTTGTATTTGATAAACCTAAAAACCCTAGCTAATGGGTTAAGAATGCTGCTTAAACAAAAACTGCTGGAAAACTGGAAAGCATTCTGGTAGAAGCTAGACATAGACTAAGGTCTCACATCATGTGCCAAAAGAAGAAGTAGATGGTTTCATGGCAGACATTAAGGGTGTTATCATAAACAAATTAGAAAAGCAAGGAAGAAACTGCATTTCAGATCTATCAACAGAAGAAGAAATCAGGACCAAACAAGGTGTTGAAATGATCATAGAAGATAAAATGGAAAATTTTGATAACATAATTTTAAAAGTTTTTTACATAATCAATGCAGCTAAAATCAGAAGGTAAACATGATCTCAGATAGACTTAAAGCTAAAATAGATTTAATTAAAAGAAATAAACAGTAAAACTACATTATAATAAAAGGTACCAAAGAAAATGAAGCAATATTAATACTAAATCTATATGCATCAAATGCTATAGCATCTAAATTTTTAAAGGAAAAGTTAAATGAATTACAGGTAGAAATATATAGTAATACTATAATAGTGGAAGACTTTTTTCCCTCTCAGAATTAGACAAATCTAACAAAAAAAAATAAGAAACAAGTTAAGGAGGTAAATAGAATCTTAAATAAGTTAGACATGATAGATATCTGGAGAGAATTGAACGAGAATAAAAAGGGATAAAACTTTTTCTCAGTGGTACATGATACCTTTACAAAGACTGACCATATATTAGGCCTAAAAACTTAAATATATGTATATAATCTATATGAATACTAGTCATTCCCCAATTGATAAATGATCAAATGATATGAACAGGCAGTTTTCCCATGAAGAAATCAAAACAATTTATAGTCATATGAAAAAAATGCTCTATATCACTATTTATTAGAGAAATAAAAATTAAAACAGCTTTGAGATATCAACTTACATCTATCAGATTGGCTAAAATGATAGAAGGGGAATGTGATAAGAGGTGGAGGGGAAGTGGAAAAAATGGGACATTAATTCACTGTTGATGGAACTTGAACTGATCCAACCATTTTGGAAAGCAATCTGGAATTATGCCCGAAGAGTTAATAAACCCTTTAACCCAGCATTACCACTATTTGGTCTATTTCCCAAGGTGATTAGGGAAAAGGGAAAAGAGCGTACATGTTCTAAAATATTTATAGCAGTTTTTTGTGGTGTCAAAGAACTGGAAATTGAGGGGATGCTCATCAATTGGCTACACAAGTTATGGAATGGCTAAACAAGTTATAGTGTATGATTGTGATGGAATACTACTGTGCTATAATAAATGAGGAGCTGATTGATGTTAGAAAAACATGGAAAGACTTTCATGAAATAATGAAGAGTGAAATGAGCAGAACCAAGAGGAACTGTACACAGTAGCAGCAATACTGTTCTAAGAACAACTTTGGGTGACTAAGTCATTTTGGCTATTATAAATACTCAAATCAACTACAAAGGACCTATAAAGGAAAATGCTATCCAGATCTACAGAAAGAAGTGATAAATAGAAGTATATATAGTATGGTTTTACATATATATACATTTTTGTATCTAATAGTGGCCTTCTCTAGCTTGGGGTGGGGAGGGAGGAAAAAAAGTTCACAGCAGAGAACAAAAGAAAATTTTGAAGGAAGCACAGAAAAGCAGGATAGCTTCGAAAATGATGAGTAGTATTTATTAGATAGTTTTCACTTCCCAAAAAAGATAAACAGTGTGAAATGGAAAATTTATGGTTTTATATTGAATTCTCTTTTTATGTTGTGCTGTGTACATGGGAATGTTCTTACTTTTTTTTTTTTGGTCTTTTTAAGTTCAAAATGAATAAAAATTAAAAAAGAAAAGAAGATGCAGGGGGCACATGGTAGCTATCTTCAAGCATCTGAAAGTCTAATGTGTGGAGAAAGGACTAAATTTGTTCCACTTGGCCCCAGAAAGCAAAACCAAGAGCAAGAAGTGAGAGATGGAAAGAGGCAAACTTAGGCTCAATGTCAGGAAAACCTTCCTAACAATTAGAGCTGTCCAAAAGTAGAATGAGATCTACAGAGGTGGAGAGAGGGCTCTTCATCTATGGAAATTTTCATGCAGGAGCTGGACAATGGCTGAATATATTATAGTAGAGACTTGTTTTCTGTGTGGGTTGTATTAGATGACTGCTAACGTCTTTTACAACTTTCAAATTATGTGATTCTGTGACCTGACAACACATTTCATTTTTGGATAGCTGTAGCTGTTGAGGAATTCTTCCTTAATATTGAGCTAACATTTGACTCTAACATCTCTATAGGTATTTACTACTGGTCCTAGTTATGCCCTCTGGGGCTGAGAAAAATAAGCACAATTCTCCATGTACATGATAGTTCTTTAATACTTACTTGAAAACAACCATATCTTTCTTCTTTCCAGAGTAAACCTTCTTATTGCCTTTAAATGCCTCTTCTACTTTTATATCCCCTATAGTAACTAGTACAATGCCACTCAATTAAAAAGTGCTTTCTGATTAACTGAACATTAGGCATCAGAAGGTCTGAATAGTGTAGGCGTCTATCACTGAAGACCTACAGGTACATTTCCTGACAACTTTCCCCTATCTGAAAGCAATTACACAATGGTTGTCATTTCTATAATCAGATGAAGTAATTTCCTTTCATGTATTTATTAAAGGCTTATAGACATTTCAGAAGCTTCAACTACTTAGTACTGCATACTTTAAAAATTATCTATTTCACTTCCCCTCAGAGATCAATATTTATTGATTTTATAATTTCTTTTCCACATGCGCAACTAGACAATTGATCCCTGTGTTCCGTTTTGTATTTCTGTATTAGGAAAACTGTTGGGGTGAGTTGATGTAAACACTTACATAAATGTACTCTGTATCATTAAATACTATTAATGTTCTGTGAGAGTACTATCAAAGAGTTAAGTTGCAAAATCAGTCAATATGAGCTTGTTTGGAGTGATACAATGTAGAGAGTATTTTGCATTTCATTATCACTTAGTATGTGTTCTACTTTCTTTGCTTTGTTGAGCTATGGGGGTAGAATTTCTTTGGAGTCAGACAGAAATGGAATTAGGTCTCCCACTCATGTGGTTTCAATTAGGTTCAGTTAAAAATAGCTTGTAATAAAAGGGTTTTCATTTCCAATGCTTCAAGACTTTGGTACTTTTAATCCAAACAGAACAAGAACTACCTTTGAAAAACTACTTAATATATTTATTAAGCAGACACCAAAAACAAAGGACCTTACATAACTACCCAGTGCCGACTCCATAAGCAAACATCTTTTGGTTTGGTGCACAGTGATATCACCTTCCAAATTCAGCTACACATAAATTCAGTTTTCCTTTTCAAAGCAAATGGCATCCTGTAACAGCATGCTAAAGAGAAGAAACTTATTTAACAGACCAAAAGGAAAAGATGAAAACTTTTTAACAGATAATCTGAATCTGGAAAGAAATATATCTAGCATAGCCACAAAGGTACTTCTCATTGAGAATCTGGACCAGGATCACTGCCACTCATTTCAGTCAGGTAAGTTCAGGCTTCTCTTCATATGCTAATCTTGAATGGCAATGATAAGCTGTCATCATACTCATCTGTCATTATGATATCTAGGGGGAAAGAAAACAGAAAGTTACTCCAGAGTAATTCTGGGGAGTCTTACTCAAAATTAAATACATAAATTATCAGTTATTATAAGTGGGGACATGGGGGGAAGCCTCTCCCATGCCTTCCCTTGGCCTATTCCCAAATAACCCTGGCCACCCAGAGCAAGTGGAAGGAATGACATGGCTGTTCATACCACTTGGGAAGAGCTGGGACTTACCAGCTTCAAGCCTTCTTGTGAGATGGAGGGGTGCCGGGCCTTATTGTCTACTCTACCATTGTGTCCTAAAATCCTCCAGATCTTACCACAAACTCTGCCAATATACCCCTAAGACCCATGAAGATTGCCATCTTTACTTGTTACTGCACCATTAAGATATCTGAGCTATTCCATCTGTACTACAGCTAAACTTATATGTACTGTGTCCCTCAATTGAAGGATAAGTACCTTTAAAACAAGGACTATCTCATGTTTTCTACTTGTATCCCCAGTGCTTGGCTTGACACATAATAAGTGCTAAATACTTCTTCATTCATTTATTCATTCTTTCAGTTGTAGTCAAGATATTGGCCAATGAAGACCCAGTCCTTAGAGCATGTGCACACTGGATGGAAGATTGTGAGTAACAATATTAAAGAGTCTTCCCAACCTCTCAGGGTTACCTCAGGGAGAAGTAGCTAGGTCTGTTCTGGTGAACCAGCCTGCAAATTCGAATCAGTGTTGGATAGTATTCACAGAGTCCATGCTGGGACCCACTGGGGAGATTTCCTACCTGGGACTCTCTGGATTGGTACAGTAGGTTTTCTGGTCTGTTTCCTGACAAATCAGACCAGTTTCTCTCTGATAACTATTGCTTATTTGAATACTTACATACTGTTATCTGTTCTATTACTGTGGCAAGTAGAAATACTGCAGCTAATATAAGAAGCGTGGATTTTGCCTCCCTAAAAATATTGATTCCTAAGTCATAAATGTTCAATTTTCCTTTTGCTTTAAAAAAAGAGCAGGACCGCTTGCCTAAACCTTTATAGACTTTAAAGTCAATAGGGGAAGATTTGCCTGTTAGTCTAGAAATCTGAAGTGATCGACCCCAAGTGCTTAAGCCATTTGAGGAGTACCCTACCTCTTCAGGGCTTACTTGATCGTGTTTTCTTTCCTCTTAAGCTGAGCTTGTTTATCCCTCTCAAATTGAATTTGTTAGTCAGTTGGGAATTCCAGTGGGGAAATTTCTGGTGCCCATGGGGACTCAAAGGAAATTTTCCTAGATCTTCAAGGCCTATGGTAAAGATACTGGACTTTGTCCAGATGTCCAGCTGGATTTTTTATGTGTTTCAGAGATCCTTGAAGACAAAATGTAGACGTTCTATGTTGCTTCTGGGACCCAGAAAGAGTTAACAGGTTTAAACGCAAGTTTGGAGGTAGATCCAGAGTGCAAGATCTCTTTAGTGAAAGAGGGAGAGGATGAGTGTATTGGAGCAGCATTTGATTATACTACACAAACACCAAACCAAGGAGATTTGGTTTTGTACCTGGGATGACTTCCAGTTGACTCTAGTTCCCAATTCCCTCTGGGAAGACTACCACATGTTCTTCCAAGCGCTGCAGGGACTAGCTTTCCCTCGAAGGCAGGAAGCTGGATTTTCTGTGACTTTTTTTTCCCTTTATTATCTTTAGGTCAGGGAAGGCCATTTCAAACACCAAGACATTCCCTTATTACTAAGCAAGCTGTAACATTTTTCAAACTTTGTCAGGTTTTTTTTTTGCTTGCTGAATCTGCATAATTCTGTGTGATTATTTGGGAATAATTGTGATTTTCACCTTTATGTGTGAGACCACATAAGATCTGTACTACAAATGAAATGACAATACTTATACCTCTACAGACCCTAGAGAACTGTTGTGGAGTGGGGTACAGACTTTTCAAAAAGCCCCTTGGCTGATCTGATGAAGACGGTAAATGTTTTAATGAGGGGAAGAATGTAATGTGGGAACTGGCCAATACGGGCTCACTCCTTAGAGCATACCTAGTATCTACCTATTGCCAAACCAACTGCAGGCTCAGTGAGCATGCATCTAGAAATCTGTGATGGAGGGTCCCTCTCCCTACCAATTCAGACTATGCATGGGTATCTTGACTATTTTCAGATGGCTTACTATGTAAGTGAAGAAAAAACTTTTAATTTGCTGTACGGACAAAACTCAGTATGCACTCTAGAGGCTATAGAGCCAATGAGATCTCTCTCTCTTCCAAGACAATGACAAAAGTCAGACCTGATGTAAGCCTCTGGGTGTACAGAAAGGCAGAAGTAGCAGAAGTGGCAGCACCCTACTACCAGTTGCCCTACGTACTCACTCGGTTGCTGCTTGGCTGTGAATCCTTGGTAAATATCACCTCTGTCTCTTTTGTTTGTATTTATTCTTTTTAAACCTCAGTATATCTGGGATAGAACAGATCAGATGACCTTATGGCTTTTGAAAAGTTAAAAGAGCCACCAGAGGCTGACCAGGTGGAGTCCACAGCAGTGTGTGCCAGCAGCTTGCAGCAGCTGAACCAGGTAAGAAGCCAGTTCTGGGGAATGACTTGTTTAACCAAGCCTAGCAATAAACTGATCCAGTAGCTGAGAAAATGTGTCCTGCAAGCAAGGGAATGACATGTCTGTTGCCTATGCAACACCCAGAAGTGAACTTGATGGAGGAAATGTTTTATAGCAACTACTTAGTCTGAGCTAAGAAACCAAGTTGGCAAAGGAGGGTGCTCCTAACTTGGGAGATTTCTGTAGTACTCTGCTTTTTTGCTCTATTTTCTCAGTAAATATATCTCTTTGCAAAAGCTAATTGATGTTTAACTTGTCAGTTAATACTGAGGAGGTGATAATTGGTTGACTGATATCAAGGTGAATACACTGGATGCTTATGAACAACAGTAGTGGAAAATCACTCCCAACCTCTCACAGTAACCCCTAGAACAGAAA
This sequence comes from Phascolarctos cinereus, assembly GCF_003287225.1. Classification (NCBI taxonomy): domain Eukaryota; kingdom Metazoa; phylum Chordata; class Mammalia; order Diprotodontia; family Phascolarctidae; genus Phascolarctos; species Phascolarctos cinereus. Next base: position 349,625,336 of record NW_027555625.1, read on the forward strand.
GAATAAAAGCACTAGCTATGCTTTGGAGATCCATCCTGCTAGTCTATGTGAAGTTGGAGAGAAAAGTCCCCAGAGCCTCATTCATAAGTAGCCAGTTATCAAGCCAGCTTTTTGTAGGATTTCATTTTACCAATGTCTGTTTCTAAGGGGAGCTAAACGGCTAACTGAGAAGAGAAAAAAAAATCATACTAGTTGTTTGGCATCCGTGATCTCAAACTAATTATATTGATTTTTAAAGAGTAAATCTGTAAATCAAGTATATGCATTATGCCACAATTTTTTTCTTTTGCTCTTTTAGAAGGGAGGAAAAGAGGGAAAGATGAGAAGAAGCAAGTAAGCCAGAAAGGGAGTAAGCTAGAGCCAGAGAGCAAGTGAGCCAGAAAGTAAGTGAGCTTACAGCCAGAGAGCAAGTGAGCCAGACAGAAAGCATGAGAATAACAAGAACACGAAGTATGCACAAAAGTGAGTGAGACAAAGAGAATAACAGAGTATACCAGAGAACTAGGGGGTGGGGGGAAGAGGTGGAGAAGTAGAGAGAGAAAGAGTTAGCTACAGAGAGCAGCAAAATCAGTCAGTGGCAAAAAAGAGAATACTCTTCTAGGTAATATTATACCTCAGATATTATGATGACATAGGCTACTAAAATAAACACCCAACAATTCATATTGTTATTTCAAAGTCAGATATCAAGCTTATATAATGAGGTCCATAGTAAATTTTCTTTTCTTTTTGAAAGGATTTCTACTGATTTTTTTTGGTGGTACCTACATTTTTGTTTTTTGGTTTCATGAAACATTGAGTTGTTGAGTTTTTTGATTCTTCCTTTATTCCTCCCGTTCCTTTGATCTGTTTTCCTATTTTTAACCAGTACCAAATAATTTGAAGAATAACTGCTATATAATTTGAAACTTGGAAATACAATTCACCTTTCATTCCTTCTTTTCTTTCATTATATCTAGATTTTTTGTGCTTACAAAGGAATCTTGCCTAGTTCTATAAAGCATCATGTTGGTATTTTGGCATAGCACTAAATCTATATAATAACTTCAGTTGTTCTGTCATTTTTATCATTATATCCAGCCATGATCACTGAATATCCATCTATCCATCCATCCATCCATCCAATTATCTAAGCTGTTCTTTATTTCTTTAAGGAGCACAAATATAGAGTATACTGTGGGAGATTGAATCCCAAATATTTTGTTCATTTTTGTAGTTATTTTGCATGTGACTTCCCTTTCTATTATTCCACCTTAGATTTTATTGCTATATAGAAATGCTATTGATTTTAGGATGTTCATTTTGTAATTCGCAAAACTATTGAAGCTAGTAATAATCTTAATCAGTCTCTGCTAATTTCCTATGATTTTAGTTTTGTTTTCTTTCTGCCTTTAATTTCTTACTCTAATCTTACTCAAATAAGAAAATATTTATATAGAGCTTAGCATGGTGCTTGGCACACAGTAGGTTTAAATGCTCATTCTCTTATTGCTACTGATAGCATTGCTAAAATAAAGTCTGATAACAGGGACATATTTACATTATTTTTTGTTTGTGAGGAAAGCTTCTAATATTTCCCCAATGCATATAATGAATGCCTTTAGTTTTAGACAGCCATTTGAATTATTATTTTTTAAAAAAAGATCCTTCTTTGCCTGTGCTTTGTAATATATATGTATACACATATACATGTGTGTATACATGTATGTGTATATATGTATACACACAGATATATGAATTAATAGTGTACTCTGTCAAAGGCTTTTCTTGTATCTCTTGCTATAAACAGGGCAGCTAGGTAGTACAGTAAATAGAATGCTGGGCCTAGAGTCAGGAAGATTCATCTTCCTGAGTTCAAATTTGGCCTCAGACACTTACTAGCTGTGTGACCCTGGGCAAGTCACTTAACACATCTGCCTCAGTTTCTTCATCTGTAAAATGAACTGGAGAAGGAAATGGCAAACCACTCTAGTATCTTTGCCAAGAAAATCCCACAATGGGTCATGAAGAATTGAACATGACCCAAACAGCTAAAAAACTTGATATAATCATGTGTTTTGGGACATTTTTGTTTTAGTCCAGCACCAAATCACAGAAAAAGGGTTGGCAATATTGATGTGTAAAGATCTGTAAAAATGATGTATAAAAGATACTACAACATGATCATTTTAAAGTGTGAACAAGAACTCTGGGTATATCAGAATGGAAGTAATATGACAGGATGAAGAATGATAAGCTATGACTCCAGGTGGCCTTTAAAAAATCAATACACTGAGGGGCAGCTAGGTGGCGCAGTGGATAGAGCTCCAGCCTTGGAGTCAGGAGAATCTGAGTTCAAATTCGGCCTCAGACACATAACACTTACTAGCTGTGTGACCCTGGGCAAGTCACTTAACCCCACTGCCTAACCCGCCCCCCCCCAAGTCAATACACTGAGTATGCAGACTTGAGGAGTATCTTAGGTCCTGATAAGACATGTAGAAGACATATGGAGCTGGAAAAGGGGGGAACTATGAGAAGTTACTTGGAATTAGGAGAGCAGAAACCCAGGTGGAAGACACCATCACAACGAAAGGGAACAAAACTCTGGAAGCCAGGCAGCATGGGCATATCAGACAGGAGGAGTTCAGTAACAGGAGCCCAGTTACTGAAATTCCCATTGCATAAAGCACAAGGCAGTAATCCCATATCTGTTTTCTTCCCGAGTTCTTTCATAGGAACCTGAAAATTTTTCCTCTGAGAAGGGGGAAAGTCTGTTTATCTTACTTTGTTTTCTATATAACCATGATAACCATGGACATTTGCTAACGTATACTTAGTTGAAATAAAGTTGGGAGGAGGCAATTGAGGGGAAACATCCTCAGAGAAGAGAGAGAAATAGATCTATCATTGTAGTATTTTGTCAGAAGCTTTGTCTCTGGCTGGGATAACAGGTTCTTTGATACAACTTCACAAAGCGGAGAAGGAACATTTATACTAGGAAACCCAACTAACTAAGGCAAGGAGTCAGCAGTAGGTAGGGGAAAACAGTAGTGGTTAAATCATCTGAACACTACACTATCTTCTTAACATATCATTATATAAGTTGTTTCCCAAATATTGAACCATCCTTGCATCTCTAGTATAAATTCAATTTGATCCATAATGAATGATTTTTTGGATAAAATTCTAGGGTTTTTGCTACGATTTTATTTAAAATTATCAAATTATTATTCATTAATGATACTGATCTATAGTTCTCTCTCCTTGCTTTTGCCTTTTCTTATTTAGGTTTTAGGACAACATTGATCTCATAAAATCATTTAGATAGAATGATTTCTTTCTTAAATTTTATGAATAATTTGTATAAGTATTAATTTTTATTGAGAAAAATGTGATAGAATTCTTCTGTAAAGTCACCTCGATGAGTTTTCCCTCCTTTAGTAGTTTCATTAAAGCCCTTTCAATTTCCTTTTCTGAAATTGGATTGTTTAATATTTCTATTTGGTGTTCTGTTAATGTGGTTATTTTATACTTTCGTAGATAATCCTCTACTTCTTTTAAATCAATTCTTTTTTGCCTATTACTATATATAAAAGGTTCTGATTATTTTAAAATTTCTTCTCTGTATGTTATAATTTTACCTTGTTTATTTTTTACTTTTTATTTTGTTAATTTGATTTTCCTCCTTTTAAATCAGACTGGCTATAAAGGTTCATCATTCTTGTTTCAAAGAACCAGCTGTTAGGCTTATTTTTTTTTTAACCAGTTCAATGGTGTTTAGGTTTCAATTTATTTCTCCTCTAATTTTCAATATTTCATCTTTTGTGGTTATTTTGGGCTTATTTGTTAGTTTTCTAATTTTTTAAATTGTATATCCAGTTTAAAGAGTGTTCTTTTTTCTATTTCATTAATGTATATTTTTAGGGAAGAAAATTTTTCCTCTGAGGACTGATTTAGCTGCACCCTTAGATTCTGATATATTGTCTTTCATATAGTTATCAAATGTTTCTATGATTTGTTCTTTGACTCACTCATTATTTAGTATTCTGTTATTAAATCTTCATTTAGGTTTTTGTCTTTTTGCTTGTGTTCTTTTTTTTCCTTTTTTTGAGCTAGGCAATGGGGTTAAGTGACTTGCCCAGGGTCACACAGCTAGTAAATGTCAAGTGTCTGAGGCTGGATTTGAACTCAGGTCCTCCTGACTCCAAGGCCGAAGCTCTGTCCACTGTGCCACCTAGCTGCCCCTTTTGCTTGTGTTCTTGCATTAACTATGGTTTTATTGAGTTATAGTCTATAAATAGGCTTAGTATTTCTACTTTCTAATATGTAGAGGTGGCACAGTGTCCTGGAGCTTGAGTAAGAAAAGTCAGGAAGACTTAAGTTCAAATACAACACTTATCAGCTATGTGCTTGGGTAAGTCACTTAACCTCGGTTTGTCTCAGTTTCCTTAACTGTAAAATGGGGATAACAATAGCATTTACCTTCCAGGATTATTGTGAGGATCAAATGAGATAGTATTTGTAAAGTGCTTAGTACCATGCTTGGTACATAGTAGGTGGTATATAAATGCTAGCTACTGTTACTGCTACCATTAATTACTACTACTACTGCTACTGTTATTACTACTACTGTTGCTACTATAACTAGCAGAGTCCTGAAGTTTTGCTTCTTTCTGCTTGTCCAATTTGTCCTCACCTCCCCGCTGAATGTCTTCTTTCATGTAATCTTACTCTATTTCTTCATCTGATTTTATTCAATGGTTAGAACTTCACTCCTTCCTAACCTAGATGCTTTGCACCTAGTCTAGAAGAGCAGCTAGATGGTGCAGTGGATAGAGCTCCTGGCTTGGAATCAGGAAGACCTGAGTTCAAAAATAACCTCAGACACTTACTAGCTGTGTGACCCTGGGCAAGTCACTTAATCCTGTTTTGTCTTAGTTCCCTCATCTGTAAAATAAACCGGAGAAGGAAATGGCAAACCACTCTAGTGCTGTTGCCAAAAAAATGCCAAATGGGGTCATGAAGAGTTCACAACTGAAATGAATGACAACAACAACATCATACCCAGCCTATTTATAGCTAGTTTACACATTTGATTGATTATGTAACTCAGTCAAAGGTATTCTCATTTGACAAATGTAGCAGGGCTTATAGAATTTGGGGTTAGAGTTACAACCCTCTTACATTTTAATGTTACTGTTGATTTATTGTCCATGGTACCTTTAAACATAATGTCATCTCCTTATTTATTTCTATTGATGTTATGAATTTTTATTTTTGCTTTGTTTGTTATTTGAGTATAACTCCTACTTTTTAGGATTCGTCTGGGCCAGTCAAGATTATGTGACATTAATTTGTAGTGGAAGCAGTGAGCACAGTTTTATGATTTTCTCTAGTTTTGTTCAGTAGTAAGTGAATTGGAGCAAAGGCAATGGATAGTGGGAGCAATCTAAGGCTGAGGCTTAGTAGGACAAGATTAGTGACAAGACAAGGGTGCAAGGGTTTTGAGAGAAGAGGAAAGTGTAGAGTTCAACTGTTTTGCTAAGGGATAGAGAAGGAGGAAGTAGAGTATAGCCAGTTCAGTAGTGATGGTGTTGCAAAGAATTGAGAGGTGGAGGGATTGGAAGTCAACGTGAGGATGAAGAACAGGGTTAGCCACTGCAGGGCAAAAGGGAAAATGGAATGAAAACAGATTATGATCAGATAAAGAAATTTTAGAATTCATGAACATGGACTTTTCCTTTGTCTCTCTTATTAGTATGAATTTGTGATGAAGGTAATATTGGATAGAAGTAATGGTTCACATTATCCAGTGACTCCAAACAGTGAGGTCTAATTCTACTCCTGGACCTCATTTTCCATCTCAAGGATCATACTAATTCTTGGGTCCAACTCCCCTGTTCCCCCAATTCCTACCATCTGGGTACCATGTGATCCTAGGAACTCACAATCCTTTCTTCGACCTAGGATGTTGTCTGTGGAGGCCAACACTTTTTCTGAAAAACGTGGCCTCCCAATACAACTTCCTCCATAAGTAAATTTTCTAAGAGAAGAATGGGATGAGCTAGATTGGTATACTTAACAAGGCAGTAAATTTGTATTTCAAAAAGAAGCTAAAGGACCTAATGAGTATTTCCACCTTTAACCATACAGTTATTTATTTTTTTTAAAAACACAATACTTCTAACTAATGCAGACATCTCTGAAAAATGAGTCTTTTCAATAAAAGTGTGAACAAGTACATTTAATGATTGGCAATCTTTTATTACATCTCTTTAAATATTATATTCATTGATATAAATTAGTTTTGAAACTTAACCCCCAAAATATAAGTGGGAAAATGTATCTTAGGTTTATGTGAAAAATGTTTTGTAGTTACTATTCTTACCATGTGATCTTAGCAAATTCCTTTGCAAAA